>NC_041060.1:10517589-11205089 GCF_900634775.1 Gouania willdenowi | reverse complement strand
ACTAATCTTGAAGCGCTATCAAAACATAAAATTCTTAAGAAAAAAGAAGCAACAAATCTGTATTATACTTGTACATTTGTATTATCATTTAAATGTTTTATCTTGTTTTTTTTTTTCTACTGTAATGTGTGCACTTGTGTTTAATCCTTATTTAGTTAGCAGTCTTTTACTTAATTATGTATGTTTTATTTTTCTTTCTTTGTTTTGTGTTTAATCTTTTCACTTGTAATATACATATCTGTGACATAAGTAATTTCCCCCTGGGATAAATGAAGTACTTCTGATTCTGAATCTGTTAAAAACTTAACGTTTTTTTTCTAAAAAAGTGTATCTTAAAAAAACATTACGTCATGTTGATGCAAGAAGTTAAGATTTTTTTTCCCTTACTTTTTTAAAGGCAAGATAGCAAAATCGCTTAAAGAAAAAAAAAAAAAAAAAAAACTCTCCACTTGCTCATATTTTTCACGTTTTAAAAGTTATAAAGAATATTGCGAGTTGGCATATGTGTGCCAGTAAGGGTATAGCAGCTTGTGTGAGTATGAGAATTCATCACTGTCAGTTTTTCAGCCCTGGGTTTGTGGGATTTGTTCAAAACAATCCACACCTGGAGGTGGTGTAGAGCAGGATTGGAAAATCCTGGTGTGAGCGCCTTTGAACAGAAGCAGAGAGGGGGGATGGGGGTGGGGGGAGTCCTGCTCTACGAGATGCAAAAAGGAAACTAAAAGACACACTGGAAGCCAAGACCCAGGAATGAAGAAAGAGAGTGTGGGTGAAGAAGGAACGAAAAGATGGATGAGTGTTAAAATGTGTTCCTGTGAGGTGGTGACAGCAGCGAACGCCGCTAAAGAACCAAAGCCACACGAGTAAGAGACGGTGTGAGGTGCCCAGGCAGCTAGAGAGAATGGGAGATTAGCACAGAATAAGAGCGAACCGCACATAGAGGTGGAAATACACAGCTGAAAATCAGGAAGAAATGAAACAATGAACAAAAATGAAAATAACTTCTGCAAATTCTAGATAAAAACAGGAAACATAAAATCAGGAATGTGAGCCAATGACGTGTGCAAGAGGAGAGTCAATGTCTGTGTTGGCATACACTCGGTATATGCGATACAGACTCAATGAGTATACTGTATATACTACATGTGTCAAACTCAAAGCCCGGGGGTCAAATCTGGCCCTTTAGACTAGAGCAATTAGGCCTGCAGGAGAAAGTAAAAATGACAGAAAAAAACGTAAATTATTGTGTAAATTACCAAATTACCAATACCAATCCAGTTGTAGATGGTCAAATTCAGCAATTTCACAAAACTCCACTATATTTGTATGGGCTTGCATGTTTCCCTTGTTTAAACCACAGCAATGCAGTCATTTTTAATTTCAAATTGTGGAGAAAACTCTGAATGTTTCCACAAATCTTACACAAAAATTGGCGACAAAATCAAGAATTTTTTAAATGAGTTCAGCTGATATTGAAAACTAGGTTACAATAATGGGTTCTGTAGTCCACTTGAGATCAAACTGGTCTGTATTTGGCCCCTGAACTAAAAAGAGTTTGACACCCCCGGTACATACTGTCTACTGTATACTAAGTATCGGTGACGTGCCGTGACCACTAGGGTTGGGTAGGCACGTTGAAAATCGAGACCACCAATGACAATTTCATATGTTTCTGCTGTCAAGTGTTTTTGTATTTTATGTATACGTAGAAGTGCAAACTAGGCACAAGAATGTGGCCCATTTGAGATCAAACTGCTCCGTATTTGACCCCTGAGCTATAATGAGTTTGACACCACTGCGATATAGGCTTACTTCTGGGTATTTCTCCCGTACTCTTTCCATACTATCTAATGTGAACACACTACATACACGTGTTGACGTCAGAATCAGTATGAGTAGTACGTTATTATGCCATTTCGAACGCAGCCAATCACTGTACCATGTTCAGAACGACCTGTCAAACACGCAGGGAAATCAGATATAAAAAAATACAGTAAACACCTCTTCCCCACAATGTGCTTCCCACTGGGTTCAACTACAGCGTTCATCCAGACAAG
Organism: Gouania willdenowi; assembly: GCF_900634775.1. Taxonomy (NCBI): domain Eukaryota; kingdom Metazoa; phylum Chordata; class Actinopteri; order Blenniiformes; family Gobiesocidae; genus Gouania; species Gouania willdenowi. The sequence goes on along the minus strand of NC_041060.1, from coordinate 11,203,032 downwards.
AAAACAACATTCACAATTAGTGTTCCTACATGGCATAGTGATGCCTGTAATCCCTCTACATCACACCAAAAGAGGCAGAGAAATGGTTCTGAGCTGGATTGCGACAACACACGAGACCAAAAAGCCCGAAGAGATCACAGGTTTACTTCCTGATACGTGATAAAAGCCCTCCAGCTAGAATGAGCAAAGCACGTTGCATATTTACAAGATCCTGCAAGGCGCTAGTTGCTTATGTATGTATGGAGATAATACATGAACTGTTAGGTTTAACACACGTTTATAATTTTCTCTAAGGGCTTTAAATGGAATAATGGGTTGCACCTCAGTGCACTCTTGGTTCATGTGCCAGTCGCCCTCTTATTCAGTTGATTTTACATGTTCTCCTTTGAACTTGATTTTGAACTCATTGTGCTCCATGTGTATTGCAATCTGCATGCTCTTACTCTGTCTTGAAAATGTCCTCAAGGAAAAGGTTCGCTATCAATGCGGTTTTGGAACAGCTCTTTCACAGTGAAAGTGACGTAGAAGCAAGGATTTTGTTGTCAGTAAATTTGAGAAGATTAGGGTGAAAATTATTCTAGATAAATTCATTCTAATTTAAAAGTTTGGCCTGATGGTGGTGCTATAGAACAGGTCAATATTTGATTATCAAGTGGTTACGTATGCATTCAACAAATAAAGTGCCTGAGAAAAAAACTATTTTATGAAAACCATTTTCCGGAGGCATACATCCCTGGAGTCAGATTGACCCCAAGGGTAAAATATGTTAGTAATATTTGAGGATAATATGAGGGTTAAACCAATCAGAATAAATATATTTTATTTTGATTTCAACTGTAACTTAATGCGTAACTGCTTTGATTTGTTGTGGTGAAAACTATCGTTTTAGGGTCTATTATGTGTAAGTTGGATTCCTGATAGGCTGCATATGGCTGCACATTCGTGTTGACAATAATTGTGATTTGCTCATGTCACTTTTATTAGTTGATAAAGGCATCTTTCCAACTTATAAATATGTGTAGATGAAGAGGAATAAATTCCTTGCCAAGCTATCTTGCTCTGCTACACAGGCTGCAGTGACCTCGGAGGTCATCTATCTGCTGCAGGCTTAACCTGTTAAACCATTGATCTATGATCCACTCACACCCATGCAAGCGGGCACCCACAAATACACAAATATACAAATATTTACAGTGCAGCACATCAATATAACACACTTGACCTTTCAGCTGACTGTGTTTAACACACTCTGGAGAGTGAAGGGAAAACAGCATTGCAATGAAGAGTGAATGCTGCATTCATCTTTAACCCAGCAGATGTGTCGGATGGAAGCTGGGTGGGAGTAGCTGGAGGGGGTTAACAGCAGATTGAGGAGAAACCCAGTGAAGATAGGAACCGATGGAAAGATTTGGAATATAACTGGAAAAAGACTAAGGATGTGTGAAGTGCAGAGGTGAAAGTAACAGATCAAGTACTCACGTTGCTATGATTGAGTTGCTTTTATGGGTACTTGTACTTTTTTGAGTATATTTCTAAATTGGTAATTTGTTACATTTCTACACCCAACCATTACAGACTAACTTAAATATTTTGGTTTTTTTTTCAAATGATCAACGGACATTGTGAAATGACAAAAAAATGAAATTGCCAGACAACAATTAAATGCATCACATCATAGCAGACCAATCAGATTAAATGTAGTGCACGGAGCAAAAACAGCATTGAATGCAGGATATTTTCTCAATTTTAGAGTTCATAAATGTAGCTATACTTGAGAATTTTTATTATTATTTTGAAATGAATAAATTGGTGTTTTTTTTTTAATTTTTTTTTATTTTTTTGGAATTTTTTTTAATTCTTTTTGAATTTTTTAAAAAAAAAATTGTATTTTTTTTTAACTTTTGAAACATTTACATGACCACAGCATTGAGCATATTATCAGTATCAACAAAAATAATGACAATTGTCAAAAAAACAAAAACAAACAATGAGTTAAAATAAATAAATAAATAAATAAATAGGGAGATAAATAAATAAATTTAATTTAATTTTTAAAAAAAAGGAGGGGGTTACTTTGAGATGGATTACAGTTCTGAGTTATTTTATTTAAAAACAAGAATTGTGCATTTTGACAAACCTTTTATTTTGTACAGATGCCTTTGTGGAAAATAAATTTAGTTCCAATTGTGTAATATTTGGTCCATTTTCAGTTTATACATGAGATATTTACTGTATGCAAGGAGCCGTAACAAGATTTATTATCAAAAATAAACATAGGGAGTGAAAGTAACTAGTAACTTTTACTTTGATTACTATTTAATTGAGCTACGTTTGACTTGTATGCGAGTATTCAATGTGTGACTTACTTGTGTTTCAATTTCAATCAAGTAACAGTATCTACTTGACTTGGATATATCAGTACTCTTTACACCTCTGGTGAAATGTAGAAGAAGAGCGGTTACAGTCAGAAAGAGTTATCCAGATGAAGACTTGATGATGTACGGGTGGAAGAACGTAGAACTGCAAGGAATGAAGAGGGTTAGACGGGGACACGTGTGAGAAAGCTGGGTCATTAACAGCCTGCAAGTCTGGGTGCTGCCGACTGAAGCCGCCTGCTGCTTATCACTGCCTATTTACTGTCAGGCCCTCAGAGACCCCGGCAAGAAAAAGATTTCTCTCCTTCTCTTCCTCTATCTCCACCCTTCCTCCCATTATACCCCCTCTTTCCCACCATCAGCCGCTGCTGCTTCTCTGCATTTCTTCGCTCTCTCGAATGCAGCTTAGCTAGAGTTATGAGGGCTAGAAGAGAACACACAAGGTAAAAGTGCAAATGAATGCAAAAATCAGGCACACACTTGTAAAACCCACCCCCCACCCTCCCCGTCCCGCTTCTTCTTACTCGCTTTCCCACCTCGCCATCGCTCTGCGTTTTTGTCTGGAGGCCATGTCAGAGTTTGAGTCTGACTCAGCTCGGCTTTGCCTCGTTCCTTTTCATGCAAATTCTACTTTTCTGCTGTTGAACCATCAGGATATTTTGGCAGAAACGGGACCGATAAACAACAGCGTTAACATCTGATAAATGGCTTCGGAATTGTCATCTTTTTCTACTTTAATTCAGCTTGTCTTCTCTCCCTGAACCCAGAAATCTGATGGACTCCATTGATTCAATTGCACTTCATTGAAAAAATCCATGGTTGTTATACTGCATGTGAACAAGGCCATGGTTGAAAGAATTAGTCCAACTCGTAGCTTTGCTGTCCTGTCTCTCCATGTTCAAAAATTCTATAAGAAACTAAATATTTTGCTCCTATTGAAACACAAGTTATTAAGCTAATGAATACCGCTATTTTTGAGTTGTTTCTATTGTGATTTTTTATAACGCTGTTTGGGGATGGGCAGTTACTGATCTATCTATCCATCTATCCATCTATCCATCTATCCATCTATCCATCTATCCATCTATCTATCCATCTATCCATCTATCTATCTATCAATCATCTGGACCCGTTTGAAACAAAAAAGAAAGCATTAGGAACAACAAACCATTTTGACATTTAAAATGTCAACATTGTTTTTTTTTGTTTTTTTTACATTTAAGATTAAATAAGATAAGACTTTATTGATCCAACAATGGGGGAAATTCAGATGTTGCAGCAGCTCCAAAAAAACAGGGAAACAGGAAATATAACAGCATCAAACAATAATTGAATAAGGGAAGAAAAAATACAATAGAATGAAATAGTAATGCTGTATATAAGCAAACTATAGTGTGTTGCATTTATGAAATCACTTATATGCTACAAAGAAAATTAAGTTGCATTTGTGTATGTGACAAAAACATTTTGAACTCTGAGAAAAAGCTCGATTGAAGGAATACAAAATGTCCATTTGAGTCTTTGTATTTCAGAACAAAAAGCCGAACTTTAGTATTATGATCACATAGCAAAAATGTGTGGGTTCAAACCCCACGAGGGAACTTTTCTCTTGCTTCAGTATAAAAAAAATAGCCAAAGCTCCTTCATGGCGTATGGCCTGGGTAATCGCTAAAAGGTGATTCAGTGAGGTTTAGGTTATATGGACCGACCTGATATATAGATTCCTATCTAGTCTGAATTTCCCTTGATGAATAAATACACAAACCTGATTTTTTTCCCCCACAATGCCGTAGGGAGCCACAGTAGAGGGATGAAAGAGCCATATGTGGCTCCGGAGCCATGGGTTGCAGACCTTTGATCTAATGGTCCAACTCGTAGCTTTTCTGACATTATTTCACAGCAGCGCCTTCTAATGTCAGGTATGGGTTCAGGATTTATTATACAAATCAAAATCTAATCAGTAGCTACATTGTGTGGCAATTAAGATAAAGATTATCTTATTAGCATCTGATAGAGAACATAATCCACACTATTATACTGTAATAAAGAAGTAATTAAACATAATGTTTTTGCGCTTCATTTATATTCAAAGAAGAGCAAAAAACAAAAAAAAAAAAAAATGTGGGTGGAACACTTTGTTAAGCTTCTGTTTGGGAAAATGTGAACAACAAAGTGACATCAAAAGGTACAACACCACACCAGGCATCATTACGACAGACTGGATTCAAGATAAGTGTAAGACTGCAAATTGTGTGCCTGTCCTTTCTCATACCTGGGGGACAAGCCAGCTCACTTTTTAGTCACCCCCCACCCCCCGTTATTATTTCCATATGCTCTCACTTAAAACAGCTGGCTAATCCTCGGTCACACGCCAGCAACGCGATCAGGATTATCTGTGTTTGTTTTCTCACGCGGCGGAGAGATTGTGTTAATCTCCTCAGAGGGAGAGAGAAAAAAAAAGGCAACGGGATGGAAGGAAAGAAAAAAGAGAGTGGGGTAAAAAAAAAAAAAAAAAAAAAGAAAGACAAAGCCAAATGTCTTGGTAAAAAAGTTTTAAAAAAAAATTGAAGCCCTAAGACCTCTGGGAGGGTAAAGAGAGACTGGCAGAATACAAGAAACAAGTGACAGCAGAAGAGGCAGAACAAAGTTAAAAGAGTGATCTTGCATCGTCTTTGTTCGCTCAACAATACGGCTGTGCTTGTTGGCTGTAATGTCCATTTGTCAGCGGACAATTGTTTGTTTGGAATATTATGAGATCCAAAAGCATCTCAAGCTGCCAAGGACAGATGGCCACCGTCGACACACTGGTTGGAAAACATAGCAACGTACTGTATGTGCTCACCTCTGTCAGAGTAACACCTGCCTCTGAGATCTATGTAATGTACATTTATTATTTGTGTGACATGACACATGCGTGCACTCAATCCCAACTACACTTATAACCTATGAGTTGGCCACAGATATGCAATATGTAGAGCAGGGGTTCTCAACCTTGCGGTCGCCAGATGCCTTTAAGAACAATTTGACCCCATTTTTCCTTATTATTTACCATTTTTCTGCAACTACACTAAACTGGCCATATTTTTACTCCTTTTAATGCATTTTTGCTACATTAGTCCCATTTCTGCCACTTCTCCATCATATTTAAATGCTTTTTCTGCACATTTTTTCCACTTTCAAGACATTTTCGGCACTTATAAACCCATTCCATTACTTAACCCACCTAATGTTGCATCTGTTGACTCATTATTGTCACTTTTAGTCACTTTTCACCATATTTCATGCCTCTTTTTCCCAATTTAATCACATTCAACAATTTGTCATGCTCATTATTTGTCAGTTTAAAGTAAATATTCTATTTTTTCTCACTTTCAACCCATTTTATTTCTGATAAAAACAAAGGACATCTTTACGATGACTATTAACTGTGTCCCAAATAATAATAAACTTGATGGATAGCAATAAATATTATTCAGATAAATAAAAAAATGTGGTTATCACCGGTGTTGTGCTAGTTACTGAAAAAAAGTAACTAGTTACCATTACTAGTTACTTCATTCACAAAGTAACACAGTTACTATTTTGATTACACCAAAAAGTAATGCGTTACTGGAAAAAGTTACTTTTGAGTTACTTAGAATTAAAGAATGTATTATTTATTTTGTGTCATTTGTGTCCATACAGCTTCATATTAGTGCTGTAATAATATATCAATCCACTGTTGATCAACTGCTATAAAACAACCATAGATGATGTGCATATAAAGCACAAAACAGCTGCTCCAAAATTAAAATAGTAAATTTTCAGCCTGAGCACAGTAATGTAAAGTAAGCTGTGCATATTCCAGGTGCACATTCTGCTGTTGAAAATGCTTATAAAAATAAATGTGGAAAAACTAATTCGCAGCATTTTTCTCAGCTACACAATGCTAAACATATCAGGCTAATGAGCTGCTGTTAGCAGTGACTCAGCAGCAGCGACAGGCTTCTTATTTAGAACAACATACCGTGCAATAGTTTGGCCGACCTGCCCCTGGATAACAGTCACAGTCCGTTAAAATCCAGTCGCAGCGTTAGCTTAGCTTCACTGATGCATCTTTTGGAGACAAAAATAATGCGTGTAATTCCACTCTGAGAAGCTCGTCCCGTTCTCGCGTTGACTCGCCATGATTGGCGCACGTGATATAAACAGAAACACGCTGATAATGCTTCTTCTTCTGTTTTACTGTGTTTGGCACGGCATCCCCCAAAAATATGTAGCGCCACTGTAAACGGGAAGTACACTGCAACTAGCAAAGTAACGGACAAACGCACCATATTGTAACGTAACGGCGTTATTTCTTTACAAAAATATTGCGTTACAGTACTAGTTACTGTCAAAAGTGACGTTGGTTATCACAGATTCATAGAACAATGGACCATCATTTTGCTGACTTTATGGATGAACCCCACAAAGCTATCCCCTTTATTTCCCCTTATAGATGGCCCTGTCTCCACATGACTGTTTTTCAATGTCTGTGTTCAACCACCTTCAAGTGCAGTGGGGGTCCCCGGTCTCTGGCACCTTTATTTTGAAGGTTGCAGGTTGAAAAAGGTTGAAAACTACAGATATAGAGAATGGCATGTAGGTTGACTAATTCATTTTCAAAAATATGCCGTTAAAACACCACGGGACAGGAGAATGTTAAACTTGTATTGCTTGTGTGTGTGTTCATGTGCTAGTGCATTGGTTTAATTGTTTTCTGTTGAAAAACAACACAGTAATGGTGTTTTTTATGGACTGAAAGTTGCGCCAAAACACTGGTGCAGGTTAATTTTGGCATTTACACAGAAAGATCCAAATCTGGCCGAAGTTCGTCTCGCAGAGTTGGACGATATCACAGAGAATACCGGGAAAAATCTACAACAAAAATGGTGTGAGTAGAATCGCTGTCCTCCTTGTCTGGGGATGAAATCTTTGAATAAAGTAAAATCACTTTTACCGTCTACGAGACTCCGCATCCCACAACGCAATGCGCAAAATGTTACCAACAATGTCAATAAGAGAGTGTTTACACTTTTAAACTTTGACATGTCTTTTACTTTTAGTTATTGATTTATGAGGCCTACGTATATGCTATGACTTTATCTGATAAAAAATAAAATATAATCTCCAGCACCTTTAAGTATAAATGTACAAGATATGTAAAACAGTGGCTCCCCAACAAGAAAAAACATTTGTTTCAATCTGCAGTGTAGATTGTTATTGATGTGTTATGTTACTCCAACACCAACGCAGAAAAAGAAGAAGTGTTTGATTCAATCACAACTATAAATTGTCACGATAAATTAGTGTAGGTAATGCTCCTTCTGCCAACTTCTTTATTTCTGTCCTGGGTCCATGCAGCTAAGCAGCACATCGTATGGTGTGAGATAGTGCCCCATATTCCCCTGCATGGAATGGGAAGCCTGATAGAAGGTAGATGAATAGGTTTGAAGGAGGTATTTCATTGACCAATATTTCAAGCTTAAGAGGGCCTTCAAGATAAGGAACCGTAATAAAGGACAACAGTATCTTTAGTGAAAAGTGTATGTCTTGATCTAAAAGGCATGGAGTGAGTTTGGGGGTTTTTCTTGCAAGAAGAATTGGACACTTTAATCTCCACGCGATAACTCTGTAACTGCAAATTTGATGCTGATTCATGCAAAAGGAGTTTAGATGCCATAACTGTTATTTACAGTATATACCCTACCGGTCAAAAGTTTTAGAACACCCTAATTTTTCCTGCTATTTATTGCAATTCAAGTCATGCAAGTCCAATGAATAGCTTGAAATGCTACAAAGGTCAGTACTGAATGCTTGTTCATGTGGATCTTGTTGGGTTCTTTCTTTCTTTTTTACTATGGACTTTAGATTTTGTTAAACGCACTGAGATGACTTTGTTGTACCGTATTTTTCGGACTATAAGGCGCACCGGATTATGAGGCGCACTATCAATGAATGGGTCTGACCGGGTCTATTTTCATACATAAGGCACACAGGACTATAAGGCGCACCGGTTTGTTGTTGTTGTTGTTGTTGTTGTTGTTGTTATTATTATTATTGAGGCTCATTAAGTGAAACAAAATAGTCAGATAAGTCAAACTTTATTGAACTCATTAACAATATCTCTCAACTTTGTTCAGATTTAACACATAAAATGTAGAACATTACACTCACTTTTTCACTTCAGTATGTTGAAGCACAGTACAGGTACATATCACTCCACGAGGCGTCTGACTACGGTAGCCCCGAAGTGCCAAAAATCCATCATGTGGTGCAGCTTCATAGTTTACCAAAGTTGTACTAAAACATTTTGACATATTAATTTCATACATAAGGCGCACCTGATTATAAGCCGCACTGTCGATTTTTGAGAAAATTAAAGGATTTTAAGCGCGCCTTATAGTCCGAAAAATATGGTAATTTGCGCTATATAAATAAAGTTGAATTGAATGGCCAGAGGTTAAAAAAAAAAGGTTTGGTTACCCAAAACTGAAATATAATGTACATTTCAGAATTATACAAATAGGCCTTTTTCAGGGAACACATATTGGGTTAACAATGTAAAGCTGTTCTGCAGCAATGAAGGTTGAATCATCCTTGGAAGTTGGTGCTACTAATTTCTACAGGTGTTCACACTTTTCTTGGTTACTTCCAACCCCCTCTGTCTGCATAAAAGCAGTGTTAGAACACACTGTGCTACCAGACACTCGTGAGCATCAGGTGAACAGTATTGTTCATGGATTCCATCATTTCTTTTTCAACTCAAATTGCTTATTTGTTCTATGCTTTCATTTCAGAGTGCAATGACACAATAAACTGAACAATATTCAGTAAAAAACTGGAAAAAGTGTGTTCTAAAACTTTTGACCGGTAGTGTATGTATAAAAGGGACGATTACCGGTAACTGATGAATTTATTCATCAGTCCCACTAATCCCTGGCCCTTTTTTTGGTTTCTAAATCAGTGGTTCTCAAACTTTTCTGGCTCAAGTAGCCCCTTTCTCTTACTTTTGAATGCAAGTCTCCCACTTATGTCCGACGACTACATTTTGCTCAGATTTCTGTGAAAAAACAACTATAGAGCATAATGCTGGAATGAATGAGTGATAACACACATTTTAAAGAATCTCATTTTGTAAATAAGTGGAATGAAACAGTATTTAGTGCCTCCTGAATAGATTTATTTCTATACTTTATTATCTTATATCTTCCCTCTGATGTGGAACCAAGACTGACCTTTAGTTCATGTTCTATACAATATCATTTTTATCATCATTTTGTGTGTTTTTGGTGTCACTTTGTTGTTGTTTGTTGGTTCTTTTTATTATTCAGTAGATTTTTCACTTATTTTGTGTGTTTTTGTTGTCATTTTTGTGTGTTATATGGTATTATTTAAAATATTCTATCTCACTGTGTGTATTTTTGTTGTCGTTTTTGTGTGTTGTATGGTATCATTTAAATCATTCTTTCTCAGTGTGTGTGTTTTTGGTGTTGTTTGGTGGTTTCTTACATCGTTTTGTTTGTTTCACTGTTATTTTTGTGTATTTTGTAGTGATCTTGTGTAGTTTTCTCTCATGTAGTGTGTGTGTTTTTGGTGTCATTTTGTGAATTGTGTTGTTGTTTGTCTGTTCTTTATATTATTCACTTTATTTTCATTTTGTGAGTTGCTAGTAATATTCAGTGTGATTATCATTTTTAACTAAAAATAAACATTATCAAACCCCTTATTTTTAATGATTTAATTTGTTAATTTTCCTCTTTCTCTCTCAAGTACCCCCCTGTAGTGCCATCGCGTACCTCGAGGGGTACACGTACCCCCATTTAAGAAACACTGTTCTAGATAATAAAATTGCTGTTTTATGACACCCATGAGCTTTTTCTTATTCTAAAAATAAATATTGTCACATTTTGTGGCATTTGTGACATCTGTACCTGCAGCCTCATCGGTCCAATGCTGCAAATTGCTTTTTAATGTTTGCGCATATGTTTCCACATGAGCCAACAAATCACACACGGTAGATATATGAACAAAAAACAAACTGGTGGGGAGAGCAAAAAAAAAACAAAAAAAAAAACGAGGAAACGGTTGAGTGCAGGGGGATAAGTACTCATTGTAAGGACGTATGAAGGAGAAGAATGAATGTATGTGTTGTGGTTTGTCAGAACTGGCGGTGGAAGAAAACAGCAGAGGCGGGTGGGGTCGGGGATTGGGTGATGGAGTGTGTGAGGTGGCGAAGAAGCGGGAGCGGAGTGATGGAGTGCTGGCTGGTGGGAGGGCGGGGGGGGTGATGAGTGTGTGCTCACAGTGTAAGTGACACCTCTCCTCCTCAGACAGATTGTCTCCTTCTACCCCGTAATGGGGACCCTGTTAGAGTACCTATTCCCTCCATCTTTCCCTCTTCTGCACATGGGCTCCGTCACGGTCCCCACCTCTCCGCCTTCTGAAATGAATCCTCTTGTTTGTTTATTTTCGGCACACATTCCTCAATTGACTTGATTTTCAATGCCTTTCAATTCGCCCTCGCTCTCTGCATAGTTTTAATCAATCCACACCTTGCTGTAAATCTGCTGACTGTCTATAAAGTAGTTTATGCAGCTCAAAGCAAGAAGAAAGGAAAAGGAAAAATGAAAAAGAGAGATCAGAGAGAAAGAAGAAGAAAGGAAATATCAATATTCCTTCCCCTGGTGGGATCTTCAGTTATTTCTTGTCTCCTTGTTGGAATCAGACAGCACAGTTCTTTGTAAAGCCAGAGAGCTTATTTATCCTCTGGCCAATGTTGGTTTTTGTGCCAGTTACTCCGCATGCATTCATATGCATATCTACCTAAAGGACACATTCAGAGATCTGAGGAATCATAGGCTTAAAAGGAATCACTTGTCCTTCTTCTCACACAAGCTACCACACGCTCTAAAAACGTAAACAGGTACTTTGAATGGGTGCCAAACATGTTGCTGCGTTGAAATGTAATCAACTGTAGGTAGCATGCCAGGTTTAGTGCGATGTATGGTATTGCCGGTGTGTGTGTGCCTGAGTCCTCACAATCATCTCAGCAAAGCACATCAGAGGCTCTCTTTGCTTCAGAGGCGGCGCGCTGGCGGGAGAGCGGAAGGCAATCACACAGAAACCACAGACAAATAGGCTTCATAACTTCTCTGTCGCAAACAATCACTGATGCCTGAGCCGCTATCCAAAATGAAATCTCTCACACCTGTGTAGAAGAAGCAAGGATATGTAGGAATTTCCAATGCGCCTCATTGACAGGTGTGTGTGTCTCCATGGTGATAGAATAAACACTGTAGTGAGAAACACACAAAAAAAAATCAAAAAGCATTGTTTTGCCAAGTTTCCTTTAACGGAAAATGTGTTATAGAAATGATTTATGTGTGTCTACAACAAAAACATATTTTTCTAAGGTTTAACACCAGGGTTTTGCCAACAACGCTATAGTCTCTAAAGTAGCAAATATTAGGGGTGTCCCGACTTTTTTACTTCCGACTTTGACCATTGAAGTAAGTGAGTGATTATACATACTTTTATTAATTATTTTGTACTAGTGGAATGTTAGAAAAGGCTTGATCAAGTGATAATTCAGAAAAACAGAAGCAAGAACAGAAAACAATAGTCAGCAACAGAAGGTATGAGAAAAACCATTAACCAATGGGTTACATCAATATTAACCTTAAACATACGATTATTCCACTAATGAATGAAATTCAGAAGAAAATAGATTATAATACCATGAAAAATAACATCAATAGATCCAATAATAACTAGAAAGCACAGACCTTGGGCCCCAATATTACATTGTCACCTAAATGTTACAAAGAGAATCTGTTTGTCCATAACACTGGTTTTCTTCTAGATCCTATTGAAACTCAAAGGGGTGATAGAGGAATCAACTCTACATGCCCGAGTCCAATTTTATTAATATCGGTCAAATAGGAATCAAGATATGATTTTTTTTAACTTCACATATGACAATCCGGATGCAATCTGAATTCAACTCAATGTGGTGATACAGGAACTAATTCTACATGACCATCGGTCAATTACGATCCAATTTATGGATTTTTGAAATTTCACCAATGGTGAGAAATAGGGATTTTTTCCGTTTTTTTTAAACTGATTCTAATTTGATCCAGATCATTCCCAAATCTGGTCAGTTGTTCCTCATCCCATTTTGATTATTACCTGAAAACTTAAATAAAATCGATCCATTCATACAATAGTATATTATATCAGAGATTTTAGACGCAGATTGACATAATACGATACTTGGTTTTTTTGGTTGTTTGTTTTTTGGGGGGGTTTCTAATATCAGACCAATATTCAATATTAATATTGGATTGGGACACCCTCAGCAAATGCTAATGTGTGTATGGTGTTTATGGAGATAATGACGGCATTCTGACTTACATATGAGTTGTTGGCTTTTAACAAACAGCTACAGCTATACTACTACTGCTTTGTAGCCCAGAACAACTTTTCCCTCCCTTTGAGCGTGAGGATTCTCATTGGCAGTGCTCTAACATCAACACTTCATACTTCATACAAAACTCACCTTCAAAAAATTCACTCTCAACGTGCCTTCAAAGGATCACTTCAGAAGTCACCAGTGTGTAAACATGTGCGGCAACTATGAGAGACTTCAGTCTAAATTATTTTGGATGTGTCCATTCTCCAGCCTGTGCAAACTGTTATCTGATGGAATAATTCATTAACTGCCATCTTCACAGCTTTTGATTTGTAATTTAGTAGTCGTCCGTGGAAAATTTAGTGTGAGAATTAGACTAAATGAAAGCAAGATACTGAATATTGAATCTGTTTCTAACACGCACATTTGCATAATTTCCTGCTGTTTAAAAGTGTCACCATTGCTCATTTCACAGTACATAACTGACTAACCCTTAGACGATTATACACCCTTCTCTCAACGCCTTTTTCAGGCTTTCATGTTGTAACCGACTCATTCTTTTCCTCTGTTGTTCACAGGCAGTAGACTATGAAAGTCGAAGCTCTTATTCCTTCTCTGTGGAGGTCCTTAATCCCATAGTGGACCCACGTTTTCTACGTCGGGGTCCCTTTAAGGATAGAGCATCCATCCGAGTTGCAGTCCTGGATGCTGATGAGCCACCGAGGTTTTCTCGTAACCGATATCACATGGATGTGTCTGAGAACTGTCCCCCGGCTTGTACCGTGGGTCGGGTCAGTGCTGTTGACCCTGACACGGGTCTAACAAACAACATCAGGTAAAGTTGCCAATCATCCAATATTTCAAAACTTAAAAAAAGATTAAGTAAAAAGCTGCTGCTTTCGTTGCTTTAAATTTGATTTGGCTCTGCTTATGGTACGGTTGGGTTCTGAACCCTCAACTAGTGATGCACAGTATTATCGCCACGTTATCTGTATCAGCCGATATTGGCTTTAAAATTAAGTATCGGACATTAGCATTACGCCGTTCTAATAACCAATAAAATAACAGGATTTGCTTGCTTGATCAACCTATATATACCCATCATATACCTAGACGTCATATATAACTGACACAGATTTCTTGGATCTTGAAATGCAGTTTTTACCACTCAAATGGAAGTAGGTAAGTAGGTGGTAACTATTTAACTAGGATACGTTGTCATGAATAAATATGACATGTTTTACAACGCGTAGGTTGAAGTATTTATATTGTTTTGTACAAGGAATTATTACTGATGTGACATCATTTTCTGCATTATCTTGTGTCTGCATTTGCCAATGGGCCAATGTGATAAAGAGTCTGCTGAAAATATCTGTATGTTAATTCCACTATCAAAACTAGATGATCTCTGTAATTAGGTGTGGGGGAAATATATCGGTATTCATTATCGGCCAAATGAGCTGTAGAATATCAGGATATCGGTATAACTCTTGATTTGGGAAAAATGCTGCTGCTTGACGACAAATTAAATGATTAACCCATTCAAAACCTAGCAAAGTGCTTAGTCATTGCAAGATCTTTGTAACAGTCCAGATAGTACATAGAATATTTGACAGTTTTGAGAGGTTTCAGTCATCTTTTCAGTCATTTTATTGTTTATTTTATTGTTGTTGTTGTTGTTTTTGTTTTAAATGGTCCCTGAACCAGAGAGGCAGGAAAAAATGCTAATATTGCAGAATTCAGATTCCTGTTTCTGGAAAAAAAAAAGTCCTACAAACAAATCAAACAATCAAATGTATCTCTTGTAAAAAAAAAAAACGAAACAGCACACACCACTAAGAGATGACAAATAAAGCCAACCAAATGCATTCAGAGTTCTGAAGATGCGTAGAGTAAATCCTCGACATTTGTGAGTTTTTGACTTTGTTTACAGAGGCTTCAGTCTTTATCTCAACCAGTTCAGGATGAAGAAGTAGTGCAACATTTTCTCTATAACTACCTCAGAATCACTAAACCCAATTAAAAGCCAAAGTGCTCCGAGTGTGTGTGGGAGGCAATGATAGTTGGTAAATTCAGAGATATTGAGATAATCTCTAGCACTTCAAAAGAGCCTCTATCAGCCAGGATAATCTCACTATTATTAATTCCTTGGCTTTTTGTATGCACACCTCTTATCACTTCCTCCCACACTTGCCCCGTCTACTGCTTTAGCTCCACACCCCACTGCCTTCTCCACGTGCCTCTTCTCTTCACACAAGTTCTCTGTGCAACTTCCTCGCAGCCAAAGGATCTCTCTCACTATCTTTTCTATTTTTGCTCAGGTTCTCCATCGATCCTCAATCAGACCCAGAGGCTCTGTTTCGTATCACTCCAGACACCGGCCTCATTACCACGGCCATGATTCTGGACCGGGAACGCGAGCACTGGCACAACATCACAGTCATCGCCACGCAAAGAGGTCAGATATCCCTCTTTAAAGACTTCTTCTGTGTACAGTAAAATATTTTTACCTTTAGCTCCTGTACTCACTGATGAACCAAAGGGAGTTCACTTTTTCTTGGCAAAGTAAATCTTGTGTGAAACGGTTCACAACTTAGAATTCCACACACCGAGGCATGAGGGGGATGGTGTTTGACACCGCAAACGGTTTGCTACAGCATGCCAGGGAATCAATTGATCTTTAAAGTTATCTGAAGCTTTTACAGATCTGTTCTCCTCAAATCACCTACAAGCACTGAATTAAAGTAACAAATCATAGAAAAGCGCTGCTTTACAAGCCCAGCATGTCTATAAAGCTCCTCTCAGCTTACAACACCAAGTTTTCACAGAGGCACTTCAGAGTTTATTCTCTACGAAGGAACAACTAAACAAATTAGCACCATTACAGAAGCTTGAGCAATAATGGGTGCCATAAGGAACTGGTGATGAGCTTTAAGAGTGTTCAAGATAGTGCAATCTTGTCAGTATATCCAAATGGGCTTTAAAGGCTGTTTTTGGGAGAAAACTGGGCAAGTCTTAAAATAAACTTTAAAGTTTTGGCAACTTATGGGTTTTAGAAGTTAGTGGGGAGAAGTCGTGGCTCAAGATCTAAATGGTAAATGGACTTGATTTAATTAGGGCTTTATAACCATCGAGGTAGTCCTAAAGTGCTTCACAATATCAGTTCATTCAACCATTCACACTCACAGTCACACACCAATGGACTGAGTCAACCATTGGGAGCAACTTAGGGTTCAGTGTCTTGCCAAAGGACACTTCAACACAGAGATTAGTATAGACTGGGATCGAACTCCCAACCTCTGGATCAGAAGACAACCGCTCTACCACCTTTTTAAGAGTAACTAAACCCCAAAACCAGCTTTTTTTCTGCTGAAAACAAATGTATTTGTGTATGAAGTAGTGCTGTTGATTGATTCTTGTAAGAGTGACTTCCCTCTATGGCAGGATTCTCAACTGGTGGGTCGGGACCCAAAAGTGGGACACTGAACTAGCTGGGTTGCGGACAGCTGGTCAAAAATGAATAAATACTTAATGTCTCTCATGTTGCTATTGGCTAAAAATGGAGGTGTGTGTGATGTTTTGGTGGCTCCTTATGTCACAAACCACCACTGTTGGTCCCGCCCCTTCTATAAGAACTAGCACCTGTGAACCCTACAATGTGAGGTGAATAATGTAATTATCTCTGCAGACATGACTATTGACAGTATTCACCATTACATGAAAAGTGATGGCTTGTTATGCGCAGGCACCAGAGTGTTTTCCTAGTTTTTCTGTTAGTAAACAAGTCACACGTTTTGTGCTCAACGTGAGAAGTTCTTGTTGTCATTACTAATTACAACTTCCACAGTAGGTTGATTGAGAGAATTGGGAATAAAGAGGTATAGTAACTATTAAATAGGTAGTTAGCATAGCTTATATTGTTCTTTGGAGATTTTATCTTATAGAATGGGCGTGTCTTAACTGTTCCAGAAGCCCCTCCCATAATTAAGGCTTTTTTTAAACTTTTATTTCAAGCCTAGACGCACGTCAGCCAAGAAAGTTGAAGAATAGTGTCCAGGCTCTGCTATTGTTCCATTCTGCGGAGTGTCTCAATCGAGCCTTCCTATGGTCAGTGGTTATCTTTAGTTAGAATCTACTCTGGGCTCCTGGTGAACACATTGTGTTGGGACAACTGTGGTGGCACCACCGTGAGAACCTGTCCTGAATAATGAGCTCCAGGTAACAAACAGACATTTGCAGACTGTGTTGACACAGAACACAGTGGGAGTCCTGCCATGTCCGCTGGCAGGCCAGCTCGGCCTGTAGCAGTACGACAAGGGCTCATTTTCAGCCTTTCAGGACGGTGACCCCGCTGCTGTCATCCATGACACAGCATTAGCACTTTAGGTTTGAGAAGCTAGTGTAGGAGCATAGGCGAATCCATGAGTGTTTGTCAGTTTAAAGAGTGCACTCCACGGTCTTGCAGGATTTGCCGGCTGGAGAAATCCTGTGAGCCGGTGGTGGAGGGGCGTGTCAAACCAGTCGCTGGATGTTCAGAGGTGTGAAGGACCACCTGCCAATCCATTTAAACTGCACTGTTGTGTACCTGCATGCAAATCGACTTCTTTCGACATCCCTTCTTCGCTTTCCCCATCCATCTCTCACATTCTGAACACTTGTGGGATGTCTTGGCTAAGAAAGGAATAGTGTGATGTGGAGAAATCTGACTGCTACAGACGTATCAGTTGTACTCCAGCTGGGAGCCTGTGAGCTGTAACATGAGCTAAATAAAAACTAAATGTACTACTGTTTGTTTACCTAACTCCGTGCTTGATGATGTGATCTGAGTGTTGTTGAAGTTTTTACACAATGAGTGAAATGCTTTTGCACGGCTGGGAGAACTATTGCATTGAATTAATGGAGTGTAAAGTTGTACCCTTGTGTGTGTGAAGCACACACTGGTGATCATTCAAACAATTTTCCATGTAAAACTGTGTCTAGGTGTGTGTATCTGTCTGCCCAGTTCAAAGAGCTATGCCAAACTTCTTTTCTCTATCTTTTGCAGACAACCCAGGCCAGGTTTCTAGAGTTCTGGTTGCAATAGAGACCTTAGACTTAAATGACAACGCACCCGAGCTGGACAGGCAGTATACAACAGCCATGTGTGACTCTTCATCCATTGGACAGGTCAGTAGAAAATCACTCTGTATCATTGATAATGATGAATGAATATGGGGTATAGGCACCTAAGCTTTCTTGCTTCAGCCTACTCCTTTTGAGCTTTCATTACCATGTAATGATGTATCTTGTGTTTTGTAAAAAAAAAAATATAAATATATTTATATATGAATGTAAATTGTTGAAATAAATTAAACTAAACTAAACATCTAAATCAGAGATGGACAGCTTTTATCACATGGGGTGGCCATGCAATGTATGACTGTCTGAACCAAAGGCCACATTAACCAATATTAATGTGAGCATTTAATATAATGACCAATCTGAACAGTAATTCAGTAAGGTATTTGTGTGTTGTGAGCCATTTTTGTGCATTGTTTCAATTCATTTTAGTTGTTGTCTTGTGTATTTTTTGTTGTCGTTTTGGATATTTTTCTGTTATTTTGTGTTATTAATCATTTTAAATCAATCTTATTTGTTATTGGACTACATTTTGTGTATTTTTGATGTTTTGTGTATTTCATTATATATTTTTAAATCATTTTGTGTATTTATTTGCTATTGGAATACATTTTAATGTTTTGCATATTTTTTTAATTGAATTTTAATTATTTTGTGCGTTTTTCTAGTTATTTTTCGTGCGTTTATATAGGAAGCAGCCCAAAAACAGGCCGAGTGTTGCCTGTTGCCTATGTCTTATCTATATGTTTTTTTTAAATTTCTGAATCAACCATGACTCCTATTCCATTCAGAAATATATACATACATGCCCGAAGCCCTACTTTACATAAATCTGCTACTACAAAATATTGTACACATCTGCTGTACACATTAGAGCATTCTGCCCATGTTACCCTGTACTGTGCTTATACTCCCACACTGACCAGACTAAAGCCTCCCCCCCCCCCGAGTGCTGGTCCCAGTAGACTATAGTCCAGGGCTGAATTTCCTATCCCATTAAACTTTTCAACATGACCTTAAAACCAGGTTGGACTTATTACACATTCTACTGTTGTTTTCCTCTCACCTTGGGGATAATTTCCAGGAACTACATTTTACCACTGCTCACTCCTCAGCACAGATACTTTGAAAGATTGTCGGCAGCACCCAGGATTGTAATATGTCAACGTGATGCGGGGAGAATTCAAACTATAGGAAGTTTATAGCACAGCAAGTGTTCCAAAGCTGCTTGAGACATTAATGGCATATTAATGAGTTTAGGCCATTGGCATTTATAATCAAAGCAGAACATCACGAGTAGAAACAGCCACAGTTATTACCTGTGTGAGAGCAGCTGAAAGAACTGTGAGCAGAGTACTCGCCAGTGTGCGTTAGAAAAGATGGCATTTGTTCGATTAGTCATGCACGTTGTGGGAGACTGAAACAAACCACAGCTAAAGCCTTTTCAGTGTAGCACACATTAATACTCAAAGATTACTTGTTCTTTTGAAAAGAACACTTAATGGTCTTTTGATGTCGGGATTTATTTTTGATTTAGGGTTTTTAGGGGTGATAGAAGTTTTTTTTTTTTTTTTTAACCCTGCTGTACTACATTTTTTTGGAAAGATGTGGATTTTTTTAACTGGATGGATAAATGGTGACGGAGGGATTTGCTTCTGTATAAAGCTACATATAGGACTGAGATAGTGTTTTTTAAGGTATTTTTTTTTTTACATCCATTGCTTTAGTAAAGACTAAATGATGATTTATGCCTGCCTCAGCAAGCCATTCATTTCAATCAGAATCAGAATCAGAATCAACTTTAATGGCCATGAACTGGTGAACTGTGCTCTCTCTACCAATGTAAAGCAATCAACGAGAAAATATAAACAGTAATTAAAGACTAATATGTGCAAAACTAAATAGGATAATATGACAAGATAATAATAGGATAATAGTGCAGTAGTGCAGTGATGAGTAGTGCAAAAAGGATGATGAATTAAACATGAGTTGTTCTATTTCAGTATTTAGAATGAAGAGTGAAGGTGAATATTTAAATTAAATAGTATACGTATACTGTATGTACATGTACATAATGTTTTTACTCAACAAATGACATGCAAGACAAGAATCCATGTTATAGTCTATAGGAAGCAAAGACAAATATTGTGTGATTATCTCTTGCACCAATAACCAATCCTCATAAATCTCCCAAAGTCACTTAAAACTGCTATAATTTTGCCTAAATAAAATCATAGTTTGGCCTCATCGATCAATGAATCGAACATATTTTACTCCAAAAGGAAAGGAAGAAGGTTGAAATTGACGGATGAAAGTTTGTTTTCATCTCCACCTTAAACTGTCTTTCAGCTGAAATTTTAGCGCACTTCATTGTGGATAGAGGAGTCGCAGAGATGGGTGCAAAGAAGTATGTTTTTTTTTTTTTTTTTTTACTTAATTCTGATATCACGGGGAATTCTGGGAACAAACTTCAACAAAAATGGTATTATGCCAATCATTGTCCTTGTTGTTTTGCAAAAAAATACAACCAAGAACTCACGGTAAAAATGAAGTAAAAACACTTCTATTCTAAATTTCAAGTGACAATTTCAACATGTTTCCTTTCTTTTTGAAGTAAATGATGTTTGATTCTTCTATGAGGCTACACTTTGATTTTATTTAATAACAAAATGATCGTGGGTAGCATCTTTAAATGTTTCTACTCAAAAAATGAATCCAAGAATCCATGTTAGTATGTTAGAATAAAAAATATACTACGTTCTTTGTTGAGAATCTGCTTGATTGACACTTGGCTGTAGTTAATGCCCTTCATTCTGCATTACCAACTAGTGATGACCATTAACACACTGAAACTGAAGGTTTATTTATTTATGTTGTCTGTTTAATGATGAATGAACAAATGTCTATTATATGCATAGTGTCCTGTTGTACAGTTTGTACTATTTTGTAGGAGAGTATTTGTATAACCAGCATCTGGAAAACAAACACAGCCCCTCGAGTGCACATGCAAGCCCTCAAGTTGACTTATCTTTGTTACCAGTAAAATTCTGCTTTAAAAAAAGAAAAGAAAACAGAAAACGGAGACAAATGTAAAGGATTATATTTGTTTGATCATCTGCAGCACCAATAGCCAACCCTCATACAGTAAATCTACCCAAGTTCTTTAACATCTGTCAATGAAATTCCCCCCTTCACATTGGAGTGACTCCTGCACATATAATAATAATAATAATAATAATAATAATAATAATAATAATAATAATAATAATAATAATAATAATAATACACTTTCTTTATGTAGTTTAGGGACAGGTGCTGTATGAAGTCAAGGATGGGAACATAAAGAGTGCAGAAGTAGTATGAGCTTTATCTATTCACATACCGTATGGCTACATGCAGCAGCTTTATGCTCATTTATTGTGAAAGCAGGTGAATTCTCCATTGCCTGTTATCAAAGAGCAGCAGCTATTCACATTGTAATTAAGGTCTCCTCTCAGGCTGTCCTTTTGCTGTCATTCTTGGGGCTTAGTGCACTTTTCCTTTTTTTTTCTGTTCTATTTTCCAACATCACATAGTAGCACATTTTTTTTTACCTGATCATAGCTCAGTTATGGAAGTCATAACTTTTACGGGGGGCAGGAGGAGCGTTTTCTAGTGTTGTGTTCAAGACCACACTATCCGAGACCAAGACTTGCCCGAGACCAGAATGCACCGAGACCAAGACAAGACCAAGACTTTCGGGAGCCGAGACCGAGTCAAGACCAAGACCGAGACAAGCCGAGACCGAGACCAAGACCATAAGCAATTTTTTTTTCAATTTAAAAAAATATATAAATAAATAAAATTATGACAAGGTTCGACAGTTAAATAACATTCTCTCTTTAATTTTAGTTTATTTTAAATACATTTGATGCACAAAAACTAAAATATTAAAACTACTACTGCTACTGATAAATTCACAATTATTCTACATATTTGAAAACAAGATTTTTATGTCAGCTGAATGTACAGCAAGTGTTTAAAAGCATTTCTGCCAAGAATTAAGGATTCTTGATTCTGATTCTTTGAGTTGTGCAGGTCAACAGGTCACAGATTTCACAAGATAATTTTTTAGTTTGAAAAAGCCTTTACACAGGTTATTTTTATTAATTCACTTAGTTGATATAGTTTAATTTGGTTGCTGTAATGTAACTAGGATATTCAATTAACAAAGGTTTCCAGCTGTAACTGTAAAAGTGAAACTTTCTGAAATAAAACTACAAACAAGTTGTCAGCATCTAAAAAACAAAGAGCTACAGGTAGATGTGAAACTAAATAAAACAAACTCAAACCCTGGAAAAGTCATGTAACAAATTAATCAATAGTTCTTGTTGAGAATTATTATTATTATTCTGGATACAGTGGAAACAGAAACTATAAAAAATAATTTTATTGTGAACCTGTTTCTATTGGGGGGAACATATTATATACATAAATGTAATTGGAGTCTAAAGCCACAAAAAAACACCACTTTAAAAAGAAAATAGACTAAAATAAGACCTCTTTACAGTTATTTGACTCATTCTGCGCTTGTGCAATTTGTGGCGGTGGCCCGGACTACAGCCGACACTATGTAATGAAAGCCTTAAAAGACATGGATATAATGAAAAGAGTGGATGGACAGAGGCATAAACATGCAGACTTTCACACGGACACACACAGACTTATTAAACACACACGGACCTCGGTAAACGGAACAGGCTTCACCGTCCGGCAGGCACTAGGACCCAGAGGCGGAGTAAGTGCGTCCGCTGTACTGCATTCACAGGCTGTAATATCACCAGTTTATCATTTTACCAGTTGTTAGAGCTACTGTCTTTACCAGGGAGATAATATTTATTCCTGGTGATTGTTTTCCAGAGTTTTACTGGGATTTTTACCGGTGATTAGTTCATTTCTCCCTTGCACTCCGCGGTCCAAACTGACACCGTAGCCACACGCACACACACACGAGTGTGTCACACACGTCACTCAGTCACATTAAGGAAGGTTGCGTTCATTATACGGGGTGGATTAAAGAATGAATAAAAAATTGTTTTATCCTGTTGTTCTCCTTGTTATTATCACATTATAAAAAAGTTTCAAAATAGCAGGAATTAGTGCTGGTCTCGAACGGTCTTGAGAGAAAATCCCGAGTCCGGGCAGCCCGAGTCCGAGACAAGACAGAGTCAAAATGCTTCAGAGTCCGATACGAGACCGAGACCTTTAAAATTTGGTCTCGAGACCGATCTCGAGACCAAGACCGGTCTCGACTACCACAACACTAGCGTTTTCATTACAGTTTTCCCAAATTCATTCGAAAAAATACTATTCTTAATAAAAATGTACATAATATACAAATATTTTAGTCATAAAACACAGTGGCTGTTCAAAATAGACATGAATTAATTTGTTGTTCTTTTAAAAATACAAGTTATTTTTTGTCGCTCTTGTCATGTGACCATCATCTTCCTTTCAAGGCCATGTTGAAATGTAATTGATATTGTTTTCTTTTTTAAATAATTTTTTTTTGATGTCTGAAAAACCTCCTTATGAAAGCGTAAAAACATTTTAGCAATATTTGAGTGTTATTTTAAAATGCAGGTGTTTCCAGTGCCAGTTCCATTTCATAATATTTCGTGAGATGTCTCACTATGGGATGCACTCCCATCTGCAGCCCTCAGAATAATTTTTTTCAATCTGCCAGTCCTGACTGGCTGGTGAAACGCCAGCACGCCAGCTGTTGTCTTGAGTTTAACGCTTCTCTCGACACCGCCGGCGGTCCGGTACATGTTGGTCCACCTCGTGGGCGCTCACACTCCAGTGGACTGCCCAGGTCCACACCACGGTATTCAAGCTTTGAAACGCCAACACACCAGCTGTCATCTCGAGCCCAACGCTGTCCTTGACGTCCTTCGACGCTCTGGTACACGTTGGCCCACATCCCGGCTAGCACACCTGGTAGCCAGCACGTGGTAGCATTAAGCTATCCACCTGTTCTCCCTGCCTGTGTCAGCGCAGAAATAGAGGTCAAGGCCCATCTAACCGACGGGCTGGGAGGCTCTGAGGCTTGCGTTTGCCAATGTGTAAATAAAATCTGCGGCAAGTTCATCAGTTGTCTGGGCCTGGAACATGCCCGGCTTGTTGTCGACGTCCCCAGCTCATGTCGGCAGGAGGCTAGCGCGTCAGGCAAGCCTGTCCAAGCAGGACCCCCTGCTTCCTCCCCATGGTGTCCCCACGGCAGCGAGAGAAGAGGCGGACATCCTCATGGACACCACGTTGGTACACGGTCCCAGCTGGGGTTCCCAGCTCAACCTGGTTGCTGAGAGACTCCTTTGACCCCCTCGTATCGGGAGAGGATGAGGGAGATAACACTTTCATCACTTCGGCCCGGGTCAAGATGCCTGCCACCTCTGTGGCCTCTCGGGAGGAAGATGAGGTGGTTCCGCACCTGTCTCCCCACTCCCAAGCTTGGATATGGGCCCCAAAACCATCTGCTCCTCAGCCTGCCCGCCACCACCTCAAGGAGGCTTGTCCGGCTGGCCGGGAAAACCTTTGGCCTTGCTCATGCACCCAGGCGGAAGACCGAGGGCGCAGCATGTAAAAGCAAAATCTGCCACAATAAAAAGCATGGTGACGGTGCCTGCTGTTCCCACTGGTGGGAGGCCTCAACCCCCTCCGGGTCAGGGGCGGCGGGGGCCCCATCATCATGCTGTTCCCTGGGGGTAGGGTTGCATGTGCTGGCATGCAAACTGATCCTATGGAGCTGTGGTCGTCTCCTCTCACTGAAGGCGGCGCACGTCCTGGGGATCCTGAACACAGGCAAGGACCTGTTGTCCAGGGGCGTGCCGATTTACAAGGAATGGATGTTGCACCTGGAGGTGGTGCAACAGTTGTGGGCCCGTTACGGGGGTAAGTACGAAGTGCGAAATGTTTTTCTCCCTACGCAGCACGGATGCTCCCCTTGGCGTAGACGCACTATGCTGTTTTACACATTCCTCCTATTGGCCCTGATACCGCCCACTCTGTCCAGGGTGAGGGAGCACGGCCATGCTCTGATCCTGGTGGCTTCACATTGGACTGCCATGCACTGGCTGGCAGAGATTTACCAGTTGGCTTTTTTGAATGCTTGTATCTGTTTGACAAATTATTAGGCAAATGTATTTGAAAACTTATATACAACGTCTACAATGTCTACTGTCACAACGTATACACGTTGTGAAGTAGACAGCTAATCTTCTCATAAAGCCTGAAGACACTGACTGGGTAATTCAGAGTGCACGCAACATCCCTTTTTTTTTGCATTCAAATGTCTTTCTAAGCACTCGACAGCTTTTCCTGAAAGAACATTCTGCAAAACGACAAACCCAAACGGAGGAAATTATAGCCCTCAGCACAGGCTGCACAAGATTTCTTTTAGATTTTCCTTCTGATTATTACCACTGGAGGTTTTTCATGCTAATGCAATTATTAAATTGTAAAGCCTCACTAAACTGTGTTTGTGGGGGGATTCATGTCAGATGTGTTGAGAGTATAAGCCACAGTTCTCCCGTGGCTCTATTGCTAATTGTTTGGCTTGTTTTGATTCCTGCCGACGTCGGCTAATGGTTTGTAGCCAAGGCGTTTTCCCTATGTAATGTTTTCTCCATTCCTTTTTCCTTTTATTTCTCCCTGCTGTCTGTCTATGCCCTCTCTTTGCACACACACATACATACTCATTTCCTCCACGCTCACTTCATCTCCTCCGCTCTCTATCTCCATGTTTCAGGTGGTGCAGGTGTTGCGGGCGATTGATAGAGATGAGGGCGGGAATGACAGCACTGTGTATTTCAGCATCCCTCCAGAGTCCAGCGCTGCCCGCAACTTTAGCGTCAGGGACAGCGGTGGTAGGCACTCAATCTTTCTTTTTCTCTGTGTTGCTCCTATTTGCTTTTTTCCCCGTTTCAATGTTTATAGTCTCTTAATGCCCTGTTTTGTTTTGTTTTTACCCTGCTTGTCTTTTCTAATCTTTATATTTATCTTCCTTTTCAATGAAATTCTCTGTCTCTTCTATCCACTTTCTGTCTATGTTCGCCTCCTCAGTAATCAATCTCCCAACTTTGGTGGCCTCTTTGTTTTGTTTACCTCCCAAGTTGTTTCAAAAGGTGCTGAATGACATCATACATTGTTAGAATACAACTGAAATCATGCTATAGAGAGGCTTTTTAAAGTACATACTCAAAATTGATTGTCATCATGCTTATTGCATGATGGCAGTCATTTTTAATGGTAAACTGTTGACATAAAACTCAAAATTCTTACAAAATCTTTGAATTTTCCTCAAATTATTACACAGCATTTTCCAATTGGTCACAAATCTTAGAAATTTAAAGTGAAGATCCTGTTGGAACTGATATAATTTAATTCATGGATATCGTCAGTTTTTTTTTGGCATATTTTGTATTTAATATATACTTAGAACTAGGGCACAATAATGTTGAAATTACTTGCTTTCTTGCATAAAATCTGTGGCCCTCCTGAGCTCAAACTGCTCCTTTTTTGTCCCCTGAACTTAAATGAGTTTGACACCCCTAGTTAGGGGTTATGGGATAGAAATGTAAAGGGAATGGGCCCGAGGAACCCCTTCTCCCTCCCTATAAGGCTAAATTAAAAAAAAAATAATAATAATAATAATAATAATAAAGTAAAAAAAAAAAATCTCAATAAAACAGGTGCAGGACAGGGTTAGGGTAAGGATAAAGAAGGGTTAGAGTAAATAACACTTTATTCATGCTAATGACAGGTGTCATGTCATAATAATGACAACGTAATGTCAGCCTTATATATAAAACTTCAAGTAAAGGGTAACTGCATTTAGAGCTTTTCTTTTCTCTACACTATATTTTTATAACAAAGCACCAGCACTAACAGCACTAGCCTATTATATTCTTTCTAAATCTACCTAATAAAAAGTTAAACACTCCCAATAGTTTTCTCCATGCACTTATATTCCTTGCCCTCTGCCTGATGTTATCTCGAGTAGTCAGTCGTATATTTTATTCGACAGATGGTGCCTGGACTAATATTCAGTAGAAAAGGGTTGATTTAAAGATTTTATACTTGCTGACTAAATCCATCACCATTTGGTACATTTTACGGGCAGGAAGATGCTGTATATTTTTTATGTCTGAGCTTGACTCATGAATAAATTAGTCTAAATCTTTCACTGGTTTATTTCCTCTTATTACCCATTTATTTTTTCATGACTGCCGTTTAGCAGTTTTGTAGCTTTAGCAGAATGACTGGGAAGAATAATTCTATTTGAGATGGTTGTATGAGGACGTCAAAGGACACATTTTGATTTGAAATAGAAAAGAAAGATAATAGATGATTATAACGTCAAGAAAAAAAACAGTCTGTTTGTTTTAGGTGGTTGTGAAAATTCCCTTTGATCACAAGACTTATTGCAACCTGATTGTGAAACTGTAATGTTAACTACGCTAATCTATTCATTAGCATGCCGACACAATTTTTTGCTTATTTTTTTTTTGTGCTGCTTGGAACAAAAATATGCTTCAGGTGGATTAAAAAATCACACTGGAAATCAAACTTCTTCAGCCCCTGTGAAAGACATAGGAATTGACCAGTACAATAACTCAAGTTATTGAAAATTATGTGATACAGGGTTGGATAACAGTACCAGGACATTAAACAAGAAAACACATTTACTTCTTTAGGCTATTAAAGGTGCAGTCCGCGACTTTCAGATCCTCTCCCTCCCCGTTGCTCTCTTGCCCTGCCTCCAAACTTTCCAAAGTCCCTCCCTCAGAGGAGCTAACAAGCTAATGTTAGTCCGACAGCAACATCACAGTAATATAACATGCTCTGCTTCTCTCTCTTTATGTGCACTAACCTCAGCAACAGCAGCAACACCACAGTGTCACTTACAGCAGCCCACACGGCAGCTGCTGTGCGCGCATGAACAACACATGCACTACAGAGTTCTCGTGTAACAACTAAAAATCAAACGTAAAGTAAATCAAGCAGCAGTAATTACCTTTCAAGCAGAAAAGTCACCAATTCCATCTTCTACTCCTGTGAGCAACAGCTGTCAGTCCATCAAACACAATCCTGGCTCTGATTGGTTCTTTTTGCTCGGTTGCGGTGCATTCTCGCAATCTGCCAAAGGCTGCAGGAGTAGCAGTGTGGACTCAATGAGTGTTTTTTTTCACACAAACTACAAGTTTGATGTAAAGCTGTCCTTACATAGTGACAGCTTTAGCAAATATGACAAAAAGTCACTTTTATAAGAGTTGCAGACTGCACCTTTAAGAGACTTAAATCAAGTTAACAATAACATACAGTACATATTTTTAGATGACGGGATCGATTCACAAGTAACAGGCAACAACAGAAAGAACAAAATACACAGATAGTTCTCAGGTCTCCTATTCGTTAAACCTCATTATTATTAATTTATTTTATTTTGTAGTAATAGTATTAGAAGTATTTCCTCTGTTGCCTGCATGGTAAAGAGTTGAAAATCTAACCCTCAGAGCGAAAGAATTAACCTGAGAATGTGCCCTAGCATCCCAAAATAGGTGCGTAAAGGAAAGGTAGAGTTTATTGAAGATGTGTTTATTGAAGTAGAAAAGATGTTTGTACAGCGTTAGGAGGCACCTCTTTCTAGTGAGAGACTTTACTAGCTTAATTTAATTGTAGATAGAATTGTGATTAAAAAGAAGGACACGCTGTGACCTCAAAAACTCCTTCTCCCATTTTGGTCCCAGATACCACAGCATTAGGACAGGTTCCATGCTTCTGCAGTTTTTAATTAGCCAAAGTTTACCTTCACAATAAGAAACCATGTAGTTCACCTTCACAGTTAGAAACCCTGTACAGTTTGACACACAGAACCAGTAGAGGGCATTGTAATGCTTATCGTTGTAATTGTTTTGCCTGTTGTTATTAATAGAAGACACACAGAAAATGTCCTCAGAGATGTATGTGTGTCACTCATGTAGGTTTTATTTTACCACGTGCTTTGTTATGGTCTTGTGTGTCTGTGGGAAAACAGGGATAATAGTGGTTTTAAATTAGACTTTAATAATCATGAATTTACACGTTTTTTGTCTTATTTATTACTGCAAAAACAACAACAAAAACACAGCTTTAGTGTTCTCGCAGTATAAAGTGTGCAATATCAAATAGTAAACAAGTAAAAGCAGAGATTAGACTAACAATTTGAATATATTTGTCTTCATTACTGCTTTCTATCGTCTAAACAAATACTTGGAAGATTAAATATCTGCTTATTTAACAGAATGTATTCAAAGTGTTGTCACATCCACATTTTTTTCCTCCTCCTGTCCTTCTTCCTGTAGGCCCCACTGCCAGTTTGGTGCTCCTGTCCCAGCTCCAGCCCCACTCCCGCTCCTCCACACTGACGCTCTACGTCCCACTGGTCCTCAGAGATGGGACGTCTGGACTCACCAGCACAGGGACGGTCACCGTGTCCGTGTGTCCCTGCCTGAGAGGAGGGGCCCGGGCCGGGGAGAAAGACAATGACAAACAGCTGGAAGGGGAGTGGGACTGGGAGAGAGAGGCAGTATGTCTACCTCAGCAGTCCACACTGCCTTCACCTGGCCTCAGCACTGCCGCCCTGCTGGCCATTCTGGCTTGTGTCGCTACACTACTGGGTAAATATACTGTATATATTCATGGGATTAAAATAGTGAGAAGCAGAACATTTTGATTTAATTTTAATCATAGTCTTTTGACTAACACATATGTGTCAAACTCAAGGCCCGGGGGCCAAATCCAGGAGAAATTTACATGCAAATTTAGTTGGAAGGACCTCAAATTTTTTCAAAATCCTGCAACTTTTATCAAACTATTCCACAAAATCTCCCCAAATTAAATAAAATGTGTTCAAACAATAAATAAATCAAAGGACATTTAAGTATCTGTCACTTTTTGCTTAGATATTGTTGATACCTTCCATACGTTGTCTAATTTATAACTGCAAATGCAAACTTAAGCACATTAATGTTGAAATTGTTTGTTTACCTGCCTAAAACCTGTGGCCCACTTGTGATGATCGAACTGGTTCGTATTTGGCCCTTAAACTAAAATGAGTTTGACACCCCTAGACTAACATGTACGGAAGCGAATTAAGGCCCATTTTGTTGGAGAAATGTGGAGAATAAATTTGAAATTTCGAGAATAAATGTAAAATATAATGTCAAGATTAAAGTTGAAAGGACAAGATTCAAATCAAAATTTTTAAAATGAACTCAAAATACAGTATTGTGATAAAAGTTAAAGGCCTGCTAAGCTGACACGGGCCAATTCACCATATGACAACAAACAGCAGATCGTTGCCGTCTACAAAATGCTGTGTATTGATGACTGTGTTGAATTTGGGTTTAATAACTAAAAGATTATTTGTCTTTATGGACTTTGAAGAGATTTTGGCAAAAACAGAATCTGTTCAGAAGGAAAAACCAGTCAAGTTTGGAAGAGGTGGAGCATTCACTCCAGTCTGTGGCTATTGAGGAGCTACGGAAACAGATTAGGGACAGTTTTGATGGAGACTGTTGTCGTATATGAATACAAACTGGCCCTAGTCCGGTTCCATAGATTACACTTTTATCACAATATTGTATTTTGAGTTTATTTTTGAAATGTCAACTTTAATCTCAATTCTTGATTTGCCTAAAATTATTTTCTCCATCAAAATTTGCCCCAAATCCGCCTCCGTAAAAACGTTTCTTAATTTTAGTGAAAATGGAGTTGTCGGAATTTAGTCAACCAAATTACAAATTAAAATTTTAGTCGACTAAATCTGTAACAGATATAGTCGACTAAAATATACATAATAATTTTTGCATTTTAACAAAAGAGTCAATTACCATTTATCAACCTGATATTAGATTTTATTAATACCTGTAAATATACACAGAGAGATTGACATGATCATTGCATGAGACCACATGATCATGAGTTCTGATTGGATTTCGTCTCATGTGATGAAATTATAGTTATATTATCAGTCGACGAAAACCTATTTTCGTCAACATATTTTGATATAAGGTAGTTTTCATCCACAGGTTTTTTTTTTTTAGATTCTTATTAGTCATAGTCTAGTTTTTACCACTTAAAAAAATGTAGTTGGTGAAAAATCTCTAGTTGACGAAATACAAAATGATCACTCCGTGGTACATACAGTATGTGTTATGGGAAAAATGCTAAACGACATGAGTGTCACTGAAAAGGAGAGAGATAATCAAACACAAACAAACATCCTGGTAAAAAAAAATAAACTACCAGTTCTAATAGTCCAGTGCATTCTAGGGTTGCATATAATATTGTTCTTCTCCTGAAGTGTTCTTACTTAATATCCATTTACCGCTTAGTTTTCACACAGCACTTAACATTATGCATAGTAGGAAATTATGTAATCAAGATTTAGTGCTTGTAAAGGAGTTTCCTGCTAATCTACAAATGAAAAGTTGAGTAAACAGTGTTTAGGGCTGTTTACCCTCCTCTGCATCCCTGGATAGTTAATCTGCATAGAAAAATAATAAAGGCAACAGCAGGAATATATCTCCTAGGTATCTTTTGCTCAATAGCAAGACATGCTTTTTTTTCCCCTATCAACTCAGGGTAACTTATTTTCTCCGTCAAGGTCACAGCTAATGGCACAAACAACATTTTAAACTGATCATCAGGGCCCGCTAGCTTCTGATAGAAATATAATAAAATGTCGCCGCCACCTCTGCAACTCAAACGCTCATTTGGATAAGGTCTAGTCAAGGTGCTGAGGAGTGTTTGGCTCTCAGCCAGCATCATTGTCATTTCTATTCAGTTTGTAGGAGCTCCCCTGCTCACGCCTTGTTGATTGAAACTTTATCATTCAGGACCAGGGCAGTTCAATCAGACAGATACGCAGCACAGCGTGAAGGTGATCATGAACAGGGGGGAGAGGAATTTAGTTGACAAAGTAACAAGGTCATAAGCAAGTGCAGGATTTACATCTGACTTACTTTCACGACAGGGGGATTTAAAATGAAAACTCAGTGTGTTTTCAGCATTATTTTTACTCTCTTCATTAAAGCTTTATCCTGTATTCATTCAAGCCGTGTAATTGTGCTCTCATAAAGAATGTCATCTATCTGGGTCAGGGTTGGGGTCAATTACATTATTTAGTTGCAATTATGTTCAATTACAATTCAATTACGATTAGTGACCAACATTTTTTCCAATTACAATTAAATTACAATAGTTTTTTTTTTAATCCTCAGTCAATTACAATTATGTTCTCAATTACTGAAGTTCAATTACAATTAATCACAATTACTGAGCCTGCAATGAACTTTGTTTTGTCTTAGCTTTCTGTTAGCATCTCTTATGATATCGGGTCTTAAATCAGCTGTAAAATACA
The DNA here is from genome assembly GCF_900634775.1 of Gouania willdenowi. Classification (NCBI taxonomy): domain Eukaryota; kingdom Metazoa; phylum Chordata; class Actinopteri; order Blenniiformes; family Gobiesocidae; genus Gouania; species Gouania willdenowi. The sequence continues at coordinate 11,170,658 of NC_041060.1, read as the reverse complement.
CTGAAAACAAAATTCTATCATTTATTTAATTCCCTATTTATTGGTTACCTTGTTAGGGTTCCTAATCAATGAAAATATAGGTTTTAATATTTATAGTGTGGACAATAATAATAATAATAATAATAATATTTGTGTGTCAGTATACCCCTCGATTTATTTATTTTTTTTTCAATGGTAAAATGTGGGAAAGCTTGATATGGAACATATTTTAATCATTGTTAACTACTATATGTGTAGAGTTGTACATAAAACTGTAACATGTTTCCCTAGTTTTGCATTAAATAATAATGGACACATTTTGGAGAATTTTCTTGACAATTACAAAGTCAATTATCCTAAACTCAATTACAATTTAATTAAAATTACAACAGCAACAATTTTTTAAAATTGCAATTATAATTACGCCATAATTGTAATGTTATTAATTATGTAATAACTTATTACGGGCGACCGTGGCTCAGGTGGTAGTGGGTCGTCTTCTGAACGAGAGGTTGGAGGTTCGATCCCAGTACCTGACTATGTGTCGAAGTGTCCTTGGGCAAGACACTGAACCCGAAGTTGCTCCCAGTGGTCGACTAGCGCCTTGCATGGCAGTCCTGTCCCACTGGTGTGTGAATGTGAGAGTGAATGGGTGAATGAGCTGATGTGTAAAGCGCTTTGAGACTGCTTCAGTGTGGTGATAAAGCGCTATATAAATCAAGTCCATTTACCATTTATTAAGTAATAAGTTATAAATTATCAATTTGATGCCTTTCAATGTTCATTGTCCAAAAAATAATACTTGACTTTATTTTTAATTTTTTTGCTTCATATTTCAGGACTTTTCCAAATTTGATGGATACAAGTGAATAAGCATAAAATTATCATGATGATATGTTTTCAATGTGCTGAACACATAATGCACACATTGGTGTTCCTCTGGGGTCAACTTGACCCCGAGCTGTTTTAGCTGTTACACAGACATGTGTGTCTGTGTAAGAGTTCCAGCGAGAGTCATTTTATCTTCTTTTTGAATAGTATGTTAAGTTGAGGTTTTGTTTATTCAGATAAGTGAAACTTCAGAGGCGATAAGCAGAACTCCTCTGACGAAGACTGGCAGTTGACAGTCGAAACATGTCACGATAAAACATTTCCTGATAAACCTTGTCTGACTAAACCAAACCTCCACTTAACTTTGTCTGTCTGTGTGTGTGACTCATATATGACCTGACATCTCCACACCTGCAGGTGCAGAGTTGATACTTTTGAGTTGATACATGAAACATTTTCAAGATACACTAACTCTAAAACTGAATGTTTGACCTGATAGTGGTGCTACAGGAAAGCGTATATCATCACCACAACCAATAGGGTCATTAACTCATTCAGTGCCAGCCATTTTAGAGCATATTGACTCATTTATAATATTTTGTACTATGACAATCTAAAACTACAAAAACAACACTGACTGGGCTTTTGATGGCAACATTATTATTATTTTGCCATCTATGTCAGAGCTGAATGGATTTCTTACTGTATTTTGGCCGTCCTCCAAGTCTCTCCCCCGTCATTCTCCCCACACGCAACTTCCTCCTCATCCCGGACATGCCGAGTGTCAGCGCTTGCCCCGTTTTCTTGATCGTTTTCTCTCACCATTGCGACACTCAATAGTCCACTCAGGTTCCACACATGCTCTGGTCGAGTGTGTGCTGCTGTGAGCTGGTGGGAACTTCAGCATCAACTCTCATAGTGCCATTTTGTGTCTTGTAAACTCCTTTCCTCTCCCTCTGAGCTCTGCCCATCCAAAGGTGCCCTAACACCACCTACATGTCACCAATTGGTCACTACATCATTGTACAAGTTAGATATTCACCGGAGAGCTTCTTCACACTGTCTTCTAACAACCCCAGCCAAAAAACACAATTCATATCTATAGACGTGAAGGATATTCCACGTTACTCAACCAATTCACGTCTGTAGACGTGAACTGCACTCATTGAGTTATTGTTGTCCGTAAATTTGGATGAAAACTATTCAAGATAAGTTAAATCTAAATGAAAAGTTTGGGCTGATGGTGGCGCTAGAGAACAGGTCAAGGTTTCATTGTCAAGGTGTTATTTTTTGTATTCAACAAACAAACAAAGTGCCTGACACAAAAACTTGGTCAACAATTTTCTAAAAACAACCTTTTCTCGAGACAAATATCCCTAGGGTCAGATTGACCCCAAGGTCAAAATGTGTTAGTAATATTTGAGGATAATAGGAGGGTTATAAAGGGTCTTGGCCCTTTGAGGAGTACCACGACTTGAAAAGAGACTCTGCATAGCCACTGTTTGCACGACCTTACATTGACATCAAAGGTGTGAAGGTGATCTTTCAATCTGTTGCTAAATGTGAGAGATGAAGAGATTATCTTCTTGGAAATCAAATAACGTATCCTCCTGTGATATCTAGGCTATGGAGTTATTTACTTCTGAGGCTAAACCACAAACTGCTTCAGGCATATGGAGCCTCGAGCACATTTGTGTACACAGTGATATAATTATCAAGTGCTATTAGCGCTATCCCTGAAAGAACACTGGTCCAAACTAAGCTAGCAATCAGAAGTCTATCTTGCTTTGTATTCCTCCTTTCCCCATAATAGTTTGTCTAGTCAAGAGAAGTAGTCGTTTACCAGCGGAGTGAGAAAATTTAATAAAGATGTGTGAATCTCTTTTGCAACTAAGGAAGCTTGTATATTTAGTTCTTATTACAACAAGTCTAGCAAGTTTTTAAATGAAAAAATAAGGTTTAAAGTGTAGGTAGGTCTTTTATCAAGCATCCAATAATACATGTGCATTTAGTATGTATTGTTAGACAAGCACTTTGCCTGATAGGGAACAGAAACCGCTAATGTGGAAACAATACCAAAGTCATGATAATACTGCACTTATGCACATAACAAACTTTGGTTCTACCATTTAATCATAGCTCTGACTTGGTGACCTTGGTAACTGCATATTTAAAGTTTAACATTAAACTGAAGGATTAGCAGTAACTCAGGACACTATTATTATTAAAAAAAATGTTTATGGATGGATGGATGGATGGATGGATGTTTAACTAAAATGTTTGATTTTAGCAAAGCACTGCTTGATGGTGCATGTTAATGCTTCACAGTGCAAAAATGGAGGGTTTGGGTTGGGGTCAGTTATAATTAATATTAATTCATAATTGTAATTTAAAAAAAAAAAACAATGCTGTTGTAATCATAATTGAATTGTAATTGATTTCAGGTAATAGACTTTGTATTTGTAATTTCCATGAATATTCTATAAAAATTGTCAGTTACAATTTAACGCAAAACTGTTGAACCATGTTACAGTTCTATGTATCTTTCTACACATATGTAGTTAATAAATTATTAAAATATGTTTCATATCAAGCTTTCCCACATTTTAAAATAAAAAAAAAAATGAAATCTAGGGCTATACCTACACAAAAAAAGGCTCAGGCACCTCCACCAAAAATATTAAATAGGATAGACTGGTCTTATTAATTGTGATAGACTTCAGAAACCTCTTAGACCAGTGGTTCTTAACATTATTTGAGGTACTGATGCTTAATCAGTGCATTCACCGAACCCTTCATTGTATATATATATATATATATATATATATATATTTATCAGATATATTTTATTCAGGCTTGGGTGGAATTTTTTTGCTTTTTTGATTTTAAAATCAAAACTTTACATTATCGCAATTTTTCTTTAAATAAACTAGTGTATCATGCAAATTCCTTTTTTTATGTGTGTGTATGTGTCTTGGCCACTGCTGAGCCCCTGAGACTGACTCAACGAACCCCTGGGGTTCACTCAAACCCAGGTTAAGAAGCACTGCCTTAGACCACGTACAGGAGGAGCAGATATAGGAAAAATTAATTTTAGTAATGTTTAGAAATTCTTAAAATTTTGGGGCTAGCAAGACTATCTTCCACTGATCAAACCATTGCTTAACCGTAGAACAATTAGACTTAATCCTCTAAAGCAGCGATTCTCAACTGGTAGGTCCGGACCTAAAAGTGGGTCACGGACCTGTACTGGGTGGGTCGCGGACAGCCAGTCAAAAATAAACCAATACTTAATGTCTCTCATGTTGGACTTGTCTTTTATTTTGAAAGAAACTTTCCTTTTGACAGACGTGCTGTGAAATGCATGTTGCACAGGAAAATATATACAATAGATCAGGGGTTCTCAACTGGTCTCACCCTGGGACCCACATTTTGCCACAGTCATTAAATCGCGGCCCAATTTTTTTTTTTTCATTCAACCAACCAAATTTAGTTTTTCAAAAATAGCTGTTGAAAACACACATATATAATATTTTTTAAAACAAAAATCTATACATTTTCCCGTGCAACATGCATTTCAGAGCATGTCCGTCAAAAAGAAAAGTTTCTGGGGTGGTGTGTAGCTCAGTGGGTTGAGCGCCCGACCCATGTACGGAGGCTATAGTTCCTCATCTGCAGCCAGTCCAGGTTCGATTCCCGGCTTGGGACCCCTTGCTGCGTGTTATTCCCTGCTCTCTCTGATCCCCTTCCTGTCAAGCAACTGTCATATAAAGGCCACTAGAGCCCAAAAAAATCCTTTAAAAAAAAAAAAAAGAAAAGTTTCTTTAAAAATAAAAGGCATGTTCAGTATTTTTTTTTTTTTTGATTAGCTGTTCGCGACCCACTTTTGGGTCCCGACCCACCAGTTTAGAATCGCTGCAGTAGATTCATGTTTTAAAAAAGATTATGCTGTTTTGAAAAACTAAATTTGGTTCATTGAATTCTGAAAAAAAAAAAAGTGGATCGCAATTTAATGACCGTGACAAAATGTGTGTCCAGGGGTGACACCGGTGGAGAACCCCTGCTGTAGAGTGAGGCATAAAAAAGATAGACATAATTTGAAGTCGAAACAATTTTTTTAGATTAATGTCCTAAAGAAAACACACGTCAGTACTATTACAGGCTAATTCCGTGTTGTTATGGGTGGGTTTATTGTAATTCATTGCCCAGGGCCAGATGGCACTTCCTACAATAGGGATGTGGGATAGTCATGGATTCATGGGGAAAAAAGGGTCCATTTGGCAGGCTGCCGCCCACAGTCAATAATAGACTGGAGGCTTGCAGTCCACTGATATGACTGGCAGTTGCCAAGGCCTCTTCTATATGAGCAACGTCTTTGTGTGTAACTCAGCCTTTGTTTCATTTCCTCTATACCCAACTCATACTTCATTCTTACTTGTTTTCCCTATTTCCCCAGTGACTTTTACCCCCTCCTCACTTGTTCGTCATTTCTTATTCCAATGCCTCATAATCTTTTCTGCTTGTTGTTTGTCCCCCTCCCCAGCGGTGAGTGCGCTGTCACTGTCGCTACGTCGTCAGAAGCGAGACTCTCTGTCACCATTGGAGGAGGACGATGTGCGGGAGAACATCATAACATATGACGACGAGGGTGGCGGCGAGGCGGATACCGCTGCCTTTGATATCGCTGCTCTACAGAGTGCTCCTCACAGCTCACGTGCACGTAGCTATCGCACGCTTGACAGTCGGAATGTGTAAGTAGGCGTAAGGGTGTCTGTGAAAGTTTGAATGTGGTGATGCACATGTGATTTCTGTTGTTTAATTACATCAAACTGCTCTGCTGGTCTCTTAATACATGCAAAAAGGGAGACACTAAGGATAGAAATGTAATTCTTTAGAGGTAATGGTTTTATCGCATTCCAGCAGTAAGTTGATCCGGCCTCGTAATCAGTCACTAATCAAAATTTTAAAACAGGCTATCAAGCTGGCCAGTCCAAGGAGACCACTTTGTTTACCTCATTTTGTTAAAGCTCATTTATGTTCTGATACAGCAGAGAGTTGTTTACACCCACTTTGATGTTATTCTGAAGTGTTGTTATAGCCTTTGGATTAATAATTAGCTGGTGAATAAGGAATGCCAGAAAGTACAAAGGCTTCTTTTAATTTATCAGAAACAGCTTGATACAATTTAGAGAGGTGGACACTGTATGAATCTGCTTTTTATCTAATGTAATTCATTGCAATAATTCACTATTTACACCATAGAGGTGAAATGCTCAGTTTTTTAGTGAACACAAACAGAAGTTCAGTATCTCTAGTTGTTGGACTGAGCAAACATGAAGTTTGTTTTAATTATCATTACCTGTTTTTGTCCTATATCCAAAAGATGTCTTGACACTTGTTGTTTTGTTACAAAAAGTCAAGCTTAACATTCTCTCCTGTTATATTAGATTATTTTGGGAGGCATATCTAATGTTTGTGATTTTTCTGAGCCACCCAGCAGATAAGTCCATTGATACAATATGTAGCAATACATACAATAGTTTTCAACTCTTTAATACTATACTACTTAGTACTTTCATCAGGTATTCGTGAAAGTGCCAAACTGGGACTTATCACAGGACACCAAGCACATTCTCATTCGTTTTTGGCATTTTAAAGATTCAGAAAAACAGGGAGAAGTACCTCTATAAACCTACGCAATCTCTGCTGGAATATGGAAAGGCTGACAAGGAAAATTAACCTAATATATGAGGCTAAATGAAGGGTTTCGTATTTTTGTTTGATTTCCATTGTCCTTTATGAATGTTCTCCAAGATGGACAGTTCACTTACTACTTGTTGTTCGTAGGAAAGGAGTACTAACTAAATATACTGTGCAATCATTCAATATGTTGAAATGGACTGAATTGACGCTTCAAATAAGGATGCGCGAGAAACTAAACTAATTTCTCTGCGCTGTAATAACGTTGTGCTAATTGCAGAGAGTGAAGCTGTTTTTATTTTTTAAATGAACTTTAACTCAGCATACCCACGCCACATTGTGCCTTTAAGGACTGCACAAATAGCCCTTTCCGGTACTTGAAATCCTCAATACTCTGTATTTCTCTAGTGTCCGTCATTTTTCATGCACGTATATTGGTTAGCATGACCTTCGACCCAATCCGACAATACAGCTTGCTGCTGAGATGTTGAATTTGTACTATTTGTAACTACTACAACTCAGTGAATGTGTACTACTGGGTCAGCTTTCAAATATTCTAATGATAGGTAATAGCAATTATTTATTTCTTGCAGACGTTATTCACATCGTGCTCAAGAAAAGTCTCACACCTACAGCTGGGCTCAGAATCAAGGTCTTGATCAAAACTACGCAGGACCTGGTGGACCCCTTTATGGTCGTCTCTGCTACAGCAGCCACACGTTACCCGTCCTGCGCCGCACACCAGGTGGAGGTTTTGAGCCAGGCCTGGCAGAGCTGGCCTATCGTTTTTCTGGAGGCCAGCCGGATCATTCCCTAGTCATCCAGAACCAAGCGGCCATGGTTGGGCCAATGGAGTCAGGAGCGGTGTACGTAACGCCTAACGATCTAAGTAATGGGAGCCGAACTGGTAGTCGCACAGGTAGCCGGGATGGGACAGCACCCCAAAGCGGGGTTAGTACATCGGATGGAGGAACTCCGAGGACCAATAATAGCCAGGAGCGAGGAGGAGGGGCGGGGACTGCAAGCAACTGCACAGAAGGGAGCAACGACGACAAAGTCAATGGCAGTCAAGATGTGGATTGGGTAAGATTGACAAGGATCCTATGTTCATAACAGTTAGACCTTGTTTTTATATGATCTGAAATGGTTTGTTTTAGTTGAATGGATGTTTGTTGATAGTCCTTTTAATATTAATAGCTCAATTATGTTTTTCAAAAATCCTGGCTTTTCTTTTCATTTACATAAATAAAGAGTTTCTCTGTGTTCCTTTATTGCTGGGAGGATGTTGATTAGAAGAAATCAGCACATTTGTATTCCGTATGTGATGTTTTCGGTGTCAGCAGACCACAGTCAGCCTTTGCTTTATTAAACTTTCAAATATTTTATCTCTTCATCACACCCCTCTCCATCTCACACTCACAGTGCAGTGTTAGCTCATTTTAGCCTTCAATTAGAATTTCTGTCTTCTTTCAACTCTGCTTTTCTTCCAACTCTCTTTTGGTCATTGACCGTCTCTACTTCATCTGATTTATCTTTTAACATCATTCTGTGCTTCCTTGTCCCGTATTCTGACGCCATTTTAATTTTTCTCATTACTCTAACCTAACCTAATACCCAACTTCAGCCCCAAACTGAAACCACCCGTGCTCGCCTACGTCCTCTCCAGGTGCAGCCGGAGACATTACCGAGGGAGCATAACCTTGTCATGACCCGATCGGGTTCCATCGCTGGCCCAGGTCACAGTGGCTGGGTGTGTGATTCAGCTACCCTTCCTATTCCGGGGCGCAAGGCATCTCGTGTCGGCTCATCGCCAAAACTGACAAGTGCCAGTCTGAATGTGTCTGACACTGGTGGAGGTGGGAACCGAAATGGAGGAAGTTCGACAGAAGGACAACAACGCGCTGGTGGACGTAACTACGCCACCGTTCGGCATGGGGAGGTGTCTGGAAAGAGGGACTACCCAGGCACTTTGGGCAGAGGAGGACTGGAGATGGGCAGCAACTTTGTGGTGGCCAGACCAGATAGAGAGAATGGAGGAATAGCCCTGGCCGGGTCTCCATCGGTCTACCCAGAACAAGCTGCTTTTATTGGGGACTGGCAGGATCAAGTAGGTCTGGGCGGGTATGTGCTTGGCCGGAGGGATATTACTCCTCAGCTTTTACCCTTCCCGGGGCAGCCTCGGGGGGCATATGCTGGAGTGATGGGCATTGGGCCAAACTGGGTTCCAGGAATCGAGACAGTAAGAGGCGGTCCCTCACTGGCCCTAAGAGTGGGTGAGTTCTTGCGATTGCGTCTCGCCCAGGTCACTTTTGACCCCTCACAACCGCCGTACGACTCCGTGCAGGTGTATGGGCTTGAGGGGACTGGATCCAGAGCTGGTTCGCTTAGCTCACTGGAGAGCGAAGGAGAGAAGGAGTCAGAAAAGGAGGACTGGGGGGCGGGGCTTGACGAGTGGGGTCCCCAGTTTGAGAAACTAGCCCGACTCTTCAAAGACAGGGAGAAAGAGAGAGATGAAATGGAAAAAGTTGAAGAGGGTGCGTACAAGGAGATGGAAAAGAAAGAAGAACACGAGCAACAAGAGAAAACAGAGGGAGGAGAGGTAACTGAAGGAGAGGAGAAAGAGTGAGAAAAGATAGATTGAAACAAAATGGGGCAAAGGGAGTAACAGAGGGACTCAGAGGATGATGAAAAGGCAACTAGAGCTAGAATAATGTGAAGAGAAGTTAAAGGGAAGGAAGATGAAGAGGCAAAGTAATAAAAAGAGACAGAGAAAAATGAGCCTAGGGAAGGTAGAGAAAGTGGGGGATGGGGGGGAGTGATTGATGTAATTTAAAGCAATAAGTGTTAAAACACTGATATGGATGAGCACAGATACTGAGACAAAACAAAAACTGCCTCCGCTTGGGGCAGCAACAATTTGTAACACATTCTGGACTGAGAAAAACAACCCAAACAACCGCGATTGGATTCAAGTCAGCTTGCTTACACACACGGTGTGACCAACAGTGAGAAACAAGAAGGAAGACTCAGTTTGCATGTCTTCGTGTCTACTGGTAGTCTGCAAAAAAAAAAGTGCACAAACGCACTTGTGTGCGTAAGCTTTTATTGTGTATATTTGCTAAATATGGCAAGAAACTTGGTAAGGAGAACTCATGTAATCCAGAGAACTCACGATACCGTAGATGAAAAATGAAAGGTGAACCAAATTGGTGTGCAAGAGCAAATATTTAAGACTAAAGATTCAATTATTGATACCTCTAATGATTCAGTGAGTAGAAAAATGATGTTGGAGGGTAAAAAGGGAATTGAAAAGCAAGGATGTACAGCCAGAAAAAATGATCTTAGAAGTGAGACGATTGTACAGTAACTGTTCCTTTTTATTCCATCCGCAGTAGCAGAAAAATGAATTATTAAGCTTGCTACTCCCATTTGAAATGAAAATGATGAATCATTCAAATCCTGAAAAAGATGCTCTTTCCTCTAAGCCCACAAGGAAAACAGACACGGTGAAAAATTAAAATGATTTAGAAATGAGACCCCCACCACACACTGATATCCACCCCTTCACCCCTTTGTTTTTTAGTGTCAAGAGTTAGTATGTTTACAAAAGTCAAAACACAGGCGCACACACTGAAATGTACACACAGTGACAGAGAATTAAGGCTTTGATTGTAAACAAGAAAAACCGTCCACGAATATTTTATAAAGTATGATATAAAAACAGCATTATTATTGATTTTATTGATTCCCTAAACATCCTTACAATTCTTCTCACACTCACAAACGTTCTCCTTTATACACATTTACAGATATGCACACACAGTACTTTTTGATATATGAATCAAATCAAATGGCAATCAGTTCCTGATATGCACACTTGTGCTGCCCAAATGAAAATGCCAATACTTCAATAATAAACCTGTAGTGGTAGAACTCCACAGAGACGTTGGCAACAGGCTTTTTGTTCCCAATCAAAGGTCAGGAACGCGGACGAGCTGGAATGCACTTTTTATACGATGTGATGTTCAGTAATAAATCAACATCAATGTCAAAACTCACTGTTGTTTTATAAGATGTCAATTACACAATATGCTATGTTTGACTCTCTGTAAAGTCATCTCCGATGTAAATATCACAAGATAATATGTCTTATGGAGTATATAAAATGAAGAAGAAAAAAAAAAAAGATCAAACTGATCCTATATGTCCAACTGGTTACTGGTGGGACTGTAATATGTATGTATTGTAGATTAGAAATGATTCATTTAACTGGATTTGCAGCTTCTTGTTCTGCAGAAAAGAAACTACCATGTGTTAAACATCTGTGTTTGGGTTTGTGGTGTGGTAGCTCTCATCTGAGATGGGCAAGCCAAGGGTTCCATTATACTGTACATGTGGCCTGTGGCACAGGTTTGTGGTTTTAAATATAGGTGTTAGGAAGAGCTTGCATCTGGGTGAAAACGCACTGAACTGTGGGAGTGAAAAAAGTCCAGACCTGCAACATAAAAAGGAATATTTTACTCACAATGTGGCAAAAAGTAAAATATTTACAGTACTGCAATGTCTTTAAAGGCTTGAAAGGTATCTGTAATCAAGCATACAATAAGTACAAGTGGTTACGTATTTCATTTTTTTTTTTTTTTTTTAAAGGCACTGTTGACGCATTTCAGTGTGTCACTCACAGAAAAACGTGTTTTGCACTGTGGATAACTGTATCTCCTCATTTTAAATCATACTCCTAAATTTATTAATATAAAAAAAGAAGAAAATTTAAACTGTAATTTCCCTTTTTTTTCTCCACCAAATGTTTCTGTTCATATTTTCCAGTTCTCATCACAGATTTATCCATATAGTGTCCTGCTGGAAGAATTAGGCATATAGATATCTGTATAGCGCATTTCATACACAATGCTACTCATTGTGCTTTATGTGTAAAGCACAATGAAACATTAAACAGAGTTTAAAAACCAAGAATTAACACATTAAACAGAGTTTGAAAATGCAGTACAAATATTATAACAACAATGAAACGTAGAAAAAGAACTCCCTCAGATCATAAGCAGTAGAGAAAAATTGAAGAGTTGTTTTTTTTTTTTAATTATTATTATTATTGATTTCAAAATGGTCACATTGGATGCTGACTTCAGCTTTGCTGGCATCAGTGGTCTGCAACCTGCGGTTCATGTGGTTCTTTGACTCTTTTGCAATGGCTCCCTATAGCTATAAAAATATACTGAAATAAAGAGCTGTTATTTTCTTACAGAGGCTATTCATGATTCATGACAAATAAAATCATGATATGAGAATTTAACCTAAAATAAATCACATTTTGCAATGACTCAGCACCTTCCCACTTCACCTCCTGCAACATCTACAGACCATCAACTTTCCTGTGACTAACCTTAAGTTTGAAATCCCTGGTGAAATAACTAAACCAACAAAAACACTATTCTGGAAGAAAATAGAGATTTTAATCGTGTGGGGACAGATTCATTTAACCACTAATGTGCCGTTAAATATGCATGATTTATGTGTGGCAAGAAATGAGCAATTAGCATGTGTTGACCACATGATCATGTGTTATCAAAATTCAAGTTGTGGCCTTTTAAATACATTAACTAAAAAAAAAAAATATTATTTATATAAATTGTGTTCATGTAAACTGAGATGCATAAGATGCAAGACACTGTTTTGTTTTTAAGTTGCCATTTATATGATCAGTATAAATCAAATCAAATTAAATCAAACATTATTCTATATAATTTTAACTGTATAGAATTGAATCCATTGTATTGTCTACGTTGAGGAGGTATTTTTTCGGCTCCGGGAGGAGGTGAGGCAAAATGGCTCCTTTGAGAGTAAAGGTTGTAGACCCCTGCACTAAATCAGCTCAAAACCCAGCTAATATTATAATTAATAACTGATCAATAACTGACTTGAGGGTGCAGATCAGAGCCATTTCTAGCATTATGAGGAACCTTTGTCAGAAGTTATTTGGGTGCGTTTATCCAGTTTGCCAAAAATTCATGGAAAATTGTACACAATCTATTCCACTCTGCCAGAAAACTGCACTACAGTCATTACAATAGTACGCAAATGCATAGTCTGCATATAGCCAGAAACTCCTCTGGATAGGGAAGATTTGTATAATTTTGTCTTATGCCCAAACACCTACTTTCTTCATCTTTTAACTTATTCATTGAATTGCTCAGTAATCTTCTACACTGTCTTCATCCTGTGCATAGTATCAGGAATTGGCTGACATAGGGTTCATCCTTCAACCCTATTCTTTGATCAATCTGTATTCAAATTTCATATTGTTTTTGCATATTTCCTGTACTTGAAACAATGCTTCCTTCTATAATTGGCATTTGTAAGCAAACGCATTCATGCCTTGAATGGTTATATAACCCCATCATACACCTTAAATTGCAGCCCACAAACCTGTCGCCATTATGTAAGGAACAAGAATCATCAACTATGGCTGGTTGGCAGTTATTATATGCCTCATGTCTACTGTACGTGGACATTAATGCTGTGCTACCATGAAAATGTAGCACAAATGCACTGGTGCGTCATCCATACAGTGTTTTTCCTTTTAATCATTATCGTGTAATGTGCCAAATTTCAGACTTTTTCAAAACTATTCTAAATTACATACTAGCATTAGTCATTACAAATCACCACAATACACCAATAGGTACTTTGAATTTATTTTACATACCAAAGTGTCATCTGGCTTAAGGTTTTTTTTTTATTTTGCTGATTTGAGGCATTGTGTGTTGGTCAAACTGCTGATGTTTCCTGATTCGCCTTATTTGAGGTTTCTGTAGAGCAGTGCAGCTTAAACCACTCAACAGAGCTAATTATCCCACCTCCTGCGTTTGGCAAATTAGTTTAATTAAAAGCGTGATTAGTTAAATCAGTTTAAAAAAAGAAGAAAAAAAACCCAGAATGAAGACACTGCAGTCTCTTTTTAATTCTACGTTTTTTAAAAAACTTCTTTGGCCAGTTTGGAAGCACTGATAGATCAGTGTCAGGCCATTTGTTAATCCCCTATGTCAGGGGTGTCAAACTCATTTTTGTTTTGGGGCCAAATACTGACCAGTTTCATCTTAAGTGGGCGACAGATTTTAGGTAGAAAAAAGAGCAAATTCAACAATGTATGTGCCCTGGTTTGCACTTCTACGTAGAAAATATATTTACATCAGGGGTTCTCAACTGGTCTCACCCTGGGACCGAACGTTTTCAATAAATTGTGACCCACTTTCTTTTAGAATTCAACCAACCAAATGTAATTTTTGAAAACACACATATATAATCTTTTTTTAAAACATAAATCTATTTATTTTCCTGTACAACATGCATTTCACAGCATGCCTGTCAAAAGAAAAGCTTCTTTCAAAATAAAAGACAAGTCCAACATGAGAGACATTAAGTATTTATTTGTTTATGACCAGCTGTCCGCGACACACCCAGTATAGGTCCGCGACCCACTTTTGGGTCCCGACCCACCAGTTGAGAATCACCGATATAAATAATAAAGTATGTGAGTATATCAGTTCCTGCAGGGTCTTCACTTAAATGTCCCTGATTTGGGGAATTTAGGGAAATTTTGTGGAGTATTGTCAAGAAGATTTGCCAGATTTTGGAAAAATTGAGAGTTCTTTCAATGTGATACAAGAACTGAAATACTGAGCTTTGCAAATATTGTGGATTATAATTAAATTTTTGTATTTGGAGGTGCTGAGATATCCACAACTGTATTTCATGTTTGTTTGTTTTTTAATATATATTTTTATTTTTATTTTTATCTTCTGGAGCAGGAGCTGAATTTGATGCTCTAAAGGGCCGAATTTGGCCCCCGGGCCTTGAGTTTGACACAAGTGCCCTATATAAGACAAAGCCAGGATAGGAAGTGGGACTCCAACTCCACATGTGTAAATCCCATTGGCTCTGCCTCCCCCACCCCCCACTACCACCCACAGGATCTCATTGCTCCTGCACGATGTTGATACATTCCAATATTACATGCTGAAAAGTGTATTTATTTTGGTTGTACTTTTTTTTTTTCCTTCGTAAATTTGAATAAAAAAGGCAGTATTTCAAAGAGACCTGCTGCGTGCTCCTTCCTAAAATTGTGGATCATGTTTCTTACTAGAGTGTGTGTGGATATACATGTGTATTTATTATAGATATGCCACAGAGAAAAGAAAAAAGCTATTGGGAGTGTGTGTGCACCTTTCGGAGCACGTCTCCAGGGAATGCGGTGGGCGTGCTTCCTTAAATTGGCCTCTTGAAATTTTCAAACCACAGACAGTGTGTGTGTTTGCCTGCAGAATGAAGTAACACCTTGTCTGGTCTCATCCAGCCTGATGGGGGGACGAGAGGTCAGTAATAGAGGACAGACAGCAGGTTCCGCACAGCAATAAGGCTTTTCAGACAGAAAAGGGAGAGTTTTTGGTTTGTTCGCTGGAAAAGAAAAGAAAAAAAGACATTTTGAACTCCAGAGCAGCAGCAAATAGAGCATACCTGACAGCTGGGACTGAATAATCTGCATTCCCCTTATCTAAAACCTTTGCAGCTCTCCTATATCCTCCTGTATGTGACTGAACAGCTGGTTATTATTACATGCCGGTATTATTATTACAATAATCAAATATGAAGGAGAAAATTACATCTATATGATTTGGAGAATGATCATGTTAGCAGGGTGTTGGGTTGATTAAGATGATAATACACATACTGTAAGATAGAAAATAGACAGAAATAGAAGGCGAGAGCAGGAATCACAATAATCTGCAAAAGTATTACATGACACAATATTGTGTTTCTAGATAATACTCAAATATGAGGTGTACAAGTCTGACTACATAGACCACAGGCGCGACTAAAAATCATTTGGAGGCAAAAAAAATGTGCAAATGCATATTTTAGAACAGAATAAACAAACCTTCCATCAAACACAAAATATCCATTTCACCAGGTACAGTATTAGTTATCTAGATCAGTGATCTAAATCATGGTGCCGTGATTGTTCCCACTTTATAAGCTACTGTAGAACCAGCCAAACATCCACATTATGCTCCGACACTTGTTCTGGATACTGTATCCACAACACATGCCGGATCAACTCACCAAATTTATTTAAATCCGTTCATAAGTTTTTGAGATACCCTGATAGCAAACATCCACATTAACAACCGTATGGATGGACAAACACACACCGGTGAAAACATGACCTCCTTGACTAAGGTAACAAAGCAGTGGGTCCCAAATGTATGGGCAACCCCATTAAAAAAAAAATTCACAATAAAATGCACAATCTGCATCCAATCCTAATGAAACGTAAGTGAGGCAACCAACCCGACATAACAGTCAAATTGCATAAAGATCGGTTATTACGAACCGAGATATATTTCTTTAAAAATTTACCAATAATGATGAAATATACAATTTTAAAATTAATTTGCATTTTTTGTATTTTTGTTGTCGATTTGTGTGTTTTTGGTGTCACATTCTGTGTTTTCCTGTCATGTTTGTGCGTTTTTGTAGTCATTTTGTTTGTTTAAGTGGTTGTTGTGTCTTTCTTTGACATTGAATGTTTTATGAGTCATTTTGTGTATTTTGGGGATTTTTTGTTCATTTTGTTGTAGATCTGTAGATTTTGATTGTGTTTTGGGAGTTATTCTTTTTTTTTTTTACTTTGTCTACACATGCTGTCAAAGGTCAACACTACAAGAAGTGCAATTTTTTAAAACAGCAATGCATGTTTTGTTATTGCAATTAAATAAATGAATCATTTTGAGAGTTATTCTGTTTATTATGTTGGGCTTTATATTCTTTCCAACTTCTTGAATTATAGTTTTGGGGATTTACTTTCGGAGCCGCAAAATATTAGACAGAGGGCCAAATGTGGCCCACGGGCCGCCAGTTGCCCATGTCTGGCCAAAGGTTTATCTTTGGTTATAACATTGTCAAATTCCATTAAATTACTTGATGTAACAGACAAACAAACAAATAAATAAAAATGCTGGTGAAAATATGACCTCCTTGTGGGAACCACTTGCCTAAACCATGTCACTGAGAACTTGATCCCATTGAAGTCCAGCATTTAATCCGTCCCCGTCAAGCATCAACACTGCAATGCAGGACACCAGGTGCAACGTGCCGTCAGGGCGATGTGCGGAATTATGGCATGCATAATTGATCACAAGCGGAGCAAGAAATGAAATACATGGTTAAGGTTGTACGTCTGTGACTGACAAACTGATGCATCCATGAGCTGCACAAAAACAGTCATAATCACAGGATACAGAATGTGGTGTGTGTGTGTGGACGTGTTCAACAACTGTTTATGTGTAATGTGACTCTACAGGATGGAAGACGTTCAAGTATGATTCAGGGGTTAAGAGTAGATCCAAGAGTTAAAGTTAGGTAAAGACAGGCAGGGGTGGGTGAGCTCTGCATGGGGTCCTGTGCTCAACACACATAAGTGAGGTGCTCCTCAGGTGCTCTTTGGAACGTGGACAAAGAAGGCGTTTGAAGAAGGGAATCAGTGACCTTTCTCTCTACTATGTCAAAAAGTAATACAAAAGTAGCAGTGGCACCAAAACTGAAGATCTGAGGCAATCTTGAGGTGTTAAAATGCTTTATTCAAATATTGGGATGTCATATCAATGCATTTCAACACAGCAGTCTTCATTGGGACATGATCAAAGCAAGTAGAAACAGGTGCTTATGTAACTTGCAAGAGAGGTCATGTGCAGTATTTGGAATAATGGCGTTTTAAATAAGTTAGGTAACAGTGTTTTCTTTTTTTCCAGTAACGAGGTAATCTAACTAATTACTTTTTATGCCATCACAACGCCGTTAATGTTACTGAACGTTAAATGTGGTGCGTTACATGCACTGATTGAGTAAACTGTTATCCGAAAGCATCCCTGACTCCATAAGCAGCTGTAGTGAGGAGGTGGGTTAAAAACAAGGTGAGCGATTATGATTGGCTAAGGCGGCGTCATGTTTCGTGGTAGCCAATCAGAGCCAGTGTTTTTACACATGTGCCAGCACACGCGCCACACACACAACCACTACAGATTCGATGGAGTAGCAGAGATGGTGAGCGTGGAGCAGTCTGATGAAAAGTTGGCATTTTAAATTAATTGTGGTCAAAGGCAAGAACGTGCATGTGAAGAGTCCATTATATCCAGGAGTGAAGACTTTGTCGACATCAGTTGTAAACAACTCGAATTTAATGAAGCAACTCACAACGACACACGCATCTAAAAAATCTGAATAATATATTTATACAGTATTTATCATTGTATAAAGATTATACACAAATTAATGTATTGTATTATTGTGAAAATGTTTTAGATATTTATGTATATATATATATCATTGTAGATGAAGTAGCTCATTAAATTAATATATCATATTTATCATTATAAAAAATATAATGATAATTTTGTTGTTGGACTTCTGTGCTCGTCACAGATTGTCCATAACAAACACCATGTTCAAACATAAGGGTGTCCATATGTGCACTTGGCACCAGGACACCCTAGGCCGCAGTTCTTTACACTCGGGTAAAGAGAGGGGCGGAGCTGTCAACTCACCTGGTGGTGGGGGAGGATGCCGGTTAGACCTGGCAGACCCAAACGTATAGTGAGGGTCTGCTGGGAACGCCTGGCAGAGTCTCCAGTCAGAAGGAGCTTCAACTCCCACCTCCGGGAAAACTTCAACCATGTCTCTGAGGAGGTGGGGGACATTGAGTCCGAGTGGGCCATGTTCCGTGCCTCGATTGCTGAGGCGGCTGATCGGTGCTGTGGCCGCAAGGTAGTCGGTGCCTGTCGTGGCGGCAATACCCGAACCCGTTGGTGGACACCGGGGGTGAGGGATGCCGTCAAGCTGAAGAAGGAGTCCTACCGGGCCTTTTTGGCCTGTGGGACTCCGGAGGCAGCAGACAGGTACCGACGGGCCAAGCGGAGTGCAGCCATGGCAGTCGCCGAGGCAAAAGCCCGGACATGGGAGGAGTTTGGTGAGGCCATGGAGAATGACTTCCGGACGGCTTTGAAGAGATTCTGGACCATCATCCGACGTCTCAGGAGGTGGAAGCAGTGCACCGTCAACACTATGTATGGTGCGGATGGTGCGCTGCTGACCTCGACTCGAGACGTTGTGGATCGGTGGGGGGAATACTTCGAAGACCTCCTCAATCCCACCGACACGCCTTCCAATCAGGAAGCAGGGCCCAGGGACCCGAGAGTGGGCTCTCCTATCTCTGGGGCTGAGGTTGCCGAGGTGGTTAAAAAGCTCCTCGGTGGCAGGGCTCCGGGGGTGGATGAGATCCCCCCGGAGTTCCTCAAGGCCCTGGATGTTGTGGGGCTGTCATGGCTGACACGACTCTGCACCATCGCGTGGACATCGGGGGCAGTGCCTCTGGATTGGCAGACCGGGGTGGTGGTCCCCCTTTTTAAGAAGGGGGACTGAAGGGTGTGTTCCAATTATAGAGGATCACACTCCTCAGCCTCCCCGGTAAGGTCTATTCAGGGGTACTGGAGAGGAGAGTCCGCCGGATAGTTGAACCTCGGATTCAGGAGGAGCAATGTGGTTTTCGTCCTGGCCGTGGAACTGTGGACCAGCTCTACACCCTCAGCAGGGTCCTTGAGGGGTCATGGGAATTTGCCCAACCAGTCCACATGTGTTTTGTGGACCTGGAAAAGGCATTTGACCGTGTCCCTCGGGGATTACTGTGGGGGGTCCTCCGGGAGAATGGGGTATCGAACCTCCTGATAGGAGCTGTTCGTTCTCTGTATGATCGGAGTCAGAGTCTGGTCCGCATTGCCGGCAGTAAGTCGAAATCGTTTCCGGTGAGGGTTGGACTCCGCCAGGGCTGCCCTTTGTCACCGATTCTGTTCATAACTTTTATGGACAGAATTTCTAGGCGCAGTCAGGGCGTTGAGGGGGTCCGGTTCGGGGGCCTCAGTATTGCATCACTGCTTTTTGCAGATGATGTGGTCCTGTTGGCTCCAACATACCGTGACCTTCAACTCTCACTGGATCGGTTCGCAGCCGAGTGGGAAGCGGCCTGAATGAGAATCAGCACCTCCAAATCCGAGTCCATGGTTCTCGACCGGAAAAAGGTGGAGTGCCTTCTCCGGGTTGGAGATGAGGTTCTGCCCCAGGTGGAGGAGTTCAAGTACCTCGGGGTCTTGTTCACGAGTGAGGGAAGGATGGAGCGAGAGATCGACAGGCGGATTGGTGCGGCATCTGCAGTGATGCAGAGTCTGCACCGGTCCATCATTGTAAAAAGGGAGCTGAGCCAAAAAGCGAAGCTCTCGATTTATAGGTCGGTCTACGTTCCAACCCTCACCTATGGTCATGAACTTTGGGTCATGACCGAAAGAACAAGATCACGGGTACAAGCGGCCGAAATGAGTTTCCTCCGTAGGGTGGCTGGGCTCTCCCTTAGAGATAGGGTGAGAAGCTCAGTCATCCGGGAGGGGCTCAAAGTAGAGTCGCTGCTCCTCCGCATCGAGAAGAGCCAGATGAGGTGGTTCGGGCCCCTAATTAAGATGCCCCCTGAACGCCTCCCTAGTGAGGCCTCCCTAGTGAGGCGTTCAGGGCACGCCCCTCCGGAAGGAGGCCCCGGGGAAGACCCAGGACACGCTGGAGAGACTATGTCTCTCGGCTGGCCTGGGAACGTCTCGGGGTCCCCCCGGAAGAGCTGGAGGAAGTGGCCGGGGAGAAGGAAGTCTGGGCCTCCCTACTGAGGATGCTGCCCCCGCGACCCGGAAACGGCTAAGCGGGAGAAGATGGATGGATGGATGGATGTTATAACTATATCTATCTATATATCTATATATATATATAAATATATATAAATCAAAGTTTAGGTTCTGTTTGTTTATGTGCTGCTGAGTGTGTTGGTGGTGGTTAAGGGTTGGATGACATATGTCAAACAATGTCCTCATAAAGATAGCTTAACAGACGAGTAGATGAAGGGTGTGAATTCAAGTACACTGACATCACTCATTCTGTTTGAACACGACTGACACACAGAAACCCGCTGGCTATCCAAGTGTGTGTGTGTGTGTGTGTGTGCGTGTGCGTGCGTGCGTGTGTGTTTGAGGAAGCTCCTAAGCGCAAATAAAGAGTAAAGAAAGACTTTAAGAGAGATTTTCAGTAGCAGAATAGCCGGAGGCAAGACAAACTTTTATTGGATGTGACAACTTTTCGCCCCCAAACTTGAATGTCTCACATCTACCTGAGTGGCTTTTAAAGCCACCTGTTCCTACAGTTTTTATAACACTTGAGCCTCACCCCCCGCCCCCCCATTCCCCTATCTCCTCCTGCCTCTTTCCATTTCTTTTCGTCACACTGTCTCGCTCATGCTTCCAGAGTTCACTGACTCATTTGAAGTGGAAAATTAAATCTTCATTAACAATCTTAATTAGAGTTCGATCTCTCCATAGCGAGCAGACAGGGAATCCATATAGTGTAGCAGGGGGCGGGGGGGGGAGACCTGGAGCTGGTTTTAGTGAACGCTGGTGGATTACTGGGGGGGCGATTAGTGAGTTAGAAATTTGAGGTGCGGGTGTTTCCACTTCTGAGGATGCTGTGAAGGAGTGTATAATGAAAGCAGCTGATTGGTTGATGGCGTACAGTGGGAGGGTGGGTGGAGTGGGGACTTGTTGTGTAACGCTTGTTTTTCCACGGTTGGCAAACTGAGCTTTAGGGAGGCAAAGAGGGGGCATCATTATTCCAAAACTGTCTTTGTGATTTCTTCTTGTCTTGTTCTGGTGACATCGTGCTACTTGAGGTGACGTAATCCCTTATCATGCCTCCATAAACTAAGAGCATTTGCCTAATACTAGTCCTAATCATTAAAAGATGGTGCTAAGTATGCATCCCAACATTCCCTGTATCTTCCACAGCAGAGGATTGGGATACTCTAGCTACTCAGGATGAAAATGATGGAAATTACATCTAAATATAGCATTTGAAATAAAACCTAAACTATACCTGCTTTCCCTGATATTTTTTTTATTAGATAAAATCATAGTGTATGCCTCGTTGTTCAATGAATCAAGCATATTTTCCAAGGAAATTCCCACCTGACAGTGACACTGACTAAGTCTGCATGTTGTCAAAATGAGTATGTAGTGCATTCACATTAGATAGTATGAAAAGATTGAGTGTGCGAGAAATACCCAGATGTATACTATATCGGGACATTTCCTAAGTATGCACAGTGGGCACACTAGTCACACTCAACCGCCCCATGACTCATTGCGATGTAAAATTGTCCTGGGACCGGCTTCAAGCTCATAACCAAACGTCCGCTTTTCAAAACAAAAGCATCTCTTCTCGTCTTCCATTAGTTTTTTTTTAACGCTTTTGTAAATCGGGCTCTTGTTTTGAAGTTAACCAGACGGGTTTCCAAAAATTTCTAAAATGTGAAAATGAAATACGCGTGTTTTATGGATCAAATGACCACATGTTGATATTCTACTTGATCACTTTCTCATCTAAAATGCTTTTACAATTTTTAAAGATGGAGAATTAACAGAGATATTTAGCCTCAGTGTGCTTCGGGTTTTTGTCATTGTAGGTTTGAAATGCATCTTGGGAAACTTGGAAATATATTTCAGTGGGAACGCTCATCATCCTACTCCTCCTAACCATACTTAGGGGCGCATTCACTAAGATCTAAAATAAAGGGTGGTAAACCAGGTGTGTTCCTAAATCCTTTGGTGGCGCGTTTTCTTCACCTGCTGTGGGGAATTCACTACCATTGCGACCCTTTTAGCTGCGCGTATAGACGTGGTTGAAACCGCCCTATTTAAATGAATATTTTGCTCGTTTAATGTGGAGAGGTGAGTGCACGGAAGCACAAAATGACATTTGAAGAAGTGAAATTGGAGGCAGATGGACTTCTCTGTCTGCTGCACAAACATTCAATAATGTAGAAAACTAAATAAAGAAACAAAAATGTTGTTTATTAAACTTTAAAACCTAATTTTACCCCCCCCCCCCCCAATTTAATGTGGCTGCTCTGTCAGTTCCTGTAACTTTGCTCTTACCAGTTCATTAAAATCATCAACCAGCAGGTCTGAGCTCCTTGATTTCTTTGTGATGTTATGATGTGCAATGCATTGATCTATGAGGCGTATACTATAATTTTATTCAATACAAAATATTGGGGGTAGCAGCTTTAAAGGCGCAGTCCGCGACTTTCAGATCCCTCTCTCCCCCTCCCTCCCCACTGCTCTCTTGCCCTGCCTCCAAACTTTCCAAAGTCCCTCCCTCAGAGGAGCTAACAAGCTAACGTCAGTCCCACAGCAACATCACAGTAATATAACGTGCACTGTTAAAAGCGTATTACTGCAGCACTTCGCTCAATGTCACTTACAGCAGCCACATGGAGGCTGCTACGCACACACAAACAACACATGCACTACATAGTTCTAGTGTAACAATTACAAATCAAACATAATGTAAATCAAGCAGCAGTAATTACCTTTCCAGCAGAAAAGTCGCCAATTCTATCTTCTACTCCTCCACACCATACAAAAAAAGACGGCGCTCTAGCTCCGGGAAAGGGGCGGGGCCTGTGAACAACAGTTGTCAGACAGCCCATCAAACACAATCCTGGCTCTGATTGGTTCTTTTTGCTTGGTCGCGGTGCATTTTGGCAATCTGCCAAAGGCTGCAGGAGCAGCAGGGGGGAATCAATGAGCCTGTTTTTTCATACAAACTACTAGTTTGATGTAAAGCTGTCCTTACACAGTGACAGCTTTAGCAAATATGACAAAAAGTCACTTCTATAAGAGTTGCAGACTGCACCTTTAAGTATGCAATATGTATCTGAAAATAAAATATCTTACTTTTTTCTTTACCGCTTTTTTCCCATTCTATCCCAGAATGATGTCTTTCTTTGCCCGCCTTGACTCCATTGTTGTAAGTCGTCCTATCTGAAACCATCAAAATCCCTCTGGCACTCGTCTTTGCAGCAGCAGTGAGCTGAGGAGAGGAGATGTTTGTCTCAAGGAGAGTAGGCAAGTTGAACTCTCCCAAAATACAATCTTTTGGCAAAAAAACCAAAAAAACACTACTCGCATCCCTGTATAGAAGGTTTATTTTTTCACACGTCCAGCTGCTTCTTTATTTGCAGAGGACATCCTGATATACACTGCTGTGGAAACATTTCTAAACGCTGAGGGCAGAAGATAGTGTCCAAGGCTTGGTTTTTATTTATCAGCTCTTCACAGTTCCCTGGGACTGGAGCTGTTTGGCTGCTCTGAGCTGGGTGATGATATCTGCCGTAATGTTGTTGTGATGGCAAGAAGACTCGGGAGAAAATGGAGTGTTGATTAATAAATGCATGCGCTTGTGTCTGTGTGTGTTTATAGGTGAAAAAACTAATCATTAGAAACCAAAAATTTACAAAAAAAAAATAGATTCAAGGGGCCCATGATGACCCATTCATTACAGACACAGAAAGATGACGAGAGAGACAGCATTGTGTGGTCATTAGCGCTGTGTGGTTAATTGTTTAATGAAGTGAATAGAATAATATAGGAGCAGGGGAATAAAGCATTTATGGGCTTTTTTTCTTTTTCTTTTTTTCTTTATCTGCTGTGCGTCTTATTGCCAAGCGTGGATTTGCAGGGAGGCAACACAGCTGCAGGCTGCAGAAAAGTCACAGCGAGTATTGGTCAGAAGCTCTCGCTCATTAAAGGCAAACAGTGTGTGGGATGGATCTCAGCACGCTTTCATCAGACTTTGTTTTAGGGTTGTAGCTGTACTCACTATTTACTGAACAAATCTGAGCACATGTTTGATTAAAGTCTGTAGTGTAGGCCCCCCCTTCTAAATATTTTTTTCTGTATCTTGCACTACAAGAGTTGTCTCTTAATCTCATTGTAACTGGTGTATAACGACAATAAAAGCATTCTATTCTATTCTATTCTATTCTATTCTATTCTATTCAGAGGTGTAGAGAGTACTGGTATATCCTATCCTCCTGTATAAACTTAAAAAGGAAGAGAACAAATTATGCACAATTGGAACTTCATTTATTTTCCACAAAGGAATCTGGATAACAAAATAGTTTGTCAAAATGTACAATTCTTTTTTAAAAAAATAAATAAACACAAATGAATTATATTGAAAGTGAAAACAATTATCAGACTCTACATTTAAAAAAAAAAATCTAAAACTGAGAAAATAACCTCCATTCAATGCTGTTTTAGCGCAGTGCATTACGTGTAATCTGATTGGTCGGCTATGATGTGATGCATTTGATTGTTGTCTGGTCATTTCATTTTTTAGTACTTTCACAATGTCCGTTGATCATTTTAAAACAAAAAATAATGATTTACTCAGTAACGGTTGGGTGTAGAAATGTAATTAATTACTTTCCTTCATTTAAAACATACTTAAGTACAAGTAAAATGACTGATTTATAAATATACTCTAAAAAACCCATAAAAAGTACCCATAAAAGCAACTCAATTAAAGTAACGTGAGTACTTGTAATCGATTACTCTCAATTTTTTTGCAGGCTTGAGGTCAATTCCATTTTTCAATTACAATTACGTTGTCAATTATCCATGTTCAATTACAACTCAATTACCAATATGGTGACCAGCATTTTTTTCAATTACAATTAAAATTACAGTTATTATTTTCCCATTAAAACTCAATAACAATTACATTCTCAATTACTAAAGTTCAATTACAATAAATCGCAATTACGAAGCCTTTAATAAATAACCTCATAAAATGTAACTTTACTTGTGTTAGCTTTCTGTTAGCATCTTCTGTGATGATGGGTCAGTTTTAACCCATGTCTTAAATCAGCTGTAAAATACATTAAAAATATTATCTAGCAACTAATTTGTTTCTCATGTTTTGGTTTCCTTGTTAGACTTCCTAATCAATGAAATATTGCTATTAATATTTTTGATCAAAGTCTTTTTTCTGTCAGTATAGCTCTAGATTTACATTTTTTAATGATAAAATTATCTTAAAAGTGACAGTACGTATACGCAAACATAGTTTCTCGGGTTCGTTTGATTAAATTGTAATTGACAGTTTTTTTTAAATAATTTCCATTGCAATTACAATTAAAAAAGTCAATTATCTGAATGCATTTACGAATCAATTACTATTCCAACATCAACAGATTTTTCCAATTATACTTACATCATAATTGTAAGGAATTATCAGTTACATGATATACAGTACATAAATATTAACTTTGTACAACCATGATCTTGTGCAAAAATCTTAATTTTTTAACAAGCAGCCTGCACATTATTCATTCTTAATATTCTAAAATATTTACAGTGCTTGGAATTCAAAGCATTGCTGAGTAGATGTATTTAGATGTGATTAAATTAGTCCTGCTTGTAAAGAAAAAGTAATGCTGAAACACTTTTAATCACATGCTTCACTTCCTTCAGTGGCAGATAGGTTTAATTCTTCCTTCAAGCATATTTACAGTGGGGTGTTAAACAAAAAAAAACCACTTTATTCCAGTCTTATCCATCAGCTTGTATCAGCTTTCCCAGCCTTCACCAAAACTTGAGGAGTAAATAATTCACTCGCTGGGATCCATGATGGTTACGCCGACAGCATTGTGCATGTCATTTTTTTTTATTTTAGTTATGTTTTGAATGTTTGAAAAGGAAAGTTTTCTCAGGATTTAGCCTGACAGCTGCTGGGTTTTTCTTCTTCACAGGTTAGCTTTACAGTCACTGAGTGTTGTAAGCACTGATGCAGTTATGCACACAAGCTCAAATGTATTGATTTGTTGTCAAAATACAAAAAAAAAAAAAAAAAAAAAAAAGATGTGCCCTAAGAGAAAATGTTCCATTGAATGATTTATTTTCATCTTTTGAATCTTTGTTTTTGTTCTTCGGTTATTCTGTTTCAAAACCAAAATAAAGGAATATCAATCAATAAATGGTGCAGTTATTTTCATTTGACTTATTTTCAATCAAAACGGAAATACAGAAAAAACAAAAAACAGATAAGTGGTGCTTTTCATGTCACCTCCAGGGCTCCGTACTTTTCTGTTTGAAAATTAAAAAGAAAAATTTGTGACATCTTTGTTGTTTGTTTATCTCATATTTGGATGTTTACAAGATCAAGTTACACAAAAACGTAGTTGCGCTTTCCCGACTTAAAAATAATACTGCGCCTCTACTCAGGGTTCAACGGTAAAGGGTGGTGTGTTCATGGACAACTTGCAAAACTGCAAAACTACACTTCAATGTTGTATATGACTGACTGTCATATTTGTGTCTTGTGTCTTCATTTAATGATGTGAAAACAATTTTAATAATCTAATATTATTTAATACAGGACATAACCTACTGTAATCATCTGATTATCAAAACAATATTTCACTATTTTTTTTTCTCATTATAATTTTAAAACAGATTTTTTTTTTTTTTTTTTTTTCTGTTATTTCTGTTTTGGTTTTAAATCAGTAAAACAAAAATAAACACTTTGATTTGGTTTGGAAACGGAATAACCCAAAAATTAACCCTAAACTGATTTTTTTTTTTTATTACTGTTTGTACCAGTTAGCATGTTAAACCAGGACAATCCAGCACAGATTGCAGTCTGTCAAAGACTCACACGCACACAGATGTAGTTCACTGGTAAACTTTAAGTGTCTTATTATCTCAACATCTGTTATATTTTTAGACAACATTTGACTGTGAGGAAACAGGAATATTTTCCAGGAGAACATGAATATTGCATTGTAGGCAGCTGGTTTTCACTGTTTGACTTCGTAGCTAGGAGGCATCATTCTTAACCATCATACATTTTTCAACAGTGGAGTTGCCTTTAATGGGCTGCACAGTGTCGCAGTGGCTGTGTCAGGTGTGTCCCATGCACTAACATAAACTAGACATTAGTTTAAGGGTTGTTCCTAGCTTGTTAAAAAGCCTGAGTTTATGAAAGTGAGTTGAAGATTCAAAAAGAACCATTTACTCAGCTGAACGTTCACATCAACACATAAAACAAGCAACACTCTCCTACACGTGTAAATTGTTAAATCTATCTAATCTATCTAAAACATGCTGACTTTTAAAATAATGTTTGTTTGAAAACTGTTTAGGATTTTAGTTACAGATATAATGAAGCAAAATCTACAGGATGCATTTTTTTTAAAGATTCATTTACCATTGAGCAAACAAAGCGACGACATTTTTTTAATTTTTATTAGTTGACAAAAATATGAATATATTTTCTATGTAGTTTTTGTTAACATGTTTTTGGAGTGGACAAATTTAACACTATTCATTTCCTTGAGTCCCCGTGGTTTGTTTTCCACAGTAAACATGACGTCATCCTCATACTTCATTCAACACAAGCAAAGCCTGCCGTGCATACAGTATATCTTTATTGACCTGAAGCCATAAGACCAGCAATTACACTGGGCCTGGCTGTGGAGCTGACTTATGAGCAGTCAGTTGGGTTGTTGACAGCACATAGATTCAGCTGCTGTTGCCTCTTTTATTGAGTTTATTTACCCCCCTTTTGTAGTAAATGTTCTCTGTGAAGATCAGGGGTCAGAGTGTGTGAGGAATCAAGGATTAGATAGATATAGAGCAGGGAGGGGCAACTCTATCACAGCGGGGGCCACAAACACAATTATTCATGTCAGCATTTAGATCGGAGCATTAATACAGTCTTTTTTTTTTTGTCTTTGTAGTTTTGATGTTTTGTCAGTTTTTAGTCATTGCGTGTGTTTTTGTTATTTTTTGTGTTCTTGTTTTAATTTTGGTGTTTTTTTCTGCATTTTTGTGCATGTTTGGGGTCACATTTTCTGTAATTTCCTGTAATTTTATGTAATTTTAACAGTTTGTGTGTCTTTGTAAGATTTTTTTGTGAGTGTTTTTTCTTTGTTTAAGTGGTTGTTGTGTCTGTCTTTGTTGTCATTTAATGTTTTATGAATCATTTTGTGTAGTTTTTGTCTACTTTGTGCTTTTGTGTACTTTGTGTATTACGTTGGGCTTCATATTTCTTCCAACTACTTGGATTACAATTTTTGGGGATTTGCTTTGGGGGGGGGGCCCAAAAAATTAGACTGAGGGCCACATGTGACACCCATGCCGCCACTTTGCTCACGTCTGATATAGAGCGCGATTAGGAGCCGTTATGTAAGTAGTAAGCAATGTGTTAACCAATTATAAAATAATGCAAAGTGAAATATTTCCACTTTACTTATCTATAGAAAAAAACATCTCATGAAAAACACTTTATAGGCTTCTCAAAGGAACACTTCAAAACAGCACAAATAACTGATTGATGCTTTGACAACACGGTAAAAAGGAAAATGTCTGAAGGGATTAATGTTTGTTTTAATCATAAGTAAAATGCACAGCAGGCTGCCCCCATAAACGCATACAAGTGATTACATTGAAGTAGCTAAAGTGCCAGATTGATTTAGACTCTGGGGCATGAAATCAAACCTTTCAACATTTGTTTAGAAGAAGAAGAGAAAAAAAAGGACAACTGGAGTCACATGTTGTGATTTGAAATATGTTTTGCAAAATTGACTTTTTACCCTGCAGACATTCTTCATCCATTCATCTTCTCCAAATAATTACCGAAGCCTGATGTAGGTCACCGTGTACTGGAGTATCAAAGCTTACGAGGGCTGAAAGACACACACGCACACACGCACGTGCGCACACACACAAAGTTCAAGATGTTAGAAAAGCACTGTTTGAGAAACATCTTACCAGAGATTTAAAACTTAAGTTGATGGTCTGTAGAGGTTGCAGGAGGTGGCAGAGTTGTTGCGCAATGTGATTTATTTTTAGGTTAACAATTGGTTTTGTCATCATTTTTATTTGAAGTTATTGTCATTAATCATCAATACCCTCTAAAAGAAATAACAATTCATTATTTTAACATATTTTTTCAAAGCTATAGGGAACTTTTTACCTTCACTCCACACTTGCCTTTCTTCATTCCCTGCTGCCATCTGACTGTTTCTTTCTCCTTCATTTGGGCCTTTGAGCATGAGTGGGTAGCTCCTTAGCTTTCAAAAACTGGTGGAATTTCACAGATACATCAAACATTAGCAGAGTTACAGTATTTTAAACTAACAGGTTCCCTGAGATGCTTTCAAGGTCTCTGGGAAACCCGGACAAATTGATTAATTTATCAAATATTTCCGGGTAACTACGGACATATGGTCACCCTAATGATGTTGGAATCACAGATGGCGGAGGATATAGAGATTTTGTTGCTCTGTTGTTGCGCGGTAAACTATGGGCTTTCATGGACCGTCGGAACGTTAAAAATTATATATATTTGGGGCTAATCAAATAATATCTGGGACTTTAGACCTGAATAAAACAGCCTAGTGACACCACCAATTCATCAAATAACCTGTACTTGCTTACACTGTTTAGTATCTCACATTCACATAACCAAGCAAATGTTTTTCTATCATTAAGGGCCTGTACTCCAAAGCTGGATAAGTATATCCAGGATATCCTTCCGTTAGCGGGCTTCACCTAACCAAACATTCTCTGTCAGAGAGCCCCTGTACTACAAAGCAGGATATAAACACGTTCACTTAAGACAGGTGATTTCAGCCTGCCATACATGCGCGCATTCACATGAAATGGGTGGAGATTGCAGCATCAAACCAACCACAAGAAACTGTATAGAGCAATTTACGTCACAATTGTGGAATAATTCTTTAAAAATATGAAGAATTCAAATCCATAATTCAGATCAAAAACAACACAGTTGCAGCAGAAAAAGCAGGAAGGAAAGAATGCAGGCACGAAGCTGCCGACACTGTTAATGAGTAAAAATGTGAGATTATATGATATATGATATATGATTATATGATTATATGAATCATGGGATGATAAATGGATAGCGCTCTGATCAGTTTCGCTTTATTACAGGACAGACTTGTTTATATTCAGGTAGTCCTCCTCAATTTATTACACACACACACACACACACTGGGATGAGAGCACATTGTTTCACTGTAGTATGCTCTTGCTGAGTCTATATCTAAATGCTAAATGTTTAATCTAAATATCAAATGTTAAATCTTTATCTAACTGTTTTATTTTGGTACTTCCGGTGAATTTGCATATTAACTAAACATTTAGTTTTGCCCGTTACATTTAAATTTATATTTAATATTTAGATATAACATTTAACATTTAATATTTAATATTTAATATTTAGATTTAGATTTAACATTGACATATTTTTCATGAGAAAAGTAAATATCAAAAGATTCTCAAATATTGCTGTTAAATCTGGTCAAAAGTAATTCAAATACATTTTTTTAAATGTGGGTTGTTGCTATATGTTGCAAAAAGTTGCTGTTTATTTTAGCGTGCACAACTTTACAATCAGCACCCAATAGGTAAGAAACTCGCCAGCGCCATAGAACAAACCACACCGAATAAATCCCCGAAGTTAGCTAGCTTCGGAGTACAGGCCCTTAATGATGTATTTATTTATTTATTTGAAAAGATCAGATGTCCTTTTGGCTCCAACAAATGATAACATAACCCAGCAGATAAAAAAGAAAGTACAGTATCAGCCCAAGAGATGAGGGACAGACACATGATCTACCTTCATAACCAGATTGTCACAGACAGCAGGTAAACCAAACATTTGTCCTTGTAGCAGCAGTTTCTAAGTTGATATCACTTAGATGATTAAGATAATGATGAGTGCACTCCAGGAGCCTGGAGATCTCTCAGAGTCTCTGCAGTCCAGACAAATCAGACAAACTCAATAAGTCAATCTAATTTTTAAACTGAAAAAAACTGAGGTATCCAATTCTGTGGATCATTTTCTAGAAAAGCGGATGAAAGTCATAGAAAATTATGTAATTGGCACATTACTGTGGTAATAAGACATAAATGAACAAGTTGGTTTAGGTGAAAAGAAACCAAACATAGTTTTCTTTTATTTCATATGGTTTTTTTTCTTCTGTTTTAGGCAGTGTTGGTCAAGTTACTTGGAAATAATAATTAGTTAGTGATTAGCGATTACTCCTCCAAGGAAGTAATCCAGTTACTTTACTGATTACTTATTTTCAAAGCAAGGTGCTTTAAATATTTACTTTATATAACTAACTAAGGTACTTTTCAAAAATGTGATTTACAAAATATTAAACAGTAGACCTTTCAGCCTAATTCTAGTCTTTTAGCATGTTCCACATTAGAAATTAAATCAAATGAAACAGTCTCTTTTTAAATGTTGTTTTATTCATTTTTTTTTAAAGCTCTATGCACATTACATCGAGCAAAAATGAAAATGAATGCAACAGTTCCTGACTTGAAGAAAATTGTTGAACATTTAAACTTATTTACTGCACATTCTACTAAATTTTGATAAAATAAAACAACTCTTTCTTCTGCTAACTTATATTTCTGACTTTCTCTGGGGCAGCTTGACACCGTTTTTGGCCGGTTGTTTTTCTACGATGCGTCGGAAGGATTCAAAGTCTACGGTGGAAATGATGTTGCGCAGCTTACGTCATTGTTTTGAGGCTATAATGCGCTATCAAACACGAGACGCCCAACAAACAATAGCGAGACAGTTTAATATAGATTCTTCAATTATAATCCCTCACTTTACTCATGACATGGGAAAAGTAAACACATTACAATAATGCATTACTTCTAACGCGCTACTGCCTATCACTGGTTTTAAGTAACACACTAAACAAAAAATTACCAAGGCTGCGTTGATTTAACGAAGTCATAAAATTATGCTAATGTTCTGGTCCGCAAGCAAAACCTAATAATTAAAAGTGTGACGATATATCGTGCGACAAGATATCGCAATGTTAAAACGTCACAAGATGTATCGTCAAGGGGGTCAGATTATTATGGTTTTTTTTTATTATTATTTATATTCATATTGAGTTGAAAAGGTCACAACCAAAGTAAGTATATGTACTGTAAGAATGTCCAGAATTAAAGTAAAAAAAAAAAACATAGGTAATTTTCCAACTGCAACTTTTTAACTTTTTTTTTTCATTCCTTCCCAAAACTATTGTATCGTTATCGCGAGCACATTATCGTGTACCGTATCCAGGGATATAAATTAACTTTTTAGATCACCAGCCAGCATGGCTAGTAGATTCTTAAAGTTACCAGCCAACCAGATTTTTCACCAGCCAAAAAAATAGTACTCCAGTACTAAAAATCATATGTACTGTAGAGAAAAAAATGTTTTACTAACATGCATGCTCTTCAAATGTAAACAAATCCAACTCCCCACTAACTGTATAGTGCACATTTTAAAGGTGAACAAATGGTTGAATACCAGCCTCTCACAACCCGACATCCATTTAGTAATAAAACTCCTCAATTTCTTCTTCTTTTCAGATCCTCTTTCCCGTGTCGGACTTTTTTGCAGTTCAGGTTTTTCAACACCCCATAAATATCTCCACGTGTTTGTTTGTTTTTACCAGCTAATTTGACAACTTATTTTCTGATTCTATTGTTTGTTTTGCGCCGTTCTGTTTGTCTTAACCGATAACCACAATCACGCTAACGTAAGCACTTAACCAATTGTTGAATAACACGTCACAAATTAGTGTTCATGGTAAATGTAGGATTAGTGCAACCAGCCGTGTTGCCAGATACACATTACGTTTTAAAGTCGAAACACATACAAAAACCCTCAAATTTCTTGGCAGAAAACAGTCCAATCTGGCAACAATGACTTGTCGCATCGTGTCTGCAGCTGCCGATTCAAACAGACACAGTGGTATTTGTTTCGTACTTCACTAGCCAAAATGGCTAGTAACGCTACAATGTTACCCGCCAAAGTTAATTTTTACCCGTAATTGGTGACTTGGCAAGTGTTGATTTAAAGCCATGATCGTATCATGAACTCAGTGTATCGTCCCACCCCTACTAATACATTTATGACTATTACAGTTGTAAATCTAAATGCAGCTTCATATTAATGTTCAATATATACAGTATCTAGCTAATAATTCCTGCGCTGTCATAAAACATGTGAGGAACTGGATGTCCACTCCTGATATTATGGGATTGTCTTTCCCAATTCGAATAATTGTGCTATTAGCCTTATAGTGCAATGATTTGAAATGATGATATACAATCACAAGCGTGAGCAGATTTAGTTGCTTCTCCATGTTTGTCTCTCTTCAGTCTCGTCTGTGCATTGTGGTGAGAGAAACGTTGGATGTTGCTGATGTTTTTCTGCTTGCCACAGAGTGTTGGTGGATAGAAGATGTAAATGAGTTTCTGAGTAGTTGGCAAGAAGGAAGGCAGGATGGTAATATTGCCCCCGAAGCAAGATTGTGTAATTAGTAGTTTCTTTATGTCTTCTTCTTGTGATAGTCAGCAGACTTGTGCAGAACGTTCACTTCATTTTACATGTCATCTTAATCTTATATGGCGAGTGGAAAAAGCATCTTTAAAAGCAGACATGTATAGATACTGATGTAACCTACTCTAGGAGAAGTGCTATTACTTGATTGAAATTATACTCAAGTACAAGTAAGTTATACTTAAAATACTCATGGACAAGTAAAAAGTAGCTCAGTTAAATAGTACTCAAAGTAAATGTTACTCATTACCTTTTTTTTTTTGGTAATAAATCTTGCCATTGCATACAGTAAACATCTCATGTATAAACTTAAAAAAGAAGAGACCAAATCGCTATTTTTATAGTTCAGCATCTTCAGGCACAATGATCTTTTCAGCACTGTTATTGCCTTTTTTTATTATTATTATTATTATTATTATTATTATTATTATTATTATTATTATTATTTTTATTATTTTTATTCATTATTCATTATTCATTATTCATTATTCATTTATTTATTTTTAGATATACTCCCTGCAAAATTAACTTTCAGTCGTGAACATTCCTCTTCATTTCCGTACTCTGACAACATATTCCCTTTATATTTCTTTTTAAACTTGTAAATTTTTGTGAAATGTTTTATATGGTTCCCGAAACCATTCCAGAGTAGCACTCTGCATACTGACACACATAAATAAAGTATCTATAATTGTTTTTAGATCCATGGCAGGCCAGCTGTGGTGAAAATGTTTAGAAAAAACTTTTACTTGTACTTGAGTATTTTATGTATGACTTACTTGTACTTGAGTACAATTTCAATCAAGTGACAGTACTTCTACTTGAGTAGTACGTATCAGTACACTTTACACCACGGGTTCTCAACTGGTCTAACCCTGGGACCCACATTTTTCCACGGCCATTAAATCGCGACCCACATTTTTCAAAAATAGCTGTTGAAAACACACATTCTCTTTTTTTTTTTTAAAAAAAAAAACATAAATATATATATTTTCCTGTGCAACATGTACTTCACAGCATGCCTGTCAAAAGAAAAGTTTCCTTCAAAATAAAAGACAAGTCCAACAGGAGAGACTTTAAGTATTTATTTATTTCTGATCAGCTGTTCGCGACCCACTCAGTACAGGTCCGCAACCCAGTTTTAGGTCTCGACCCACCAGTTGAGAATCACTGCTTTACACAACTGATCTTAAACTTACTGCCCAGGGATGCTAAAGATAAACATGCAAATAAATAAATAAATAAATAATTTTTCTTTTTTCTTTTTTTTTTTTTTTTTAAATAAAACTATTCAAACTCTGTCATTCTATGAACACTTTTAATGGTCTTATAATCTAATTTCCCTACTATTGTAGCTTATCAACCACAGCAGCTCCAATCACATTAGTAACAGTAAGATGGTGTAAACTTATGCACAAGGGTTTGTCTCTGCTGCCACCTGCTGGATTATTAGCACCTGGTATAAAAACTGGATCTTCTTCTTCTTCTTCTTCTTCTTCTTCTTCTTCTTCTTCTTCTTCTTCTTCTTCTTCTTCTTCTTCTTCTTCTTCTTCTTCTTCTTCTTCTTCTTCTTCTTCTTCTTCTTCTTCTTCTTTTTCTTCTTCTTTTTCTTCTTCTTCTTCTTCTTCTACTTCCATTTGTCAAAGTTTGATTAATTCCTGAAGCGTCTGGTGCTTATCCCAGCATAATCAGAGAGAACACCCTTCACAGCTCATCTGCTTATTACAGGGCTAACTCACAGGCAAAAACCCATCATCCATTATCCCACCTTTAGTTGGTTGAAATAATTAATATTAATATAATAGTCTTCCTCATTCCAGCTGAAATCTGAAATCCCAGAGGAGGAATCAAACCTTTTTGTTGAGAAAGAACCAGCAAATGCCCTCGCCTAACTGATGCTGTAGATTTCACTTTGGGTGACGGCCTTGTTAAAATGATTTATCGGTAAGGAATTATACCTGCATCATTAGGAGAAAAAAAAAGTTTTGGAGGTTTGTGCTGGAATACTTAGTCTGAAGATGTGTTTCAGTGATGGCAGCAGCTGTGCGAGCACTGCTGTTGATCACCATTACTGTTGACATGTTGGTTTTTATACACACACATGAAACACTCAGTGATACAGATACAGATTAGAGTACATAAAACTATCAGAAAGCCCTATAACTGCATGGAGTAGCTGCAATGTATGTGATTACACTGTAATCCCGTTCTGAGCTCTGCTTGAAAGGACTGATGTAGGTAAAAGTAATTTATTCCAGGAAACAACAGAACGCACTAAAGTTCACTACTCACTGATCATTTCCTGAGAAAGCAGCTGTTGGGTTTAGACATATTTTGTGCATAATTAAATTACTCGGAAAGTATAAGCAGAAGAAAACTAGCAATAGTTTTACTGGAAATGAGTCATATGATTACATTTCTTCTGTTTTATCCATTTTCCATTATCACCTTTTTTGGTCCCATGCACCAACTTTGCATTTTTTTGTTAAATCACTTTGTACCCCCTTTTCATATCATGAGTCCCTCCCCCATAATTAGTGAGGATGCAGGAGGCGTCCTATTTTTTCTTCCATATGCGTTAACTCCTCTTACACCGTTTGTACAATTTTGACAAATAAACTATGAACTTTTTGCCTTAATGAATTCTTTACCATTCATTTCCATTGGAAATTTCAGCTTTTTCAACTTTTAACACCTTCATCCCCAGCCATTCTTCAATGTTCAGCTAATACCCTGGCAGTGGCTATCCGTACAGTTGTCTTATAACCAAACCCTTACCCTAAGACGCTACGTACGTGTACTTTGGTAAATGTATCAATAGCACTGGGGATTGTCTGTACGGCAACTGTACAAATAGAGAATTTTTTTAACCCATTTAAAATTTTTCAAATTTTTTAACCCATTTCAACTTTTTTCAACTTTTTCAACCCATTACAACTTTTTTCAAATGATTTAAAAACATTTTTTTTTAACCCATTTCAATTTATTTATTTTTTTTGACATTTTTTTTTACTTGTTTCAACTTTTCTCAAATGTTTTAAAACAATTTTTAACTCATTTCAACCTTTTCAAACCTTATTGCTAATGTTCAGCTAAAGCGCTAATGTTTGGCTAATGCCATTGCTAGGCTATTGCTAACTCTAGGCTAATGCTGACACTCATGCTAAGCTAATGCAGTGTGACGTGGGCCAGCACCTGCATCCTCACTTGCATTTTCTTCAGGAAATGCAAATATTCTAGTTGTATATGATGTTTAATTTGTGTATCAGCGAGCTCTCCTAAACTAATTCCTGTGTCTCAAACATTGGTCCCTAATTGATCCACAAACCCAAAATAATAAATGATTTTTTTTCATTTATTTTCAAATATATATAATATATCTTCCGTGTTTTCCTTATTTTTTAATACTGTTCCATTTTATTTTATATACCTGCTGCTGAAACTGTGTAAATTTCCCCTTTGCGGGACTAACAAAGATTTCTTTATCTTTATTTTTAACTAATTATTGTGTCCTATTGTCAGAAGTGGGATTAAATGGCCTCTATATCATAAACTAATCCTGTTTAAAAGATAGATAAAAGACAGTATTCTATTGAGCAAAAGTACTGTTAGTATGTGTTTGGTCAAAAAATAAACGAAAAAATATACTCAATATTCCCCAGGTTGGGAATTGCTGTTATAATTTCAAAAGTAATAACAATGATGATGATGGCAATAGGTACTGTATATATCTTGACAGATTTATCCAGTTTATAGCAATGTTTTTCAACCTTGGGGTCGTGACTGAATAAATTAGTGATTGAAAATATATCCTTCAAATGTCAAACAACACACAATCTTAACTGTATTCTCGCTTTCTCTGTATTTTAAATAAAATGTTCTGTTTTGACTGTTGCGTTAAATCTTCACTTGAAGAAAATACACAAAACACAGAATTATTGATTTTTTGTTTTTCCACCTTTAACAGTTGCTATATTGTGTCCATATTCCTGCACACTGGGCAAGTGCAACCAATGCAACAAACTTGTGAAACAAGCCCCAGGCTCTGATACGCTCATACGACCACACTGCACTGTTACCATAAGTGAACCTTATTTTCTGCTATTATGTGAGTTCATAGGTGATGTTTTCGGATACGTACAGTACATACCGCATGAAGAGTAGGTTGTGAAAGCTGTATAAGTTGGTCTTGTTCCAGCACACCATGTCTTCTTCTCTGACATCTCACCTCAGCAGCCTCATAATAAGACATCACTATCGGTCCATCAATCTGTCCAACAGCAATCCTTAGCACGTCTGTTACATTTTGCCCTCTGGCTTGAGTATCAGAAAAAAAAAAAAAAAAAAAAGGCAGGAAAAAATAAAGAATACTGCTGCCATGTTTCAGTCAGTGCAGCTGAAGCTGGAAAATACCAATAGAATCCTGACTACTGGGTCATTCCATGTCATTTCAACACATTTTCAGGACATATCATGCACTTGGGTCTCGAAAAAAGTTTGATTATTGAAAAACTAATAAACAACAAATAATTATAAGACACAGAGGCAAGCTACATTTAAAGCAGACATGGGCAACTGGCAGCTCACATGTGCCCCTCGTTTTAATTTCGAGAAGCTCCTAGAGCAAATTCACAAATTGAATCAAAAAAACCATACAAAATCACAGAAATATACACTCGACCAGTGGTCTTGGAGGTTGTTGAAATGGATTATAATTCATGGTTTCTTTTTAACACACTATAATTAAATGTCTCTATATTCACTAATCCTATTTACCCATAAAAAAACATATTCAGGTCAATTTTCTCACAGCCTATTTTTTTTTTGGAACAAACAGTTTTAGAGCATCTGATTTCAACTTAATCTTAATCTAACAATAACACAAGTAAGTACGTAAGCGATTAGACAAATCAAATATTCAATTCAATTCAACTTTATTTACATAGTGCAATTTACAAAGTCATCTCAATGCGCTTATCAAAATATAAAATTCATAATAAGAAAGAGAAAACCCAACAAAATCCACATGAACAAGCATTTAGCGACAGTGGGAAGAAAAAAAACTCCCTTTTAACAGGAAGAAATCTCCAGCAGAACCAGGTTCAGAGGTGGCAGCCATCTGTGTCGACTGGTTGGGGTTAGTAAACAGAAGGACCAACAGAACAGGATAGAGAGATAGAACATCAGAGTGTCCCAGACTAGTTGAGCCGTGAACCACAGATCAGGAACTGTCATCATCAGCTTCACGACACCTGAAATAGAGAAGACGGAGAAGGGCGAGGAGAAGGCACTGACTGCAGAACAAACATGATACAGTATTATCAAGTCAGCCTGCCTTGGCCTTGGGCCTCACTCTCTGAGTGGCCTCGTCAGTACTTATTATAAAAGTAAATATCTTCTTCCGTTTATGGGTAAGCTAACAGCAACTCCAAGATCTGTAAATGTGACCGTTCACAGACGAGCCCATGTCTGCGCTAGTGGTTAGATTATGTTATGATTCAGTAGATATAAATAACTGGGACACCCAGATTACCTCTAAAAAAAGACAGTTTGACCAAAATCCACAAAATCTAAATCATTACCAAATAATAATAATTCTATTTTAAATATTAAACTTAATACACATTAAACAACTCATATACATATACCTAATAAATCAAATAAACAGACACAATAGACCCCGAAATTATAAATAATAATAATGAATAAATCAATAACCTTGCACATAATTGTATCGCTTTATATCAGCAGTAAATGTCATCTTTAACTAACTATAATAACTGATCGTTTGATTTTTAAATGTAAAACATCTTCCAATTAAATAAATGAAAATAAATAAATTGATTGATTGATTGATTGATTGATTGATTGATTGATTGATTGATTGATTGATTGAGCAAAGCAAAACATCTGACTATGTCTCTGACACTGCCGCTGCTTTTTCTCCTCTTTTGTACTGTGTCGGCACTGGATCAACTAAACTCTGCTGCATCTATAGACATGGAGCAATTGATGAACTCTTTTATTTCCACCTGCTCTGAAGTCCTGGACAGGATTGCTACTCGCTCCATAGAGCCATTTGTTGTCCTAAGCCAAAGCAGGAACTGGTGGCTCAATGATGCTACACGCGCAGCTCGGCGTGAGTGTCGGAGTGCGGCGCATAGGTGGAAAAAGGATAATTCGGAGGTTTTGCTCCAGATTCTGACAAAGTGCTGGAGAAATTATGAAAGTGCTGTTAAAGCTGAAAAAACTAAATAGGCAGTGGCTATCCGTACGATTGCCGTATCAATATACCGACATTCTATCCGTATGCAGCGCCCCTCATTGGCTAGTTTAGGTCACATAATAGGTTAGTAATTGGCCAGTTTAGGTCACGTGACTAAGGCTAAACCTAACCGTAAACCTACATTAACCCTATACCCTAACCCTAACCCTAAAGATTGTTGCGATATATGGTTATAATTTAACCCTAACCCTAAAGCTAACCCTAAAATGCTATATACATGTACTTCGGTAAACGCACCAATAGCACCGGGGGTTGTCCGTACATAGATAGCATAGCAATGTTCGTATTGGCCTCTTTAAATAAAAAAAAAAAAAATCTATTAGCTGACTCCAAGTCTCAATGATATCACTTTTCATTTTCTCACACAATAAACTCACTCCCTATTGAAGAGGTCAAGCTAAAACTCACATACGAGACTTCAACACAAACGGCAGAGATTAGGAGTGAAAGACAATGCTGCATCCAGTCTCAAGATAACAATTTAATATCTTGTCGACTTGAGGACTTTCAGGGTTTTCATAACCCAGCTGTCTCAAACCCTTATTTCCCTCTGATCGCAGACTTCATCCCCTGCTGCTGCTGTAAAATATAGAGCACAGCACAGCTGCTTTTTTCTTTTGCTGGATGCTGTGAAGGATGGGCAAACATAGCTGTCAATTAAATTAGGAGCAGGGAAGGAGGAAGTCCATGTGAAAAGCAGTGTGAGAATTGGAAGGAGAAAATTACAGTAATGAATCAAAAAGAAGCTGCCGGCCCTCGATTAGGACCACAATAATTCTCTCCAAAGTGGACACAGAAGTGTTTCCTCTGGAAGTGCTAAAAAAGGATGTATTTATTAGGTTCTTTTGCTTTTTTTTTTTTTAAATCAAATTATATTCCACAAATGAAAGATTTAAGCTTTAAACAAGTACATAATATAATATATAAATCTTGTAGATGATGACTTTATTAAAACAATGGAAGATTTGAACAAGCCGTACCTTCTTACTGGATCTTTTATTCTTTGTTTCTGCTTTTAGTGCAAATGTATCAGTTTCTTTCAAGTGTTTATTCTTAGTTTATTGTAATGCATGTAAAAGTATATAAATTTTTTCATTTGTATTCACCCTTTAGTTCTACATTTGTTTTGATACGTGATATATTAAAATTCAATCCCAAATACAAAGCAGTTAATAAAATTTAAATTTGCCTGAAAGTGTTTAGTTCCTGGGCAGATCTCCTGTGTACAAAATTTATAAATATTCACTGATTTTGTTAAGGCTGGCATTGATTTTTTTGTTCTTCTTCTTTCCACCCAAGTTGTTCATTGTGTGACTTTACTTTTGCATGTTTTATGGATTTATTTTAATGTGAGAAAAGGCTTAAAATTCAGTTATTCTCCAAAGCTCAAGCCAAATGACTATTTGGCAACAACAGTCTTGCCAACGGCAATTTAAATCCTTGACTTTTTTTATTTCAGTAAATTTTTTCCACTTTTAGAAATAAATACCTTTGATTAATTGATCTATAAGGCCTACATTATGTCTTTATCTGCGTTCTAAGAAAATTCTTTATGCTTTAAAATTAAACTAAATGGCAATGCAACTACAGTAAATTAACAAATTCGATAAGTTGAGATGTTTGATCATTTGTATTGTGTAGAGTCCTGTGCTAATATAAATGCTTTGTGTTGCTGATGTATTTTGTTGACTTAAAATAAGTTCATTTTTAATTCATATTGGCTCACACAGGAGAAATGTTTTATTTGTTTACTAATTTACTTTAAAAAAAAAAAAAAAAATTATAATAATATTTCAAGAACATTCTTGCACTTTCCGGTGGTTTAGGGGCATAAACTCCCGCGTTCAATGGTTCTAGTAACAGAATCAAGCATTAGTTATGTTTAAAGGAAGTTCAGTCAAAGTACTAAATGATCAAAACAAATTCCAAGTCCTGTTTGTAAAGAGAATAGTGCAAATAAATCACACAAACAAATAATTTTTTCTCTTTTGGTTCAGTCTGTCTGTCATCAGAGATGATGGAAATTTGCTTTGCTTTTAGTTGAGTGCTGATGTTTCCCAGGTTATGATCAAACAGGCAACAAATACGATTCTTCATGAAGTCATGAATATTATCTCTGCTGCTTCAAGAGTCTATGTCTGTCTGATTGAAAAGAGGACGTTCTCAGTGAGTGACCTTTGTTTTCAGAAACCTCTTTTTCAGGCTTAATGGAGTTCCTAATTTGCCCATTGCCTGTGATCGTCTCTGGCTTTGTGTCACCCTTGTCCAGAATGCATCCCACTTTGTGCACTGACTAATCCGGGATTAGCTCCTGCCCCCCGTGACCCTGATCAGGATAAGCGGGTCTACTAGAATTAATGTTATCTTTTGGTTGAGTTCAGTTTGAGTCTGAGGGATGTTTGGCCTGAACTCAGCTTCTCTCTAAATTAAGCTGTGATACACAGCACATGAAAACTATGGGGCGCCGATTGTAAATTTGAGCACGCAAAAAAAAAACAGCAATTTTTTTGCAACATTTAGCAAAAAAACGTATGTGAATCTTTACTTTTTTTGCAAAAATATAGTGTCAATGTTAAATCTAAATGTTAAATCTAAATGTTAAATCTAGATGTTAAATCTAAATGTTAAATCTAAATGTTAAATCTAGATGTTAAATCTAAATGTTAAATCTAAATATTAAATCTAAATGTTATATCTAAATGCTAAATGTAAATGTTAAATATAAATGTTAAATCTAAATTTTAAATGTAAATGTTAAATTTAAATTTTAAAAGAAAATGTTAAATGCTAAATGTAAATGTTAAATCTAAATTGGTTGTGTCCGTTTTCGTCAATAAGCTTTTATTTTGGAACTTCCGGTGAATTAGCATATTAGCTAAATATTTAATTTCACCCGTGACATTTATATTTAAGATTTAAGATTTAAGATTTAGGATTTAGGATTTAGGATTTAGGATTTATGATTTATGATTTACATTTAGATTTAACATTTAGATTTAACATTTAGCATTTAGATTCAACATTTAGCGTTTAGATTTAACATTTACAGTAACATTTAGATTTAGCTTTTACATTGACATTGTTTTTTATGAGAAAAAAAATATCCCAAATTTCACAATTATGGCTATAAATCTGGTCCAAATTAACATAAAATGGTTTGTTGCTAAATGTTGTGGAAAAATTGCTGTTTATTATAGCATGCGCAACTTTACAACCAATGCCCCTTAAAAAAACAGCACATTTATACAGCTTTGTTATTATTTTGTGATTTTATTTTTTGTTGTTGTGTGCTATTTCAGCAACAGTTTAACATCCATTGACAGCAGTATCAATGGCAACAGTAGCAACAACATCATCATCATTTGCATGTTAAAGAGCTCCATCCCCACATGTTCTATATTTGATAATACATTTAAATAAATACATGCATTTGGGACGGAGAAACATTCCTGAAATATGATCATGTTTAGCTAAGCTTTGGTAATATTCTGCTGAGGACATTTGTTATGATTGATTTCTTCTACATGCTCCAACAGCTCTACCACTATTCACCACCATCCTCCCTTCTCCAGTCTGCATTTGCATTTAGATCTGTGGGATTTCTGGATGTTTTCCTCCCAAGGCTTCGTGTACTTCTAAATATTTTGCCTCGAGGACTTACTGGTGGGCGCCTGAAATTCAAATTTTCTTCCTGAACATCTTCTCTTGCAAAGTCTCACGTTGAATCCTCTAAAAATTCCATCCTGTGTGGCTCGTCCTACCTGAAATTCATTCTTGTGAAAGTCCTTCATCCTCCAAGTGTAGATTGACGTCAAACATGGATGTTAAGGTTCAGGTAAGATCTGCAACAGGACTGTGATAAACTTTCTAAACTTTGATTTGAGTGAGATTATTTGATTATTTAAGCTGTAAAATACACAAGAAAATACAGGTCATCAAACACTGACTGCTATAATTGTTGGGTTCTATCCTCACATCCATGGGAAACACTGAAAACACACCAATGACAGATTGCAATGGTAATAGCTATTTTATACTAAACTGTCAGATTAATTAGTTTAACTTTGAGACTCAACCACTCAATACCAACCACGACAGATGTTTGCACCAGCTTTCCCTGCTTGAAGTTCCTGTCACTGTCAGTGTTTCCAACTGACTCTTTCATTTTAACCATAACAGATTGATGAACTTAAAGTATTTTCTCTATTTTTTCCCCCATCCTAACCATCTCCCAAACCTTTGCATTGATCATTCTCTCGGATTTAAAAATGTTCATTATAAAC
Source organism: Gouania willdenowi (assembly GCF_900634775.1). Classification (NCBI taxonomy): domain Eukaryota; kingdom Metazoa; phylum Chordata; class Actinopteri; order Blenniiformes; family Gobiesocidae; genus Gouania; species Gouania willdenowi. The sequence continues at coordinate 11,126,186 of NC_041060.1, read as the reverse complement.
AAGGACATATTGCAAGAAGTTCTGGTGACTGAAGTTCCCACATGCTTTTCAGTAGGTCTCTGTGTGTTTTGTTTATCCAGCCAAGTGTACGGACTGCATGCAGAGAAGAGGTACAGTATACTGTATGTTTAAATTTAATCTGCATCTTATTCTTATTCAGGAGTCTAAAAAACACATTCTGGTCGTCCATCTCAGGCTTTCACTCTCTTTGTTCTAATGTCTAACCCCAAACTGAACCCCCTTTTCTTCTGATCCTGCTGTAAGAACACCACTAGGTTAGGCCTCGGGGCCAAATTCGGCCCTTTAGAGCAGTGGTTCCCAACCAGGGGTACGTGTACCCCTAGGGGTACTTGAACAGATTGCAGGGGGTACTTGGAAATGTTGATGAGTAATTTCTAAACCTATTTCAGACACTGTACATAATCAAAATCTTTTCCACTAGTTGACAATAAATGTTATTAATGGAATAAACAATATTGTGGCCTTAATATCCTACTGAATTGTTTCTAATATGTTATGCACATTACTAAAAATGGAGGTAAATATATTCTCTGATATACAATAATTGTAATGCACAAAATTGATATTTAGTGTGCACTAAACGTTCAGGTTGACATTTTCAAGCTGTAGGAGATTTCAGAGGCCAACATGTTAACAATATGTAAATAAAACAAGAAAAGTTACTAACTGGTTACTAAATTGGAGTGACGAAGGGGTTCTCCTAATCTGAAGAGAGGCCTTAGGGGGTACATGACACAGAAAAGGTTGGGAACCATTTTTGTACCCCATATCCTTTTTGTTATATCGCAAGGACCCTGTAGTTCACGTTATGTATTGTTTATTTGTGTCACCAAGCTCGTCTAAACCCTTTCCTGTGTCTGGTCCAACATGAAACGTGGATTTAAGCCTTTTATTGATAGATTTTTGGAAGTTTTGGCCATTTTAGGTTTTTAACTTCACCTTTTCATGTTGCTTTTTTAAAGAGTTGGGCCACAATTTATTATTTTTGGATGAGAAATATGTCTGTGTATGTAAAAATGTGTCCTATAATATTAAATTAAACTGACGAATGTTTCTGTGTGTACAGCCTGAGATGTATTTAAGTACCCCAAAGGGTACACATACCCCCAGTTGGGAACCACTGCTTTAAAGCATAAAATTCGACTATTAAATAACAACATGAATCAATGTTTATGAATATTTCCCATGCCTACATCATATTATTAATCGTAAATTGTTGAAAGAACTATCAAATTTTCTAAAAACTTTACAATTTCTCACAAAACATCCAGCAGGGACAGATATCTGTCACTTATTGCTTGGATATTTTTGGTGCCTTACATACTGTACATACCATTTATATGTAGAAGTGCAAACTGGGAGCAATTTGATTAAAATTGCTCTTTTTTCCCCCACCTAAAATCTGTAGCCCACCTGTGATCAAACTGGTCCGTATCGTATTTGTCCCCTGAACTAAAATAAGTTTTACACCCCTGTTTCAGACAGAATATTCTATGTCCTCATTAGGTAGTAAAGATATCTTCAAAAGGGCCAGACTGATATGAACACATTACTTTAGGTGGCCTACAAATTTAACTTTGAAATGTTATTTATTCAAATTATGACTAAATCAAGAACTGTTTTGTTTACATTACTTCATTTTTTCATTTAAGTAATGAGACATGAGACAAGCACCAGAGAAAAAACTTTTTCCTAAATTTGTAGATTTTTTTTTATTGTGTTTTTATTGACTATGTTGTTTTTCCTTTTGTCTATAGATGGATGGATAGATGCATGGATCGATATCTTACCGTTACCACTGTAGCTGTTGCATGTTCATGTGAATTTGTTGCGTTTACATTGTGATAAGCGCTAAGTTCAAGATGACTATTTTTGGTCATGTTTTTGATGTAATGGGTTTGTTGATGATTTTAAATGATTTTACTGATAATTTTAAATGTTTTTTGTTTTTGCTGACTTTAATGTTCTTATTGATTTTAAGCAGTGCATCATCTAGATTAAAAAAAAACATAAATAGAATCTAAAATATCAAAGTAGCTCAATTTCCCACAACCACTAATAATATGGGGATGTTTGCTGTATTTCACCAGAAGAGGGCAGTGCTCTACTATTGTGCTGTTGAGCCTAAACAAGTTTGAGGGACCATGGAGAGATTTTGTTTCTTTGAAGCATCCTCCAAACTTGCTGTAAAACTCACGAGTTGTTAAATGCAAAAAAAAATAATATATGTTAAAAAAGATTAAATGGAAAAAAATCATATCTGGCAGCTCTAATGCACATAATTGTACATGCTTCCCTCCTTTGTGTATTCTTTTTATGTGTATTTCTACACTTTCCACAGAGCTTTTGTCAAACCTTTTATTCCATCTTAGGCTTGTGTTCATGCACACAATGTAAAAACACAGAGGAGTAATCGAGAGCATCTCGACTCTTCACCATATGAGATGATGCATTGATGAATAAATAATGGCTCGTCCTTTCAAGCTCATCTTTGAACAGTGTTGAAGTTGTTAAATGGATGCAACCTGGAGACAGATATAGTCTGCCGCAATATAAACCTCTTATTCAGGCTCTGCACACACAGCCTTTCTCCTCCAGTCCCCCCCCCCCCCATCTCTCAGGCATTATGCCCCCCACTGGGCCTTCTTTCATCAGAGTATAAGCAGACACACAGGTCTCACATACACACTCCCGAATATACATTGAAAGGGGGCATGCATGGAGCAGACTGTGCGCTTTTGTTCTCTGGCTCCAGGGTCCCAGGGAGACTGATTTCTGGGAATGCACAGACTGTTTCATCCACTCAACAACCTATATCGGAGCCCGGGACCCCATGGGCCTTTTTGACAAAATAGGGTTGAATCATTTGTTATATGGTACCAAAAGGGTTAAAATTTGCAGCTATTTCAAACCTGACCACCACTGCCCTGTCTCTGTATTTTATCTTAAACTTTTATTGTGCTTTTATACTATGCATTGTAAAGTAACCCTGGTTTCCAAGTAAAATGTATTATTAATATTATTATTATTTAAAGACAAGGAACTAAACTATGTTGCAGAATCTATAATTGCAGAGGTGATTTATTGTTATTTTTATCATACTGGAAATCTTATCAGCTACGAGTGGAAATCTCTCAACTCTGACCACAAAGTCTTTAAATAATACAATTGTTGACTCATCATACACAAAGCAATTCAATGTGTTTTACTGGATTAATAAATGCAATAGAAAACATTTAACAGCTTAAAAATCAATAAGAAGGTACTCGCAGACAGAAGTCCTCTTTTCCCTGATACTAAAAGACAATCACCTCAATCTTTTCATGATTAAGTTGAAGGAAAGTTTCAGTCATTTGGCAGTTTACATTTTCTAAGCAGTCACGCACCACCTCAATGGGACCATGGTCATCTGAGTTCACTGATACGTATAGTTGTGTGTTGTCTGCATAGCTCTGATAATTAACCTTACAGTCCTGTAGAATTTTTCCTAAAGGAAGAATATAAAGGCTAAACAGAAAAGGTCCAAGAACAGAGCCCTGAGGAACCCCACAGGACATTGTTAATCTGTCAGATTCTAAGTTTCCAATGCTTACAAAATAACTTTTCTCCTTAAAGCTAGGGTAGGCTATTTTCTCCAGATACACTTTTTAAGACAGAGCACAGAGGGGAGGGGGGAGGGGGCTAAAGGCGGAGCCATTGGGGAGGCTACATTCAAAATCATTTTGAAAATCGCCTACCTACATTCAAAGTATAGGACTTAAATCATTGCAGTACTTTTCCATTTAGTCTAACCCATGTTTGAGAACAGAAGCTTGTCTCTGAATTAGTGTTCAACCTTAAGTCATTTAGCACTTATGTGATGACAACGAAAGCCTGACTGAATTTCATTAAACATCTTCATTCAATGCCTCAAATCAAATTTATTGTCTAAATTCAGCCGCTTTCCGGAGTTAAATTTAAGCTAATCATTTTTCAAATAAACACACTAACATACTGTTTAACTTGTTTTACTCGTGTCATATTTTAACTATTAATTCAGTGGGTGAAAATATTTAGGTCAGGTAATCTGGCCTTCATTAGGTGATCAGACATCAATGAGCACTGCTACAGACGTACACAGGACAGCTTGAGTTCTCGCTGCTCGCTCTGCATGAAACCATCTGCAACTCCTTTGAAAAATGTCTTATTTAATTTATAACAGGCCTTCACAGAACACAGACTCTCCTTTTTCATTCATAATTAGGTTAAGGAAAAGATCAATCATAATCTTTGCAAATGTGACTACATGTATATGGCAGATTGTTTTTGGGGTAAGAACTAGATCATATGCCAAGAAATTATTTAATGGTCTATATATTTTTCAACTTTGGTTAATTTTAAATTGAATGTCTTTCAAGAAGGATTGAATCAGTGGCATCTCTGAATGCCAATAATCTGACAAATAATCCATTTATAATGGAAAAACCTAATAAAAAAAGATTGCAAATGCAACTTTGTATTATTTTTGTGGGTTTAAAAAAAAAAAAAAAAAAAAAAAAAAATCTTGTATTTATTCTGTGCTTGGGTTCATAAAAAAAAAAAAAAAAAAATCAGTGCATGCATCTTAACTTTTTCTTCGGTTATATTTGACCAATAAATACAAATTGTAAGAAGAAAATTAGCGGAAATGTCATTATCAAAATAAAAACAGTAAATGATACCTATACATACATAAATTTGCTTATTTTTAATTTTCGTGTTTATTTATGGGCTGACATAATAAATTGATCTGAATTGTTGAGTACAAAGCATCTTGCAGGTATTGCATACAAATATTATGAATATTTTTGGCAATGGAAACGTTATATGTGGCATGTTTTATTTAATGTGCGTTTCTTTATTTAGGAGATGTTTACACTGAAAATTCACAAATTATCACTTCATCTATTTTATCTGTCCAGAGTTTTTCCTTTTCGTATTTCTCTTTTTAAAGATGCATTGAAATAAATATAGCTATCAGAGAGGGGATTATTGTCTGATTTGAGGGCCACAATATCAAGACTGTTGTCAACATTTGGAGTAATGACACATTTAAGCATTAATACATGAAAAAAAAACTAACATTTGATTTGTTTTTCTGCCATTTTGTGTGTTTTTGTTATTGTTTTCTATATTTCTGTGTTATATTTGCGTATTTTTGGTCAGCATTTGAATTTCAATTTGTTTATTTTGCTGTTGTCTTACTTATCTTTGGAGGCATTTTGTTTGTGTTTTTATTGCAAATTGTTTCAGTCATTTTGTACTTTTTTTATATTTTCGCATGTTTTTTGGAGTCATTTTGTTTATTTTTTTGCGGTTTTGTTATTGTCTTTTATATTTCTTTGTTACTTTTGCATATTTTTTGTCATCTTTTGAGTTTTCGAAGTCAATTTGTTTATTTTTCTGTCGTGTTGTGTGTTTCTGGAGTCTTTTTGTGATTTTGTTGCAATTTTGTGTTATTTCCTTATCCTTGCGCAAATTGTTTCAGTCATTTTGTAATTTTTTTTGTATTTTCACATGTTTTTTTGAGTCATTTTGTTTATTTTTTGCGGTTTTTGTTATTGTTTTCTATATTTCTGTTACTTTTGTGTATTTTTATTCATCTTTTGAATTTTCAAAGTCAATTTGTTTATTTTGCTGTCCACTTGTTTATTTTTGGACTAATTTTTTGTTTTTGAAATTTAGTGTTTTCGTTATCCTTTCGTGTATTTTTTGTCTAGTTTTTTTTTTTTTGCCATTTTGTGTATTTTTAGTTTAGTACATTTACATTTGGGAGGCTGCAACAAAATTAGACCGAGAGCCACATGTGGTCCCTGTGTCTCCAGTTGCCTATGCTTGTCCTAGCACTAATTGTAACAGCATGACAGCCATTTCCGAACGAAGACAGCAGTATAGTTAAACACACAAGAATGACTAAAAAGCACTGTTGCATTGCTGCGTTTGGCGCTGTCGTTGCCCTGCACTTCTGTCATTGTTGGTGACCCGGTTGGGGCCCCTTTTCCTTTCCTGTGAGGCGCTGTTGGCTCCTGCTGCCGAGGAATTTGTCACCAGTATTCCCATTAAACGAGATTTGAACATGCTCCCCCCTCCTTCCCTCTCTCTATCCCTCCTCCTCCTCCTCCTCCTCCCTCACTTCCCTGGCTGAGAGCAGCTGAAGTCAGAGGCGCAGTCGGTGGGTGCGCATCTCAGCATCTGCCCTGCTCTACCGGAGCACCTGCGGGCGTCAAGGTGGAAGTAAGAGAAGAAGAAGAAGAAAAATAAAAAAAGTAGTCGTAGAAGAAGAAGAAGAAGACGAAGAACAAGCGTCACACGACAGGTAACAGGATAAGCATGGCTTCAAAGGACAACACGGCGGCAAGCTTTGCCAACGTCAGCAGGGAAATCACAGGTGAGCCTTTCCGCTTTATTAGTTTAACCCCCACTTGTGTCTCTCTGTGTTAGTTTTTCTTACTCAGCTGTTTTGTCGCTACCCTAATGGAGTTTCTACTGAAAGCGGAGTCGGTGCTTGTTGCAGGTGTGTGCGTGCGCGCGCGTGATCATGATCTCCAACTCGTGGGTGGGAGGGGGGAGTTGGGACACCTGTCCTGTTTCATGTGCATGGTGGTGGTGGTGGAAGGAGAACGTAAAGGTGTCAGAGAAGGTGCCCACAGCTAATTATCCTGATGTGGAGGTTAAGTCGCCTGTTTACCAGCTCAGCCTGGACAAGCTGCCTATCTCCAGACCGTATTAGGCTATTAACACACCTGCCAATGGGGGTTTAAAGGTGGAGTGAGGGGGGGTGATGAAGGGTTGGGGCAGTGGGATGATTTACCAGTAAGTATCCAAAAGACAGTGAGGATGCAGGGTAGTGCTGTGCAATATGGAGAACATTTTACATCACGATATCGGCAAATTTATATTCTGATAACGATATATATTCCGATATAGTATTTCTTTCCTATAATTACATGAACTAATGGAAAATTGCTATTCATTGTATACTTAAGGCCGCAGCTGTCAAAACGTAATACGTATCCATATACCAGTGTAGTGTAGAATGGGCATGCTGGTCTGTCATGTTGAAAAAAGGTTCAGGATAGGGTTAGAATTAGAGTTTATCATAGTGGAAAATTTAAAGGAGCAAAGTATTTTACGTATACGTGTCAATATTTACGACGCTATTAGTGCGCTTGCACCTGTGGGAGACTTTCGCACGTAACATTATTTTACACTACACCGGCATTCTATCTATACGCAACGCCCCTCATTGGCCAGTTTAGGTCATGTGACGCAACATAAACTGGCCAATGAGACGCTACGCACTTGTACTTCCATTTGTATTAGTAAGTCTACTACGTTACGGACTAACCCTAACTCTAAACTACGTTACTATCTAACCCTAAACGCACGGAATGACTTCCGGTAACGTCATCTTTCGTACGAATAGAATGCCGGTATATAGATACATATTACGTTCTAGGAAACACTTCCTATACTTTATTATACATAAAAAAATAGGGGCGCATGGTGGCTTAGTGGTTAGCACGTACGCCTCACAGCAAGTAGGTCCTGGGGTCGACACTTGGGTCCTTTCTGTGTGAAGTTTGCATGTTCTCTCCGTGCTGCGTGGGTTTCCTCTGGGTACTCTGGCTTCCTCCCACAATCCACAAATGTGACTGTTGATTGTAGTATCTAAATTGCCCGTAGGAGTGAATGGGAGTGTGATTGTTTGTCTGTATGTGTGTTGCCCTGCCATGGACTGGCGCCCTGTCCAGCGGTGTTCACCTGGTGTGAGCCGGAGATAGGCAACAGTAGACCCCCGCAACCCTGAAGTGTCTATTCTTACGGTTGCCATACGGACAACCCCCGATGCTACTGGTACGTTTACCAAAGTACACGTACGTAGCGTCTTAGGGTTAGGGTTAGGTTATAACCCAATATCACAACAATTTTTAGGTTAGGGTTAGGTTTATGGATAGGTTTAGTCACGTGATCTAAACTGGCCAATGACTGACCTATCACGCCACCTAAACTGGCCAATGAGGGGCGCTGCGTACAGATAGAATGTTGGTATATTGATACGGCAACCATACTTTTCCTTTAAGAATCTTCTCAATGAAGGAACATTCGTCACTTTTGCTGCAAATACTGTTGTCACGTGTTCTGATTTGTAAATTCATATGTGGAAATGCAATCGGGAGGCGCAAAAACCAACAATAATGGCCACTACTATCGTTATCGCATCTGTAGTGAATTGGTCCATGAAAGATCGACAGTAAAGTGTTTCGTTAAGTTATATTCTTTAAAAGTCCTTCTAGAGCAGCAGGGGATAAACCAACACTTCCATTTGTGAGACATGTTTGCAGCTATTTTGCTTGGAAGACTCATATTGGCTGAAGTGACACAGTTTGTAACCAATTTAAATTAATAGGCTTCTTCATTTGTATTATTCCTTTTTTTTTATTTCATTCAAGATTTATTTTTAGTTAAATTGCATTGTTTTGAATAGTTTATCAAGGGATTCTTTTGACAATGAAAAATAAAAGGAAAATAATACAGTATTTTTATTTTCAAATAAAGGAATATTATATCAGTCATCATTTGTCTACAGTTCCATTTTGTAAAATAAATCGTGAAAGAATCGTATCGTGAATCGAATCGTATCGGGAGTTGAGTGAATCGTTACATCCCTAGTATTAGACACAGACATCAACCCCTATTAAGACAGAGCAACACAACGTAACAAAGCAATGTCACTCTTCTCATGTGAGGACATGTCTTGTGGCCTCCTATAATACTACATACACAATTATAAGAAATACTTTCATGTCTATCTTTCCTTCCATCTCTGTGACCCCTTCACCCCTGCACCCACAGACCATATGTCCCATCAGAAGGCCTCGGAGGGGGCACAAAGTTAGCTAAAAGCCAAAAGGTGTTACCCGGCTTAATGTCACTAACTCTTATGTCAGTCCTGGGCTGATCTGATCCATCTCTCTGTCACCATGGATTGTCTTCCTTGTGTCACACATGCTGCTCCTCGTTCATCTGTGTAGTTGAGGGCTGTATGTGGGAAAATGAGAATTCTGAGTGTATGATAAAGTGAGAGGTTTTGGGAAACTGTGACACAGCATGGCTGCCTTACTGTATCTCCATCTGCTTGGTGCTACAAATACATATTTAGCACTAATAATGGTCTCCTTTGGAAACATGGGCTGTGATCATAAACTTGCAGGCATATGGGCGACTTGTTTGTTGTCAGGGGATATAGACAGACATCAGTCTTTAAAATGGAATATTTAGTTATTCTGTATTGGAGGAGATGCATATGGATGATGCAGTGTTTGCTTCAGTGGGTTTCACATGGGTTGCCTGGCACCGCGGACGATAGAGTTCCTTGAAGATTCCAGTGTGACGATCGTGGCTGCTCTTTTTTTTCCCTTTCAGGCTAAAAATAGATTAGTTATGAGTCTCTGTTAACTAAAAGCCATGTTGATGTCTCGATGATGTTTCTTTTGAAGCAGCACTGTTGGCTCTTTCTACTTATTTGGCTCAATATCCCCTCCTTTTTGCAGTTGTTTCTGAAAGGACTGAAGATCCTGGCCTTTTTTTCTCAGCTATTTTCACACAGAACAGTAGGACTTTACTGTAAAACTGTACAGTTACTGACAACTCTGTTGGAAAACATCCAAAAGTGGAACCTGCTGGTGTCCTTTATCCCATTGCTTTGGTGTTGAGCATACTTTAGCACTGAGAGTTAGCATGATAACAAAACTAGACATCAATAAATACATCATTAAAACTAATATTAATACTCAATGACAGAATGGCAAAATGTCCAAAAACAAAACAAAAAACCTTAACCCCAACCCATAACAGCATCAATGAGCAAATTTGATTAACTTCCTCAATTGGTTTTAAAAATAAAAGTTCTGGTTTTAAACTTAACACACTAAAACAGACATGGGGCAACTAAAAGTAGGAAATGAAACCAAAAATACACAAAATGGCTCCAAAAAACAAAAGAATATATAAAGTGACAATAAAACAAACAAAAAAGAAATACACAAGGGGCAACAAAAACCACAACACATGGCAACAAAAACACAAGTTGACTCAAAAGACAGAAAAACTGATTTTAAAAAATGAAAAAGTAACAAAATCAGAAATTGACAAAAAAAACACCAAACAACAACAAAAATTCACAAAATGATCAAACCCTTTGTTTCTCAGATTAGTCATTATTCTATGTGCTGACAATAATTGTGATAATGTAAGGCAATCACATTTTCTGGCCCCACACTGTGATAAACATTGCCAATCTTTGCCCTAAAATATGTATTACATGTATTATGTACTTTTAAAATGCACTTTCATGATGCTGTTTGCTGGGGGGCGGCGCTGGCTGTTCCGGTGGTTGAGGTCACTGTTGGGGTGCCCTTGGCTGGGGGCTGCTGTTCCGCACCGGACGTGTGCCGTTCGAGTGCTTTCTCCCCGCAGCGGTGGCTGCCGGTCGCTCACGCACCAGTGGGGATCATTGCCCCATGGCTTGCACTGTCCGGTGGGCGGCGGGGCCTGGGCTGCTGTCCTTGCGCCTGGGGCTGTGAGCTGCCAGACTGTGACCAGTTCGTGGGCTGGAGTGGGGAGGCGTCCCCCGAGGAGCTTCGCCCAGGGCTCGCCCTTGGGGATTCTTGGTCCCGGGGGGGGGGTGCTCTTGGGGTCCGGTGGGCTTGGCCGGGTGGCTGGGGCGGTCCTGGTGGGGGTCTTCTGGGGTGGGTGGCGCAGGCCGCGCCCTTGCATGCCTGTGGCTGCGGCGTGGGGTGGTCCTTGCTTAGAAGTTAGAAAAAAAAAGGAAGAAATAATATTTCAATTCTAAGAATCTCTAATGCTCAAATGCCACTTCAATACAAAACTCTTTAAGATTCAATGCGGTCGACCAAAAAACTTACCGTCTGTGTTTGTTTATGTCTTGGTTAATGTCAAAATTGATTCAACAGAAGGCAGTTTTTTTACTTTGTAAACACTGTTGATGATTAATAAGGTGTGTGGTGCTGCCTCCAGTGTGCAATAGATTTGATTTCACATTACCCAATGCACGAAAATGTTTTAACAGCATGCCTGGTTTTAATTTTGCTCCATGCAGTTGTTGTAGGACGTGGATTTGTAATGTGTGTAGATATGTTCGAGGCAGACAGAATAATAAGTTTGAACCAATGAGAGCTGGCAACCCTGACACTGAACATTCCTTGTTTTTTAAATGTATTATCTTGCAGATTAAATCTTTTAATGCTTTTCCTGGCCACAGACATTTAAATCAGTTTTCCATTGTGTTTGTCTTTTTGTTTCCAGAGAGTATCAGAAAAGTGCTGGATAAACAGGCCATTAAGTTTGTGCGAGCCATCAAGCAAGAAACAAGGAGTGGAAAATCCGAGGACAGGATACTGGTGAGAGATGCTGCTTCATCTTCTGTTGATACACTGAGCAACTGCAACACAGTTGTTAAAGCTGCTGGACACAAAATGTTAGTGTAGGTCTCTTTGATTCAAAAAAAAAAAAAAAAATCAAAGATCATTTGCTCAAAAGAATATGTAAAAGATTGAAATTGCGGCTTGAAAGTTTGTTTTAAACTCTATAGTAAACAACGGCTATGTTCGAAATGGCATACTAACGTACTACTCATACAAAGTCTGATGTCAAAATGAGTATGTAGTTTGTAACCATTAGATAGTATGGACAGATTGAGTATGCGAGAAATACCTGGATGTATGCTATATCGTGACTTTTTTTAAGTATACACGGTGAGCACATACTTAACCACCCCATGATGTATTGTGGCAGAACGTAAAAATTGTCCTGGGACTGGTTTAAAAAAAAAAAAAAAGTCTAACATTCCCATTTAAAAACAAAAGCATCTGTTCTTGTCTTGCATTTGTTTTTTTCATGCTTTTGTAATTAGGGCTCTTGTTTTGAAGTTAACCTGAAGTTTAGTCAGTAGCACAATGGTGGGTCTCCGATACTTTTTCACTTCCGATACGATACCATAATTGCAGCCTTGAGTATTGTCCGATACCGATATCGATCCGATGCCATACCAGCATGACTCTTACATACTTTTATTACTTATTTTGTAGTGTGGAATGTTAGAAAAGATTTGATCAAGTGTTGTTACTCAAACATAGAACAATAGTCAGCAACAGTAGGTATGAGAAAAACTGACCCATTTATTAATAACCAATTGGTTACATACATTTTAACCTTCAACATAATATCTACAGTATTCTACAATTGAATAAATATAATATATATCGGAGATTTTAGAGGCAGTTCAATAAAATCCAATATTTGTTTTCTGGCTGATATCGGACCCATATCCGATATTAATATCGGATCGGTACACTCCTAGTTTTTATGGATCAAATGACCACATGTTTGATAAGAAATCCCGTTAAGAATGACGTAAAAACACTTCTATGCATCTGTTTATGGGACTCCACATCCCACAATGCAATGCACAAAATATCAACCAACAGAATGTATACGCTGGAGATTAAAGTAAACTTTCGAGTGGCAATGTTGACCTTTTTGCTTTCCTTTTGGAGTACATGATGTTCAATTCATTGATCTATGAGGCAAACACTGTGATTTTATAGAAAATGACTGTGGGTATTAGCTTTTAAGGGAAAGTGTCCCTCTACATAAGCTGGTAAACGTGCAACAGACAAACACATTTCACGCACAATGAAAATCAATTGAAGTTAATTGTCACAAATTGAAGGAGCCATAAGAAGTCACAGATTAGCTCCCAGAGATGGACAACAGACACGTTGAAAATCAGGCTTAGGACAGATGCTATTTGGTCAGAGCACAGTGGACACCGTGCCATGGCCTGAGCCCATCCTCACAGTTTATTAGATGTGGCAGGATGGCCTTAATGCCACTGGCGTGTGTGTGCATGGGTGTGTGTGTGTGTGTGTTCGCCCAACACGGCACTCATACAGACGCATTGTTTAATGTGTTTTATGGTTAAAGTAGAAGCCCCTGTGTGCGTGTGCATACCAGAGGGTGTGTGGACAGCTGCCACTGATGTGTTCAAGGACTTTGTTGGTTAAGAGCAACTGCTGCAATTTAGCATTTGTCAATTAGTCAGCAGCCGTACTTTGTGATGGCGCCGCTAAGAGTGTGAGAAAGGCTTTTGTTTCTCTCCTGAAAACAAAGACGAGCCAATAAGGAAGTCCCTCCCAACTATTAATCAGAGCTTCTCCTTTTTAATTTGTTGTTTGGTTTTCCCACCCGTCTCCTTCCTGACTTTATCCATCTCCATCATCACTCCACCCCCACTATTTTTGTCATCTTCTCTTTGTTTCCTTACTCCCTCCCTCCTTATCTGTCCATCTCGATTATCTTCCCGCCTGTCAGCACCCTTCCCCCCCCCACATCGTCATCCCTACGCTGGCCGCTCCTCACTTTTCTCCCGCCTCTCCTGTTTTTGCCCTTCTCCTTTTCCTTTTGGCTTTACTCAAATCTGTAAAAGGCTACAACCCTCTCTCCTTTCCATCAGAAGCAATTCAATTAGGCCTGTGTCTATGAGAGATTTTTACTATCCAAATGGGCTTTGGCTGCTGCTGCTGCTACTCTTTAACTGCTCCACATTCTTTCAAGGAAAGGGTGGGTGGTTGGAAATAGATACACTTCATTCATTCTAGCTCATTGTCAACGTCTATCTCGTCGCTCAGAGAAGCATGATGCCAACGGCTCCGTGTAGTTGGATGACAGTTTGTAAAAAGAGCTTCATTCCCGCCGGATAATTTCTACAAATATTCAGACTTGCGCTTGAAAACATGTATGATAGTTTGCACGTTTGGATCATTTCCATTGACTGAAGATTCAAGCTTGAATTTCAATTTGCTTGTATAGAGTTGGGTTTGAATGGCCTGATATCGAGTCATAATCTTTTAAAATAGATCGACTCTTTCCCAGCCCTTCCATTGTACTACCCTGACTCCCTCTTCCCTGTTCCCTTCTCCCTCACCAAGGTGTTACATGGCCCTCTCCCTTTAAGAAAGTTTTCCTTACCCTTCTTTAGGGAGAGCTGGTGATGGTCACAATTACGCAATAAAATAAATGCATTTATTTAATTGCAATAAAAAATAGCTGTTGATGAAATGATTGCAGTACATATAGTGTTGACCTTTGACCGCATGTGCAAAAAAGATGAATTTTTTTTTTTTAAATCAATCATTTGATATGTATTTTCTTCAGTGTGTAAGCATTAATGTTGGCTTAATGTTAAAACATATATATATTTAATAATGCATCAAGATGGAGTTTGTTTCTACTATACACAGATGTTTTTCACCCTGGGGTCAGGAACCAATGTGGGGTCGTCTGGAGTTTAAATGGGATCACCTAGAGTGTATAGTAATATGTAAAAAAAAAAAAAATACTGAATAAAAATTAGTTTTGAAATGTTTTAATTATTATTCTTTTACAAATGAGAACAACAGACAATATTTAACTATGTTATATAATTTCACTTTGTCAAATATAAATCCAGTTAATAATAATAATATGAATAGTAAATGCAGTATAAAAGTATCTGACCTGGCACAACTTGTTACCAATGCTGGCGACTCTGTATTTGTAATACAATAATACAACTATGATCAAAAACTAATTCTAGGGAAAAAAATGATTTAGGGTCGACAGAAATTCTTAATATCAAAATGGGGTCCAAAAAAGATTGGGAACCTCTGATTTACAACATTAGTTCCCTGAAAATTTCTCTGATTTACAACTCACTCACATGTGCTGTCCCTCATCGGAGAACAAACCAAAGGTGGCACATTTTGTACTGCTGTTTGTTAATAAATGTGCCTGTGTGGCATTTTACATCAGCAAATCTTACCCAGAATTCTCTTTCTGGTCTAAACTTTCATCTCAGCCAGATATTAGCAGGTGGAAAAAGTCCACAACTGAAGCTTTAATCTCAATTTCTAACAGAAAGTTATTATTTTAATAAATCTACATGAGCCTTTGTTTCTTTTCGTCCTTTCCCTCTGGGTGCTACTGGAATCCAATTGTTTATGGATGGTGACTGTACCAGCCATCACGGAGCAACACACACACACGCACACACACACCAACCATCTCAGACAGACGGGAGAAGCTCAGCATGACGTCCAAACAGCACCCAGGGCAACACATGGGGAGCATCAACATGTATGTTTCATTTCTGGAGAATCCCCCCCTCCACACGCACGCACACACATCCATGCATACACTTTGACACGTCCACGTCCCTGCAGACACACTAGCTGCAGTGTCAAAACTTGCTCTCATGCACGCCCTCGCCGTCCTCACTTGATGCAATGTGGAGATTAGAGACAATGCGATAAACAAAGCATCTTCAAAGGC
The DNA here is from genome assembly GCF_900634775.1 of Gouania willdenowi. Lineage (NCBI taxonomy): Eukaryota > Metazoa > Chordata > Actinopteri > Blenniiformes > Gobiesocidae > Gouania > Gouania willdenowi. Next base: position 11,110,754 of record NC_041060.1, on the reverse strand, counting down.
GTAGGGGGAGGAGGGAGGTACCGGAGGAGAATGTTTTGGAAGAGGGCATCGAACTAGAAAAAAACAAGGAGTGTGTGGAGAGCAGGGGGCGGGGGTGTTGCAGATCTTTGATGTGTTTTGTGATGCCCCAGTTATCGATTTCTGCCACTTATTTATCCTGATCCTGTGCCCGCATCGCCCCGTGTTGGCTCTGCCGTTTCCTCGCTGCCAACTAATAAAGGGCCCATTACTGACACTGCCTCACTGTCCTTTCATACACTTTGGTGCATTTTCCCCCGCTTATGTTCTGTGGTTACATCCCATTCGACAGGCTCTAGTAGGCCTCTGGGCAAATCTGCATTTGCACATTAAAGACTTGGTGGTGCGTGAGTGCGTTATTTACCACAGTGATTCCCATACAAAGCATTTCATTTTTAATCAATCAATACGTTACCAAATTCACTATCCAACCATTTTCTATACACGTTTTACTCGCATCAGGAATATTATGGCCTGTAACCCAGAGAGAAAGAATAAAGGTTTAAACAATTATAGGTATTTTATCCTCACAACTGTTTTGGTTAGTTTTTGTAATATTTGCCACTACTGCTTGTGCTCGTGTGATTCACACAAAGGACTGCGGCGCAGAAAGCGAGCACCACGCACAACACCCGATTGTTCAAACGTGTCCTCGTGCCATTCCTTTGTTTCTTATTGACCAGGAAAAGTCTGAACTGTGATTTCTGTTCATTTACTTTATGGACAGAATGTATTGGCATAAAGGTTTGTTAGAAATATCAAATGGATGCACCAGATTTAGCAGAAAACAACTCTCCATTGAGTGGTCCTTAAGAGCCATTATGGCTCCAGTTCAACTTAGTGAACATGTTATCTTTTAGTCTTTTTTTTTTTAAATTATTTATTTAAAACTTTTTTTGTGGGTTTTGTATTGTACAGAAAAATACAAGGACATAATAATTTTATTTTTAGGTGTAAAATGTCAAGTGTAATTCTTTGAATGACTGCATTCATTTTCACTCCCTCCTGACCTCCAAACACACTCACATCTGTTTACACTCGCCTACTCTCTCTGATCAACTGCTCTTCCATCACTGTCCACCTTATTTTTGTATATTTTATTGTTCTTTGTATGTTTTTTTAATCTTGTTTCTGTCTTTGATTGAGCGGTGACCTTGAGTAACTTTAATGGCGCCTCAAATAAATGCGTTGTTATTAGGCCCGAGACAACGCGTCGACGTAATCGATGACGTCGACACAAAATATGGGCACAGATGCGTCATCTGACCAAAACAAAGATGGCGGCGCCAGAGAATAACTAACGTGAGCAGCTCCTCCGGGTTTTAAAAGTGCAAGGCAGCGAAGACGCACTCTTTTGTCAAAGGTAGCTGTTCCCCGTAACCCTCGTCCTTTATCCCGGGTGTGACCGGACGGCAGCGCGTTGATGGGACAAGGAGGAAACACCCGCCGTGACATCAGCGGCAGCAGCAACAGCGTACACACACACACTGAGCCAAGCGTTAAAAAAACACATTCTCTAACATCAAATGGCTAAATATGAACAAAAAAAGCTTTGCTACTTTCCTGAGTCAGGGTGAGAAGTTGCCCTACACCAGTGTTTCCCAAACTTTAATATAGAGCATAATGATGGAATGAATGAATGATACATATTTTAAAGGATCGGATTTTGTAAATAAATGGAATAAAACAGTATTTAGTGGCTCCTGAATAGATTTATTTCTATATTTTTTATCATTTTGTGTCATCTCCCCCTAGTGTGGGACCAAGACTGACCCTTGTATTTTCAGTTCATGTTCTAATCAAGATCTTTTACATCATCATTATTATAATTATAAATTTTAACTAAAAATTTACATTATAAACCCCATATTTATTTGTAAATTTGTAAATTTCTCTTATTTTTTGTTAGAAAAGCACTTTCTGTATTAGCATTTGGAATTTTGAGTTTAAGAAAAATGTGAGTGGCAGAGTGTATTACTTTAAGTTGTTGTTATTTTCATGTGAATGAAGAACTAAAAGATGCACTTTTTTCAGTAAGCTTTAGGCCTATGTGTTTTCAACATAAATCTTAAATTCTGTTGGTTCAGGAAGGATACCATGACAGTTTTTATTTACTCTGAAGGCATTATTTTGTACTTTTATATTCTTCCTGAACTTTATTTTGGAATTTTGAATTGAAGAGCAATAAACATAAATTGCTATGTTAAGGAATTAATGTTTGTTTTTGTTTTTTTTTAATTTTAGATATGTAAATCAACATGTATGAATTACTTTTAGTCAATTAATAGGGAGATAATCGAATCTAGTCGAATCAAATCGTAATGGAAAAATGCATCAAAAAAAGTAATCGCTAGATTAGTCGTTTAAAAAATAATCGTTTATCCCAGCCCTAGTTGTTGTTATCCCCGTCACAAAGTGTGGAAGGGGGATATAGGTTTGAGATCCATCCGTCCATCCATGCGTCCTTGTTAAAGGAGACAGCTTTTCTCAGAAACTGTTCAAGATAGGATAACCACATTTGGCGTGTTGCTTCAGGTTATCAATACCTTGATGGCGTTCGAAAATGAGAAGTGCGCAAATATTTTTTCCGGGGTTATTGCCCTTGTGTTGTTTTTTTTTACTCTGTTCCAGGTATCTTCATAGGGGACAGCTTTTCTTACAAACCGTTTAAGATAGTTAGTCATTTTATATTCTGATTTGATAACATTTTTTTATGTATACAACTAAGTTCTTTGATTTAATACTTTTAGGGAAAGGTTGTGAGTTATGACAACGTCATTTCTACAGTGACGTCACAGACATGTCACTAATTAAAATAATCACTGTTTAAAGTAATAACTGCTTTCTTAAAACCGCTTTCTCCTTTTCCGCCTCTTTAGCTCCTGGAAACAACACATTTTCTACCTTGTTTATTGCTTTTTCTCTATAATTATCATTTTCACCAGCATTTATTTGTTAGTTTATTTGTTAGTTTGTCTGTTAGCAGGATTATGTCAAAAGTATTTCACGGATTTAGCCAAGGGTAGACCTTAGGCCATGTAAGATTCAAATTAATTTTGTAGGGGATTCGGATTGATATACTTAAAGTTTTTAAAATTAGCTCTTCTTAATGTTCGATCTCTTGTTAACAAGTCACTAATAATTAATGATATTATTTTGATACATCACTTGGACTTTTTATTTCTTAATGAAACGTGGTTGAATGATGGTCTCAGTAATACTATTCTCAATGAAAGTGCACCACAAGACTTTATTTATTTAAATAAGTGTCATACTTGCAGGAAAGGTGGTGGAGTTGCTGCCATTTTTAAATCAATATTTCAGTGCAAAGAAATAATATTTGGGGATTTTATCTCCTTTGAATATATGTCATTCTTACTGAAGGGTGATTCAAAAGTTCTATTTTTAGTCGTTTATGGACCCCCAAAATATTCTGGAGAATTCATGGATGAGTTTGCTGAACTGCTGTCAGTTGTATGCACTGAATACAACTTTTTAATAATAACAGGTGACTTAAATATTCATGTAGACAATAACATGGACAATACTGCCAAAGAACTGTATGCTTTAATGGATACTTTTGGTCTTACACAACACGTGACTGGTCCGACACACACTCAAGGTCACACTTTGGATCTGGTTATCTCTAAAGGTGTTGATATCGCTGCTGTTGATGTAAGAGACTTAGCTCTATCTGATCATTTCTGTGTCTTTTTTGACCTAGAGACTGTAACATCTGTTCCCCCTTGTTATGTGTGTTTAACGAAAAGGTACATAAATGAGAACACAAGTGCACAGTTTATGTCAGCCATAGCAATGACACCAACATTGAGTATAATAGAAAAGTCTGTAATGTCATAGATGTGGTGGCTCCAATCAAAACTAAGAGAAAACCAAACACAGAAAACACCTTGGAGGAGGACTGAGATAATGCAGAATTTGAAATCTGACTGTAGAAGAGCTGAGCGTAAATGGAGATCAACAAAACTCCAAATTCATCTAGAACTGTACAAAAAGGGTCTGCGAAAATTCAATGATGGCTTGTTCAAAGCAAGGCAGCAATACTTTTCTGAAATTATTGCAAAAAATGTCAACAACTCTCGCACGTTGTTTTCTGTAATTGAAAAGCTCACAACCCCCCCAGATCAGATTGCCCCTGAATTACTGTCAGCTGGAAAATGCAATGAATTTGCTGTATATTTCAATGAAAAAATACAATCAATAAGGTCAAACATCAGAACAAACCAGCAAAATCACAAAAAGCTTGAACAGCTTCAACCACTGAGGGATGAGTCAACTACAATGTTAGAGTTTACTACAGTGAACCCAAAAACAATAGACTGTTCAGCAGCTGAATCCATCAACATGTTGCCTTGACACAATACTCTCAAACTTCTTTAAAACTGTTGTAAAGTCAATTGTCACTGATTTGTGTCAGATAATTAACTGCTCATTCCAATCAGGCACCGTACCAAAATCCCTGAAAGTAGCTGCTGTGAAACCTCTGTTAAAAAAGAGAACACTGGATGTCTCTATACTGGCTAACTATAGACCAATCAGCAACCTTCCATTCATGGCCAAGATCATTGAGAAGGTGGTCTTCAACCAACTGAGTCAATTCTTAACATTCAACAAAATATTTGATAAATTTCAGTCAGGTTTTCGTTCTCATCACAGCACTGAAACTGCTCTTATCAAAGTGATCAATGACATAAGGTTGAAGACTGTTTCAGGAAAAGTATCTGTTCTCATTCTGTTAGATCTAAGTGCTGCATTTGACACTGTAGATCATACAATTTTGTTGCACAGATTGCAAACATGGGTTGGACTAAATGGAAAAGTAATGCAATGGTTTAAGTCATACTTGGAGGAGCGAAGCTATTTTGTAAGCATTGGAAATTTTGAATCTGACAGATTACCTATGTCCTGTGGGGTTCCTCAGGGATCTGTTCTTGGACCTCTTCTGTTTAGCCTTTATATGCTTCCTTTAGGACAAATTTTACAGAACTGTAAGGTTGATTATCAGAGCTACGCAGATGACACACAACTATATCTATCACTGAACCCAGATGACTATGGTCCCATTGAGGTGTTGTGTGACTGTTTAGAAAAAGTAAACTGCTGGATGAGTGAAAACTTCCTTCAACTAAACCATGACAAGATGGAGGTGATTGTCTTTGGTAACAAGGAAAAGAGGACTGCTGTCAGCAATTATCTTGAGTCTCGATCTTTAAAAGCTAAAGACCAAGTCAAAAACCTTGGTGTTCTGATTGACTCAGATCAAATCTATCACAAAAACAGCCTTCTACCACCTCTAGAACATCTCCAGATTGAAAGGTTTAATGACTCAGAAAGATCAGGAGAAACTGGTCCATGCTTTTATCTCCAGCAGACTGGACTATTGTAATGGTCTTCTGACAGGAATCCCCCAAAAGAGCATCAAACAGCTACAGCTGGTTCAGAACGCTGCAGCTCGGGTCTTAACCAGAACAAAGAGGTCAGAACACATTACTCCAGTTTTAAAGTCTTTACACTGGCTCCCAGTGTAGACTCCTCAGAATAGACTTTAAAGTTCTGCTGCTGGTGTATAAATCTGTGAATGGGTTTGGTCCAGAATACATCAGTGACATGTTAGTCAGTTATGAACCCAGCAGGTCTCTCAGATCTATGGACACAGGTCAGATAGTGGAGCCCAGAGCTCACAGTAAACATGGTGATGCTGCTTTTAGTTGTTATGCTGCAAAGAAGTGGAACAAACTGCCAGCAGAGCTGAAGTCAGCATCCAATGTGAACATTTTTAAATCAAAGTTAAAGGCACTTTTTTTCTCTACTGCATATGATTGAGAGAGAGATTTTTTGTCATGTTGTTGATGTCATGATGATTTTACTGATGATTTTAATTGATTATACTGATGATTTTAATTGATTTTACTGATGATTTTAAATGTTCTTATTGATTTTAAACAATTGAATGTTTTACCATGTAAAGCACATTGAGTTGCCTTGTGTATGAAATGCGCTATACAAATAAATTTGCCTTGCCTTGCCTTGCCTATACTGATTCTAAATTAATTTCTCTCATTATTGGCAAAAGTTCATATCTCTGTTCATAAATGACTGATCTTATGTCAGGTTGGTCCCTCAATTACCCCACTGAGTTTTATCCAGTCCAGATCAAAATTTTGCATTGCATTGTATCACGATTTTTCTACTGGAGTGGATCATTATTATTGTGGAAATACATTTTTTACAAGCCTTTAAAGTTTGAATGATCATGATACCATGATCAGAATCACTGATCTAGATAACTGCCAAAATCTGGCAAAGAGGATATTTTACATTTGGCAGAGGTTTGTCCTCTTTTAGCGCTCTTGATGTTGTGTTTTTTCCTAAAAGCTCAGGACTTTGTCGTCTTTTCTTGTGAAGAAAATCCACAAGCACAAACTTGATTGTGATGATTTCACTGTGCATACTGACCCAATGGTCTAAATGATTTAAAATAAATAAATAAATAAATCTAACGAGCAAGACAACAACAAACATACACAGAATGAGAGAAAAACACACAAAATGACTTTAAAACTCTTTCTTCTTTTCTGTATTAATGCTCAGATTGCTCATTATTCTAAATGCTGACATTAATGTTGATCACGTGGCCCTCCGATCAAACAAACACATTTTTGTGGCCCCGCTGTGATAAAAAGTGCCTGCCACTGGTCTAATTATTATTTTGACTTTTAATAGACTGGTGTCCTGTCAAAAGTGTAACCCACCTTGTGCTGTGCCTCAGAGTCTGGAACCTTTGTCAAAAACAGTTTTAAACAAGCTATTTATTTCTGTCATGTTTGAATCAGCCACTGATTTTTATTATGTCTGTGTTTTGGGATGTTTTATCAAGGAGTGAACACTTTTTCGAACTGTTTTTTGCTATTTTTGTTTTTGGGGTGAATTATTAAAGATCTTTGTAAAATACATTTTACATTAAAAGCAGTATATTGTATTGTTCCCATACTCTGTTGGGCGCAGGCTAGCATTTCATTAAAGACAGTCGGGGCATAAGAGTACCTGCACCCCACAGATTTACAATTGTCCAAAATCCGGAAAGCTTATAATTAGGAATGTAACGATTAATCGTAAGGCAGTTAAAAATCGATTCATAGGTATCAAGGTTCACATCGATGCTGTGAAAATTGAATCGCAGTACTTTTGAACTTGAAGTGTTTCCAGAAGTGTTGGCGGCGAGCGAAATCTGATACTTTCTTTCTGGCCGCCTTCTACTCTTAAACATATTCATAAATGATTCCTTACCCCTTTAGCACCGAAAGAATGTCTGTAATATTACGTGAATATCTGTAAAAGTCACGTTTTTTCTATTAGCTCTGTCTGCTAACATAGCATCTCTTCTTCACTGTAAGATATTTGCATGCCAACCGACCACTGGGTTACCAGCGCCCTCTGCTGGTTCAAACAAATATCTGACCTAAATACAGTAATTTTTTTTTAAGTCCAATTGTTAAGGCACAAAATACATTTTCAGTTGCACTTTTAAAAAGAAAAAGAGCTATTATGCAGTTTTGTATTGTTTACTATAGAACCAGAATTTAAATAATAAGCTTCTTCTTCATTTGTATTATTCCTTTATTTATCTCATTCAAGATTTATTTTTAGTTAAATTGTTTTGAATAGTTTATCAAGGGATTCTTTTTACAATGAAAAATAGTATAGTATTTTCCCAAAAAAAATAAAGGAATATTTTTTAGTCATTTATATACAGTCCCATTTTGCAAAATAAATCGTGAGAGAATCGTATCGTGAACCCAGTATCGTGAATCAAATCGTATTGGGAGTTGAGTGAATCGTTACATCCCTACCTATAATACAAAGCTTGCAGCACGTGGTGTACTACCTTTCCAAACTGATGCTCCAAGAAAGGCTGGCTTAAAGCCGTTTGTCTTTACTCAAGTTTGTTCAAAGAACTGGCTTTGGAATTAGAACAACAGAGATGAGGACGGACAGATGGATAGGGGACGGTAGAGTCACGGGGGGGGGGGGGCCCGGCCAACCGTTCTTTACTGGCCTAAACACAATCAGAATTACAAACCGTTTCAAAAATAGAAAAATCCCTATTTCTCATAAACTTCAAACATTCATATTTTGGTTCATAATTGATCAGTCTTTATGATAAGTCATTTATGATCTTCATCTATGATCTTTGTCGGGTTTGATCTTCACTTACTCCTCTGAGTTTCATCTGGATCAGATCCAGATTACACATTTCATTGCGATTTTTCTAAAAAAAAAAATGGAGCTGCCCATACTTTTGGACCTACTGTATCATTTTTTTCCAAGCCTTTCGAGGATCACTCATCCATATACTGTAACTACCAATATCTGGCAAAGAGGATATTTGGTACTTGGTGGTAGTTTGTTCACTTTGAGTGTTCTTGTTTAGAAGTAAATCTTTTAAAATTGTGCATTCTTTTCTTCACATTGTTTTTTTTTTTTTTAATGCTTGTTCTGCTTCAGGGTTGTGTATATATAGGTAAGAGATTCCATCCGATCATCTTTTAGCAGTAGTCTGTTGCTTGGGTCACAAATAACTGCCTTGGCCTGCAGAAGAACCAGTTCTACAGTTTTGTAGACTAAAACCAATGATTGGTTGCTTTAACCAAGCAGGTTTGGAGATGGCTCATAGCTAGCTGATATTTCTCAGCCACTAATTGGATTAGAAAACTGGTATAAAATAATATAAAACATCTGCAGACGGAAGTCTGAGTTCATCTGCTGAGAATATGAATTACTGCTAAGTGTAGCAGAACCACAAAGTGTTGTTTGTTAACTTGAGTTTTGTAAGTAAGGCCTCGGTGAAGCACCACAGCACGGTGATGGTGCTTTTCAAACTTTCTGAGAAGCCAGCACTGATGTACTACTTAATGGATTGGTGTGCATGGAAACATGACTTGACAATGGGAGATTAATGAAGTACCCTTTATCGGCTCTGTGTCTTCAAGTGTCACACATCTCTCACCCTCTCTGAGAGGCATTTACAGTTGAATGGCTATTTACATATATCACACAGACAGGTTGGTATTATGTGTGGTGTGCTGCTGTTATTTGTGTTTATTGAATGTATTCTTTTTTTCTAGCTATCATTACAGATTGAGCTTCTTCGTGTCTATTCCTTTTTTTTTTTACTGCTACATGGTAATGTTTCAATCTGTGACGACATTGTAATAGAATTCATGCTGGACGCCATGCCCATGCATTGACATGTCACTGGATTAACGTTTCTCCCCTGACAGTAATGTATTGGCTGTCTAAACTTTTAGGTTACTGTTCAATTAATTTTCAATGGAACAGTAATCTGACTTCAAATGTTTACAAAAAAAGTATTTATTTTACAAGTAATTTATCAGCTATTTTCTTTGATTGAGGAGCTGTGTGCTGGTAATTGTTGCCCTCGTTCTCTTCACAGCACCCTGGTGGGTGTCAGCATGACTGAAGTCTAATTAAGTAAAGGGAATGTGAGCCCAAGTTGGAAGTGACAATTTTTTTTTTAAATGGAATTGCAAAAGAATTAAAACACACACACACACACATATATATATATATATATAATATATATATATATATATATATATATATATATATATATATATACACATATAATTATTTTTTTTTTTTCCTCAGAGGACATTATTAACTTTGAAGAAAATGTGAAGAGAAGTGCCTGCCAGACAAACTTTCTGTCTGTCTGGGATTGTCCAACAGTGTGATTGCTTTGCAGTGGACTAGTACCAACCATTGTATCAGATGTACGATACTTGTTTGAACATGTTATGTTGTGACAGATAGATGATGCCTGGTAAATTTGATCCATTTAGGCATAAATGTGTTGAATTGACACCAATGACACCAAAAAAAAAATGCTTGAGGTTTGAATTTGGTTTATAGTATTCTCAATCTGGTCCTTGTAGCACTTGTAGTTATTAAGCTTTAGGGTGGTCCATTAAAACATGGGAAAAAAAATAGATAACCTTGAGATCTGGAGACTGGCTAGGCCACTCCAGGACCTTGAAATGCTTCTTACGAAGCCACTATTGCCCGGGTGGTGTGTTTGGGATCATTGTCGTGCTGAAAAACCCAGCCACATTTCATCTTCAAGGCCTTTGCTGATGGAAGGAGGTTTTCACTCAAAATCTCACGATACATGGCCCCATTCATTCTTTCCTTTACACGGATCAGTCGTCCTGGTCTCTTTGCAGAGAAACAGCCCCAAAGCATGATGTTACCACCTCCATGCTTTACAGTAGGTATGGTGTTCTTTGGATGCAACTCAGCATTTTTTCTCCTCCAAACACGACAAGTTTTTACCAAAAAGTTCTATTTTGGTTTCATCTGAACATATGCCATTTGCCCAATCCTCTTCTGGATCATCCAAATGCTTTTTAGCAAACTTCATTTTTTTTTTTTTTTTTTTATTTTTTTTAGCAAACTTCAGATGGGCCCGAACATGTGCTGACTTAAGCAGGGTGACACGTCTGGCACTGCAGGATTTGAGTCCCTGGTGGTGTAGTGTGTTACTGATGGTAGCCTTTGTTACTTTGGTTCCAGCTCTCTGCAGGTCATTCACTAGGTCCCCCTGTGTGCTTCTGGGATTTTTGCTCACCGTTCTTGTGATAATTTTGACCCCACGGGGTGAGATCTTGTGTGGAGCCCCAGATTGAGGGAGATTATCAGTGGTCTTGTATGTCTTCCATTTTCTAATAATTTCTCTCACAGTTAATTTCTTCACACCAAGCTGCTTACCTAATGCAGATTCAGTCTTCCCAGCCTGGTGCAGGTCTACAATTTTGTTTCTGGTGTCCTTTGACATCTCTTTGGTCTTGGCCATAGTGGAGTTTGGAGTGTGACTGTTTGAGGTTGTGGACATGTGTCTTTTATACTGATAAGTTCAAACAGCCATTAATACAGGTAACGCGTGGAGGACAGAGTAGCCTCTTAAAGAAGAAGTTACAGGTCTGTGAGAGCTAGAAATCTGGCTTGTTTGTAAGTGACCAAATACTTATTTTACCGAGGGATTTACCAATTAATTCATTAAAAAAAACATACAATGTGATACCTATGATGAAAAATACAGGCCTCTCTCGTCTTTTAGTAGTACTTGCACAATTAGTGGCTGATTAAATACTTCAGTTTGTTTTTGCAGAACAAAACTACAAATTTTCCAATATGCCTTTTGGCTTGCTATGTTTTAGTATGGAGCAATTGGCACGATATGGAACCAAACGCAAAGTTCTAACCTAGAGAACCTAAAAAAAAATTTTTGGACCACCCCAATGGAGCCTATTTTGTTTTTATTCATAATTTATATAAATTTTGTCCTGCTGATGCTGTGCAGTGGAGGAGCAGAGAAAAACATCTTTCATTGGAGCTTTTTCTTCTCCAGCAAAACACACACCCACACACACATTGAATTCTAGTATGAAAAAAGGATTTAGTTGATTTTATTTTGTTGGTAACTGGAGAAAAGCTACATTCCTAGCATGTTCTGGTAATCTCACCTAAAGAGCCAGAAATGAAAGAGGCCTTCCTTTCCATATAAATATCCAATTATTTACATGGCTTTTTTTTTTTTTACATTTTTGTGATGACAATAATTCATGGCTTGCTTGTTCTTTTTTTCCACTTATGTCACGGTTTGAGACCTGTAATAGCAGTGATGGTGAATACATAAGATAACATGTGGCTGGCTGTTTGGAAGTGAACTTACAAGAGTTACGTAACATAAATGGTAAATCATGGCCTTGTGGATGACTCCCAAGTTTCACAGAATATCTGGCTGTGTGCTGGACTGTGAAACGCAACAACAAAGCAGAACTGGCTGTGCTAGCGGCAGACTCCTATATTATTTCATAACTCATAATATGCTTGTGTAACGGGGAACTCTCCCATCCTTTCATCCAGATTATTTAAAATGCTTTTTTCTTTGAAGTCAAACCTTTGAATTTGCCCTCTGTCAGTGATCTGAGTTGTATTTTAAGGGCTACACGTATCTGCAGTTCCATCAAGAAGATAAAATTTTCATCGTTTGTTAGCAGGATTACGTCCAAAGTACTTAATAGATTTTGACAAAAGTTGAATCAAAGATAGCGCTTACACCAAATTCAATTCTATTAAATCTTTGGGTTTATCAACAATATACTGATTCTGGATCAGTTTCAGAAATCGAAAATTCCTATCTCTGATCATTGGCAGAATTTTCTAAATTTAATATCTCGGTTCGTCATTGACCGATCTTTATGGAATGACTCCGTTATGACTGTTATTTCAAGTTAGTTCTTCAAATACTCCAAGTTTAATTCGAATCGGATCCGGATTACACATTTCATTGCAACTTAAAAAAATAGGGGTGTTCATACATTTGGACCTACTGTATTGTTATTAATGGGGATATAAATTCCTTACAAGCCTTTAAAGTGTGAATGATCATGGTGCAATGATCCAGATAAGAATAGAATAGAATAGAATAGTCTTTTATTGTCACGGTACTTGGTGGTACAGTGAAATTTGAGAGATGCTCGCATAGAGCTACAGTACACCACAGAGCATAGAATTAAAAGACAGGAGCGACAACAACAACAAGGCATTGAATATGTACAAAGATGATAAAAACCCAACGTACGGCATAAAAGTTTTAAAACGAGACATCGGTGAATAATTTACAGAATAAATAACAGTTTAAAGTGCTGTAGTGTTTAGTGCTAAAGTGTGTGTGTATGTGTGTGTGTGTGTGTGGGGGGGGTTATGGGAGATTGTTCCTGAATGAGTGTGTGTGTGTGTATCCATGGGTGTTTGCAGTCCGTATGGCCCAGGGGAAGAAGCTGTTTGTCAGTCTGCATGTGTGAGGTTTTGTTGACCTGTAGCGTCTTCCAGAGGGCAGCAGGTCGAACAGGGGGTGAGCAGGGTGTAAGGGGTCTCCTGTGATGGCCTTGGTTCTCCTGAGGCAGCAGGATGTGGCGATGTTTTCCAGGCTGGGCAGAGGGCAAAGAGTCCATATCTGGCAAAGAGAACATTTGGTGTTTGGCTGAGAATGGCTCTTGTTGTTTAAGTGTTTGCAAACTATCTTAGATTCGCAGTAGCTCAAAAAAATAGGAAACATGAATACTACTAAATCAGTTTTTAATAATTATTCAAACTTGCCATCTGAATTAGGCTTTACACGAATCCGATCTGATTGGATCAGCCAATATTTTGCATTTTATGCAATTAATTTGATTGGCTGTAATGGCTTAATTATGGGTGTCCCGATACAACTTTTTCATTTCCGATATGATACCGATATTGCAGCCTTGCGTATCGGCCGATACTGACATTGATCCAATATCAGCATGAATCATAATTTTTTTTTTTTAATAAAAAAAAAAAAAAATACTTATTTTGTAGTGTGGAATGTTAGAAAAGGCTTGATCAAGTGATGTTAATCCAACAGAGAACAATAGTCAGCAACAGAAGGCATGAGAAAAACTGACCCATTTATTATTAACCTATTGGTTACATAATTTTAACCTTCAACATAATATCTACAGTTTTCTACAATTGAATAAAATAAATAATAAAAAAAAATCCAGAAATTTGAATCCGATATCCGATATTAGTTTTCAGGCTAATATCGGACCGATATCAGATATCGATATTGGATCGAGACACCCCTAGTCTTAATCTGCCGATCCGATCAATGACGTCAATGTCGTGATGCTTCCATTGCATTGTTTTATCCGTCTCACATCGTAGAGTTGTTTGCTCTACGGGACACGGCTCTATAGTATTTCACTCGCATTTGTGCTCAAAGGTGAAAGCCTATGCGCAAACCGCAAAAATGTCTCTCGTTTGGAGCGTAGCGGCTAAGCGCCGGACTTCTTCCCCAGTCTACTGCTTCTGAAAGTGGCGGCAGCGTCTGCTGTTAACGCCTGTGTGTGCATGCTTGTTTTGTGTATTCAGACCGAGCATGTTAAAAGAGCGGTACGATGTGCAGGTTTTGTGATGCCACAGTCAGTAAATATGTCTTTGCTCCGCTAATGCTGATAGAGGTTTCACATAGTTCCAGAGTGGTCTGCCTCAGCAGCTTCATCTCCAACTCTCTTGTGGTCGACACAGCTGCTGTTCAGGAACTAAATTAAATGGTTTAGCTCACATTTACCCCTGTAAGAGTTCGGTCTGCATCGCATTTTTAAAAGCAGAGCTATGACGCTCTTGTGCGTGCAAGTTATGTTCAGGTCCTGCATAAAAATTCTTCAACTCTTCCACTCCCTCACAGTCACAAAAATGTATTTAGGCCGAAACGTGGTACTGTTTGATTTTGCGTAAGTTTACATCAGGTAGTACCAAAGGAATTTGATTGTTACCTAAAAAAAACAACCCAACTTCATATGATTGGATTGGTGATCTTGGTGATTTTTTTAACTCACTGATTGGTGATCAGCCCAAAAATCCTGATCGTGTAAAGCCTACTTTGAATAGTTACTACTTATGTCAAGTTGGTTTTTCAATTACTCCACCAAGTTGCATCCAAATCGGATCAGGATTTGCGCATTCCATCGCAATTTTCTTTAAATATATTGGTGCCTTTAGTAGTTTTTTTTGTTAGTTTTTCCCCCCCTCTAATCAATTATAAGACATGTTGGTTGATAGTATGCCTGTGGTAGAAACAGGAAAACTGTCAATGTTCTATCCTTGCCTATGAGAAAGAAGAAGTGTAAATTAGTTTGTTTGTGTTTTTCATCATCTAACCATTTGGGCATTTCTGCCTCTGTTCCATCTCTTCACATCAGTCGCTTTCCCTACTTCACTCCTTCCCTCACTTTCCTGATTATATACTTATACTCTCTTGCATGTTTCCCACTGCGTCTTCTGCTTCATTCTCACTTTAATGCATATCTTCCATTTTCTCCTCTGATTTTCACCCTTCAAATTTATCACCTATCGCCTGCCACTTTTCTGTGACCAATAACTCATTTTCTTATTGCCTTCTTTTGTACTGTGCCCTACAGCCCTCTATACATTATCTTTTCTAAGATGGGCCAGTAGAGTTTTCCAGGGATTCATTTATTAATTTGTTTCAAGCAAGGACAATAAAGAAAAACAAAAATAGAATAAGAAAACTCTGTGAACAAGGAAACTTCAACAGAGAAAACAATCAAAGGCGTTCAAAATACTATAAATGCAGTCCATGTACACTTAAAATTGTTGCTCAAGAAGGAGTGGGAAGAAGAAAGACTTCCCAAGAATCCCACCTCCATTTCTTAATTATACAATTTTCACTATATTGCTTCCATCTGTTTGGGCTTTTAGAAATGCACAAACGAATACTAAGCAGAATAGGAAGAAAAAACTAACTGATAATGAGTTAAGATATACAAGAATGCAATGCAAACAATGCCAACAATGGTAATACATTTACATTTAAAGACAAGACTAGTAACCATAGATGTTATAGGCCTATTGGTTGCATTGTTTCCCCAAGTCAGTTTTTGTAAAATCATTTAAAAGTGATTTTATTAAATTGCTCGCTTTTTAATTTGGAGACTTTTCTTCCACATTTAGGTTCAATTAATATGCTGGATCAGGGTTCATCTGCACTTTTTAACCCCCTTTTGTCTCCTTTCTCACACCTGCACATAATCAAACAGCTTTACTCAAGGCAGACTTGTTTTCTAATGAAGCCGAGTTCACTTGAGGGATAGTTTCTGAAGATGGGGTGGGAGGAAAAAGTCTCAGGCATCTGCAGTTCAAAGCAAGGTTTTCCTTTATCATGGATCTCTGTGTGTGAGTGTAATATACTGGCAATGCTGATGTATGACGTATACAAGTGTTTGTAATTGACAATTTGTTTTCCATGGATGTTTGTGTGCACATTTAGTGCCAATAATGGCCAAGCCAAAAATACCAAATATTTCACTGATCCCTTGGTTGTTCCTTCAGAGGCACTGCACACACACACACACACACACACGCATACACAAACTCATAAAAGACATGCTTTGATTAGCACCATTTCGTTTGAAGTGCAAGACCCAGAGCCTGACAGCCTATGATTAATATAAGCCCCCGCCCTTCGTCCCCTGTGCTGCACACGCAAACACACACACACGCATACGCACACAACCTGCCAGTAATGCACTTGTGACTTTGCTGCACTTACTATATGTCTGTAGTGTGCACTCCCTCTGAATGACACAACTCTCATCCTGATCTTGCAGTCTGCTTCAGCTATTCTTAAAATAACTCTCTGTTGGCTTATTAACAGCTACATCTCTGTCCCACAGAAAGGTATTCATGTTTTATAGGAACAGTGGCAGAAAGTAAAGGGAAAAAAAAAGAAAAGAGACCGATACTTTGGGTGGAAATGCTTCTTTGAATTGCTTATTATTCTATATTAAATAGATTTTCAAGATTTTTCTTGCAATCAGTTCTGAGTTCTTTGTACATTTGATCAGAAACTACACAAAATGATGGCTGATTTAGTTTTATTTTGAAGTCCAAAAGAATAGCTATTTAGTAGTTTGAATCACGATTTCATATTATAAGTGCTACGTATTTGCAGTTATTTCCGCCAAGGAGGTCATATTTTCACCGCTGTTTATTTATTGGTTTTTGTTTCTTTGCAGGTTTATGTCAAAAGCACTTATTGGATTTGGACAAAATGTAAACAAAAAACTCGAGCTTACACCAAGGAAGATCTGGATTAATATACTGTTTCTCGATCAGTTTAAAAAATTGAAAAACCCCATCTCTCATCATTGACAAAATTTAAAATTTTGATATTTGATTGATCTCTTTGAAATTTGACTCTGTCAGGTTGGTTCCTCAAATACTCCACCAAGTTTTATTCCAATATGATCCCGATTATGCAATTCATCGCAACAAATGGGGGTAGAAATTCCTTACAAGCCTTTAAAGTGTGAATGATCATGGTGCAGTGATCCAGATAACTGCCAATATCTGGCAAAGAGGATATTTGGTGCTTGGCAGAGGTTTGCTCTCTGAGGGCCCTTGTGGTTTATGTACTGTTTAAGTGTTTGCAAACTATCTCAGATTTGCAGTAGCTCAAAAAATAGGAAATATGGATGCTACTAAATCAGTTTTTTTCCCAAAATTAATCAAACTTGCCCTTTGAATAGTTACTACTTATTGTTTACTTTTAGAGATTTGACTTTGGGCGAAAATGCATTGAAATTACCTCAATGACAGGTCCATCATTAAGTTTTATGTTTGTTCTTTGATGCATTATATCAGTGTGAAGACACCTCAGGTCATGACTAATAGTTTTTCTCTTGTAAGAATGCTTAACTCTTGTCACGTTCTATCCTACAGTTAAACTTAGGGGACTTGGATGTCCTCCAAAAGGATCCAGATGACAGTTAGGAGGGTGAAAATTTTTGATATCTTTCATTTGGTGTCTGGAGGTGACTAAGGAGGACTATTGTTACTAGTGAATTATGGTGGAGGAAGATCATGTTGTTTATTCACTAATGAGTGTCTTTTAACCACCAACATGAAAGCTCTTGCCTCAAAAAAAAAAGATGAAATTGCCCCCAAAAGTTTGTTGTCATTTCCACTTTAAACAGTCTTATTGAGATTTTCGGAAAAGTTTTACGGATGCAGTCGGATGCACAGAAGTGTTTTTACTTCATTTTTACTGTGATTTCTTGTGGTTCTTGCCAAACAAGGACAGTGATTCACTTGGCACCATTTTTATTCCAATCTGTTTCCGATATTCCGATATTTCCCGTGATATCACTCCACTCCGCACGACATTAATTGTGTTTTCCGTGTGACCCCCAAATAAAAATATCCACTATAGTTGTGCCGCAAATTTCAGACCGTGAAAACACCAGAAATGTGTTTGGAAGAGTTTTTGTGGGCAAATGCAAGAAATCACATTAAGAATGCAGTAAAAACACTGCATCCTTCTACGGGACTCCACATCCCATAATAACTTTTCTGACAATGTCAACAAAAGGAGTGTTTACAACGTACATCAAGACTAACTTTCGAGCTGCAATTTCTTCTTATTTCTCCAAATTTCAACCTTTTAAAGCAAATCTTTAAATTTTATGTTGCACAATTTTTGTTTATATTTTCACACCAGACATAATCACCCCAATAGCCTGTAATATTTATGTTTTGGGATGAGAAACTCTTGCATGATGTGAGTACCACAGCATTAGGGGCCTGTACTACTAAGCTGGATTTTCTTCTTATCTCGTTGAATTTCAGGATTTATTGTGTGTCCTGTACTACGATGCTGGCTAACTGCTTACAAGGCTAAATCTCCCTGCTAACTTAGGCTGAATGACTAACCTTGTCTGGAGTAGGTTTTCTCCTGGCTAAGATCGACCCTGCCTCCTGACCAATGAGTTCTCTTGGAAAATAACCAGCCCAAGAAACGGTGAATTATTCTGTATTGAGGCATCGACGCAATCCTTTCATTTATCCGATTACATCCGATAGGTAACATATCGATTTTTATCTGATGAACTGACCTACATTAGTCATTTGATAAAGCCTGTGTACGTCAGGTAGGCTTACCTCAGTCCTGTAAGATAATACAGGCTGTATGGAATACAAATATTGTTCCCCTTATGATGTAGGCTGAGCTGTATAAACACAGCATCAGAGCCACAGACAATGTCTGTGCCTTAATAAAGTGAAATTGATCGGTGTGTCCGTTTACTTCCCATGAATTGATATTGTATAATCTCACTAATTTAAGCATGAACACTACAGTCATCAATTCTCTGCCTGTATTAATTTCTTCCTGCATTTTCTGCAGCAGCAGTGTTGTTTTTGAAGAATTATTCCTCAATTATTGTGACGTAAATTGCGCAATAGTTTCTTCATGTTTGTGATGGGTCTGATGCTGCAATCTCCTGGATTAAGTGAACATGTTGATAAGCTGCTTCATAGTACTGCTGCTCTGTGATGGAGAGTGTTTGGTTAGGTGAGGCACGCTAACGGAAAGATATCCTGGATATACGTATCCGGCTTCGTAGTACTGGCCCAATATATGCAGCCATTAAAAAAGCCTGCATTATTGATGCCTTTGTTTACATGATGAGCACCTCTGTCCGTGCTGGCTTCTGATGTCTGATGATGCATTTTTATATCTGCGTTTTCAAACTTGTCAAAGAGCCATGATTGGAATAACAATCCTCCTAAAAAAAGCTCCTGTCAGCTAAGAGATTTAGTTTTTACTGTTCATCAACTCATTCAGTCTTTTTAAGACAGTTTCTTCACTGTCTATTTTATCTTCTCTCAGTGGGACTTTGACAATGGATGTTCTATGTAGTTAAGAGGCGGAGTTGATCTGTTGGAAATTTTCTCGTAGTTGATGCAGTATAGAAAAAATTTTGAATTGTTCATTATCAAGCGGGAAATCTAGTGTTACTGTCCTACCGCCAGCTTTATCGCTCCATCCTTTGCTCTCTCTTTTTATGTTTCATTTTCTTTCTTCTCCTCACCGCCACTCAGCGGGGTGCCATTAGCCATTCAGCTCAAAGAAGCCTCGAGGAATTGAAAGCGACAAGGCAGAAAAGAAATTGCAAAACTGAACCGGGAACAGCGACGGGGGAATTGGGAGAGAAAAGTAGTGAGGGCAAGAAGGGATGGACAAAGGTGTTTGGGGGCGTGGGGGTGGCTAGGATCACTGCAGACGCATACAGACGCTCACAGGGAGATGGAGGGATTAGGGATTAAGCAAGAAAAGATGATAAATGGACACATTTCCATGGCGATGAAGAGAGAAATCAGAGGAACGATGGGAGGCAAGGGTAGGAATTCTCTACGAAACGAACAAGAGCTTAATTTGAGGGAAAAAAAAGTGGACAAGAGTTGGATAGAATAGGCTAGAAACATTGCACAGTGCATGTGTTGGATATGCAAATTCTGGCTCTTTGAATTATGAATGAGATTAACTACATAGGAAGATGTGAATACATGCATTTTTATTCCTACTTTTCCTCCTCCAGACACATTTTAATGGGAACATCTTCTAACATACACACAGCTCACCTGTCTGTGGTGGTTCTTAGCAGTTGGCGCTCAAGAAGTTTCTTCTTGTCCCAAGCATCACCTGACTTGAATTCTTATCATTGCAATTAGGGCTGGGCGATATGAGCCAAAACTCCTATCTCAATATCTTTTATCAAAATGGCAATATATGATATACAGTAAATCTTGATCATTTTAATTGAGATGATGTCTGGCTACACCAATTCAGGGTTACATTTGCTAATGCAAAATGCCACACAGGGACATTTATTAAGAAACAGTTGCACAAAATGTGCCACTTTTGGCTTTTTTTTTCACATAGTGGACAGCACTTGTGAGTGAGTTTTAGTGTGGATGTTTAGGGGAAGATTTGGGTTAGGATGCACTCAGAAATCCATTTAACTGTGCTTTTTATGGTCTTCTGAGAAGTAGCAAAAGCAACGACTCCTCAAACAAGTATTTTAATACAAAATAAGCTCTGAAAAAAAATGTAGAGAAAATTAAAATACTGCCTATGTCGATATATATATATACAGTATATATCGCCAAAGTAGAAAACTCGATATATCTTGAATCTCGATATATCGCCCAGCCCTAATTGCTACTTGGTGCACTAAATCAAACCATATTTATCTTTTACAAATATGCTATCATGCAAATGCATCAAGTGCTTAGCATGACTTAGGAGCCATTTGGACAAACTGCAGAAATAATTTAGCTCTCTTTATGAGGTGTTTGTGCTGTCCTCTTTTTCTTGTGATGTTTGATTTGCATTTTGCATATCATACTCACTGACACAAACATAAATGTGTTCTCCGTCTAGGTCCTGGCAACATGGAGACTCTATCTATTTGCTGTCAAAGTCCCCACCAAGGTAAATACACTTCAATGCTAAATGTTTTTCGACACTGTTGGCATGCAGCCCTAGATCTTGGGGTAATTTACACAGGCAAAAAAAGCAAGTATTTGATATATATGACAAGTGTTCATTTCGAAGGTGAAAAGGATAGTGTGATGATGTTAAAGTGTGGTGCTTTGAAGCTAAACGATAAAAATAGAGACAGTAAGTGACCGGGCATGAAGCTAAAGTGATACTCTACGTTTTTTTGTTTATAATATGCTTATTTTTTTTCTTGGCAGTAAGGATATGAAAAAAATCAATAGAGCTGAAATATTTATTATTAAAGTAGCTGAAGGTTGTCTAAACACTTTATCAAAGACACTAGGTAAATTTCTGTTTTGGGTTTTCTTTTCTTTTTGTGGTATTTTTTTTTTTTTAATTCATTTCTAATAAAAAAAAAAAAAAGTTAAATAACTTAGTTTTACTTTATTAGGTTTTGAGAAAAAGTTCCATGAATATTTAAACACTAATTCCCAGTTTGTTTTTGTTTTTTTAAGAATTCATTTAAATAAAACAATCTGCCTATAGCCATTATGCCGTGAAGCAGTAAAAAGGTCTACAATAGCCATGCCTCAGAACATTAATGCCTTTACTGATTAAAGCTTATGATCCAAGAAGAGCTATTGATTTAAATACATTTTTATGTGTAATATGCATATAAATGTGCATTACTGCGAGGGGTGTTGATGCCTTTTCAGTTTAGTTAATCCTTCATGACCTGACAGGCAGAAAATATTCAACAAAGCAGTATTTTCAGTAATTTCTTGCAAAAAATATTGCTTTAGTTTAGTTAATAGCATGAATTTGGCTGATCGCTAGCATTTAATTGCAGTAAATCTGTGTTTGGGTTAATGTAGCAATTGACACTTATCCACTACGGTTTGATTTGGCTGTTTGTACATAGAAACCCAAAATGTAACTCCCTTTATTCTCAGTTTACTCACATATAAACACTATACCCAATAGAATAATGTGTTAATAAAGACAAAATATAATCTGAGGAGGAAGCTCATGTGAACTAAACTTAAGGCTCTAAATCCAACTGTGGAAAGTATTTGCTTTGCATGCAGTAGCAAAATGTTTATTGAAATAATTGCAGTAACTTTCTAAAACGAAGCATAAAGTAATAAAGCAAATTTGGATTTTCTTACGCACATTATTTTTTCTTTGATGTTCCACATGATTTTGCTGTTTCTACATCTCACTAAACAATTACAAAGGTTTCTTTAATGTTTAGAAAAATTTGAAGAAAAAAAAAAATCCAAAACTTTGGTTACATATTTTTATTGTTTTCAGGTGGAAATCACCTTCAACTTCTTGGAGATCAGAGCAATGAACACATATCCAGAACACCAGGTGAGAGCAACCGTTTCACCTCCTCACATTGCTTCTTCCCATTGCAACTTTTCTGTTTCTTTTACAGGTTATAATTGATACAGACAAGACCACTTACTCATTGAGACTCCAGTCTCAGGACCAGTTGGATCACATGGTCGGCCACATCAACTATGCCCTCGCCCGAGTCTTCAACAACTCTATTTATGCGTAAGATGAGCTTTCATGCCTCAAGCAAAGAAACAAGGCTCTCTGTTTTTGTGTGTTGTGTAAGATGAGATGTGAATACAAGTTGGCCAACGTTAACAGAACCCGACAGTGCGTCAGCAAAGTTGGCAGCTTCGCTTTGTGGCTGCTTTCCTCCCCATCAGCCAAATTCAATCCTGTCTAGTATTTTACATCCAGCCCAATTTTTAACGTTCCTGTAGAGCAGGGTTGGGCAACTCTATCACAGCGGGTAGTGGAAAAAAATGTGTTGCTGTTTTAAACGTAATTGAATTGTAATTGAGTTCTATAAAAACTATCATTTACTTATTAATTAAAGCGCAAAGCTGAGGAACCATGTTACAGTTCTATGGCTTACACATAAGTAGTTAACAACACCTGTGAGTTCATTTTACCAAATAAAAAATAAATTGACCGGTATTCTAACACAAAAAAGACTTCATATTAATATTAAAAATATTAATACCAATATTTTCATGGATAAGGAAGTCTAACAAGGTAACCAAGAGATTAAAAAGAAATTGAATAATAGATAATATGACATGGGTCAAAATTGATTTGTTATCATAAGAGATGCTAAGAAGGCTAACACAAGAGGAAGGTTAAGTTTTATGGTCTTATTTATCAAAGGCTCAGTAATTGTGAATAATTGTAATTTAATTTTAGTAATTGAGAACGTATTGTAATGTTAATTGTAATTGGAAAAAATGCTGGTCAACGTTATCGTAACTGGGTTATAATTGAACATGAATTATTGAAGATGTAATTGTAATTTAGAAATGTAATTGACCCCAACCCTGGTAGTTACGTAGTAAAAGCCGTGAGCAACAAATACAAAGCTCAACCCCTGCAGTAGGAAAGCAATCTTTCATGCCTTTGAGTCTAAATGCCTGACGCTGAAAGGAGTCCAAGGACAAATGAGTAAAAGCGCTGCTGGAGTTGCATTCAAGTCTTATAAATGTTTGTCCTGTGGTCATGTGACCATATGGGTAACCAAGCAATGCAGACAGTTCTCTCTCCTGGGTTTCATCTGCAGTTTTCTAAGAGCAATGGAATTGACTGTCCCCTGACTATTGACCAGCACGGGGCGGCTATCTGTGCACTCTATCATTTTTTTAGAAAAAAGCTCTCCTCCATTAGGGCCATGGTCCATGATTGCTTTCAGTGAGAACATTTAAAGAGAATAAAAAGAGATGAAGGAACAGTAGGAGGGGCTTCTTTTTGAGTTTCCTTGTGGAGCCTTGAAACTGACTGACTGCTGATGATGCTGCTGTGCACTTGCACAATGCAGACTAGCGCAGATAGTTTTTATGATACCGTGCACATGCTCAGAGCAGGGATGATGATTGTAGAGATAAAAATGGATTAAGGTCATGTATGTGTGGTGAGGTGTTATCTATGATTTGTTGACAAATGGGATTATAGATATTACGAGTTGAATTCAACACTATGCAAATGTAATCCTCTGAAAATGCCAAACGACACTGTTTTCTGTATCAACACAGGGTTTATGGTATGCTCCTGGTCGTCACACTCCTCCACAAGAAACCTACAGAAAGTGGAGGAAATTATGTCATTTATTATGATTTTGTTTAAAAAATTAAACAGTTGCTTATTCGCAACAAAATCTTTCAGCAGCAGTTTAACCCTCCTTTTCCTTGGGGTCAGTTTGACCCCATTCAATGTTCATCATTCAGAAAATAGTAGTTGACTTTGATGTTTTTGCTTCATATTTTATGACTTTACCTAATTTGATGGGTAGAAGTGATTAAGCATAAAATTATCATGATGATATTTTTTCAACACACATTGCACACATTGGTGTTCTTCTGGAGTTAATTTGACCCCAAGCTGTTTTTGCTGTGTAAACTGTACACTGTAAATTGTGTAGAACTAATTGGGCGACCTTGACTCAGTAGTGGAGTGGGTCGTCCAACTGAAAAGAACCCCCAACTGAAAAGTTGGGGGTTCGAATCCCACTCTAGCAAAGTCATCGTATGAATGAGTATGAATTGTGCATGTATGTTGGTGGTGGTCAGAGGGGCCATAGGTGCGAATTGGTAGCCAGGCTTCTGTCATTATGCCCCAGGGCAGCTGTGGCTACAATGTAGCTTGCCACCACCGGTATGACTGGTTTGAATGAATAATGGTTTCCGCATAAGCTTTGAGTCTCTTTAAAAAAAGCGCTCTATTAATCCAAGCCATAACTAAATCAGGAGCAAAAACATTTAAAAGTTTGGCCTGAGAACAGGTCAAGGTTTCATTATCAAGGGGTTATTTATGTATTCAACAAATAAAAAAAGTGCCTGACACAAAAACTTGGTCAACAATTTTCTGAAAATCACTTTCTGGAGGCAAATATCGCTGGGGTCAGATTGACCCCAAGGGTAAAATGTTTGATGTAATATTTTAGGATAATAGGAGGGTTAAAAGCCATCAAAGGGATCCATATAATCAGAACCGAAGCTGTGAGAAGCAGTGATTAAATTATGTTTTGGTTGGGATTAAATCAGCTACAACCAAAGAATCCTGCTACATACTATTCTACACTATTAAACCATTTTGCAGTTGTGTTTAATTTATCAAGCATACATTGGTTACATTTTATCGTTGTTGCATACTCTAGCACCTCCTTTGTGTTGGCATTAAACAAGGGTTTTGCAGAGAATGTTAGCGTTACAGGGTGAGTGCTTGTAGATAATGCAAGGCTCGTATAAAATCCAGAAGCAGCTCTGCACTAGTGCCTTATCCCATAGGCGCTAAAGTGGACCAATAAAACAGCTGCTAGTTTATTGCCTTGCGTAAAGGCAACCATAACTTCAAATGAGAAATGAGGAAATAAAAATTTTCGGCAATCATTTTTCCACTGCAGTCTCTGAACAACAATGACCACACCGTTTATTAATAAAAAAAATTATTGGAGTATCGATTGTCAACTAAACTGAGCAGATAGGGAATCTGACTGATGCATATATTTAAGGACAAATAAACCATATTTTGAGAATACAACATTTTTGGTCAAATGTGTCACTCTGTGACTTGTTAAACTATGTAATTACTTTTAGATAATTAAGAATTCCTGATTCGTAGTCTGTAAATGATGTCGGTTATTTGTTTTAATTGTAAAGTTTACTGTCTACTATATACAAAAAAAAAAAAATGTAATTGATTAATCAGGATTTTTATTCTTGACGGTTATGAATCAATTCTATCATTTCCAAAGATTGATTTATGGTACATTTTTCAAATTATAGTGCATCCTCCTAATTTGAATATTTTATTGACATTATACAACACTGAATGTGCTGTGAGGTGTCAAAGAATTAAGTCTATAATTTTCTAATCTCTATGTAAAAGTCACATTCATGAAAAAAAAATTAATTAAAATTGAAAAAGTCAAATAATTCAGCAGCTAACTGATGTTAAATGGAAGATTAACAATCAAGAAAAGAACATCAAATCGATATTTGTTAACAATGGAAAATCAGTTGGTAATTGAATTGAGACTTTGATAGTAAGATTAACAACCACTTCTATAGTTTACAGCAGACATGTTATGTTAATAATAATAATATATATTGGAGTATTATTTTAGTAGCTTGGCTGTGTAAAATTAATCTAAATAAAAATGTAAACCCCTAACATTTACAGACAAAAGTCATCTGTGGTTTAAAACAATGTCATACCTTTCATGTAGGGATGTCCCAATAAAACATTTTCACTTCTAATATATATCGATATTGCAGCCTTTTGTATCGGCCGACACCGATATTGATCCGATGCAATATCAACATGCTTTTATTACTTATTTTGTAGTGTGGAATATTAGAAAAGTCTTGATCAAGTGATGTTACTCAAACAGAGAACAATAGTCAGCAACAGTAGGCTACTTTGTTGGCGTGTGAACCACAGTCACCTATGGATAGAAGTGCTGGAGCGGAAAATGTTATGGGAGCGCTTGTATCGGTGATTATAGATGGAGTCCGATAAAATCCGATATTCGTTTTCTGGCTGATATCGGATCGGGACGCCTCTACTTTGATGTAGCCGCTCCATGCAGACCCATTAAATGGCAAATAAGTCCTATTATCTCAACTAACCTTACTTTTCTGTCGCCCGAGGGCATCCTGGAAGAAGAATAGGAATGTAGTACAGGCCTTGAACTTAATTATGGATAACATTAATACAAATACTTGAGAAAAAAAGAAATAGGAGAAATCTTTACAATACAGTAAACTTTGCAGTTAATACTGAGCAGATTAATACAGGGAATACTGGGTTTACCTTAATGGCAGTCAGGTAATGGTTAGTCATGTGATTGCTATTGATTTATTGCTACAGACATTTGAAGCATCACAAAGATTCACCACCACCCATAAATGTCAGTGAATATTTTGTGCAGCAGTAACCTACAAAGGGCACGCTGATGGCTGAATGGATAGGGCACATAAAACAGGATTGAGTTGATTGAGTTGAAGATTGAACTTTTAGCTTCCAGACCTTTGCGTTATGCAAGTTTATCACCCATGTGAAAGCACGCCATGTCTGTATGTGCCCTTGAGCCTCTTATGTTCTGCACCGCTAGTTAATACGCTTCAAATTGTCTTATTTGATTGTGTGTATATATCTGCTCGGCTATTGGTGGACTTGACGCTCCCTTTTTCTTTCTAGTCCTCCGATATGCCGAGCTGAGGAGGAACAGCCTGATGGAGGCCACAAGTTTTCTCCAATCTCTGAATCCTCATCATTGGATCCACAGAAAACCTGTGGTGAGGTCCTCTTATTTTTACCATTAAAACAATTCTGATTCATGCACACATCAACACTCACCACACTTTGTCATCTTCTAACTAACTTACATCAAGTCATTTTGGAGACTTTTCCCTAAGTAGGTCAAAGGATGAAACTTGCTGGATGCACTTCTTTTTTCAAAAGTAATCTCATTAATCGGCGACAACACTTTTTTCACGGGGCTGTAATTTCATCTCACCTCAGTATTTACTGCTAATCCCTGCCATGCTCTGTGGATGATCTTACACTTTGGCTGTGTTCGAAATGGCATACTCTATACTACAAACTCAATGATATACTGTCTACTATATACTATAAGTATGGTTAGTATGATGAGCATTCCCACTGAAGTATACTTCCAAGATGCATTTTTAATCTATAATGACAAAAACCTAAAGCACACTGATGCTACATATCTCTGTTGATTCGCCACCTTTGAAAGTTCTGAAAGCATTTTAAGTGAGAAAGTGACCAAGTAGAATGTAGAAACGTGCTCATTCGATCCATAAAACTGGCAGAAACGCATTTCATGCCGACATTTCAAAGATTTTCGGAGACCTGCCATTGCGCTTCTGACAAAACTTCCGGTTAACTTCAAAACAGGAGCTCTATTTACAAAAGTGTTAAAAAACTAATGGAAAACAAGAAGAGATGCTTTTGTTTTGAAAAGGAAATGTTTGACTTTTAGCTTGAAGCCGGTCCCAGGGCTATTTTAAGTTCTGCTCGCAATGCATCATGGGGCAGTTGAGTATGACTAGTGTGCCTACTTAAAAAATGTCCAGATATAGTATACATCCAGGTATTTATCACATACTAGTTTGCATACTGTCTATTGTGAATGCACTACATACTCATTTTGATGTCAGACTTAGTATGAGTAGTACGTTAGTATGAAATTTGGAACACAGCTTTTTTTGAATGACTTTCTTTCCATGCCTAGCCTTCATCTGTCCTTCTCTTCAAATATCTTTCTCTCTCTTATTCTGTCTTCATCATTTCTGATCTGGATTTTCAGGAGGCTTTTCGGAGACATATGCTGCTCTATGTGACTATAATGGAATTGGCTGTAAAGAGGAAGTGCAATGGGTAAGGGACCGTTACCAACTCAACAGAAGATTATTAGCTTTATCATGCCCCCTTTTCTTTGCTCTTTGTTTACATGTGTCTTGACTTTCTTTACCGCTCTATTCCAGGACGTTGACACGATCTACCACTCTCAGGACAACAGGGAGTTCAACCTCCTGGATTTCAGCCATCTTGACAGCAGGTGACACAGTTTGCCTGACAATTTAACCACACTCTGGCTCAGCGCAGCATGCAAGTTTGTTCTAGTTGGAGAAACACAATTAACTGCAGCAGTGTACAAGTGTCAGTGAGGGCCTGTGTTTCTACACTAGGCAATTTTAAATGAGGCCATAAAGATGAGGTTAAACGTTCAACAAGAATGAATTTCTCTATTCTCATCAGGGGCCAGAAAGTAATTGGAGGCATCAATTAGTCCACAATGTTATTGAGTTAGATATTTGTCCTCTAAGTTGCTCTGTGTCACTTCATTGAGATGTCAGAGCTGATATTATCAGTTGTCTGGCCTGTTTTACAGGGAGGCTAATTGAAATCAAAACATTGTAACAGACAGAAATTGAAAATGTCCTGTCTGTGTTTTGTAGACTATAGTGTTTCATTTGACTAAAAGACTAGATAAAGAATAAATTAAAATAAATATCAAAATATGAATGCAACAAATTACATTTTTGTTAAAAATTAAAAACTAGGCAACAATGTTTTCCTTAAAATATTAAGTAAATTAATCCAATCTTTGTCTACTTTGCTTTAGAGTAGGAGTTTTCAAAGTGTGTACAGCCCCACTACCACACACAGAGATACACACAAACACATTTTAAACAAAAAATGTAAACACTTTAACCTTCAAGTGTGTGTATTTTTAGTCTGTTACACATTTTAAAACACACTTTACTACTGATAGTCCATACATTTCAAACATGTTTTAGGTGAACCTGTAAATGTCTCTATTTAGGCTCCTCTTTAGGTGAAACAAAGATGACAGAAACACACACTGTATCTTTGAACAGTAGGCAGTCAGTCCACAAGGCAATGACAACGCACAACTTTTGCAAACTTGAATGGAACTACAAGCACAACTACTAAAACACCTTCAGACACGGAGCGACACAGAGACATACACACCGAGACAGACAAGGAACAGGGACATAAAGACAAACAAGGAGAGACAGAGACAGACACATAATGATCACACTCCCACTCACACCTGTGGTCAGACTCTTGAGAAAGCCACCATAGATACAAAAACCATTAATCAACACAGCTGAGGAGAAAGAGACAGAAAGCCTCAGAAATACCCAGAGGGAGGCTGTCACACACTTTACCCCTTTCTTTTTCTCCTTTGTGTGATAATGTTTACCACGATTTCTTCTGGTTCATTTTTTCTCGCACGTCACGCCCCCCTCTAAAGAACTCTGGTACCCCCACAATTTGATTATATCTGGTTAGAGGGTTTTAAGGAATTCAAAGGAAATCAAGACCAAAACTAAAATAGAATTTTCTTAAGACTACAACTTTGACTGTTTAAATTTGGAGTCAAAATCCACACATCACTGAACACATGTTGGTTCACTTCTATAGTGTGCATCCTAAGTCATTTATAAACTAATGTGGACAAATGAGGCTCAGCAAAGATATCCAACAGTGCTTTGGCGAGCACTTAGTCCATCAGCCATTAGATTGATCTCCAGCCAAAAGCAAACTGAGCTTAGATCCATGATTGAATTTCATAGTCACACTTTGCAGTTATGGTTTCAAAGTGAGTTCTTCTGTTTAAAGTATTTAAAGCACAAGTTTGTCCTGTTTCTGTCAAAGCTGCTCTGTTGATGTTTCACTCTGAAGTAGAGGCGGTATGCATCTCAAATACTGTCGATCCAAATCTTATTTAACACCCGAGTGGCAGACAAACATTCAATCCTGTCAAAACATTGACTTCATTATTCTTGTTTTGTCGATTCAGCACCTTTTATGTCTTGTATTTCTATTAGTTTTGAATTAAAGCTTCTAAATACTTTATGAAGTAGAATATAATGCAAACAAATATATTGGGGATGCCTGCTCACTTCAGTATTGTCCAGTACACCAGTCATGTGACTTTATGCATTGCTTCTATTGGCCAGTGAGCTATTCTACAACATGAATCTGTCCAGATCGGTCCCAAACCACCGCAAACAGGCAGGATCAGTCCTGAAATATCAATTAATTTATTTTATATATGGTCAGGATTGTCTGGACTTGATCTGGGACCAATAAATCCTATAGGCTGACATTGATGTGCATTATGCTGTTGAACTTTCTTCTGCTGTTACTCCATAGAGAGACTGGACAGGGAACAGGCCGACAAATGGATGGTTAATGAGGCTGTTTGGATCAAATTACTGATCATTTGTACGGACAGTTTCATTCGTTATTCTCAATCATTTGTCTCGTCTGTAACAACAACTTTTTTATAGGTGTTGATTTAGCCCCATTACCCTGGTTTTATGAGATTTTTATTTTATTTTTGGACCATTGTACTTAAGTACTTTGTAGAAAACCCTTCACTGACAATCACTAGCAAGTCAAAAGGAAGCCTTTAGTATAGGAATAAAAAAGTTTATTCAATGTATTTATTTCTCCCGTGTTTGTAATCCATTCTCTTCTTCATCTAAATTGCCCTGCAATAAGTGGTGAAGAAATACCAGTAGAAGTTTTAATTTAAGGCACATGTGTCAAACTTAAGGCCTGGGGGCCAAAGCCGGCCCTTTAAAACATCTAAATTGGCCCGCAGGGGAAAGTAAAAATGACTGAGAAAGCATGAATTATTAAGATTGGGAATTTTGGCAATATTCAAAATATAGAAACTTTTCATGGAAATTATTTATTGAAATTAACGATCTACAATATTTGCAGGGGTTCAATTTTTTGCCATGCTTGTATAAAATTTCTACTCTCAAATTGTTGAAAAAAACCACATTTTTCCAAAGTCCAGCTCAATCCTAAGATTATTTGAATAAATGTTCCCTAAATTGAATAAATATTGTCACTGCCTGTCACCTATTTCTTGGATATTGTCGTGCCTTATGTACTCTATATCAGACATGGGCAACTGGGGGCCCGGGTGCCACATGTGGCCCTCAGTCTAATTTTTTGCGGCCCCTAAAACAAAGCCCAAAAATTATATTTCAAGAAGTTGGAAGAAATATAAAGCCCAACATAATACACACAATTACTCCCAAAACATACAAATTGACACCAAAAGGCACAGAATACACAAATATTCAAAAAATACATAAAATGACAACAAAGACAGACACAACAACCTTTAAACAAAGAAAATGACTAAAACTAAAAAAACACAACAAACAACACCTTACGGAATAGCTCCAAAGACACACAAACAATAAAATTGCACAAAATGACAGGAAAATACACAAAATTACAACAAGAACACAAACAATAACCAAAATATATTACTCCAAAAACATAAAATGACTAAAAACTGACAAAACAACAAAGACAAAGAAAAAGATAATCCTTTTTTGTCCCGCTATTAATACTCAGATCGGTCATTATTCTAATGTTGATCATGTGGATCAGATACAATCACATTTTTGTGGCCCTGCTCTAATAAAGTAGCCCATCCCTGCTTTACATTACATACTTTAGTTTCATTTGTACAGTACATGGACATGCAAAGTAGCACTGATGCTGAAATTGGTTCATTCTCCACTTGAGATCAAACTTGTCTGTATTTGTCCCCTGAACTAAAATGCGTTCGACATCCCTGGTTTAAGGGAAAACTCAGCCTAAGGATGGATTCTTTTCTTTCTGCTTCATAGAAACAGGAACATGTTCAGAGGAGGCTGAGATTGATCTGCATTTCCCCCAGCTCAAATAAGTGACTGTTAACCTTTCTGCTAGTTCTCCTCCATCTTTGATACTTCAGCGCTGTAAGAGGGTGTGATCGCCTGAAACGCTGGCATCATCTCCGTTAGAGTGCAGTTTACCAAAGCCACTCTGTAAAACCTAAATTGATCCGTGCTGCAAAGTAAACAGCAACAGCTTGACCTGCTGTGCCATCGCACTCACGGGTATAGAGTGCGTTTGATCCAAACACCTACACACTGCATGACTACTCTGAGGTCAATTACATGTCCTGCTGTCACACCGGGAGACCGTCGGTGTCTGTTATAAATCTTGACGTGTGCATCATCTGCTCAGCTGGCTGAGTCAGGGTGGTCTGGTGTGGATATCGAGATTGTTGCCGCAGTGATAAAAAAAAAAAGAGGAAAAAAAAAGCCTGCAGCCATTTCATTCCTCCGAGATAAACCATAAATATCATGGCTACTTCAGTGTCTCGATACACAAGCCTTGTTTCACAATCTTTTCTTATTCTCTCTGCCTCCACTCTGATTATTCTGCTGCTTGTTTGTCAGTGCAGCAGCACTAGCAGCAGTAGTGTGGTATTAGTTGGACCTTGGAGGATTTTGAACCTCACCCTCTCTCCTACCTTTTTCTTCCCGCTTCCCTTGTACACGCACGCGCACACACACACACACACACACACACAGGCGCTCTGTGTAAAAACAGTGTTTAAGGTCTGTTGCTCGGCTCAAACCGAGGCTTTGCTGAATCATCCGAAGACTCTGCCATCGATCTGTGCTTCTCAGCTCCTCCTCCTCCTCCTCCTCCTCCTCCACCACCTCCTCCTCCTCCTGAGCCGGCCTGTATCAGTCATCTCTCAGAAAGCAGCCCTTCCTATGTATGGTGTTCCTCCTGTCACGATGATGAACGGCTCTTTGCCAAATAAAGAAGAAGAAAAAAAGAAGTTTGGCATGAGATGATATAGATGTATTGATCAATGAACATAAAATGGTTTGGAGCAGATGGAGTCTGCTAATTTAAAGATGAGATTTATTTCTGACATGCTTGTGTAATGTGTGTGTGTGTGTGTCTGTTTTTGACTGTGTGTCTTTCACTAACGCAGGGACTTGGCAGTGATTGTGGCCTCCATCGCATACAACACCTGGTTCACCAAGCTCTACTGTAAAGACATGCGGCTAGTAAGTTTTAACACTCATCTAATGCAGATGAAACTCCACTATTCACGTTCCCTCTGACTTGTCACCACCACGCAAATGCATTTTATTTATTGAATCTGTTGAATAGTTGGTCCATCTGTATCATTTCTGTTTTATTCTATTTTTGGAACAATACATTTTCAGTCATTTATATACATTTATCTATACATGTAATTTAGCTTATCATTGTTCTTGGGTTTTAACAGTAATTTATTAACATGACTTTGCTTGTCAAATGCCGTCAGAACTAAGAAAATAAAATACACAACTTAAATTAACTCACAAAAAGACACATTTTACATGTTTCGGTCCACGTGGGGACTTAGGCATCCCTGATGAAAGTTATATTGGTTGGTTCTGGAATGTCTAATTTAGTGACAAAAGCTTGTCTGAATAGTAGGCAGGCGCTTCAAATTGGATTATATCTTTAAAAAGCTTGGATTCTTAACATTTTTTTTAACAATGTGATAGTTATTTTCTTCAACTTTAAAGTGAGACTAATGAGGGCCAATACAGTATGAAATCAATTGTATTCCCAGTAACGCCCTGAACTCACAATTTATAATTACAACAATAAGTACATGTTTAACATGTTTACTCAGAGAGTAGTGGTCATGTGACCAGGCACGTCTCGACTTGTGACGTGTAATGACGAAAAAGTGTTTCCATTGCGCTTTTGTGATTTATTTCATTATCCAAATGCCTGAAAAACCTCCTCATGAAAGCGTAAAAGCTTTTTAGCGATATTTTAGTGTTTTTTCTAAATTCAGGTGTTTCCATTGCGTTTTTATTTCACAATTTAGATTTGGCGCATTTCCAAAGTTAATGGAAATTATAGCTAATTATTGTTAAGTAACACATGTTTCAGAGGACAGGCAGATTTGTGCTTTTTCCTTAAAAAAAAAAAAAATACATTTTGTTAATTTAAGGGCGACCGTGGCTCAGGTGGTAGTGGGTCATCTTCTGATCGGTAGGTTGGGGGTTCGATCCCAGTACCTGACTATGTGTTGAAGTGTCCTTGGGCAAGACACTGAACCCTAAGTTGCTCCCAGTGGTCGACTAGCGCCTTGCATGGCAGTCCTGTCCCACTGGTGTGTGAATGTGAGAGTGATTGGGTGAATGAGCTGATATGTAAAGCGCTTTGAGACTGCTTCAGTGTGGTGATAAAGCGCTATATAAAATCTAGTCCATTTACCATTTAATATTAATGATTTGTACATTTTTTACATGTGATTAGAAGGATTTTTAGTTTTTGTGAATGCAATACTCTTCTGTACTTTACAATTATTATGTATTTTTAAAACAGGGAAAAGTCTAAATTTCTCTCACAATTCTGGTCCCAGAAATCCATGTGATGTGTTTTCCTCAGGGGTCAGAGGTGGTGGACCAGGTGCTGCACACTGTCAGCAAGTCCAATAGTCTGGAGGAGCTCACCTTGGAGAACACAGGACTGAAATCGTAGGTTTTTCCTTCCCTAATGGGATCACCAGCCCTTACCCGTCACCTCTTGTCACTAAATCTAATTTCCTCTCCCTTTCTTCTCCATACACCTTCACCTCTCTTACATTCTTCTCTTCTTTTTGTGATTTTACTCGGTCCGGTTTCTTTCTCTCCTCCTTTTGTAGCTTTTTTCTCTTCATCACATCTCATGTCACCTTTGCCATTCTCTTCCTGACACGAGAGTCTTGCCCTTTCCCAATTTTTCTCTCTCTTCTTGTTCTCACTTTTCTCTCCTCACACAACCTTCACCTTTTCATCCATTAAAGCCTTCCTCATTGTTCGTGTATCTAAGCGTAGAGTTTTGCCCTTTTTAGCTTTATCAAAACTGCCTAGTCAAGGTTTTTATCCTCTATGCATGGCTAGACTAGATTTTTTTCCAGTTTGGTAATAATTGAGATAAATGGACAGCTCTGTTGGCAGATGATGTAATGCAGCATAATGGCACATTATTTTTTTATGCTTGCTCTGTGTTGAATCACTAGGAATAAAGAAACAGTTTTTAAAGAGGTTCTCGAAAAGAGCTGCATTAAAGCCAGACAATAATACTTTTTAAAACACTCAAGGACACATTATTATTATTTTACCCATTGCATATTTTCACTTTGAGTTGAAATACAGTCAAATATAAAAGTTAGGAACTCATTTGAATCTTTGGTGTTCAATTCAATTCAACTTTATTTATATAATGCAAATTACAACAAAAGTCATCTCAAAGCGCTATCAAAATATAAAATTTGTAATAAAAAGGAGAAAACCCAACAAACCTGGGATTTATTTGACCAGAAGCAATAAATACAAAAGAAAATATGGTTGAATACTTAGGACATTTGGGATTTTTTTAATAAATGATTTCTTTAAGGTTTGTTTAGTTAAAGGTTTTTTTTTTTATTTTTCTTTTTGTAAATTTAATGCTGCTGAAATTATATTTTTTTTCATTTTCTATATTTTTTACTCAAACTGAAACTATGTTTAGCTTCTTAACTTTCAGAAATCAGCTCTGCAAATTTAACACCAAGTGGATATTATTCAGGAATAAAGACGTCTATGTTGATTCCCAAATGGAGGTACAGGTGTTCAGTTGTCTCACAGGTTATCTTTATTTAACATACAGTAGTTAAAGGTTTCTAAAGGTTTGTAGAGGCCGCTTTTGTTGAGTTTAGAGGTTTAAGTGGTGCTGGTTTTGCAGGTGAAGTGTATAAAGAAGAGTCTGTGTGAATTGTTTTGAAAGATGAGTTTTCCCTGTTTTCGTTATTTTTTTGTCAAACTGTTTGATTTGTCGTTTTAAATTGTTTTTTCTTCTGTGTCTGTTTTTTTAA
Organism: Gouania willdenowi; assembly: GCF_900634775.1. Taxonomy (NCBI): domain Eukaryota; kingdom Metazoa; phylum Chordata; class Actinopteri; order Blenniiformes; family Gobiesocidae; genus Gouania; species Gouania willdenowi. The sequence goes on along the minus strand of NC_041060.1, from coordinate 11,074,473 downwards.
AACTTGTCTTGTATAAAGTTGTAATAAAAGAACGTATATTTGAAAAAAAAGGTTTTAAACTTTGTACAATGTGTATTTTTAGATATTCTGTTTGAGGTTTAAGTTGTTTTAGTTCTCTGTATTTTTGGAGTATTTTTGTGTTTTTGTTGCTGTGTTGGGTAAATATTTGGAGTTGTTTTGTGTATTTTTAATATTTAATATTATTTACTGTCACTTTTAGATTTTTGGAGTTATTTTGTGTACTTTTGTGATTTCTTTTGTGGGGTTTTAGCATTTCGGAGGCACTTCATGTGTTTTTTTTGTTTTGTGTAACGTTGGAGTGATTTTGTTAGTGTTTTTGTCGCACATTTTGTGTATTTTGTGATTTTGTTTCTTTACCTGTGTTTTTGTGTTTTTCTGTTTTACTCCAAAACTAAAAATCTGCACTTATATAGTACTATATAGATAGTTGGTTTAATATTTAACGTTTTACCTCACTCGTATGTCACATTTACTCAGCTTTGCAGACAACTCTGGATACAGTTACTGTGGAGAAACTCACATTGTCATTTTGGATTTATGTTTCAGGGATTTCCCGCAGAAGATGGCATCAGCACTCTCAGAGAACCCTGCGTCTGTGATTCACTCTCTCAACCTGGCTCATAACACGCTTGACAACCAAGGTAGACCAGCATGGCTGCTGTACTTCTGTTTGTTCTTTATCCCCCTGCAGCTTTTATTTGCCCTTACAGACTTTCAACTCAGTCTGTCCTTGCTACACCTGTTATTCTGCCAGCTTTTGTATTGCTTTCTATCATCTTAACAATATTTGATATGATAATTCCCCCTGTAGAAAAAAGCCTATTTTTTGGTGCACACAAATGCACGTAGAGAGAAACATATTGTGATAGTGTTTTCTCTGATTCACTGCTATGCATCAGCCAATGCACTACAGTGTGTGTGAGACACTCAGCGCTTTGTTAGACGTGTGTTAGCCAGGGTCATGGTTCCAGTGATGCTTGCCAGCTTCACTCATTAAGTAATTTCTCTTCTCTTGTCCGACACTTGTCACTGCTGGTCGCTGCAATAAATCCGTCTCACCCACAATTTTCAGCAGATTGTAGATGTGTGGCTATATGTGTTTTGTTGGGTTCAAATATTTGAAAAATGATGACAACTACAAAATTAGCAACAAATTATACTATCATTATTTTCCCCATATCTGCAGTGTGAGCATGCAAGCTGTCTGGGTGGTGATTATGCATCACTTTCACACTTTACTTTATAGTCCTTTAGGGGCAAAATAGTGCAGAACTAAACGGCACCAGGTCATTTTATTCATTTAGAACAATACCAATGAATCAATCAATCAATCAATCAAACTTTATTTATAGAGCATTTTTCACATATACAATATAATTCAAAGTGCTTTCCATCATTAAAACCTTACATACAATGAGAATATCCCACGCAAACAATCCACAAGAAAACCGCAACATCACACAAACCCACACACACAGACGCATAGAATTAAGATGAGGACAATGACACATATGTGGCTGGTGCAGAGGACTGTGGAAGGACGACAGCATCACAAGGGGCCTTCTGCACCAGGAGCTGATCACAGACTGGGGCCACAGGATGCCGAGACAGGGCCTCCAGCGCAGCAAAGAGACAGGAGTCCTTCACCTGCACTGAGAGCCCATGAAACAGCACCATCACGGCCACCATCCATCACGGCTCCCAGTGCAGAGGGCTCCCATTGAGGAAACACTGGGAGAAGACAACAGCAATAATTAAGAAAAATAAAACCATTAAAACAATAGGAACACTAATTTATGGTAATTTGCACAAATTAACAAGGTAAAATACAAAACAGTAGACAATAAAAAGCTGAAAAAGATAAAAAATAAATAACATTAATGAAATAATTAAATTAAATAAGTAAGTCTTGAGCCTATTCTTAAAAATATGAAAATATGAATAGAGCCTACTGGCATTTATCAGCCATAATAATTAGCAGTGCAAAATAATAATGTGTGACTCATTTTTATTTTATTTTATTTTATTTCATTTTTTTTTTTTAAAGCAATTTGTTTGCAGACCTTTTTCAGTCTACAGAACACAAAACAACCCAACCACCCACCCCCACAAGGCCAACGAAAAAGGTATACATAGATAAGTAAATAAAAAAAATATAATAAATTATAATAATAATGGTAATTTTTTTTGATAAAACAATAATACATAAAAAAGATATATTTTAATTACATATATATATTTATTTTTGTTATTTTATTAATGTCATTTATCATAAATGGCATAAGAAATCAACTACTTGGATGAATATTTGTAAAATAATAAAATAATACTGATTACAGCACAGTTATAAAGGAAGATAACATCAAAATGACAGTTGGTCAGAATGTTGCTTAATTAGGTGTTTCTTTCTACAGCTGCTGTTGTTAATTTGCTTTAATATTGTTTAGTTTTCATCAGATATGTTTTTCTTTGTACCTTTGTTGGAACTAGTGCCTGTTGAAGCTGTTGTTTTTCAATAATCTGAAAACAGCTTCTTTTTAATATGCCTATCAAACGACTTCTTCTTCCCAACAATTCAACAAGCCACAGAAAACATTTGATCACTGAAATCCATCGGGGATCAAACTGTTTAATGCTCTCGACCTTCAAGTTAAAACATCAAGCTACGTTGCGTAAGATTGAAACACTTGTGGGTTAAAGGTTCAACTAGATTCACTTGTTTGTTTCTCTGTATTGAATCAGGCTGTTTACTTTCCTCCTGTGTTTTTTCTGCTCCCTCATTTGCTTTAGGAGTCGCTAATCTGATTCAGCAGGTGTGTCGTCTCAACAAGGGACTGCGCCTCCTCAACCTCTCCAAGACCTCCCTATCCTCCAAGGGTAAGACACAGCAGCCCCTAGTGGCTGACGGTGTGCACAAACGCCAGTAATTAATGTCATTTACATATGTGCAGGATTAGTAATGTGTACTTAAATGCATCGTTTTGGGTTTGAGAGTTTACAAAACATAACTCAACTTATTTATTATAAAACACGTGTCAAACTCATCGCCCGGGGGTCAAATCCTGTGCTTTGGAGCGTCCAATTCGGCCCAGAGGAGAAAGAAAAAATGACAATGAAAACATGAATCATTGTGTAAATGAAACTCAAGAATATTTGCAGGGACTCACAGTTGTTCTAATGCTTATATTGCATGATTGCAGTCATTTTTAATGTTAAACTGTTAAAAAAAAAAACACAAAATTCTTACAAAATCCTTCTATTTTCTTCAAATTGTTACATAATATTTCCACGAATTAAATAGAAATTGGTAACAAAATCTAGAAAATGTAAAGTTAAGATCCTGTTGGGACTGATATCTATCACTTATTGCTTGGATATTGTCAGTTTCTTACATATTTTGTAATTTATGTATATGTAGAAGTGCAAACTAGGGCACAATAATGTTGAAATTGTGGCCCACTTAAGATTAAACTGCTCCGTATTTGGCCCCTGGAAATAAAATGGGTTTGACACCACTGGTTTAAAACTTGTTCCTTATAAAGCTTTACAATACCCCACCTTCCCAGAAACCTTTGTTATTTGGGCTGCCATTCATTTTACTACAGTGCAATTTATCCATCCAACAAAATGAAAAGTCGGTCATATTCATAAGCGGTTGATCAGATTTTCTCCATGAAAATCCTGCATAGGGATTAATTCAATTCTATTCAACTTTATTTATATAGCGCAAAATACAACAGTCATCTCAAAGCGCTGATTAGTGAATAGTCAGTTGTATTTCTGTTATTTAAGGAAACTCACAAATCTGCTATCAATACAGAATTGATACCAATCACAATGCTGCAGAAACAAGACCTAATCTAGTCTAGTTTTAATAATACTTTGAAATATTGTAATAATGTAGAATAAAAGCTTGTGTTTTCTTTATTTTATTTACTGTATGGCCTTAGAAAGTAGTTGCGTAATTGCTTCATCCCTGATCACTACGTGCTGCTGTCAGTGGCTGTAGATGGATGAATCCTGTATCTGCTGCATCATCACAGCCATTCCAGGAAATCAGAGAAAAGCTACAGCGTTTTCCTTATTCCCAGCACGTCGGAACAATTTTTCAAACTTTCAGCATTTGTTTTGCCTATTGATTTCTTTAAAAGTATTGCCAGTCGGCAAAGGGTGGCATTGACTGGCGTTTCACCAAACGCTACGTCACCCATCGCATTAAGCTTTATTCTACTGCTACTGTAAGACCTTAAAAAGGTGAATATCCCACATGCACAAACTAGAAACTTTTAGAAAACTGTTTTCTTCCTATTCCGTATTTGCTGCTTTTTATTACTGTTTTATTTATTTGTAGATTGGTTATTGGGGGCCAAGCCCATACCCGGTTCCTAGGACCAGCAGTGCTAGGAACCCTATTGTAATCGTTCCGATTATAGTTACCTTTTATTTTTCCGTTGGTAAAAGTGGTGCTGCAGGCTAAACCGTCCAAGGGAGGGCGGTGCCCTTTGCAGGGTTGGTTCAACCCCCCCAGCTTACCTTGGACGCAAAAACTCACATATGTCCGCCAGCAGGTGGCGCTATGACCAACGTCAACACGTTTTGGCCTATAACTCCCACACCGTATGTCGCACATTCAAAAATCTCATATCCACAGATTCCCTGAATAGCACTGAATCAGCTGGGCTAGTCCACGCCCATTTCCACCTAGAGTTTTGCTGGTGCAAAATTGCAAAAACTGGAAAACATAGCTTTTCAAACTACTCCATGGGGTTTTGTCCAATCGGCGTGAAACTTGGCATGTAGAGTCTTCAGTCGGATTTGATTTAAATTTGTGTAAATAATTTTGTTTGGTCAAAATATGCGCATATTATTAACGAGTAAAGTTTTCTAGCTAGCTATTAAAACACAAACTGTTGTATATCTCAGTCAAAATAAATGCTAACAACACCAAATCTAAAATCCTTGGTTGTCATGTAACTGTGAGGGTATGCGCCAAATTTGAATAATGTAGGCCACTAGGTGGCGCTGCAAATATGGGATATTATATCTCTTAAATGGCAAGACCAATTTTTACCAAATTTGGTGGGTATGACTTTGGGTTGCTCCTGAGGCTATATCTTGAAATTATTTGCATGGTGAAAGTGGGCGTGGCTTATTACAACATAAACAAGTATTATGTCGAGGGCTGTGAAATTTACAGGGTATATGTAGAAGAGCACACAGACCACCCATACCAAAAAGTGTGCCACTAGGTGGCGCTGTAATGGGTCAAACACATTTTGGTCTGTAACTTTCACATTTTAAATCACACCTTCATTAACTTTATATCCACCTGTTCACTGCAAGTGGCACGTTGGCCTGTGTCCTGACGCTCGCCCCAAGCCCGTCATCCTTCCTGATGTACTTCCATGTGTTCCTTTGCGTGGGAAGGCTTGGCCCCCTTTCATAACTGCTTGCAGTTCTAGTTATTTTTCATTTCTGATTTGAGTCATATTTAATTATGAAACTTTGAACGGTTAAAAATTGATAGAAAATGATGGTCTTTCACACATAAATGTTAATGGAAGCATGATGTAATTTTTTAACTTTTAAAGCTACAGTATATGCGTTACAGTATTTTCACAATAATAACAATAGGGAAGGTACAAATGTGCAAATTCAAGTTAAAGCTGAGAAGCGTTGCATGACGAATGTTGTTTTGACTGGGTGTGTAAATGAGCATTACCTCATATTGTTTGACTCCATCAGCCAATGCATCATCCCACCACGATGTTAGACAGAGCGCTTCAGGCTTTCCTTTGTGCCCACTGCCATTAGACTGTTTAAATCCACTGTTATATTCTTTTTTCATCGAGTTGTATGGTGCAATCATGTAATTTCCCCTCTGATGATCAATAAAGGTATATTCTATTCATTTAATCTATTATATGAAATATATTTGTCCTATGTCCTATTTTTAACCAATATTGCAGTTTACATATTTATTGATGAGGTTTTTTTTCTTGTTTTTTTTTTATTTTTTAAACATTGCGTTACCGGTTCAACATGGAAACATGCTTGCTCTATCATTGGTTCCCAAACAGGTGTAGAGGAGCACATAGCAGGGGGTACTCTGAAAGAATTAACAATTAGTTAAAAAAACAGGAAAATGTTCCTAGTTCATTTTTAGGCTAAAATATTATATTTTCTTGTAATTTATTTAAATGTATCACTTTATGCTGTAGAGGCCATTTTATCACACTTCTGATAATTGGAGACACTAATTAGCTACATTTTACAAAGGAGACTTGCTTCCTATTGCATAAAAGTTACATGGTTTTGAAAAAAAATAAGAAATATACACTTAAAATTACACTCATCATTTTGAACTTGTATATCAAGCCTTAGGGAGCCAATGTTGAAAACAAAGTAAGTGGTTTTAGGTAGCCCACTGTTCCACAAATGAAAAAGCATATGAAATTATGGAGAGGGTACTTATTATATGAAAAGGGGGTACACTTGATTTGGAAAAATCGCAAAGGTTAGGAGCCACTGCTTTATATCAACATTTCAGTACCCGTTTGGGTTGTTTTTTTTTTACCCTGGAATTTATTGTTGCAGATGATGGTTCACTCAGATAAGATATCAAAGCCAATGTGTGCTGTCAATGGATAACATTACCTTCATAGACATGCAGTGATCCCGGGGGGTTGCTTACAGTAATGTGGGCTGACCTTGAGTGGTGGGTGCAGGTGTGATTGTGCTGGTGTTAAGACATTTCTATTAAATATGTATGTTCACCCCTGTAACACCTTTAGAAGTCAAAAACAAATGTATGTCATCTTTTCATTGTGGTTGTGGAAGGCAAACCAGTAGATCAACACCTTTTCTCCCATACATGCTTAATGGTATCACATGGACTAGATGGCTTCCAGAGGCTTTGATCATTCTCCACTGTGAGCAGCTGATCAACTGATAGATGGAGCGAGGATTAGACCCACTGTGCCCTCGTCCCCTCATTTCCCCTGTAATCGCTGCAAATTAGGCGATGAAGAGCTTTAAGCCTTGCCAGCTTCTGAGTGGCACATGCAGGAGTTGGCTTCTTCCAGTAATGATCCCAAAGCTACTCAACATTGTGCTTCCTCCACCAAACGCTGGACATAATCAGTGACGCATTGTTATGGTGAAAAGCTCCAAGATGAATGAGTTTTAGATTTTCTATTGGTTGCTGCCACCGGATTTTTTTTCCTACATTGTTACCAGTGCTTATATTTAATCTTCCGTTCGTTGTGTCGTGCTGCGTTTTGCGTCACTGTTGCAGAACAAGGATTTTAATGAGGGGTTCCATTGGGCCTGTGGGTGTAATTGTGTAGTGATCTGATTTAGGGGAATTATTTTCTTTTGTTTGGCTTTCAGGGTGTACTTAAAAGCTAGAATGAGCAGGAGAAGGTGACTGGCTTCATCTGAAAGCACTTTTTCTACAAGCCTGCCATGCTGGCTCACAAGTCTCAGCTCAATTATTTTCCTTTTTGCAGCAAAGTTTGCTTCCCTTCCTCTGTTGTGTGTCTTTTTATACCCAAAGTGTTTTTATAGGCTTGTCCGGGGTGTTAGTAAAAATCACACTTATTCTGCAATGTTTTAAGCGTGAGGATAACAAGCTTAATATTGTTGTTGTGCTTACCTGTCGTACCCTCTGGTTCTTTGCGTTCTTCCTAGGTATTGTGTCTTTGTCCCAGGCTCTATGCTCCAGTGACGACTACTCCAACTCACTTCTGCATTTGGATCTCAGCAAAAACCCTGGGGTTCTCTCTGGAGACGATGCTACTGTAAGCAATTTAAAATCAAATAGAACTTGATTTTTCTTTGCGTGTACAGGTTTGACACTAAAATACAGCAAATGTGTTGGTAAAAAAAAAAAGTACACCCTGTTTACTCCAATTGTACATCTACTCAAGTGAGTGGTAATTTAAGAATATTTCAACAAAGAAATCATGAACAAACCTGTTACTAAGATTTTATTTTGGTCATTTTTTAAACCTTTTGCTAAAGCACATAAAGTGAACTAACTATTCTCTATAGGATGCAAAAACAGCAAGATGGGTATACAGTATGTTCTTACATGTACACCAAATAATCTGGCCAACAAATAATCCTACAAAGAAAAAACATGTAGCAATCTTAACTCTGCTAGAGACAATATATATATATATTTTTTTTTTTCTTATCAGATGAAGACATAAGCCTCATATGTCAATAAATTAAAGATCATTTGCTTGAAGAAAGATGAAAAATGTTGAAATTGCTGCTCATAGTTTTGATCTCCAATGTCAACATTCATGATTCGTTAACAACTTTTTTGTTTTACTTTGTTCAATTTGTTCTCACTCCGTGAGACGTTAAATTTCAGCCAAAAACTTCTGAATCTTTTAATCCTGATTCCTCCATTATTTAGTTATTTAGAGAACATTCAAACTGCCATAACATTCTTCTTTGATATATATGTGTGAACCATTGGACATCTTAGAAACCACACTTTGAGAATCTGTTTTCTAATGGTTGGTCACATTTGTGAATATTTCTGTTTACTTTTAATTTAATAAAAACAGCATTGGGTTGAGGAGGAATCAAGTACATATCAAATATGCTGAAGCTTTTTAACTATATATTGTATGTTCTAATACGCAAGTACGTGCTCTCACCTCATAAAACCTTTCTCCTTTTGCAGAACCTGTACCTGTTCCTGGCACAGCCCAACTGCCTGGTCCATTTGGACTTGTCTGGCACAGACTGCACTGTCGACTTGGTTTGTACTCATCATCACTGTTAGTCTTTGTTGTCACACTGCTGACAGAACTCTTCTCCAAGATGGGAGTCAGGCCAAGATACAAAAATAGAGGCTGATATTCCTAATGTGAAAGATGTAGCACCAGAAAAGAACCACCTGTGTTAACTATCATTTATTGTATAAATAGGATACATTTCTTTGGTGAAAAAAGACATTAAACCAGCAACCAAAATATAGTTTACATAGTAGTGTAACAGTTTTGGTTGAACACAAAATTATTATTATTTTATTAGATAATTTCAGCCTATATATTTTAAAGCCAAACACACCCTTTAACATAGGATTTTGTTCATATTTTACTTTATCATGTAATACAACTCGTAAACGTTCCTTTTGTATATAAATTGAAGAATAATTTTTTGTCGGACTGTTTCTGGAACACAATACCTTTTCCAATGCACTTGCTGACGACATTAGCTATAGCTCGCTTCACTTGAGCAGTTTTCAAACACCTCAAATCAGACTGCTTGTCAAGGAGAACACTTTATTGAAGAAATAGCTCACCGTTAGGAGACCGATGGTCTCTACTGATATGAGGCCCATGAATATCTTATGAATAATTTACTTGGAGTGAAGTCTCTGTTCTGGTTTATTTTCAAATTCCCCAACTGGTTTCCTTCCTGAGTGTGATGTCTTCTGTCATTTGTCTTTGATTCTTAAAAAAAGTCTGCTTCGATAGAGAATTTGTTTCTTTTAGTGTGATGACAATTTTCAAGTATGATTCATTGATACGTTGCTGAGCAATAGTAGATTGTTTGATCCAAGGGATGCATTTTGCTGTCAAGGGAAATAATCTCTCTCTGGTGATGAGATGCTGCTTAGACTTTTATGGAAAAGTTGCTTGTAAATCATTTCAATTTGCTTCAAATATCCAAACACCAAATATGTGCACAAGTCCCTGTGTATCCATGTTAATATGTCAAGAATGTGTTCAGAACGTCTGACAGCGGTAATCAAGCCTGATTAAACATGATTTTTGATGCTTTCAATGCAGAGTGATCTTATGAGCATTAAACACTGCACAGGATGTTGAATGCTTAGTTTTCACATGAGCCAACTGAAAATTTGTTTGGAAATTTGTGGATTTCTTTAGTAAAAAAGTGTTTTCTTTTGTACAGAGTTTAGTAAAACTTATTTAATTTGACACCAGAATAGTAATAATAAACAAAAAGTCAAAAATATATTTTGTTATATGTTAAAAGCCATTGAAGGCCAACCTCAATGTGATTCAGTATGTTTTATGGAACTAGTGTTTCCCTTCCACTTTAAAAAAAATTGTTTTTCAGTCTTAAAATATAAGTTGAAAGTTGCCTTAAAATGATTGATTTGCTGAATGTGTTGTGAACCCATTAAAGGCTTTCAGCCGCTCACAGTACTAACATGCAGAGAGTTTAAATACGGTCACTAAATGACATCATCCAAACTGTGGCGGTTTGATAAATTAACAAAATTTCATGATTGATACCATCACATATTTAGGATTAAGATATGTTACTCTGTTATTACCTCTGCCGAGAAAGTCAAATTTTCACCGGCTTTTATTTGTTTTCTAGACCTTCCGCCATGAAAGATTCAATTCAGTTTTGGAAGGGATCAGGATCAATATACTGATTCTGGATCAGTTTGTAAAATCAAAAATACCCTTTTTCTCATCATGTATATCTTGAATTCTATTAATTTGATCGATCTTTAAGAAATGTGACTCAGTTATGTCAGGTCGGTTTTTCAATTACCCCACCGAGTTTCATCTAAATGAGATCCGGATTGATTGCCATTTTAAAAAAAAAAAAAAAAAAAAAAAATGGGGCCGTCCATACATTTGGACCTACTCTATATATATTTATTAATGGAATTAAGTTGTAATGATCATGGTACAATGATCCAGATGACTCTGAATATATGTCAAAGAGGATATTTGGCGCTTGTCTGAGGTTTGCTGATTTTCTCAACTTTAACACCATAAGTATTGCAAGTAAAGTTTTCTGCACATGTGCAGCTCATTCTTGAGTTTGAACTTCTGGTGTTCAATCATCTCTTTGCAGCCGTAGTCTATTGTTAGCACATGGAATAGAAGAACAATGCATACTTACTGTTCAGCTGTTCTTGCTTGTTCTGGTCAACCAAAAATTTCAGAGAAATGTACATTTGAAGGTAAATTATTAAATTCAATCCCGTTCAGGACCCGTGGCAGAACTTAAGTATCCCAGCTGGAATGCTGATAAAGTATTGTGAAAATAAATCTTTGTGAAAACCCTAAACCAAAGGCTCTGAGAGGATGAATTAAATCCTTTCCCAAAAACCAAAACCTACCTTAACAACAAAGAAATCCCAAAACTTCTTTTCATGGCAAATTAAAAACAAAAAAATCTATTTTATAGTTATGGCTTCTCGCAGAGAAGAAGTGTGATATTTGTGCACCACTGCTCGTATTGTATTTGTGTCAGCTTCAATCTGTGGGATAACCATTTGTGTAGAGCTCTGCAGTTACGCAACACTATGACTCGTATTGTGGTGAAGGCTAATATTTGTCTCTTTGTTTCTCTGCCAGTTGTTTGGTGCTTTGCTGCGAGGCTGCTGTGCTGACCTTTCCTACCTGAACCTGTCCAAGAACTCCTTTTCTCACAGGTGGGCACTAACTTCACCAAGAACACACGCACATACAGGGGTGGAGCAGCGATTTTAAAAGTGAGGGTGTTTTTCAACATTTGACTCCCAATTTAGTTTATTAAATTAATTTACTAAAACCATGATAAAGCTGTTATTAAGTCAGTGATACTCAACATTTGACTCTTCATGTTTTAATTAAATGTTAATTATTATTCCCCTTGAAATCCTTAAAAGGAGAAACTTTTTAACCCCTTTTTACCTTTTTCTTTGGCCATTTTGCAACTTCCTTTGTCCCATTTTTGCCCCTTTATCAAAAGATTTGACACTTTTTTGTTATCTCACATTTTAGCTTCTTTTTGCCATTAAATATCCCTTTTTCCATATTTTTGTCCATTTTTGCAAGTTGTTTTTGACACTTTTATCCAATTTTTGTGGATTCTTTAACCGATTTTTGCCACTTTTCATCCCAATAAGCTATCTTTTGCCCAATAAATAACACTTGTTTCCTTTTTTTTCCCTACATCTTTCCTCCTTTTGTTCCACATTTTTGACCTTTTTCACTATTGTTTGCCACATTCTGCTTATTTAAGCTATCTTTAGCCATTGCATACCACCTGTTAACTCTTTTTTGTCAATTCTTTGCCACTCTTGACAGCTTTTGGCCCATTTTAGTTGCTTAACACTCTTTTCTTGCCACGTTTCTGCCACTTTTTGATACCTTGTTACTCATTTTTTTGTCAAATGGCTGGCTGTGATTGGCTTGATCACCCATCAATCAATCTAACTGGACCAATTTGTTTTCAACAGTGAATCCCTCTGTAAAAAGTGAGGGTGGTGAGTTTTTGTTTGTGTGTGTTGTATCCCCCGCATCCCTCATGGGTGCACACACACATTTCTTGCTGTGACTCGGCAGAAACCGCTCTGGAGGAATGCCTGTCAGAAGATGTGAAAGAGTGTGCATCGTTTACTTCCTGATTAGTGTTTCACTTGGGGCCTCTTTGATAGAATTACCGTACATACTCACCTAGCGCTTTCTCTTTGATCTCTTTGCCTTCCTGCATATGCACATCTCCAGCCCTCCGTCGCTGTTTGCTAACAAGTCTGATGATCCCTCGTGTGCTTACCCACAAGTGTGTTCTTTGTGCATTCAGAAGTTTGTGCACAACGTAATGTGTGCAGCTTTGTTTAGCTAGCAGGCACAGGATGCTCTCTTCCTCCCCTCCTCTTCCCCACGTCCCTCAGGAGCCTGGGAGCTTCCCTATTCAGCACATTGTATTACTGAATTACACAGCGCAAAGTTGGTGAAATATGAGGCTAATTTTGGATGGGGAACATTCTCCCCAGGCTCCTATGCCTTCTGTATTTCTTTATTCTGTTTATCGTTTCGCATCTAGTGTATCTCATCATCTTCCCAAATTTTTGACATTTGTTTTTCTCCACCCCAGACTTTGTCATCTATATTCTCTGATTTTTTTTTCGTTTGTTGTTGTGTTTGCTTTAATTTTCTCTTTACACACTTTTGTCCTCGGCATCATCTTTCAGTTGCATCGTCAAACTTCCTTCTCTGAAAAATCCATCCTTGTATTATCTTCAGCACCTGTTTTTTTTTTTTCCCCCCCTCTTCCCCTTCCCTCTCAGCTCTTCCCACCTCCCACTGGTCCCTTCTGTAATAAATGTGCACCAGCTTGATGATGCCGCTTCGTCGGCCACAACACGGAGCCACAAAGCTGAACCAAGCCGATAAGACTGCTAGTGTTAAATATGGAAGGACTTCTCACACACGGCAGAAAACATGTACTTGTATGGATAACGTTACGCACGCATGTCGCATGTGGTTGCGAGTTGCTGATGCATTTCTCTGGAGGCTGTTTGGTGGGAATGACAGTGAAATTGTATGTGCGTAGTTTGAAGCCGTTCTAAATCTGTGGACAGGCTTTAAGCTAATCATTATAAATGGGTCGAATGAGAGGGAGGAGAGTTGGAAAGTTATCACGACTGTGATCACAGAGGCTTGTGATGCGTCTGCCTGCCTCTCCACCATTACTGGCTTAGTTTAATTTATCAGTTGACTGTCTGTTGTGTGATGTATTCATATTTCAGTCTGACAACATACAGTGAGGCTAATTGGCCTTTTAAAGGTGTAGTACGCAATGTTTAAAAGCTAGCATAATTTGAGCTAGCAAGCCCTCTGTGTCACGTGAGGAGTGTGCAAACAGGGAGAAGGGTGGGAGGAGACATGATGGCTCCTGATTCATTCTTTCTATTTAGGCTGAATGTCAGGAATTGGTCAGAGTTTTTTTAGAGCATTGCAGCTGCGACAGAGGTCAGATATTTTTTTTTCCTTTTTCTGAATACATTGGCCCTCATTTATCAACCTTCCCTGGAAACGGGTTCCAATTTGAGTGCACATTTGGTCGTGCGACAGGACCAACGTGTGATTTATGAAACATTCGTATCTGACCAATCCCAGCGTACAAATGATCGGGAGTTGATAAATCCGGCGGCTATAGTTGATCGACATTAACATGTTACACCCTTAAATCTTCAGAAGCTCTGCCCACTGAGGTAATGCAAACACTGGCAAGAAAAGAAAGGCGACCATGGCTCAGGTGGTAGTGGGTCGTCGTCTGATCGAGAGGTTGGAGGTTCGATCCCAGTACCTGACTATGTGTCGAAGTGTCCTTGGGCAAGACACTGAACCCTAAGTTGCTCCCAGTGGTCGACTAGCGCCTTGCATGGCAGTCATGTCCCACTGGTGTGTGAATGTGAGAGTGATTGGGTGAATGAGCTGATATGTAAAGCGCTTTGAGACTGCTTCAGTGTGGGGATAAAGCGCTATATAAATCAAGTCCATTTACCATTTACCATTTGATAAATACTAAAGCTTGTGTGAATATGGTTGAACGCACGTCGTACGCTCAGACGCACGGTTGATAAATGAAGGCCATAATGTATTGGCTCCTCTCAGCACCGAAGCACCATTTGACCCATAACAAAAAATGTTTCTGAACTGGACTGTGGACCCTTCCTTTAATCTAATTATTACTTTTTTTATTTATTTCTCCTTGATCTACTCTTTGCTTTCAAGCAAAGTTGAACTTCTTTACTAACTGGAGTGATCTTTTAAACCAGCACCTGAATGCTTACGTACAATTTCTGGAATGCGTCATTCTCCAAAACCTTCTATTAGTGATGATTACATATGTTTGCAAATGGCAAAAACACAATTTATTTATTGTATCTTTCCAGTGCACGTAGTGCAAAAAAGGAATGTGGAGAAGTGAAAGGAGAAGTAGAAAGGTTGCTATGATGAGTCATATCCCCAGGCAAGTCACGTTCCCGCTCTCATATCTATGAGACAGCTGTGGACGACACACTGGCATACAGTAATATTGGCTCAGTGATCACAGCAAACAAAGTGCACAGCTTAATGTCGGTATTTCAGATACAAGGGCAAAGGACATCTCATTTGAAACATATTTTTGGTTTATCTCCGCTTGTTTTTTTTACAAGTAATAAATGCAACTGCCAAGTTTCCTCCCACTTCCTCCTGTGAAATGAGGGTGAAACAAGGACTCGCATAAATTGAAATGATGTACATTAGTACACACCTACAGAAGCTTTGCCTTCAAGCATAGTTGTCTCTGAAGACACCAGAATATCCCCAAAATAGCTTCCAAGAGTGTCAGTTTAACCAACTGAACTGTCTCATGTAGATGAAACACTGAATCGATGCTTAAATGTCTCAGGAAGTTAAAGCAAAGGCATGAAAATGAGATGAAGGTTTGACTTTCAGAGCTGATTTAGTGTTTCTGAGGCTGCATGCAGGCGGCTGCAGGATCACATCTGTTTGATGTGTACTTGAGGCATCAGTTGACATAAAAAAAACTGTTCCTTCATTATGGTAACAAAGTGTTTGCAAGGCTTTTGTACGCAACATGCATTTTCTGTGTTCTGCCTATTTTTTTAATATATAAAAGGAATGTTTGAATACTTACAATCATACATTTTCAAGGTTAATGCTTGATTGAGTTGGCAGATGATGATGTAAATTATAGGGATACACAGAAATGAAAATTCTCGGTCGAAAACCGAAAATGACAAAACCAAGGCTAAAAACCGAAACACTGAAAGAAATCATCATGCCAATTATTAATTCCATTACGTTTATGGCCATAAACATGTACTAACTTCACTAAAATTAAAATGCTTCAAAGAATAAATCAAATAAAATCTAACACAATATAAAGGGCTGAACAATTTTGGAAAACAATCTATTGGTGCTTTTTTCCTCAATATTGCGATTGCGATTTGATATGCGATTATTTTTTCAATTGCCTCTTCTCATATATTTTTCAATGAACACAAGCAATAAATCAATCTGTTTCTTCATAAACAATTTCTGATTTATTGAAACTTTAAATATATATGAAATGTAAATTTTAAAGCACAGATTACAACAATAAAGCAAACAAATCTGTGGCTTCTCCTTTTCAACATATCTAACTTCACGTTTCATGAAACATGTAAACATGTGGACTGCACTTCTTAAACACTGTCTGAACACTACAAGACAGGACAAGAAGAAAAAATAATAATAAAATTGCAGTCTTTGCGATTACAAAATTGCGTTTTATGATATCGCAATATCGCAAATGCAATTAATCGTTCAGCCCTAATATGAAATAAAATGTTGAACTTGACCCCTTTCATGTGTGCATTAAATAATAATGTACTGGCCTTTAACTGAGTGGGCTGCTGAAAGATGGAAACATTAGATATGTTCTCGCATTAAAACGAAGTGCATTTAAGTTGTTGATGAAAATCAGCTTCTCTGCTTTATTACAGTTGTCTGTTCCTGGTAGTCTCATCATGGTAGTCACTGTCTCTGATCTGCTCTAATCTCCTTCTCCTGCACTTCTCTCCGTCTCCAAACGGGTTCTCCGCATCCATCGTGCTGTGGATCATTTCTTGTGCGCACTGCTTATTCCCACATTCAAGAGCCTAGGTTCCCAAAGTGGGGTACGCAAATTGTTATGGGGTACGTGAAGAAAACAAATGAGAACAGCGTGACAATATTGGAAATTAGAATATAAATATAACAGAGAGCAGTAGTAAGGGGCCTCCATGCATTGCCACAAATTACACATTAGAATCTGTAAGACTACCCTCTAGTGGTGACGGAGAAAAAAGCTCAAATATGTCGAGAGCTACATTGCTTTGCGCTAGCAAAACGTGCTTTATGCTTTCTGCTACCATATACAGTACTTATGTGAAAGGGGATTTTCAGCTTTGATAAACATGAAAACAAAATACAGAACTTTAAAGACTTTGTATGTAGAACGATTAAAAACTCAGACTTTCAAATTCAACCAAACATTGCAAAGTTATGTTTATCCTCTGAACCTCAGCCTTCTCATTAACGTTGAAGCGAGTTGTATTTCACAGTTCAAGGGTGATGAATATGTTGTTTTACTGCTACTATATATGTTCAATCAGCAAATGAAAGACATTGTTTCTCACTGAAGTCACCAATAGGCTAGTTAATTAGATAAATCAAGTGATGATTCTGAATAACATGTTTTCTTGTGTACTTACAGATTATTATTCTTTTTTTTTAATTATGTAAACAGGATAGGCAAAATTCAGAGGCAAATTTCACTGTAGGGCTACATTGTATATGACATTACGTTATTATGGATTTTTAGTGTACCGTACATGGACTCAGGTTAAATGTCTGAAGGGGTACGGGACTGTGAAAAGTGTGAACCACAGAAGAAGCTCTGAATAGATGTGTTGTAATCCTGCCGCTCCATGTCCGTATCCAGACACCGCACGCTAACCGCGGTGTTGTTGCGTCATCACATCTTGTTTTCGGCCGCATTGTTTCAATACAAAATGGGTTTCGGTGGCTGAATTTTTGGTGAATCACTAGAAAAATTACAATACATAATCTTTATATTGAAATGGAATTGTTTTTTTTTTTTACAACTTTTGGTCTGCAGACTATTCTGGTCTTTAGAATGCTAACATGCTAATGCTATAAAAAAAAACACCAAATGTAGTTAGAGCAATTGAAGTTTAAAAAAAAAAAAAGTAAGAATACTAGGACAAAAAAATAAAATGTATTATTGTATTAACAATCGTTTTTAATGCAAATATCTGGCACGTGTAGCAGATGACTCCCTGGAACAGCAGCTCATTTGTTAATGTGCTCAAAGTGTTTTCTGTTTGCTGCTGCACACTATTAAGTAGCTCCACATTGTATGGTCTTTCCTTAGCAGTCCGCTGACTCTGGACCTTTTCTGTTGGGACACCTTCATCTTAAGAATAGGATGTTTCCACCCCATTACCTTCAACCAACAGCAGAAAGACAGACAGCTGCCGTTTACAGTGTTCATTAAAATCATTAGCATTGTTCTGGCAAAGAAAAAGATGAGCTTCATCAACCTTAGATATGGAATGTGTTGCTGTATGATGCACTACATTCCCATTTTGAGTTAATACATGGATTTAGTGACACAATGGATATAAATATAGACCCATTTGCTCTCCAACTAAACAACATATCACTTTATGATGATGAAACCTCTCTGTGTGATAGATTTATCCTCTTCTTTACCCTTGCCACTCAACTATTAACTATTTTCTCCAGACTCCCTTTCTCACCCCTCTTTATGTAATTTTCTATTTAACGAAGGGAATAAAATGCATTGGTAAAATGGGGAAATTTAAGCCTGAATGAAAAGTGTCTTTCAGCTTTGGAAATGTAAGATTCAGAGCTTACCGTAATTTCCGGGCTATAGAGCGCACTGTTTTATTGGCCGCATTACAATAATTTAGCAATTTTCTAAGAAAAATCTACACAAATGCCGCAGCTTAACATAGGCCGCACTCTACTGGCTTCAGACAACTCGGGCAATCAGAACAGGCAGGTAGGCAGGCTGCTGTACTCAAGTTAGGTTTCACAGAAATGTCCGTGTTTCAACGGCAAAGTTTCCTTTACTACATGAAGTCAGCTCCTCACGTCCCCATGTCTACATATCAGTCCATTTACAGCTTTTTATGGTCACTTTTTACTGGAACCGGACTGATGCACCGCGTCATCCGCTCTTCTTACCATGAACTACCACGAAGCGATCACAGCGAGTCGGATGAGTCCGAATATGGACGCGATCGCTTCTGAACAAATCCAACGTGGTGATTTGGCAACTTCATGCTCTTATGCTACTATTACAAACTGGATGACTTTTCCTGTAGACAGAGCGGAGATCAGAACATCCTGGATACATCCTGTATCCAGTCTGTCCTCAGCCTCAGAGTCCAGAGCTCCCATCAATCCCGAATAGGGATGTAACGATTCACTCAACTCCCGATACGATTCGATTCACGATACTGGGTTCACGATACGATTCTCTCACGATTTTTTCATTTACAAAATGGGACTGTAGACAATTTTTTTTTTTGGGAAAAAAACTAGAAAATACTGTATTATTTTCCTTTTATTTTTCATTGTCAAAAGAATTCCTTGATAAACTATTCAAAACAATGCAATTTAACTAAAAATAAATCTTGAATTAAATAAATAAAGGAATAATACAAATGAAAATGAAGCCTATTAATTTAAATTCTGGTTCTATAATAAACTATGCAAAACTGCATAATAGTTCTTTTTCTTTTAAAAGTGCAACTGAAAATGTATTTTGTGCCTTAACAATTGGACTTTAAAAAAAAAAAAAAAAAAACCGTGATTACACTGATTTACGTCATATTTGTTTGGACCAGCAGAGGGCGCTGGTAACCCAGTGGTCGGTTGGCATGCAGATATCTTGCAGTGAAGAAGAGAAGCTATGCTAGCAGACAGAGCTAATAGAAAACCGTGACTTTTACAGATATTCAAGTAATATTACAGATTTTCTTTCGGTGCTATAGGGGTAATGAATCATTTATTAACATATTTAAGAGTAGAAGGCGGCCAGAAAGAAAGTATTAGCAGACTCCGCCCGCCGCCAACACTCCCGGATAGCGCCCTCTGCTGGTTAAAAAAAGTACTGCGATTCAATTGTCAGAAAATCGATATCAACCGTGACCCCTATGAATCGATTTTTAACTGCCTTACGATTAATCGTTACATCCCTAATCCCGAACAAACCTAATGTGGTGATTTAACAACTTTATGATGTTTATCCTTCTATTACAAACTGGCTGACTTTTACTTCATCCACACTGCTGCTGCAGCGTGCTCTCTCTCTCTCTCTGACAACATTTCTCCGCGTTGTTGCTATGATGAGGCAGTGTGCATCATGACAAAATGAGTGATCAGAATGATTCAGTACGAGCAAGAACGATTTAATGTTAATTTCATTGTTCACCTGGTCTAATGTGACGGAGCTCAATTTTGTGGCGGCATGAAGCTTATAAAACCGGGAAAAATCCACAATTTAGCCACAGGGTTCAAAGTGTGAGAAAATAGTCACGGCTTATAGTTAGGAAATTACGGTATTTAGTTGTAGACATGAATATTTGAACATTTGCTGCCCTTCTGGTGACGGGCTTAAACAGATGGTTGGATAATTGGTGAAATGCAGTAATTAGGGCCACTGTCACCTTTTCACGTGGTCTTTTTGATACAAAACTGATCCAAAATTGCCTGCACGTGTTTGCTTTGCCCGCCTGTTTGCCCTGTTTTTTTCTTCTTTCAATTAATTCCTTCCCAATCAGTTCTTTCCTAGTTGACTTCAAACTTTCTCTGTCTCGTCTCAGTGACTGTTTTTCTCTCCTCTCATTTTTCATTGTCTCTCTAAACACCTAATTGCCCGTTTCTTTTTCCAGGAAAGCGAGAGATTCTCTGCCAACCTTCCGCCAGTTCTTCAGCTCAGCTTTCAGCCTGACCCACGTTAGCCTGGCATCTATGAAAGTCCCCCCAGATTCACTAAGGTGCGACCTGCCTCTGTTTTCAATGCTTTTGGATGTTAAACTGTAGATATGTAAGTTAGAGAAATTACCTCCTAATGCCTTACCTTAGGCTATGCATCTAGTTTGGATCAGGAATACTGATATTAAGACTATTGAGCTCAGGTCAGTGTCTTTGGAATATGGGAGAAAACCAGACCTAAAGAAAATGTACAATTTTGCACAAGAACTTAAAGCTGCTGGAGATGAAGACATAGTGTAAGCCTCATAGATTATTAAATCAAAGATTACAAAATTGCAAAGATACAAAATTGGTTGTGACGTGATGTATGAGGAGAAGAGGAATCAGACGCGGGAATAGGATTTAGATTCTTTATTGCCTTGAACCAGGCCGTGTTTGCAAGCGGGCAGAGGCACCAGGGGAAGACGAAGCAGAAAAAGCAGAAGGCAGAGCAGAGTTCGGTAACGGGGAGACCAGCCGAGAGTGCAGAGGTGTCCAGGGGATAATCTAGAGGAGGGTACGAGAAGTCGAGCAGGGTACAGAGCCGAGGAATCAATCTGAAAAACTCACAGGAAGGAACGCTGAACTTCTGGGAACAGGAGAACACAGACAGTCTGGCAGAGACCTAGAAACTAGTACACCATTCTCCCGGTAGGCCAACAAGTATTGCCGCCCCCGGCCCCGCCTACGAACCTTGAGGATCCGCCTCCTGGGAATCCTGGGAGCCCGGGGCCCCACGGTGGGTGGGAGGGTGGGGGTACTGGAAGGTGGCACCAGAGGTCTGGTGAGGACGGGCTTCAAATGTCTGATGTGGAAGGTAAGGTGAATCCTCCACCTCGGTGGAAGCCTGAGACGCAGCGAGACGGGATTTATTATTTTGGTGATGGGAAATGGGAAATGGTCCAACAAACCTCGGCGCCAGCTTCTTTGCGGCATGGCGTGAGGGAAGGTTTCGAGTGGACAACCACACCCTCTGTCCAATTTTGAGTGGAGGTTCCAGGCGCCGTCGTCTGTTGGCTTGGGAGGCATATCGGTCAGCCGTAGCGAGGAGTCGAGTCTCCAAATCCTCCGGCAACGTTGTATTAGCGCGTGAGCAGAGGGAACCTCAATCTCTCTCTCCGAAGACCTGAAGAGGGGAGGCTGATTACCCTGTGCACCTTGAAAAGGGGTAAAACCAGTAGCAGAGGAAATACAGGTGTTGTGGGCATATTCAACCCACTTGCTCCATGAGGAGGGGTTGGCTGAGGCTACACAGCGTAGACAGGTTTCCAGTGACTGGTTTGCCCGCTCAGTTTGACCGTTGGTCTCGGGGTGATAGCCCGAGATCAATGGCACAATCAAAATTCCTATGTGGCGGCAGAGATGAGGCTCGAATCTTTGAAAAAACCTCATGTAGTTCATGGTAGCAACTGGGAACCCTGGGCACTTCAGCCTTTGGGGGGCTGATCTTAGAAATGGGCCCCTTGCAACAGATGGCAGAACAGCTAGGACCCCACTGGGTTATTCTCCCCGTCTTCCAGTCAACCGTGGGGTTATGAGCAATAAGCCACGGATGACCCAACACCCAACATCTGAGACTGAAAAAGAAGGAACGACATCTCTTCATGGTGTCCTTGTGTCATGGAAATCCTCACCGGTTTAGTCTGATGGGTGATCCTCCAAATGATGCGTCCATCCAGGGCCCTGGCTTCTTGTGGTTCCGGAAGCGGCACGCTGGGGATGTTCAGAAGACGACCCAGTTCCCAATCAATAAAGCTCTGGTCCGCTCCGGAATCCACGAGGGCCCTGGAATGGAAAGTAGAATTGTTATAACACAGTGAAATGTCCGTGAGGGGGCGCCGTAAGGGCGACGAAGAAAGGGTCCGACTCACTCGTTGATATCTGGGGAAGGATGGGCGAGATGGACAGGAGAGAATGACGTGCCCAGGTCCCCCACAGTAAAGACACAAATGTTCTCTGAAACGTCTCTCTCGTTCTTCCATGGAGAGACAGGACCGGCCAAGTTGCCTAGGTTCACCAGGAAACTGGAACGTAATGGGCTCCGGGATCCGCTGTCTTGGAAAACCTGGAAGTCGGGGCGAGCGTGAGCGCTCCGCCTCGCGCTCTCACAGCCGTTGATCGACCCGGACACAAACACCAATTAATTCCTCCAGGTCCTGAGGAGTGTCGACTGTCACCAGATGATCCTTAACGGCATTAGACAATCCATGCCGGAAAGCGTCACGGAGAGCGACGTGGTTCCAGCCGCAGTCGAGGGCAAGTGTACGAAAATCCACTGCTTTGTCACTTACAGAGCTTCGACCCTGCCGAAGCTTGAGTAGGGCTTGAGTGGCCTCCGGTCCCGTCCGCTGCCGATCAAACAGTCTGGATAGAGTACGGGTAAACTGAAGATAATCCCTGCAGAGTGGGGAATCCTGAGCCCACTCACCAGTGGCTCATTCGGCCGTTCGACCTCCGAGGAGTAATAAGACATACGCCACCTTGGACCTCTCTGAGGAGAAATCTGTTGGACTGAGTTCGAAATGCAGACTGCATTGCACCAGGAATGGAGTGCAGCGCCCAGCTTCCCCAGAAAACATAGATTGAGTAGCAAGGCTCCTAACACGCACCGCATGAGTAGTGGAGCACCCAGCAGAAGCTATAGAGATCACCTTGGAAACCTGGGCTTGACACTGCAGAACCTGGTCCGAAATCTGCTCCATCCGGGCAAGCAGTGTGGCTGTTGTTTGATCGTGCTTTTGCTGCATGTCCTGAAGGTAAGAATCCGACCCACCCGCTGAGTCCATACTGGCCAGACGGTACTGACGTGATGTATGAGGAGAAGAGGACTCAGACGCGGGAATAGGATTTAGATTCTTTATTGCCTTGAACCAGGCCGTGTTTGCAAGCGGGTAGAAGCAGAAAAACCAGAAGGCAGAGCCGAGTTCGGTAACGGGGAGACCAGCCGAGAGAGCAGAGGTGTCCAGGGGATAATCCAGAGGAGGGTCCGAGAAGTCGAGCAGGGTACAGAGCCGAGGAATCAATCCGAAAAACCCACAGTAAGGAACGCTGAACTTCTGGCAACAGGAGAACACAGACAGTCTTGCAGAGACCTAGAAAAACAGGCGAACTTAAATAGAGGGTGCTGATTGCAGGATTGCAGCCAGCTGATGAGGATGCCTTTTTACAGAAATGAATTAATTGACCTATGAGGGATTTATCTGATGACATATTTTGTCTTCAGCAGCTTTAAACTTTAATTATGCACACGTTAATACAAAGATTTCATTGTGAATAAACAATTGCTAAAGATAGCTTTAATGCATATGCCCTGATTTTTTTTGTTTTTTCAGCAATCCCATTTAGAGAGAAATAGGGATGAGTGTGAAAGCTGAGCAGCCGACCTCGCTACCACTGTAGTTTGAGAGCAGGCTCGTTTGATGCAAATCAGTGCTTCTCTTTGCATCTGATTGTGGCCAAAGCTGATGTCACTATAATGCTCTTTTTAATGTGTTTTTGGTTAAAAGTCATTAATAAAAGAGTGTCTGTCTTGTATTTTGTCACCCTATAGTGTATGACACCCCGTGTGTCAACAATCATTTGTACTGCAGTTAATGTTGGGTTAAACCCTAAGCTTCAGAGTGGTGGAGGATGGATGCTCACTGGGGCCACTTGTGTTCAAATGTACCCACTCACACAGCTGTGAGGTGCTTTTGTTTGGAGCATTGGGTGAACGGAGCACGTGACGAATAAGTATTGAAAGCATTTACAGTTTGTATTCCACATGACTCTTAAAACTTAGTATGCATTATTCTGTTCTTTCTTGTAACTAATGCAGAGCTGAAGCACTAAAGCCTTGAGTGGAGTGTAGTCAGAGCAACGCAGCATGCAAGTGTGCTGGGTTCTTTATTTTACTTATTTCTTTGTCTTGAGCTGCAATAATTTGCACTTTGCACGCAAACAGTGAGTGAGATTTAATCATCAAAGCAAGTGTTGGGTTTCAAACTGTTTGCTTTGACAGCAGAGCTGGTGGGGTGTCAGGTTGTTAGACTGGCCTTCAATCAGAGGACATGGTCTGGAGCTCCTGTCCACTCTACTGCTCGGTCTGCTTTGCACTGTTTTTTACTTTATTATACAATAGATCTTAACCAATGCAGACTGAGTGGACTTTTTTTATTACCACCTCATATCACGCAACTCTAGAATATGATTTCCTTACGCAATAACAACCTCAAACAGAGCCTTGATGTGCAAATTCTTGGGGTTTTTTCAGTTTGCAACTGGGCTTTGCAGTATGTGTCTGCATGTGCACTAGCCTCTCAAGTTCAACATTTTAAAAATTCACAACAGATTATCCACATGTGCTACATATATGCAACCTTCCCTCAAATGAAGCCCAAATACTGAAGAAACATTTGTACAATGAAACTAGAATATTTGCATTTCCTGAAGAAAATGCAGGTGCTTGCCCATGTCACACTGCATTAGCTTAGCATTTGCTAGCATTAGCATTAACATAAATTAGCATTATCTAGCATTAGCATTAACGTTAGTTAGCATTAGCTGGAATTAGCTTAGCATTAGCATTAACCTAGCAATAGCTTAATATTAGCAAAAAGGTTGAAATGGGTTGAACGTATTAACTGAACATGTTAAAGGTTGAATGGTTTGTAATTTGTTTGCAAAGATCTTAAAGTAACTTAATGAGCTGTTAATTCTGAAAATGGGATCAGGGCTGAAAAGTCGATGCACTTTCACGGAAAATGTAATCACTCAAAAACTTTAAAAGGTACAAATGACAAAAGCGATAGCATAAATCACTGGAACCTCCTGATGGTTTTAATTGCATAATTGTCATTTGTAGAAGGGGCGGAGCCAACAGTGACGGTTAGTGAAATCTAATCTCAGCCAGTTGCAAAATTCAATTGCAATAGCTGGTCATTCAAAACATAGAGGTCATTTACTCTGACATTTTACTACTAAAAATGCTAAATTTAAATACTTGGACTAAAATGTGAAAAGTGTGTCTAGGATCAATAAACTACATTACTTCATACCTAATCTTATATTTATTCAGCTGGTTTTAGGGTTTACAGTACTTGCACTTTAATTGACACAGAACTTGCTGCAGTGCATCTTCAGAATGTTTGATTAATCAAAAAAATTGAGCCATTGAACAAAATGTTTCACTTTAAACAGTATTGTAAACATATTGTACAGTACTTGCAAATTCTTGCTACATAAATTTTCAGTGACAAATTTGGAGTTTTGGCCATTGATGTTGGGAAAATATCAGAATTATATCTCAAACTATTTTTATAGCTTTTTTAATTTTGCCCTTATGCGAAGAATTAGAATCAATGCAAAATGGCATTTTTAAACATCACTTTTTCACTTTTGGAGCTAATAAATTATTGTTTAAAAGAAGTTACCAACATCACCATGCTGTTTATTTAAACGCTAACGGCTACCGGTTTATTTAGCCTAAAATTGCTTGGCCCCGACCAGAACTTATCATTGTCAAGCTGCTTTTTATCTAAATACTTTTTGATGTCACAAAATCATCTGGATGTGCATAAGAGGAACAGTGATCAGTGGATCGATCGATCAGGTTTGAGGGGAAAACAAAGGAATTGGTAGAGATTTATTAGCGCTCACTTTTTTCCTATTATTGCAAGCTGTTTTTCTATCAAGTTAAACTCAAGTTCACTCCTCACTTTATATCTAATTTTCCATTATTATTTTTTCATCTTCTTATGGCCTTTGTCTGGGGTTGTTGGTTCTGCAGGGCTCTGTTTCTGGGCTTGTCCAATAACCCTCATATCTCTGACTTACACCTGGACATCAGCAGCTGTGAGGTAAGCTCTTCACTTTACTGCTTCACTTCATCCTCCTCAGAGAGCGTTACGCTCGTGGCTATCCCATCATGCTCTACATCCCTCTGTTTACCGCCCACAGTTGAGGTCAGCCGGCGCTGGTGTAATTCAAGAGCTGTTTCCTCGAGTTTCTTGCGTGGGAACTTTCGATATCTCCGATAATGGTATGGAAGCCTTTCTAAGCACACATTCACAAGTTTTGATTTTGGTTGAATTTTATTTCAGCCATCATTTTGGTGACATTTTATTTAAAAATCTGCTTCCTTTCTGAACTTATTCTGCACATTACATTAACTCCCTGACACTGCAGAACTTCATTTCACATCACTCTCTTGCCCTATTTTTTTCACTTTAATCATGCCAAACACTTCTTGCAAAAACATGTTAAATGTGATGGCTTCTACACAGTCGATCTGGGTAATGGCCAATAATCTACAGTGCTCATTAAGTAAATAGCCTCATTTAGTACGAGCACAGTGGTCTTAATGCATCTTTTCTAACGAAAGTCACTTCTGCTCATGTTTTATCTCAGTGTCTGTCACCTCTTAGCAAATTCAATTACAAACCCTTCACCTCTAAACTATACCTGCAGAGTTTTATTGTCTCACTGTATGAGGCATTGTAGGATTTGCTGATCTGTTTTGCTCTTTTCGTTATCATCTATGTTTTTTTTTTCTTCTTTTTTTTTGGTATTGGACCATGAAAATAGTATATTTTATTATCATGTGTTTCAAATATTTTATTTAGAATTATCTTTTTTTGTGTATCAATGACACTTTTCCCAAAATGACAGAAAAATACACAAAATGACTCAAAAAACACACAAAATGACAGAAAAATACACAAAATGACTCAAAAAACACACAAAATGACAGAAAAATACACAAAATGACTCAAAAAACACACAAAATGAGTAAAAAATGACAAAATAACAGGTAAAGACAACATAACATGCACAAAATGCCAACGCAATTTCACAGTAATTGAAAGCAAATTACACAAAACAATAAAAATATAGGAATTGACTCCAGAAACGCATTCTAAAAGTTGACATAAATGTTGATAATGTGATAACATTTTTGTGTCCCGTTGTGATAAAATTTGCCTTTTTCTCTTCTATATTGTTAGAAACTTGGTTTTTTTCAGAAGATCCATCCATCGGCTGTAACTTTTTTACCTTATATAGAGTTAGTCAAGCTTTGTTCAGTTGTGCGTTCCCCGCCACAGTGTGAAAGGGGATATAGGTTTGAGTTCCGTCTGTCCGAGTTAAAGGGGACAGATTTTCTCAGAAACCGTTTAAGATACGATAACCAAATTCGGTGTGTGGCTTCAGGGTATGAATACCTTGATGGCGTTAGCAAATGAGAAGCGCGCAATTTTTTTTTTGTTTTGTTATTTTCCTTTCTCCATTTTTTTTACTCTGTTCAAGGTATCTTCAAAGGCGACAGCTTTTCTTAGAAACCATTTAAGATAGTTAGCTATTTTATATTCTGATGTGATATAATTTTCCTATGTATACATCTACGTTTAGGACATTTAGGAAAAGGTTGTGAGATATAATGACAACCAATCTGGCGGGTGATGTTGATGACTGTCTTCTTGTTTTTTATTATTCTATACAAATTTTACCTACTATGTTAACCTTGTTTCAATAACTAATCTATTGGCTTTTATTTACACTGTTTTTATTATTTAATTACTTAATACAGTGCTTCTCAAAGTGTGTGACGAGCTCCCCTGGTTGGGAGACATGACAGGTGGGGCGCAAAAAACAGGAGGAAATTTTCAATTTCATGCCAATCTTCTTAAAGTGGCTTTCTTTATTGACAATAAAGATCATTAACACTACACAAAATGCGTACATGCAAAGAAAGTAATTATGAGTAGCCTAAAAATATAGCAGCATGAAATTATTAGACGTCATTAGATAGGGACTGGGAACAAAATGTAACTTGGAACAAAAATAATGACCCTTTGCCCCCTGTTTCGACACCAAAACTTAACCTAACCTCCCTCACAGTTATCCTCTTAGGGACTTTTTCTCAATAGAGACTAGTAACAAATGTTAATCTCAACATTTTGACTTTATTCTCGACATTTTGAATTTTTTTTGATTTGTGCAAAAATATTTTCTCCATCAAAATTAGCCCTAATCCGCTTCTATATGGGTTCTATAAGCACAGGTGGGGCTTGAAAGTTCACCTTCTGTCAAAGTGTGAAACAACCAAAAAAAATGTTTGCGAACCAATGACTAAATGTGTTATTTAGCAGGTATTAGTTCTAACCAAATGTCTGCAGAGTTTTTGATGCAGACGTTTCACAGATGTGCTTGTTGTGTTCTGCTCTGTGCAGGATTGGATGCTGATTTGCTGGCTGTCATCCCAGCACTCTCCCGGCATCCCTCCCTCAAAAATTTGATGCTGGGAAGAAACTTTAACATCAAGGGCAGGTAGAGACTGTGCAGGGGCACGGTGGCACAGATGGTGGAGGAGATGACACAGATGATGGATGTTTTTTTTTGTTTTTTTTGTTTCTTCCTCAGGGCGCTTGATGAGATTCTACAAAAACTGGTTCATTTGGTGCAAGAAGAAGACTGTGTAAGTGTGATTATGTAACATATTGCACACACACAAATCGCTGCGGTGTGTGGCACAGATGCACGCCTACGTGGGCCTTATTTGTCACCACATGAACGCACAAACCCACACTCGTTCTGCGTTTAGGCTCAGTTTCTCACCTGCCACATAAACAAGGTGCAAACAGGATCACGACCAATGTTGTCTGCTTGCCTCACAGATGATTCATACGCTCTCAGTTTATTCATTAGTCTCCAGAGGCTGCCTCCACTCCCTGCTCTGCAAATCTACCATGAAAAAGTAGCGTACTCAATTATTTACCAGTGTTGATGGCACTAGTTCACAATCAGGAGTTTTCTTGTGTGCGAACACACCAAGGAAACAAAAGTTATACAGGGTACTATCATCCCTTGAGCAGTAGTTGTGTTTTCATTTGCTAAAGCAATGACAAAACGTGCATCAAAATCATTTTTGACTGTGCCCTGGAGATCATTGTTATTCATATCGGTGCAATGTTAGTGAGTCACGGAGGGGCGGTGAGCATCAACCTCGAGAAAATTACAAATCCCAGTGGCCTGAATAATGAGCAGCAA
The DNA here is from genome assembly GCF_900634775.1 of Gouania willdenowi. Lineage (NCBI taxonomy): Eukaryota > Metazoa > Chordata > Actinopteri > Blenniiformes > Gobiesocidae > Gouania > Gouania willdenowi. The sequence continues at coordinate 11,045,086 of NC_041060.1, read as the reverse complement.
TTTCAAAACAGTAAAAAGGAAACTAGCCAGTCAGGAAAAAAAAAAAATGAATATTTAACAGCAAGTCTTGAAATATGCCAAGTAATTTGAGCATTCGATCATCAAAAGGAGAGAAGTAGCCTCTAAAAGAACTATAATAAAACACAACTCTAGCAGTTCTTGAAAGCTCATTAGCCTCAACAAAATAATCTTGTTTTTTTTTGTGGGAAAAAAGCCAAATGGAGGCAATTACAACTGTCATGCAAATTAGTTCTTTTAGTAATTTCATAGGTTTACAGACACAATAAGCATCACTTTCAAGAAGTGATTAGAAAGTGAGCATCAAAATGGACCTTATGCTTCTTAGTTAAATAATGCAAATAAGAGCACAGAAAAATATACAATCTACAGCTTTCTTGGGCTTTGCTTATTTATTTTGCCAGTTACATTTATTAATTCTGAAGTTCAGCTGCACAAATCTGAAGTACGGCAGGGATGTTAGTTGCATTTGTGTCAATAAGTTAACACACATGCAATTTTTTTGGGTGTATGATTTTCTTTCATCTTTTTTTTATTTTTTCGATTTTTTTTTTTTTTTTTTTTTTTACATCATATGTCCCAAAAGTCCCCAGCCTCAGTTGTCAGTGTGTTCTTATTTTCCTATTTTCTACAACAGGAACAGATGTGTTGCCAAAGGTATTATTAGCATAGTTATTTTAGTTATTTTAATAGTCTAGTTTGCACAAAGACTATTAGTTTCATTCATCTACTCATATCAGAAATCTCTAAACACATGATTAAGCTACATTAAAGGCTGATATTTTACAGCGGTGTCAAACTCATTTTAGTTCATGAGCCAAATATGGACCAGTTTAGTCTCAAGTGGGCTACAGATCATTGGTTTGCAAAACAACACTATTGTGCCCTAGTTTACACTTCCATATGAAAATGAAATAAAAGTGTGTTTGTAAATAAGGGACAGATCTTCACTTGTTAATTCCTTGATTTTTTTTTTGGACAATTTTTTTATTCAGTTTGGGTAGATTTTGTGGAATAATTTGAGGGATTCTGGAAGAAATAAGAGTTCTTTCAATAATTTGAGATTAAAAATGACTGCCATCATGTGATGTACGTGTGGGGAAACTGTGATCACTTGCTAATTTTGTGGAGTTTGATTGAATTTGTATTTGGAGGGGCTGGATTAGTTGGTAGTTAACACATCAAATCATGTTTTTTCTATTATTTTAATTCCTCCTGCAGGCTGAATTGGACACTCAAAAATGTCTGGATTTGACTCCCAGGCCTTGAGTTTGAAAGATGTGCTTTAATAGAAGAAGATAAAAAAGTGAAACAATAAAAATATCTAAAAAAAAAAAAAAAACTAATGAAAAAAATACAAGTATCTGTACTTTTTGACTTGATTTATTGCATACATTTGGTTTGTAGTTAAATGACCATAAATACCCTCCTTGTTGTGCATTCAGCATCCAAGACACGTCTTTATAGGAACTATTAGTCAGACAGAGGCTTAACTCTCAGCCTCATGCTTTCAGGGTGTTTGCATCATTTTTAAAAGGGAATATGCAAATTCAGTGTTTACAAAAACATAAAAACATTTCTAAATGATTCCAATAAACCAGATAGAGTAAGAAACATTACTTGTTACTTTAGTAGATTTCATATTTGTTTCATTTGATGTTTGATTGTTTTTACTTGTCAAATACATGTATCATCCATTCCCCCCAGGTGCTACAGTCCCTTTCCTTAGCCGACTCCAGGCTTCGCCAGCGAGGGACCGTCCTGGTCAATGCTTTAGGCTCCAACACATGCCTCCGAAAAGTCGACCTCAGTGGCAACCTCTTGGATGACTCTGGGGCCAAGATGCTCAGCAAGGCCTTGCAGATCAACACAACACTCAGGTCTGTCTGAGTTATAGCTTTTAATTGGGTATTGAAAAAAAGATGTGAAAGCGAATCACAGAAAAGTCTGGGAAAATGTTTATTTTGATGACATTCATAAACTACTAAATTCTGCTAACAGACAAACAAAACAAAAATAAATAAACGCCAGTGAAAATATGACCTTTTGGCTGAGGTAATAAACCAAAGTGTGTGTTGCAGTATTTGGAAAATTATATATTTTTTCAGAAAGGGAATTTGGTTGCGATGTCTAAAAGTAATCTTTGGGAACTTTGGAGGCAAATGAACAGAAGCAAGAATAGACGTAAAAATCCAAAAACGAGAAGAAATGATGTTGAAACCGTGGACTTTCTGTAAAGATGTTTTATAGCAAAAACGAGGAAGAGGAGGAGTGAACAAAAAAGGGAGCTGAAACTAACCTAATTTTATAAAAAGTGGAGGTAGATGGGGCTGAGAAATGTCTTATTTTGGTTGTAATTGTTTATGCACGATCAGGAAACGTGGTGTATTTGTGACAAGATTTTGGTGTGTGGGCGATGTGAAGCTTAGAAAAAAAAAAAACAAGTGAAACCTCTTTTCTTTATGCCCGTCTTCTCTCATTTCCTCCTGATTTGATTCCTCACAGGAGTGTGACGTGGGATCGCAACAACACCACCGCCACTGGCTTCCAAGATGTGGCACGAGCACTCGAGCAGTGAGAAAAACACAAGAACGCACTCACACACACACAAACACACACACTTGTTGACTGACAGACACACACAGTCACACACCCACATGAGAAACTTTGTTCTTTTTTGAAGAGGGAATACACAAACATTACTGTCGGTTAGTTAACACTCACAATATTTATATGCTCTTTGTCCTTGATAACCTTTAGCTTATTATCAACAGTATATTTCTATTTCTTTTTTTTTCCTTTAGTAACTTTACCCTCCAATACATGCCCCTCCCCCTCAGTGATGTCACACAAGCATACCGCAGCGCACCAGAAAAGACTGACCAAGCCCTGACCAAGGTTTGGAACCGCTTCCATTCTTTCTACTTGGATGTCTGAATTTGCTGTGTCATGATGTCGATTGTCGATACAAATGAAGAACGGCATTACTTGAAAAAATATTGATAGGTTTGATGAATGGCTTTTGTTTGCTTTTAGTTTAAAGGAAGACAATTAAATGTGAAAGTTTCCATAATTTGCAGTGCTGCTGTTCTGTCAAACACCTCCCAATGCTCTAAATCAGACGTGGGCTACTCTAATTGTATATGCCCCTCCAAGTAAACACACAAAATGACTCAAAAAAACATAGAAAAGGACAGAAAAAAATTTCACTCCAATAACACACGATACAACTAAAAAAATATACAAAACCCTCTGAAAAAAACAATAACGACACTAGAAACGCACAAAATGAGTCCGAAAACACACTAAATGAGTCCAAAACACAATAAATGCCTGAAAAATGCACAAAACAGCAAAATACCAAATTTACTCAAAAAACACACAAGACACCAAAATATATACAAAAACCCAGAAGAAAACAAAACAATGACAAAAACAAAATGCCACCAAAAACACACTAAATTCATCCAAAAACACACAAAACTATGACAAAACACATAAAAGTAGAAAAAGATTTTTACAAAACAATTCCATAGACAAAATTAAAACAAAAACATACAAAAAGACTGCAAAATCACATTAAACAACAAAATTTGGAATAACATATGCAAAACGACTACAACAAACTCTTTGTCCTTTCCTGTATTAATGTTTAGATTGGTCATTATATTATGCTGACGTGAAGGTTGATAATGATGTGACCCTCGGATGGGACAATCACATTTTTGTGGGCCTTTCTGTGATTAAAATTGCTTATCTTTGCACTAAATAACAGGGTATATTGAAGGGTTGCACATCTCCCTGTGATAAACGATTCGATATGCATCTCGTTACACAGGCTACGATTTGATTGAAAAACGATATTATTTTATTACTGACAGATTCAATACAGTGTAGGAACTATACGATTTGTTTCTACGGTGAATATTTGTTGTAGATATTCTATAAAATAAAGAAGCCAATTCTAAAGTGACAGTACAAGTCTGTTGTTTTCAAATATGTAGAAGACCATGTATTTCCAAGCATTGTGGCTTGATGGCACTGGAAAAACAAAAACAGAACAACATGTCATTGTATTTATTTTTAGACATGGACCAAAAAAAAAAAAACAGTCTGGCTGACTCATTAGATGGAAACTCCAGAGGTAAAAGTAGCACAGAATACTAACAACAAAGTGCAGCATTTCAGTCTGAGCATAGTGTTTTGAGCACGAGAGGTGGGTAACAAATATGAAACATTTCAGTGTAAACAAGTTACACACCTATAAACAAACCATTTAACTATAACCTCATAATGATGACCCCATCTGAAAATGTGGCCTCAGGCCTGGGGAGCTAGAGTGGAAGGACAAAGCAGCAACCACATCCTTATCTTAACAATGCTTAAAAAAAGCTGGTTTCTGCTTAAATCTCATTAAAACCAATAGCCTACAGTGATCCTTCTGCTGAATTATAAAGACATCATGTTAAAGTAATGCTTGTGTGAATAATGGCATTCCCAGTATTTTCATATTACCAATAAATGTTACTCATGTCTAACTGCTTCATTATAAAACACGTTTTCATCAGTACAGCAGCAAAAGTAGCTGATAATCGCACACATGATGAACATCTAACAACACAGTTTTAGCAGTTTGTGTCCTCTCCTGATGTGATAAAAGAAAGCCTTGGAAAACCATTTAAACATAAAACCTGATTCAAAGTGAAATGTTTGGATCTGTTTTATTATTAGTCGAATAGAGTAGTTAGCGTCAGTGCTAAAATGCTGTTTCTCATTTGGCTCGTAGGCTGTGGTTAATTGTGCGAGTCTGTTTGCGTCAAGAAACCACAAACTGTGTCTGTGAATTAAATTATGCTGCTAAACAGGTGTGAGTTCCATATTGTCTTTACCTTATCAGTGATGATGATGATGATGTCGTGTGAACAGTTTCAACTGCTGAGACAAGAAAATGAATTTTTCATGAGGATCAAAGTCATGTCTCCTTATTATCATGTAAATGAACTTGTTTGCTGTCCATGCCTCGGTGTATTTTGTAATCACCTGTCACCTTGTTTTAAATTCACTTTTTTCTACTGTGTACGTATGACAGATCCAGCGTGCCCTGCTCAGGAACAACCAGACTCAGCGTTTTTCACAAAAACAAGCTCTGAGGCTGCACCAGGGCCTGGTTACCAGCACTGCCGAACAGGTGTGTGTGTAAAAAGTTATTGGCATTGCAGATACTAATTTTCATCCGTGTGTGTTGTGTCCAGGTGATGGAGCGTCTGTGCGTGCGCCTGCAGCAGCAGGTTTTTATGCTGAAAGGGTGTGAGGAAGGAGAGGAGGTCCAGACCGCCAAACAGATCCTCAAAGAGGCCAGAAACTCCAGAGCTGTGAGTGCACTGATGAAATCATTCACTGCCAGCCATTTTCAGAACAGCTACCCCCTCACTACCAGCCATTTTAGAGCATTTTGACTGATTTTGACAGAATATTTCGTACTATGACTATCTGAAATCTGAAACCAGATTCTGAAAGATTAGAGTCTCTACTTTCATCAGAACATTTTTGGGTTCTTTAGAGCTTTCAAATCATCCCACAGAAAAAAGTAAAACAGTCTAAATGACCAACTAATTCATTGTAAATACTGTATCTCAGCTATATCTTTATCTACAAAATAATACACATATTCAATGAAACTCCACAATATTAGCAGGGCTCACATTTTCCCGATGCTTATATTACATGATGGAAGTATTTTTTTTATCTCAAATTATTTAAAAAACTTTAAATGTTTTCAAAATCCTGCAATTTTCTTCAAATTATTCCACAAAATTTCCCCAAATTACATAAAAATTGGTCACAAAATTTATAAAAAATTAAAATAAAGATCCTGCAGGGACTCATGTGTCACTTATTGCTTTGATATTATCAGTGCCGTACATATCAGAGAATGTATTTATACGTGGAAGTGCAAACTAGAGCACACTGATTAAATTACTAATTTTTCTGCCTAAAATTTGCTGCCCGCTTAAGATAAACTGCTCCGTATTTGGCCCCTGCACCAAAATGAGTTTGACACCCTTGGTTTAGTGAAGTCCATCCATATCAGCCCACAAGTAAACTTTAATCATTATGGAAATAATTTAGACTTTTCTATCTCAGTCCCTTCAAAGTCAATAAAACTCCACAGTATTTGCAGAGGCTTAATATTTTTACTGTGCCTTTATCACATGACTGCAGTCATTTTTAATAATACATGTCAAAATAAAGTTTTCTATATACCTGCAATTTCTTACAAATAATCCCCCAACTTTATCCTAAATTGCACAAATAAGAAATAAAGGATTTTGAAGTGAAGATCCAGCACTGATGTATGTCATTTAGTGTTGAAAATGTTGAAAATACCACCTTTTTTACCACTTAAAACCTGCAGCTTTGAGATCTAACTTTGTCTGCATTCCTTGCTGAGGTTGCAGGATGAATTTTATGATTTTCTAATTAAAAACTCATCTTTACCCCAGAACAGCCCACAAACAGGACCACTATAAAACACAGTATCTGAGCTCACTGAGGATTATAACGTACAGTAATTATATCAAGGGGTCAGTGCTGAATCTCACTTTTTTAAACATATATCTCTGGTTATGGTTAAAACTCACAACTTTGCACATTAGTATTTTCCATTGAGGTAAAAATTTGTTATCAACAATCCATCTGGATATTCCCATTTGACCAATTAATGATCTCTTTCTTTCCAGTACACTGAAATATGTTTTCCACCCAGGCTCCAATTAGGCGAAAGAATCAGAACTGCTAGATTTTACTGACATTACTCCATCTGCTCATCATCTAAATGTCTATTTTGTTTCCAACTTATGTGCAAGTTTTGCATTACGTTGGAATAAGATGTGACATTTGGATGTTTGTGCTTGCAGTGTGATGTACAGGATATTACTTTTAATAGGTAGACAACTGAGACCCTCAAAATGACAGAACATAGTAATGATGAAATTTGGCTTTTGTTTGTTTGTTTTTAAATGCAAATTTAGGCCTTTATTTCACAACATTTTCTAAGCTTTCTAGCACTTTACTACAGAGGTAACTATGATATAGCTTAGAGATGGGCCACTTCTATCACATCGAGTGTGATTGTTTGATCCAAGGGCCACATTATCAACATTCATGTCGGCACATATCTTTTTCTGATATTTTGTAGTCATCTTAAGTGTTTTTAGTGTAATTTAGTGTATTTTTGTTGTTGTGTTAATTTTTTCTCTCATTAGATGTGTTTTTGTGTATTTTTGCTGTTGCCTCGTGCTTTTGGTGTAAATTTTGTATGTTTTTATCTTCTGTGTATTTTTGTTGTGGTTTTGTTTGTTTTTGGAGTGAATTTTGTGTATTTCTCTGTCATTTCATGTGTTGTTCTGAGTCAACTGATGTTTTTATGTGATTTGGGGTCAGGAGTTTTCTATTTTTGTCTTTTATATATCTGCATTTTTGTGATCACCTTGTAAATTAAGTAAATTGAATGTATTTATCTCTCAATTTGTGTGTTTATGTTGTTCTTTTGTGTGTTTTTGTATTATTTTTGTGTATTTTTGTGGTCGTTGTGTGTGCGTTTGGTGTGAAGTTTGTATATTTTTCTGTTATTCTAAATCTTTTTCCTGTGGTTTTGTATATTTTTCCTTCCATTTTCTATCTTTTTAGAGTGAATTTTGTGCATCTCTCTGTCATGTCTCGTGTTGTTTTGAGTCAAATGTTTTTTTGTGATTTTTGGTTAGGTGTAATTTTTGACGTTTTCTATATTTTTCTGTATTGTTATTGTCACTTTTTTTGTTTTTTGAGTAAATAAAATGCATTTTTCTCTCATTTTGTGTGTTTTATGTTGTTTTTGTGGATTTTGTAGTCTTGTGTGCTTTTGGAGTACGTTTTGTACATTTTTCTGTTATTCTATGTATTTCTCATTTTGTGTATTTGCGTTGGCTTTGTGGGCTTCACAAATTTAATAGGAGGGCTACCAGTTGCTCGTGTCTTTTATAGCTGGAAAACCAATGATCTTGCCAATCATTTACATGATTAAAATTACAGTATTTAAAGATCAATACTTGTCCATGTAAGGATCTTATTTTCTTAGTTTTGTGACTCTTTCCTTTGTCCCCTCCAGCTGTATCCCTCTCTGTGTGAGCTGGCCCATGTGCTGTCAGTCGACGGCCCTGTCAAGCAACGCCTGGACATCCTGGCTGGGGAACTGGCTAAAGCTGCAGACAAAGAACTGCAGGTGAGTTCTGCACACTGATGGCATCGGGATGAGGAATCATGGCCCTCATCACAAAACAACTTTTTTCTTCTTTGATGCAGTGTTTTATTTTGTCACAGTGGAAAACTAAACTAGGGAGCTTTGAAATTGCGCATTAAGAGTGTGTGCGTGTGCGTGCGCGTGTGTGTGGTGCTGTTTTGCTGACATCAAAAGAAAGGATTCCATAGTCCTGTTGGGAATCAGCAGTGCAGCCTCGACGAGTAAGAAAGCAGCACACATCCTACTGAGGCTGTGGCCTGAATACGTTCTCTCCAATTTAAAAGTTTTTCACTTTAAATTTAAATCTGAGTTTCTGCGATCCAGGTGTGTTAAATGCACAAATGTCAGTTAGATTCACATTTTTAATCCAAAAAGAACATTTTTACTCATGTGCTCAAAATGACCTATTTGGAATAATGTAAGAAATTTCACACTGGTGCTGTAGATCAGTTGTTCTCAACCTTGAGGTCAAGTCCCCATTTGGGGTCGCGAGACACTGGGAGGGGGTCGCCAGATACCTTCAAGAAACGAGGAATATTTTTGAACAATTTCAGCCCAATTTTGCTTATTTTTACCCTTTTTCTGCCACTACACTAAACTTGCCATATTTTAACTTATTGTGCCACTTTTCTTTCTCCTTTTAATGCATTTTTGCTACATTACCCCCATTTCTGCCACCTCTCTGCTCTGCACATTTTTGACACTTATAAACCCTTTCCACCACCTTTCCCACCTAATGTCACAAATGTTGACCCATTATTGTCAGTTACGCTTGTTTTTGCCAATTTAACCACATTCACGATTTGTCATGCCCATTATTTGCCAGTTTAAACTAATTATTCCTTCTTTTTAAATTACGTGACCTCATGCCCCTCTTATTTCTGTCACTTTTAAGCCAATATTGACACTTTAAACCCTTTTTTACCACTTTTTCTGTTTGTTTTTGCCCACTCTAATTTGCAACTTTTAACCAATTTCTGTGGTTTTTAAAATCACATTTCACCACCTTTATCACCATTTTTTATTTTAACCCATTTTATTTCTGATTAAAACAAGGCTTTATATCTTTAAGTTGAGTATGTACGATGGCCCAAATAATAATAAACTTCCTGGATAACAGTGGATATTATTCAGATAAATGAATAAATATCCACAGATTCATAAAACAATGGACCATCATTTTACTGACTTTATGGATGGGCCCCCAAAAATCCCTCCCCTTTATTCCCCCTTATATATGGCCCCGTCTCCAAAAACCTAAATCTGTGACATCTTGTATTCAACTTGTGCACTGAATACAGTTTATCTGTGCTCACTGCTCTCCAGGTGGTGGTGGACTCCATGGTGTCACTTTGCCGTGAGCTGTGCCCGATGTCCACCTCAGCAGCAGAAAGACTGAGCCCTCCTCTTTCATCCATTTCTGAACAAGTGTCCATCCCTCGCCCGGCTATTCGTAACGCACTGATGGAGAGAGCAGCGGAGGATATCAACAAAGCGCTGGAGTAAGATAAGCAGCGAATTAAAACATTTACTACAGCCGGGGGAGCTGATTGAACCTGTATCTACTGTCTTCCTCTCAGGGAGGTGAAGCTGTCTGTGGTCTCCTACTTGACCAACTCCATTGTGGATCAGATTCTGCAGGAGCTCTACACTACCCATAAAAACCTGGTACTGGTAATGCACCTTTTCTGCATGACTTCCTCTAGATTGAAGAAGCAAAAGTCGCTTTACTTTACATTAGTAGCTCAGCTTCCTGTATCAGTGATGATGATTAAAGCCATTGAAGTGTCCAGTTACAAATAATTTCCTTTCATCCAAACAAGCATCATTAAAGCTGCCAGAGACACTTTTTTGTCAGATAAAGACAAAGTGTAGGCCTCATTAATCAATAAATGGAAAATCCTTTTCTCGAAAAAAAAGATTTAAAATGTTGAAATTGCCATTTGAAAGTTTTTTTTTTTTTATCTCCACTGTAAAAACTCTCTTCTCGACTTTGTTAGAAAAATGTTATGTGCATTGCATTATGGGGTGTGGAGTCCCGTAGAGAGATGCATAGAAGTGTTTTTACTTCATTCTTTCCATGATTTCTTGTGTTTGTCAGTGACTTCTCAACACATTTCTGGTGTTTTCATAGACTTAATTTTGGGGCTTACACGGAAAGATCCGAATCCGGTCATAAATAAACGGGGAATACTGGTGACAAACAACAGCAAAAATAGTACAAAGTAGAACACTGTCCTGCTTGTTTGGCAAAAAAACGTAAGAAATTAAAAAATACACATCTATGCATCTTTTTACAGGACTGAGGACTTCATATCCCACTATACAATGTACGTAACTTTTTCAACAATGTCATTACACAGTAACTAAAGCCAAAACCACATGTTTCTATTGAAAACAAATATATTTAGTTATTAAGTAGTGCTGTTGATTCATTCTGATGAAAACAAACTTTCAAGTGGCAGTTTTAACCTTTTATATCTTTATCTAATAAAAGAATATTGTCTCCAGTAGCTTTAGGTGTCCCTGAAGTACTGGATGAAGAAGAATTCAATCATTTAAAAAATTGTAACTCTTTCAGCAGTTTAAAGCTTTAGATGTCATTCACCATTACATCCCGCATTCTCTTAAATTATGCTATTATATTGTGGGCCATTACAGATTATAAACAGGATGGACTGCAGAAATGCCTGAAATGTCAGTTTCTATCATCATATGTTACATCTTTCTTTCTTTCTTTCTTTCTTTCTTTCTTTCTTTCTTTCTTTCTTTCTTTCTTTCTTTCTTTCTTTCTTTCTTTCTTTCTTTCTTTCTTTCTTTCTTTCTTTCTTTCTTTCTTTCTTTTTCCCTTTATTAATTTACTGTTGTTAAATTGAGAACCAGTCATAAATTTGAGTATTCGCTATTTTTTATAAATTCCATGGTTTTATAAAGGAAAAATGCATTTTACCTAAAAGTGTTCCAACATCAAGCTACTATGATTGGTTTAGTTGTAGTGGAAATTAGGAAAATGCATTACTGTAATTAATTTAGCTATAAAAAGCCTACATTCCAACATCTTAAAATGATCCTTCCAAAGCGTTCATAAACCATTGTAAATCTCAGCTGATAAAGGCTTTAGAGTGTTGCATAGATTGTGTTATTAAAGCTCTAATTGAAGGCAGTCACTCCTGTCGTCTCCGGGATTAAAATGACAAACCTTCCAGAACGACATGTTGGAAACATTATGCCAAAAAGCCTCGTGGCTCTGCTCTGATTTGTTTTCAGCCCACTGATTCTGCTCCTCCATCCCTGTCTCATTTCCCTGTGTTCTGTTCCCACTGTGCCAGTTTGTCCTTTATCAAGCCCCCACTTTGCCTGATTAATTTGAGGAACTGTATTATTATTTCCCATCATTCACCATCCTGCAACCAGTGACAGTAAAACACACTGTTTTTATTTCGAGAGGAAAAACAGACTGCACCCACAGAAATGTCATACCACCATAAACATCAGCTCCTGTTAGTTTGCATTCATGCCTGTTTTGTTGTGTGTGTTTTTCAGCTTCGGCAGGTTTCTCAGGCCAAGCGCTGGGACGATGTGGGAACGGGCCGACGCACCATCAGACACTCCAGAATAGTGGAATCCCTGGAGTTCCCCGATGAGGACTTTGGAGTCAACCTGGGAATAGTAAGTGCACAATAAAGTTTGCCTAATGACTTTACAAAGGCAACAATATAAAACTTTAGCTACCATAGTTTTCTCATTTGTGTGCTATTTGATTGCATCAGGGGAATGTCAACAAATAAAATGGAATATAGATGTTTTTTATTTTTTTTTTTGTTTTTTTTTTTAAAGTGTTGTACATTTTAATTATTACCTCAAACTATTATTTTCCCAAGGTTCTTCTCCATTACCCTGATGTGCTATTGAACAAAAGAAAAAAAAACTACTCAGCAGTTTTACTCTCCCCTATACACACTAAATATTTGTGAACTTTAATGCATAAACTTTATGAGGAGTTACAAAAACCATGACTTTTATCTGAACAGACTCCACACAAAGATAGAAATTCAGTCCGAAAACACATTTGATTGCACTGTGTGCATAACGAAATGAAACGCTTGTCCTCATTATAGTTGGTTTTTCAGATATAATTGGCAGAAGCAACTGGTGGCCTGGGGGCCACATGCAGCCCTCAGTCTATATTTGTGCGGCCCCAAAAGCAAATGCAAAAAATGATGCAAAAAACACACAAAATGATGAAAAAAAACTAAATATTTAGTAACTCTGAACTTCAGTTACTTCATGTGGGGCAAACTTTCTTTACTTGTCATATGTTTTCAATTGGTCGAATCAAAATCCTGCATCCAAAACCTTTTTTGCATATATAGAATTTAAAACATTCATATTTGTATTTTATGTTGATATAATATAAACATATTTGTGACCTACTTCTTCCTCTTTGTATAGTTCATTATGCTGTTATGTGGTTGGTGTGTTTTAAAAAATAAAACCTGTCGTCTCTGACTAAAGGACACAATGGCCATCAAGAAACGGAGCTCCAGAACCAGAAGAATTCGTCCCGTCTCCACCAGAACGAGTGAGTTTTGAAGTTCCTAATCATAACGATTTCACTAGAATTACAGCATGAGAGGTTCCTAAATATGTTCTTTTAAATGTGTGAGTGGCTTGTCTACTGATACAATAGTGTCACTCAGTTGAAAAGGTGAAAGTGTGATGTTCTGCTTAAGATATATAAGAGACATCATGTGTCAGGGTTCTCACCAGCACTGTTGAGCGTAGGGGCCCCCAACGTTGTAATTTTGCTCCCCGACGGAGCATAGGAATGGCGCCCCCTACGGTCAGTTTTCAGCAACATAGGGGGGATTTTCAGTTGTTTTTTCCTTTTTTAATTGGTTCCGTCATAATTGTTGCACACATGGACACAAAAGGGACTCCAAGGTGTGCACCGGTTGTTTTAACTATTTTTAAATTTGCATAACCAAGAAACATATTCATCAGCCACACCGCACCGTCTGTTTAATACAGTGATTGGCTGGGATACTTCCGTATTTACCTGAGGACCCCTGCTTCCCTTTAGCTGCCCTCGATGCTGCCTGTATGCATCCTCTGCTTACGTAACAGTAATAACCGTCCATGTATTTAAGCTCTGAGGAGTGCGGACAGTCCAGACTCCGCTGTGCGCGGAGGCTCAAACATACCGTGGCCGGTGGCGAAGGCACTGCCCCGCTCCCAACTTGCCGTTTACCGGGGCCGTGGACATGGTTTGGTCGCTGAGCCCTCTCCGCTCTCCAGGGGGGACGGAGCCCCCTCACCCCCGGCACAGACTGTTCTTAGGGAACGGACCACGATAGTTGGCGCAAGGGGACGGTGGCGATGTCGGCCACCCAACTCGACCCGTCTAGAAACAACAGAGCACAGTGAATGGAAGCATGTTGACCACCTCCTTTTATTACACAATAATTTGGAAGTGAAGACCGCAACCATGATGAGTAGCTACACATTTGTCTCAGCACTTACAGTCCCTTGCATTAATAATTCATTGTGTTCTTTTATCCATCCACCTTTTATTTAAAAACCCAAAGTCCACAAGTGTTATGAGAGCTGATATTGTAGGTTTTCTGTTTTCAAAACTGCTTTGATTGATGTTTAGTGTCTTGTGGGATGTATGCTGCTCATTTAGGTTTTGTTTGGAAGTCTTTATTTTTACTGAATAAGCTTTTGTGTTTGATCAGATTGAATTAGCTGAACAAGCTATTATTTGAGTTATTTTTATATATATTTATTTCTTTTGTAATATGATTTCTGTTGAATTTGGTGATTTGATGTAAATAAAGATAATAGTGATACATTTGTTTGTTTACTTAATGAATGGACACCAACACATATACCTTGTTTAAAAGTATGAAATAGCCACAAAGTGAGGAAAAGAAAAAATGATGCATGAAAAATTGTGAATATTGTAGCAGTCATTGATTAATCAAATCTTAGCACCCTGAATCGAAATCGAATCGTGAGGTCGCTTAGATGGCACACCCCTAAAAGTGAGGCAGTAACAAAGATTAAAAAAACTACTTTAGCTTTACTTCACTAATTTTGGCCATCAAAGAGTTAGAAATTTAAAAATGTTCCACGCCGACAGTGCTCACTCACACGCCACGCCCCCTATGCTGTGAAAGATTCCTGGTGAGAACCCTGATGTATGCTTGAATTTTAGTTTTTTGCAAAACGAGTGCTTCTTAAATGTCAGTGCTTGGTGGATACAACAGTTCATCATCATTTATCATATTTGATGGATAATGCATTTGTTAAAAAGGATAATGGCAATGCTAACGCTAATGCCTGAAGTTGTGTCCTCTCCTATCTATTGTTGCTTAGGTTTAGCAGAGGAGCCCAGTTCCTCTCCCACACCCTGCGCTCCATCCAACTCTGCAACTCTGGCACACTCGGCATCATGGGAAAGTTTGTCCACTCTCCCCACCAACGGTTCCCCTTTACGCCATGTTACCCACGTGAGGCCACGCCCACCGAGACGACACCGAGCAGGACATCTTCCTGCAGAATCAGTGAGTGCATGCTGGGAAACGCATCTGATTTCATCTCAGGAGAAGCTGAAAGTGAACAAACACTGAGCTGTGTATTCCACTGAACTCTCTACCGAAAGCATGATATTCACTCTATGTTCCTATAGAGCGGGGGTTCTCAACCTTTGGGGTCGCGAGACCCTGGGAGGGGGTCGCCAGATACCTTCAAGAAACTTAAATATTTTTTTAATAATTTGAGCCCATTTTTTCTTATTTTTAACCTTTTTTTGCAACTACACCAAACTTGTCATATTTTAACCTATTTTCATTACTTTTTCTTGCCATATTTTTGCTCCATACAATACTCCCATTTCTGCCACTTCTTCATCAAATTTCAATGCCTTTTCTGCACATTTTCCTACTCATATTCCTTTTCCACCTAATGCTGCCATATATTGACCCATTTTTGTCAATTTGAACCTCTTTTCACCATATTTCATGCTTATTTTTGCCAATTTAACCACCTTCATGATTTGCAATGTGCATTATTTGCCAGTTTAAACTAATTGTTCCAATATTGACACTTTGAACCCTTTTTACCACTTTTTCTGTCTGTTTTTTGGCCACTCATTTGCTACTTTTAACCAATATCTGTGGTTTTTAAAATCCAATTTTACCACCTTTTCCACCATTTTTGGCCATGTTTAACCCATTTTGTTTCTGATTCAAACAAGGTTTTACATCTGTAAGATGACTATATACTATGGCTCAAATAATAAACTTCCTGGATAACAGTGGATATTATTCAGATCGATAAATAAATGTGGTTATCACAGATTCATAGAACAATGGACCATCATTTTGCTGACTTCATGGTTGGACCCCATAAAGCTCACCCCTTTATTCCCCCTATAGATGGCCCTGTCTGCACATGACTGTTCTTCAATATTCATGTCTGTGTTCAATAACCTTCAGGCAGAGTGGGGGTCCCCGGTCTCTGGCATTTTTATTTCAGGGGTCGTGGGCTGAAAAGGTTGAGAACCATTGCTATAGAGGTGCTCAAATGGCTTTAAAAGAAGTTAAATAGGAAGCATTTTTTACCTCTTGGCAGGTCTTTTGCTGGTGGTACCTTCCATAAATACTTTTCCCTTAAAGAATCAGCCATAGCATACGTCTCTATGACTCAAACGATAAGCATGTGCAGTGAGCAATCTCTCTGAAAGCTTCTATTTTTTGCAAATCAGTACAAACTCAGTTAGGACAGCACATGGAGTCTTACTGGCAAACTCCTGTTAGTCGCTGATTCAAATGTACCAGTTGTTAAGTTGTAATTATACCTACATTTGTCAGCTGATTGGCTGTTAGTCGACATGGCCACATTGATCAATTGGGCTCCTGTTACTCTGCTTCCTTTCTTCTGCACAGCATTGTTTAGAGAATGGAGGAGTCAGCATGCTGGAAGATGGACTGCCTGACTTCTATAGCAAGAGAGTTCTACCAGACAGGTAGGACGCATCCCCTAACCTTAATACATGCAGTTACATACAGTATGGGCTGTGTTCGAAATGGCACACTCTGTACTATACACTATAAACTCAATTAGTATATACTGTCTTCTATATACTATAAGTATGGTTAGGATGATTGGGGTGATGACTATTCCCACTTAACTATACTTCCAAGGTTCCCAAGATGGTGGGTGCGTGTGCGTGTGTCAATATTACTGGGGGTCCCACATAATACCTTGTTTAAATTTGAAACGCACGTCTTGGAATCCGTCTTTTGAATCAAATGTTATTTCTTGTCTATACAGTGTCTGTGAGTGTTTATTTGTGGAGAACCTATACCAAGCATGAGTAACTCTATAACTACATTCATCATGACACTTCACCAATTCAACAAACAACTTTTGGCTTTAAAGTAAGGCTGGAACCAACTTTAGCTTTACTTCACTAAATATGGCCCTCTGAGAGTTATACATTTCAAAATGTTCCGCATCAGTGATGCTTACTCGCTCGCCACGCATTGCCCCTATGCTGTGAAAAATTCTTGGTGAGAACCCTGACATTACTATGCAATCAACATCTAATGTAGGGCTAGGCAACTTTTATCACAGAAATGTGATAGTTTGATCCTATAAATATTATATCTAATATCCTATATATAGTGTATATTATATTCATACTCTTATATTTATCTTTTTACTGTATTGGTTTATGTTTTTATACTGGTGTTTCTGAGTGTAAGTACCCAGAGGAGTGACACACAATGCATTTCACTGCACATTGTACTCTGTATAATTGTGTATGTGACAAATAAAGTTGATTTGATTTTATCCGAGGGCAACATTATCAACATTCATGTCGTCATTTAGAATATTCACCGAAAATATTAACTTAGTTTATAAAGTACAGTACAAACTGCAACATAAAGTGCTTAAAAATCTTTGCTAAAAACATGAATATACATACTTATTAGGGATGTAATTCGATTAAAATTACATCGAATTACATCGGTGGGGTGATTAAGGATTACATGAAATTTAAATTCAAAGTGTTTATATGTGCAGTTAGAAACACGTTTTCCTGTACAATGAAATTACTACCTTGCTTATGAACTAAGATATAATAATGTGTTTATACAAGTTAAATCTAACAGTGGAAAATACAACACTGCCAATAGAACTAACAACAGCTGGATTAACCTTGATGTAGAGACAAAACAAGCTGCAAACTTGTGTGTCCAAAAGAGACATTCCCAAGTGGTGACACTATGGATGAAAAGGGAAAAAAACTTCCAAACACCTTCGAAAGAGGAACTATTCTTGAACTGGAGGAATGCTAACAACGTCTGGCAGGGAACAAGGCCAACACGAACAATGATAGAGAGGAGGAGGAATAAAAAAAAAAAAGACAACACTGACTACAGATGAGAATACACAAAAAAGGACTGTTCAGAACAACTGAAGAATGTTTGACCAGAGAGACATGTAAACCCATGTAAATTTGCGATGGTAAAACAGGGGACGGGACCCAGATAAGCAAACTGCTTCTCTCGTCTCCTTTTTCGGCATGTACAAAAAAAAAAAAAAAATGTAAAAAAAAAAAAAAAGTGAATGTAACCATGTCGGAAATAAACTGAATAAATAAAAAGAATAATAAATAAAAATGTTAACTAATTAATTTCACAATTTTCTGTAATTACAGTAATTGCAATTTATCACATGTTTCTACTTGAAACTGAAGCTCGTAATAGATATTTCCTTCAAACTCTAGTCTCTGGGTTTGGCTGCACACTCAAAAATTAGGGGTCGGTCAACGCCAGAAGTAAACAAACCTATGTTAATTGACAACCTTAATGCATTAGTTTTGACAGCACTAATAATTATATGTTTAAAAGCAGCGCCCACTCATAGCACTGCTGCTACCATTAATGCATAAGCTTTAGATTCTGTAAAACCTATTGGGTTCGACCTTGTAAACCATTTATCAAAATATATTGAATCAGGGTTATTTACGTGTTCACTGAGGCAGCCAAAAGTGTTCCCTTTATCACATACAATAAATCATCTTCACTATAACGCTGCCTGCCCATACACACAAATAATGCAAGGGTTAACATTAGCATCATCACAACAACTCTGACTCCTGCTGAACAGAGGTAAGTAAGGGTTTGATGGCCACACACAAGACATCTATCTATCTTTAGCACTGCTAAGTGTTACTTAATGTATCTGAGTGGCCTGATCTCTCTCTCTCCTTTTCTGCCCTTGTTTATTCAGTCAGCTGTCATCGCTCCATCAGGCTCAGTCCCTCAGAAGAAAGAAAAGACGCAGCGTCTTGTCCATTTTCTCCGGTTTCCGCAAAAACCGCAACTCTGCCGTCTTCAATCAGGATTCAGAGTGAGTCTGCAGCAGAACGAGCCCAACGTGAATGCAGGGAATAAAAAGTGATAATCTAAGTGCACTGACTCGGGGAACGAGATGGCTGTTAAATTAATCCTTAGCCGGGCATTAACGCAATTTCATAGACCTATAAATATTTTAATGGAGGGAGAAAATATTCTCCCATCTCCAAATGTTTGCTCTTGTTTTGAATTTATGCCTCTACATTCATTCAAGCTGCAGTTTCATGGAAGCTATGCCTAAACTTTTAAGAACAAATAGGCTGATTTATTTTGAACACTCACACATTGACCGTAGCTTCTGCAGACATGTGCACTAAACTACAGCGAATGTTGATTTCAGTGAAGAAACATCCTTAAAGTACAAAACAGACAAGATCAGCCTGCAGCGAGACTAATTATTACAACTGAGATCAATATAGCAAGTAATGACCTATCTACAGACCAAGTGGAGCAAGTTTTGTGAAGTGTTACCTCCAGATTGTTGCTAAGCAATCAAAGAATAGTGCTGCATTCACATGGATACGTTTATTCCAAGTTTCTTACACTGTTTTAAGGGCAAATACCAGTTGATATTTTTTTCAGAAGCACTGGCATGGATTGATTGTGTTGAGTCATTTCATTTCCAGTGATTCTTCCCCTCATGAAAATCATTTTATCCAATTCATCCTCAACATTTTGGAGCAGAAAATACATTTTAAAGCCAATATTTTATCAAGATATGTCAGACTGTGTCTAAAATGAGGAATGTCCTTTACTAGAAGGAATCAACTCCACACTCCCTCACACATTAAGAATTACAGTAAAGGGTAAGGATGGAAATGAGATTTACATCATCTTTTTGCATTAATGAGAACACTGTTATGTAACTGTGTGTGGAATGTGTGGCTAGGGATGGAATGTTATGTAGTGGAATGTTGATTGTCTTTTTAGTGTTATTTAAGCTCTTCATTTGTCAAATCTAACAAATCATTCAGTCCTGTAACGATGCTGTTGTTGTTTGTTTTAAGATTTTTAAAGAATCCATCACAGTTGATAATAATGGTCTTTAGGTGGAGGTGTGTGTGGTTCTGTGTATTTTGTAGGGATGTTTGATATTATTTTGGGGTTTCACAGAGTGACGATACGTTACGGATGTCAATTCTGCTTGTGTTCTGACACTTTGGAATATGGAGCAATGTGGAGCATTATGAACTGTCCAAGATGTTATGTATGTAGAGCTAAATATTAGGGCTAAGAATGTAATGGTATTGTATATACCGCAGTTTCATTGTTTCAACAGTCTTGCAGTAATACCATGCCATGTGACGGTACCAAACGAGAACTCAAAGTACTCCCGCTAATGTAGTTTCTTGCGGTCATTCTGAGAAGCAAACAACGTCTCTCCTGCAAAGTTTAAATCAGAGGTATGGATGCGATTTGGTTTTCCGGGTAGAGAAGAATGATTGAGGAGAAAGCAGAAAATGTTAAACCTGCCCGTGCACAAAGCGATAATGGACGTTGTTACACGTTGGAATAGCTCGCTCTATTTGTTCGTTCACTACCTGGAGCAACAACCGGAAGTCACTGCAGCCCTGTTAAGTGATGAAGTAAGACGCAGTAAATGCTCGTTTTTCTGAAAAAGAAACTGTCTCACGTGACTGAGTGATATATTGTGTGAGTGAATCAGGGAGCTGACAAACAATTTCAGGATGTTGTATCTTTTTTTTTTGTTTGTTTTCAAGATTTGTGATTGCAGAAGCAAAGAGATCGGGCCTTACAATTTGACCCATAACCTGATTTCACAAGTTAAATTTCTGTTGTTACAATTTGAAAGACACAAAACTGAAAATCATTGTCTTTAATTTTTGTTGAAACACGTTTACATTGTCAGAAGTTGAAAGACACTGAACTGAACATTATTGTTTTTTAAAGACACTCAACTGAAAGATTTTTATTTGAAACACTGGATGTTCCTGCGCCATTCTTTACACTTAAAAATACCGGTTGGTTGGCAGTAATAAATGTGATTGGAACATTGGAGTAAAACGTTTGTGTTTATCCTTAACATTCCTGGCACTTCATTTTCCACACCATGGCGTTTAAATTACATTACATTAAATTACAAGTTCCGGTATTAACCGACACCGATATATTCATAGACCCCCCCCCTCACCCTCCACCTATTTTTAAGTCAGTTATATGTATCTCTATGAAAATAACACATTTAGCCTATGTTTAATGTGATGTCCCACTGGATGTATTCCACAAATAAACATCTGTGCAAAATAAGAATACTTAGTTATGGAAAAGGTTACATATTCATGTTTAATGACATATCACTTTATGAATATCTGTGGAAAAACCAAAACCGATGTTGACCGATATTACATTTTATAGATAATATCGGTTGGCTGATAATATCACAGACCTATTATTTTGTTCTTCTTTTGGGGGACTGCAGATGGAAACTAAACTTTTTAGGCTAAATCTGGCTCTTGCATTAAGATGTGCACTGTCCTTTTTTAAGAATAAACCTCAGAACTTGACATAAGTCATCAACATCACAGCTGGCGCTTTTACGAAGAAAGGTAAATAAATAAAACATAAATGGGTGTCATGGACATCAATAATGACTATACAAAGGTTTTTGTACCCTAGTTTACTCATAATTCGAGAGACTGCAAAAGTAAAACATAAATACTGGTGTGTGGAAATATTGAGGCAACCAGACCTTTATTCTCAGTTACCCTAGAAACACAAATGAAATCATGTGATTTATTCTCTGGCCCACCATGAGAGAATGTTATATAAGAAATCTTGGATCTTTCTTTTCTGTCCCAGCAGTACGTCAGAGAACGTGTACTCAATGATCCAGCACCCTAAAGATGGTTCAAGGCCAGAGAGTGCCGTGCCTGGAACAAATGGGAACGTGGGATCACCTCGAATGGCTCAGGCTGGACCTCAACATGGTGTCAGGACAGGCAGTCCACCCTGCCTCATTCAAAAACAGGTAGGGGAGATCACATGGGCGAGCTTCTCTCAAACTGATGCTACTGAATTAGACGGCTCAATGAAGAATACTGGTGGATTCTTCTCCCAGTGGTTCCCAGCCTGTTTTGGGTCATGACCCCTTTTTGCTATCACAAATTTCTGGCCACCCCAGAGAGTAGCACTGTAGTAATGACTGTGTATTTTTTTTTTTTTTTTAGCATTTACTAGACATTTCAGGTGACCCCATTTGAATTCTGGGCGACCCCAAGGTTGAAAAACACTGATCTAGGGCCATTGATTTTCCATGATTGCAAAAAACGGATGGAAATAACGACCTGACACGGAAAATTCTATCTGATTCGTTTTTCTCTCTTTACTAATATTGGGCACCAACATGACAAAGAAATGCCTCACATGCATGTTTTGGGATAATATCACGCAATAACACGCTATTTACCACCGGAAAATGTGTGACTGAATGTCATTAATATGTCGATGTATTCAATTCTGCCCATAATCTCGTTCACAATTTTTCACTATGTGTTATGTTTCGAGTAGTGATCGTGTTATCCTGTGATTGAAAATGAATGCAGAGCTTCATCTGAACACGTCGCCGAACACAGACGCCTCTCCAATCAGACGGCTGTGCGGAGTTTCTTGCTCGACCTGATTGTTATTGTTGGCGGTAATTAGGAGTTTCACAAATAATGTTTTGGGATCATATCACACATTTCAGTGCTATTTTCCCTGTTAAAACTGATGGCTAAGGGTTTAGCAGTGTGGCTAACGTCGCTCCTGCAACTTAATCACGCGTGATTTCAGCATAACCATCTCATTTTGTAAAATCATCTGAAACAAACAAAAAATGTAAAATTAATAACAGTACTGGTAATTGTCTCTGTTGACCTTATTTAGCATGTTTGGTATGATTTTGGGAAGTTTAATAGCCTGTAATGTCATTTAAACAGCAAAAGACGATGAAACGTGATGCTGTAATGGGTACATCCAATTTGGGATTTTTTTAAATGGAATATCAGAAGTCCTAAGCATCATACAGTATATCAACTTCCACTTCTGTAGTTCCAAATGACATGATGGTGTTCTTATGGTACATAGCATAATTATGTGTAGATGTGCTTTTTTCATAACTATGCTGTGACTCTTTGAATTTCCTCTCATCATCAGTTCTCAGAGTCGTCCCTCCTGGCAAAAAAAAAGCCAGGAGATTTTGATCTTGATTTTCATTTAAATGTAATTTCACTAGCTTCATTGTAATTTCTCCTGCCTCACACAGAGAGGATATAAACCGCAGGGAGACGTGTTTCACATGTGATGTTGAGTAATCTCTGTGTGTGTCCCAGTCCACAGATCTGGTCAGCATGGTCTACAGCTGCATCGGGGCCGAAATCGAAGACTCGGACGGAAGCAGCACCTGTGACTTCAAAGCTTCAGACCAAGAGGCCGATAAAGTGACGACCATCTCAGACACCCCGACGGACACTAGGACCAACGGCCACCTGGGGTCCTTCAGACCGCAGACTGACTCAGGCAGGCAGGAGAGGATCGTCCCTCTGACGCTACCACAAATCCAGATGGAAGAAGATTCACAGAGTGAAGACAGCGGAAGCATAACTTCCATTGGAACAAAACCAGAGCCACCACCACAGACCACTAAACCCAGTTTGGCAGTGATGAGGCAGAGACACCTGCAGGAGAGTTTAGGTACTGCAACTTTAATGAAAAATTCAATTCTGCGCCTCAAAACCTGACCAATTATACCTTAAATTTAAAGTTGAAGAGATTAGATGAAAATTAAGATTACAATAACTCCAACACTTTCTTAACAATGAGTTTCTCTGAGTTGTCTGCGTCACATGATCATTGGCCCACCAGTAAGTAAGGCTTGTAGCCAGTTGTACTATTATTGAATGGCGTCCCCCCCTCTTTACCTTATTTGTAATTAGTCATGCTCATAAAATAGCTTCCATGCATCATAAAATTATTACACATTAATCAACAAATATGTTAAGAGCTATTTAAAAGATGGGGTATTTATTTCATACTAATATGTTGACCTAAATAGCTCATATTAATACATTTATCATTATAGAAAGATTGTTAAATATGTCATTGTAAATTAATTGGCTCATCACAAACGGACATAAGGATAAACAACATGTCCGAAGCACACCTATAATGATATAAAAACATATTTTATTCACAGCCAATCCATCAAAGAAGCTTTTACATTATCCTGTGCTTTTTGTTCTAATACTGGAGTTAATACGAAAGAGTTTATAAGGGTTTTTTTTTGTCAGAGTTGGACAAAACTGGACTCTTGAAGCCAGTTTATTTTAATGAGTTCAATGATTTTAGTTTAAACTTCAGCTTGACTCCAAGTAAAGTGCATTAATATATCAGCACATTAGCTTCAAGCTTAAACTGCATGTGTCATAAAATCAATGTAAAAACCTTCACAGATGGACGTTTAAATTAAACAGGTCTCAGAGTGTAGAAATTGACTCCTGATTAAAAAAAAAAGGAAAAAAATGTTCTCGCTTCTTTCAAGCAGCAACACGTTGTTAAAAAGCTGCCGTTGTTTGTCTTCATTACCTGGAGGATGGATGACAGCTCATCAGATGTGAACATATGCATGTAAAACAGTGAAAAGCTCAATATGTTTGGAACATATAGTAAGATTCAGGGTTGGGGTCAGGTACACTTTTCGGTAACAATTATCCATGTTCAATTACAATTGAATTACAAGTAACCAGCATTTTTCACCAATTACAATTAAATTACAATTATTTTTTATCCTCAAAGTCAATTACAATTATGTTCTCAATGACTAAAGTTCAATTACAATTAATCACAATTACTAAGCCTGAAATAAATAGCCTAATAAAAGTTAACCTTCCTCTTGTGTTAGCTTTCTGTTAGCATCAACAGGACCAAAATCAGCTGTAAAATACACTAAAAATAAATATCTATGATCTAATTATATTCCTATCTATTGGTTGTCTTGTTAGGCTTCCTAATTAATGAAAATATTGGTTTTAATATTTTTGGTGTGGACATTGGAGCCTTTTTTGTGTCAGTATACCCCTCAATTTAAATGTTTTTCTCATGGTAAAATGTGGGAAAGCTTGATATGAAACTATTTTATTTTAATAATTGTTAACTACATATGTATAGAACTCTACATTATACAATACATGTACAATTGACAATTTTTATAGAATTTTCATAACAATTACAAAGTAAAATATCTCAACTTAATTACAATTTAATTACCATTTTGACAGCAACAGAGTTTTTTTAAATACAAATATATAATTATGGCATAATTGTAATTAATTATCAAATAAGTGATTACATTTATAATTTACCCCAACCCTGGTATGATTATACATATCATGGGTGGTTTGGATTATTTTAGATACTCATAACTTCTCTAACCTTTCTGCTTCAAGGCTTTTTTTGTTTTAGATAATTTAATCCATTTGGTTGGATGTTATTAACAAGAATTTATCAGTGTTTTGTGTCTCCTCAGAGGAGGCTGGAAGGCTGGAGGTTGAAAATCAATGTGAAAGAAGGCGTGAAGAGAAGCAGAGAGGACGTGGCGCCGAGGGCCAGCGTCCTTTGATTCCTGATAAGGTTTCGTTTCTCATACATGCCCTTTAATTACAAAACGGCAACAAAGAAAGGAACGTTTTGTTCTGCGGATTGTAATAACATGACACTGTGCTCCTCCATCAGCCCAGCCTAGAACTTACCAGAGACCAGAGTTCTCTAGAGGAGACCAACAAGACGTCTCCTAAAGTCTCACCTACTACACCTGGGGAGGAACGAGGCAGCGGCCATAAGAGTTTACCTGTTGTTCAGTTCACACTGGAAGGAGAGGAAGGTCCAGAGAGGAAGAACCAATCAGCTTCTGCTGAGCCCGGCCAAGAGGGGGCGGACCCTGGCTTTGTTACTAATGGTATTAATTACCTTTAATGTAACAGTATATGGATTAGTTCCAGATTCTAAAGATCTACTAAGCTCTTTTTTATCAGATAAATCCATAGTGTAGGTTTTGTACATCATTAAATCAAAAATGATTTGCTTGGAAAAAAGTAAAAAGTTGAAATTGCCCCTTGAATAAAAAAAAGAAGGAGTAAGAAATAAAAAAAGGGGAAGGAAGGAGAAAAAAGAAAAAATTGCTGCTCGAAAGTTTGTTTTGATCTCCACTGTAAATACTCAATTATTGACATTTTTCACACATTGCATTGTGGGAGGTGTAGTCCCGTAGACGGATGCAAAGAAGTGTATATATAATTTCTTACTGTGATTTCTTTTGTTTCTTCCCCAGTCAAGGACAGTTATTCTTGACACCATTTGGTTCCAGTTTATTCCCAGTATTCGACGTGATATCACCTCACTCCATGAGACACTCGATACACACACAACCTCCCACAATGCAACGTGCGAGACCTCTCAGACAATGTCAATAAGAGTGTCTACAATGGAGATCAAAACAAACTTTCCAGCGACAATTCCTTTTTTTCTTTTTTTATAGTTTGTTCCTATTTTTTCTTAATTTCTGTTTTTTTGTTTGCAGTCATTCTTTATGTTAAACAGTTGGAAAAAACAAAATTGTGAAATTTTCCTAATATTTTTACAAAAGGTTTTCCTTAATTAAATAGAAATTGGTCACAAAATCTAGGAAATTTAAAGTGAAGACCCTTTTGGGACTGATATCTGTCACTTATTGCTTCAATATTGTCCGTTTCTTACATATTTAATATCTTATGCAAACTATGGCACAATAATCTTGTAATTATTAATTTTTCGCATTTAAAATCTGTGGCCCCCTTGAGATCAAGCTGCTCTGTATTTGGCCCCTGCACTAAAATGAGTTTGGCGCCCCCTTAGGTGGAATTTGAGATTCTTGCCAAGGGCTAGGGGCAAAAGAAAAAGTAGAATTAAATTTATAGAACACCTTGAGATTCGCACCAACTAATCTGTGTGTAACATATACAATAATGTAAACATGATTAGTATCGTAATTGATTTGTTGACTACAAAAATCTGCGTCGACATGTCATTTAATGTTGTGAATTCATGATAAAATCAGGCTGGCGGCTGCTTTCTGCTTCATTTTTGCTGCAGTACCAGAAGAAGAACCAACCTAAAGTCTCAAAAGTTTGGGACCATTTTGCTGAAAACTTATACTAGTATTTTTGAATGAACAACAAAGCAATTGATCTGTTTGTATATTATGTACATGTTAAGAATTTTATTTTTTTCAAATTAAATTAATTTGGGAAAACTTAAATAGACATTTAAGTGTCACAAAATGCAAAAGGCAAGAAACATGACATTGTGAAGTAAGAAAAAAGTATTTAATGGTGATTAATTAAGTGGAAATGGCCACAGCTGCTTCGTGTCTAAACAAATATGGTGTGATGCTGTGGTTAAATGACATTACTAAAGCTTCAGCAAACAAAACATGCTGCTAATGTGTGAGCGAGGCAATATGGAAGCGTGATTATCCCTGTTGTTCTAACCACAGTTGAAGGAGACGCCCGTAATGGCTTTCCAACCACATCCCATCACACCAGGAAGTCCAATTCATTTGACATAGGTACTGTATCCCTGCACCCCTGCTGTTTTTTGTCTGTGTTTTATGATGTGCCACAGTTTGCATGCAGCTACAAATATGAACAAAAAATGCACATGTTGCTGCCTGTTCATATTTCATCACACTGGTGTGGTGCCTTTGTTATTGTGTACCAAATAGAATCAGCATGAGTTTTTGTTTGATGTGTTTTTCAAGGCTGTAGAGCATCATGTGACCTGCATCCCCTTTATGAGTTCCCTTCCTCCTCCTCTTCCTCCTGTTTGTGAGCGTTTTTGTCTCATCCCATTTTCCCTCAGGCATGGAACGGGACAGCCTCTACAATCTGGAGAGGTCTTCAGATTGCAGATTCCCTCATGTGCATAAGCCTTGTTTACCCCAGTACAGACACAGATCCTTGGACTACCCTGCTGGGAACAGGTGTATGTACCTCTCTCACTTCCAAATATGTTTGGTATGATGTTAAAATCAAAGATTTTTGAGGGGAATTCGATTTTTGCCAAATTTATTCTATCATAAGAAAATTCTTGTGTGTTTTTTTTTTTTTTTTTCTTACCCCCAATGCTCCAGTTTTTTTGTCATTGAGCTGTGAGTCATACCTTACATATTAAAATGCATGTTCAGTTACCTGAGAAAAAAAGCTCCTCCAGAATGATCAGGAAATACTGTTTAGAAGCTACTTTAGTTAAAACGCGACTGAATATGAATTCCACGGATTATCATGTTCAATCATTTGATTATTAGACTTTTATTTATGGCTGCTTGTAAGAGTCATAAATAGACGTAGACTCCTCACACCTAAAGTTTCCATGTCTGTAGCTTCAATATAATGTTGTCAAAAGTATCTGGACACCTGGTTTTATAAATTTAGATTGGCTTCAATCTTTATTTAACGTCATTAAAGACGTCTATTTAAAGAGAGAGCTTTAATACCTTTTAAAAAGAGCTTAGACATATGTTCAACAATGCCACCTTTGGGTAAAGAGAGGCAACACCAGCCTGTTTCATTGATTTTTGATCAATGAGAATAAACATTTTAACATCCAAAAGCTCAACTTTTGTGTATTGAAACTATTTAGTCAGAGAAATATATTGCATGCATACATTCAGCTTATGTATTTTTAATTTTAAATTTCAAATAATTGAAATACAACTAAATTGCACATTTGTGTTAATAAAAAAAAAACGAATTAATTCATCATATTATAACCTCTTATTGTTTGTATTTTTTTACATCAGTATTTAATCTTTAATTTGTTTTATCATAATATTGTTTTAAACGACTTCTCCCTTGCCTTCTCTCAACAAACATCACTCTCATGTGCCGTTTAATTCTTTATTTTAGGACAAAGCTTTATACCTTTATACAGGGGAAAATTAATCAGTAATATAGGGTGGAAAAATATGGATTAGGTTGATAAAATGTGATTCTAATAGATGACGTAGACCAGTGTTCCCCAACCTTTTTCGGTTGGTGACCCCACCTATTTTTGTATCAAAAATTTCTGGCGACCCCAGAGACTTTTCTTTTTTGTTTTTTTTACTATAATTAGTTTTTGAACATGTTTGTTATACTGTGTTGCAAATACAGAGTTGCTAGTGGATTAGTGTACAAAGTGACAGATATTTTAAATCTAGTTAAAATTGTTTTATTTTAACTAGATTTATACTTTAGAAAGTATAGAATACAGTTTGATATTGTCTTTGTTGTGTTCATTTGAAAATTTATATATTTTTTAAATAAATATTTTTTTAATCAGAACTTTTTAATTTCAGGGGGTCGTGACCCCAATGTTGAAAAACACTAATTTAAATCAATACTACATTCCTAAATACAGATACAAAATCAGTACATCAACTGAAGGTTAGATAAAGTTGGTTGAAATTTATGGGAGGATAGAGAATACTGTATTTAAATATCAGTTTTTTTTCCCCACATTTAAGATTTTATTTAAGTGAGATTTCAATATGCTGGTATGATTTAAATTATCTTTAGCTCATATAGTTATGAGTGTTGTCTGTACAATTTGTGAGAAAGTTTAAAAAGTTGTGTGAAATTAAAGAAAATGAAAGTGTTTTTCAGCAAAACCCCACTGATTTGCCTCAAAACGTAGATTTGCAGATGCAGTAGGTATTGGGCAATGTCTCTGGTAAACTAACATATACGTATGATAGTCCACATATTTATATGATTTTTACCTGTGTTGTGTTCAACGTGGGCGTTTTTATTCTTTTTCTTTCCATAGGTTATGATAACCCCCAGCTTGGTAACAGAGAAGCTTTATGACGTTACCTGCAGATGAAGAGACACTGGAACACGGAGGACTGCAGGGAGACAAGCTTTTAAAACAAACTGTGCAAACACAAAACAACCATCCAACAGCTTTTTTTTCCATCTATGTCCTTTCTCGCTGAAAATGCATGTGTTGTACGCTTTGTTTTTAAATGCTTGCACTCGGCGTGTTTACTCTCAGGCATTAGGGAAGCTCGTCCACTGTTTTAATCATTTTTGCAAAATTATTTAATATTTAAAAGATCTTTTACTGACAATCTGTGACAACAAACATGAATTTGTACTGTATTTATTCTAACAGGATGTGTGAAATTAATACAGAGCTGCACTAAACATTGTGGTAACAGAAAGTTAAAGATCATGTTTTTATTTGAGATGATTTACCATGTGATTGGTGATTTTGAGAATGCCCGTTGTTGCTGGTGTTGACTGAGAAATCTGTCGCCACTATCATCAAATGTATTGAAATAGGCCTATGGATGTTTTTATTTGGTTTTTGCGGGTCTGAAAATAAGTATATTTTCTTCTATGAATCTGAATAAATAAAATTGACTTTACAGAAGAAATTTAGAATTTTGCTGTTTTGTTTGGTTGTGTTTTCATTTTTTTTTCTGCAGGGAATCCAAAATGTCTTAAAGACATTTATCAACCTTGCATGAAAACGGTTGCAAAATTGAGTGCATATTTGATCGTACGACAAGACCAACGTGCAATTCCTGAAACATTTGTATTTGATAAATCCCAGCGTGTTGTTAAATTCAGTGGCTGAGTTTGATCGTCATTAACTTGGTACATTCGTAACTCTCGTTCTATTTCACCCTTCCTCATGAGGGATCATCATCAACCACCTACTTATTGTGTAGAAGAATGG
The DNA here is from genome assembly GCF_900634775.1 of Gouania willdenowi. NCBI lineage: Eukaryota > Metazoa > Chordata > Actinopteri > Blenniiformes > Gobiesocidae > Gouania > Gouania willdenowi. The sequence goes on along the minus strand of NC_041060.1, from coordinate 11,014,600 downwards.
GAGAGAACCACACCCAGGGGATGTAGGAGAGCAACATTCACCCTATAAAATCTTGCGAAGGTGTTTGGCAACGTCCATGATGCCGCTGCACAAATTGCCTTTAGGGGCACCCCCTTCATATTCAGCCCATGACGTGGCTATGCTCAGTGGAATGGCTCCTTACTCCTTTTGGTGGAGAATAACCCTTTGCACAATATGCATGGGTGATGGCATCAACAACCCAGTGGGAAAGCCTTTGTTTGGATAAGGCACGCCCCTTTCTGGGACCGCTGTGACACACAAACAGTTGATTTGAACAGCGAAAGTTAGCTGTAGCTGCCATATAGGCACTCAGTGCTCAGACAGGACATAGTAGCTCAGATTTCTCACTCCCTACTACAACTGAGTGTGTAAATCGTGCCAGTTGAATAGGCTGGTTACTATGGGATCCTGATAGAACTTTGGGCAAAAGGGCTGTATTAGGCCACGCAGTAACCCCAGACTCATCTGGGTTCCACTTCAAGGCAAGGCAAATTTATTTGTATAGTGCATTTCATACACAAGGCAACTCAATGTGCTTTACATGATAAACATGACTCACTGACTGATAATGCATGGAGCTCACTCACACGCTTAGCAGAGCTAATCACCAGCAGGAAAGCTGCCTTCTCTGACACCCATGCCAACCCCACCTGCGGCAAGGGCTCAAAGATGGGAGAGCACAATCCCTCCAGGACTGAGGGCAGATCCCATGATGGAGCCTTTGGGACTATTGGAGGCCTAAGCCTTAAAGCCCCTTTCAGAAAGTGTGACACCAGTTTATGAGCCTCCACGGTAGCACCTTCCACCCGCACATGTTGGAAGGATATTGCTGCCACATACACCTTCAGTGTGGAAGGAGAATGCCCCTTCTCCCAGAGCGACTGGAGAAAACTCAGAATTCCTGGAACAGAGCAGTGTGTAGGGTTCTCCCCAGTCTTTAAACTCCAGGCTGAGAACAGCTGAAACCTATTCTCAAATTGTATCCTTGTAGAAGGAGCCCTGGCATTAGTGTATGGAGGACAGAGTCTGAACACTCACCCAGTAGTGGTTTGGGCCCTGTAGTGGCCAGACCCACAGCTGTAGGCGACGAGGATTAGGATGCCAAATCCGACCTTTCAGTTGGGACATGAGGTCTGACCTGTTTGGTAGACTCCAGGGTGGAGCACAACAAAGCTGGTGTAGCAGGGGAAACCACGTCCTGCCTGGCCAGTAGGGGGCCACCAAAAGTATCTGGTGGCCCTGCTGGAGAGCCCGATAGAGCACCGCTGGGATTAGTGGTAGGGGCGGGAAAGCATACAGAAGCCCTTCTGGCCAACCGTGTGCCAGGGCATCCTGCCTCAGTGGACTGGTGTCCTCTGTCCAGGAGAACCACAGGGGGAAATGTGTTGTCTCTCTGAGGCAAAGAGATCTACCCCCGCCCTGCCATACCGGCCCCAGGTATGGAGTACTACCTCTGGGTGAAGCCTCCAATCCCTCGAATGAGGGCTGCTGCGGGATAGGAAGTCCGCAACATGATTCATCCGACCTGGCAAGGACAATGATCTTGGGTTACATGCAGCAATTGGGGTGACCTCGTACCTCCTTGGCGGTCTGCCCGAATCAGTACATGCCTGCCCCTGACGTATGGCAAAAAGTGCCTGAGCGTGGCATGCATGGCTCGCAACTCCAGCTCCGGCTATGCGGTTCTCCCAGACCACTCCCCACCCTGCTAGGTAGGCATCTGTTGTAATAATCTCCCTGCGAGCGGCCCATGGATATGCCCTGCATGAAGGATTGATGAGTCTATTCCGACTGGGCTTGGATGCACTGTAGGGATACCCTGATCTTTCTGTGCCTGTGACTGTGTGCAGCATGTGAAATGTAATGACTTTCAGGTAATAATGAGACCCCTGAGGTCCAACACTGGACGAAGTCCACCGTTCCTTTTTGGGACAAGGAAATATGTGGAATAGAATCCGCCGGGCTGAACCTGGGGATCTAAACACTCGACTGCACCGCGAGGAGCGCGAACTGCCCCTTGTTCAGGGCAATGGCTTTTGCCGGGTCTTCTATGATGGTCTGTCTGACCCGGCCATGGACTGGGTGCTGGCATCGAAACTGCAGTCTATAAACCTGGGTCAAGGTTGCAATCACCCAAGGGTACCTGGTGGAAGCATTCCAGTAACTGAGCTGCTGCTGGGAGAAGCAGCCCCAAAGCCTCTTCCCACCCCTCGGAGGGACATGCTTAAATTAAAACTCTGCCAGTACTGGGAGAGGGGAGCAAAGACACACTACCGTCATCTATAAAGGTTTATAGTTTAATTTATTAATTAATTAAACTGCATCAATAGTGGGAGAGGGAGCAAAGACCCACTACCTTCCCTATAAGGCTTAAATTAAACCAACTGTGTCAAATACTAGGAGAGGGTAGCGAACACACACTACCTTCACCTAAAATGACTTAATTTAATTAAAGTAAATTAAGCCATGCCAATAACTGGAAAGGGGAGCGGAAACACACTACCTTCACCTATAAAGGCTTATATTTGTCTGAAAGTACCGGTTTAAATGGTACTTTCAGACAATAGGAGGTCCGCGCCTACGTTCAGAACATGCGTCGCTCTCAAAGAGAGGAGATGATCACAACTCCACAGGATCAGCCTGCGTGCCAGCAGCAGCAGCCGACGGGAGCATAAACCACCTTGGCAGTTGATATACGCTACCACCATGGTACTGTCAGTCCTCACCAGGACATGATGTCCCCTGAGAGACGGGAGGAAGTGGATCAGCGAGAGGAACACCGCTGACAACTCCAAATAATTTATGTGACAGCATCGGAGGTCTGCTTCCCAGCAGCCTCTCACCGACCTGCCCTCTAACACCCCACCCCGTCAGGCTGGTTTCCATGGAGATCACCTTCCTGGACGTAATGGACCCCATGGAGACACCGTGTGTCAGGAAATCTGAGGCCCGCCAGCGGCGCAACCAGAACTCTCCGTGCAACATGACACACAGGGCTGAGCCCATGAGAGGTCACCCACAGCTGGAATTCCCTCATGTGGAGGCGGCCGAGGCGGATGACGTGGGTGGCCGAAGCCATCAATCCGAGTAACGAGAGACATAATCTGAACTGAACAGAGTGGCCGGTCGAAACAGCTCGAGGTATGCCCTGAACGTCTCCACCCGCTGCGCCGACAGGTGCGCAGTGAGAGGCACCGAGCGCAGAGACAGTCCCAGGAAGACAGTTTCCTGTGTTGGGCACAACATGCTCTTCATCACGAACCCAAGGTCAGATAAGTCACGTAACAGAATGCATGTGTGTGCTGTGGCCTCCAATTCAGATTGTGCTAAAAGCAGCCAATCGTCCAAATAGGTGGCCAAGTGGATGCTCCACCTCCTCAGCAGGGCTATCACACCCTCCGTGCAACGAACGAACACCCTGGAGCTCAGCGAGAGGCCGAAGGGGAGCACACGGTATTCATAACACATCCTCCGGAAAGCAAATCTCAGGTACTTCCTGTGAGGATATATTGGAATGTGGAAATACGCATCCTTCAGGTCAACAGACGTGAACCAATCCCCCTGACGCACCAGGCGTAAAAAGGAGGCATGTGTAAGCATCCTGAACTTATATTTCCTGAGAAATCTGCTCAAAAGCTTGTAGATCCAGGATAGGGCAAATGCCCCCCCCCCCCCCGTTTGGGGACCAGAAAATACCTGGAGTAAAAAACCGCTCTGGGACAGTGCGGGCGGAATGATTGAGGTAGCTCCTCTGCTCAGCAGAAAGCCAATATTATAGCGCAAAACAGGGTCCCCTTGTGCCTGAGTGTGTATTACACCGGCAAAACGGGGAGGGACAGCTGCAAACTGCAGCCTGTAGAAACCATTTGTGGCATAACGGCGCCGTCTTGAGGCGATGGATCGCACACTACTAGAGGGCCCAACTGGAGAGTGGTGGAGCCCTCTGTCGGCGGCAGCCTGCCCAGCAGCAGTGGAACCAACCCTGTCAAGGCGGCACCTCCTGCCGGTGGAGCAGAGCCATTCCCCCAGGAACAAGCGTGCAGTACTGCTCGTTCCCTGGGACAGCGTGGTAACGGGACCTGAGCAGCCTCCAACCCGGAGAAGGCAGAGGCCTCCTGCCGTTACCATGCTGCTTATAGTAGAGGATTCTTCTTTCACATGCTGCGACCCTGGCCAAAGGCCAGGGTGCTTGGGCAATGTACACATCATCTTTATTTGAACATGTTTGTGGATGCGTGCTTGTGGATATGAAGAGGGGGAAGTCCCTTCCCTTGAAATCGTGCCTTGATGGTGGCGAGGATGGGCTGTCAGGAGCCCATGGATGCACGCGTGAAAACGTAACAGGTGAAGTTGGGGAACGAGGAACATCCAGCTGCATCACAGAGGGAGGGGAAAGCGGACAGATCGTCCTTTCCTTCCTCCTCGTTTGCGTATGGCGAGCAGGCTGTGCTGGCGTAACAGCGGTTGCGAGCTAGCTGGGTGGGCCTCGCTGAGGCTGGGAGGATCACGGAGCGGCCGGCCGCGGACCCTGGAGAGCAGTTTGAGACGGTCTCTTCCTTGAGGATGGAGATGGGACTTGGGGCTTCCATGGAAGACACAGACGGAGAGCTTCATCATCCCTCTTTTCGTCTTTGCAGCATCGCTGCACAAAAGCCAGCGACGGGCCAAATATCCTGTCTGGGACCACCGGCGTGTCGAGGATGTGGCTCTTTTCTGCGTCAGAAAACCTAGTGAGGTCGAGCCAACAAGCTCGTTCTTGAAGCACTATGTTGCTCATTACGCAAATCAAGGCCCCAGTTTAGTCGATAAGAGCGCGAGATGTGCATGAGAGAGAGAAGAGGTGTTTGAATGAGGAACTGTACATTCACCCTCCGTCCTTTAGAGGGTGGGAGTGTCCCCAGCAGGTGGAAAGTTCTTTCCAGCCAATCAGGGCTTGGCGGATTGAGAAAAGTGCTTCTGAGGGCTACAGGGAGTGTGTATCCCATAGTGAGACATCTCACGAAATATTATGAAATAGAACTGAATATTTTACTTCAGGGCTAAAATACATATACACAGGTTGCTCAATTTATTTCACATTTCCTCCTATATTCATCCGTTACATCATTTTATTTTTGCTAAAATGTTTGGTGTCAAAAAGCATCTATTTCCATATAGATGTGTGGGTAATAGTGCGTACTGTATATGTTTTTACAAATCATCAGCCAGACTTCATCAGACTCCAAGTCTCTCCAAGGTGTGATTCCCACTTGTTCTTTACTACTATACTATTACTAGTGTGTTAGACTGAGTCATACTGATAATAGATTGATTTATTTTTTAGGTGAATTGGTCACTTTTCATCTTTTTGGATATTAATAATCAGCTTTTGTATAGATAATGGGTCCAGTTTAATTTGAAAGGTTTCAAAAGAAAGTCTCTTCTTTGTAAATATCAAAAGAAATCTGATTTCATAAATTAAACTGTACAAAAGTCAATAATGATTTTAGTCGATTATTATTCATGAATGAATATGTTATTGCTGACCAGCTTTGAAAGGCATCACATACACACCCATCACATCCAGGCTGCTGATGAATCTTCCAAACTAAATACTTTCAATGTTTGAAATGACATGGTGAAATGGTGTGTCATGGAAATACACAGTCACTAAACTAGCTTCACTTTATTATCTAATATCTAATACAGTTGCCCTAAGCCGTTCACCATCTACGACCGCTTTTTTCTATCCGAAGAATCCGTGCACCCTTCATTCTTTGGTTATTCCGTTTTAAAACCAAATCAAAATGACAAATAAACAGTGTGGTTATTTTGTTTTTCTGATTTAAAACCAAAACACAAATACAGAAAAACCAGATTCTGAGGCCACTCTGCTCTATTTGAGTCCACAAACAAATCATAGCATAGTTATGTTTTAAAAGACACTTTAAACAAAAACTCTCTATTTTCTTTAAATCCAAAATCAAGTTTTCACGATGAGTCTCTTGCATAATCCATTACTTTGTAAATGTAAATCTTTTTTTGGGGGAAAAAAAAAAAAAAAAACCTGTGAAAAAAGTAAAAATTACTTAACTAAATAATGGATGAATAAGTCTACTAAAACAACAACAAAAATGTGTTGACTAGAAGATACTTTTAATCCACTTTATTTATTTGCACTTTACTGTTGTCAGAAGTAGGAAACTAAGACTAAGTTGTAGTTTAAAGTAGTGAACATATATATGTATATATTGTACTTGTTGATGGTCTCCTAAATGTACATATTGAATGAGCACTGCTGTGTTCTGACCTGTAGATGGCAGCAGAGATTCAGGGTTAGCTTTACTTCTCCAACCTGCTTATCCTCAGTCATGATGCTCATTATTGATAACTCTAATCATAGCTCCTCACATCAGTCACAGGTAACTAATGCATCGTATCCATGGTGATACAGCTGTTTTGATGTTGAGGCCTGCAGATAGGAGTATATGGAGGTCTTAGGAACACTTTGCATTGAACAAATTTAGCTTTAATTTAAATGCAAAATGATCCTAATTCAGTTTTCTTATTTCTGGTGTGTAAATGTAGCCTCTGTTTTCCATACTTTATTCTCTCTCTCTGTTTTTCATCCACACGTGCCAAATGCTCAGCAATCCATGTCAACTATAGATGGCCAATATCATTAGCCCACCGATATTATCGGCTGATATTGGCAACAAAATGTAATCACGTTTGACATTAGTATCTTTTTTTTCTCACCGATATTGAAAAACCGATATGTGCTGTGGTTTCAGACAATATAATGAAAACAAAAATAGTGAATACATTTTGGGTTTTTTGTATAGATAATTTTTTATTTGTGAAATAGATCCAGTAGTGCATCATAATAAAAATAGCCTTAACCTGTTACCGTATTTCTATTGAAATTCATATCATATGACCTAGAATTAGGTTGAAGGGAGGTTGTCTGTATTCATATCGGTCATGGGCTGTCTTCAAAATGGCAAACTTTGCACTATACACTACAAACTCAATGATTGATTTTGGAAAATAATCTAATTTTTTTCCTAAATATTGCGATTGTGATTTAATATGCCGTTATTTTTTCAAGGGCCTCTTGTCATGTGTTTTTTAATGAACACAAGCAAAAAATCAATCTGTTTCATAATAAACAATTTCAGATTTATTTAAACGTTAAATAAATATAAGATATAATTTTTAAAGCACAGATTACAACAATAAAGCAAACAAATCTGTGGCTTTACCTCTTAAACATATCCAACTAACTTCACGTTTCATGAAACATGGAAACATGTGGACTGTACTTCTTAAACACTGTCTGAAATTAACAGGACATGAAAATAATAATAATTAAAAAAAATTGCAGCCTTTGCGATTGCATTAGTCTACTGTTAGCATTCCTCTAACATTTGCACTAACCAAGAATTAGCAATTTCAGAATCAGATCAGAATCAGAATCATCTTTATTCGCCAAGTGTATGTTGTATACACGAGGAATTTGACTCGGTCAACTGTGCTCTCTCCAATAGTGAAAACAAAAATTTTTCAACAATAAACAATCAGCTAGAAAAGATGAAAATAAGTATAAACATAAGTATAAATATAAACAGTAGTTAGACTAGAATGTGCAAATAACAAGATGATAATAATAATAATAATAATAATAATAATAATAGTATAAAAAAATAATTAAATAGATACAAAATAAAAATAAAAAATAAGATAAAAGAAGGAAAATAATAGAAAAGAAAGATAATAATAAAATATAATAATAATAAAAGGAAAATAGTGTATTAGAGCATTGATAAGTAGTGCAGTAGAACATTTAAATTAAAGGTATGTACATGAACATTCTCAGTGTCAGATTGATCCAAGGTTGTTATGTTTGGTTCCAGGGTTTTTTCACAGAAACAGGACTGACACTCTTTGACTGTTTAGTGTTGATCAGAGTGACAGCCTGGGGGAAGAAACTGTTTTTATGGCGGGTTGTTTTGGCGTACAGTGATCTGTAGCGTCTGCCAGAGGGGAGGAGTTTAAACAGATTGTGTGCAGGGTGGGAGGGGTCTGCAGTGATGCTACCTGCCCGTTTCCTGACCCTGGACAGGTATAAGTCTTGGATGGAGGGCAGATCAACACCAATGATCTTTTCTGCAGTCCTGACTATCCTTTGTAGTCTGTGTCTGTCTAGTTTGGTTGAAGATCCAAACCAGACAGTGATGGAGGTGCACAGAACAGACTGAATGATGGAGGTGTAGAACATGATCAGCAGCTCCTGGGGCAGGTTGAACTTCCTCAGCTGACGCAGGAAGTACATCCTCTGCTGTGCCTTTTTCCTGGTTGAGTCTATGTGGGAGGTCCACTTCAGGTCCTGTGAGATTGTGGATCCCAAGAACCTGAAGGAGTCCACGGTAGCCAATTCCCTATTTAAAATGGTAAGGGGGGGGAGTGGGGGGGGATTTCTTCTGAAGTCCACTGTCATCTCCACGGTCTTGAACGGGTTCAGTTCCAGGTGGTTCTGACTGCACCAAAGAGCCAGCTGTTCCACCTCCCGTCTGAAGGCAGACTCGTCCCCGTCCCGGATGAGACCGATGACGGTGGTGTCATCTGCAAACTTCAGGAGTTTCACAGAGGGGTCCCCTGAGGTGCAGTCATTGGTGTAGAGGGAGAATAGCAGTGGGGAGAGAACACACCCCTGGGGGGCGCCAGTGCTGAGTGACCGGGTGCCAGATGTGATGCTTCCCAGCCTTACTTGCTGCTTCCTGTCAGTCAGGAAGTTGGTGATCCACTGACAGGTGGAGGCCGGCACTGTGAGCTGGGTGAGTTTCTGGTGAAGGATGTCCGGGATGATGGTGTTGAATGCAGAGCTGAAATCCACAAACAGGATCCTAGCGTAGGTCCCTGGGGAGTCGAGGTGGTGCAGGATGTAGTTCAGTCCAATGTTGACTGCATCCTCGACAGACCTGTTTGCCCGATAGGCAAACTGCAGGGGGTCCAGCAGGGGTCCTGTGATCTTTTTCAGGTGGCTCAGAACCAGCCTCTCAAAGGACTTCATGACTACAGACGTCAGAGCAATGGGTCGATAGTCATTAAGTCCTGTGATGGCAGGTTTCTTGGGGACTGGGATGATGCTGGAACTTTTGAAGCAGGAAGGTACTTCACACAGCTCCAGTGATGTGTTGAAGATCCGTGTGAAGATGGGAGCCAGCTGCTCAGCACAGGCTTTCAGGCAGGAAGGAGACACTCCGTCTGGTCCTGGAGCCTTTTTGATCTTTTGTTTTTTGAAAAGCTGGCACACATCTCTTTCATTGATCTTCAGGGCAGGTGGGGGGACAGAGGGTGAGGTAGGGGGGGGAGTAGGGGGAGCAGGAAGGGCAGAGTCCAGGTGATGGGCTGATGCTAATGAGCTGGGGGGTGGGTGTGAAAACCTGCAGTAGAAGCTGTTCAGGTCTCTAGCTAGTCTTTTGTTACCAGTGGGGTGGGGGGAGGGTTTCCTGTAGTTGGTAACTTCATGTAGGCTTTTCCACACTGCAGAAGGATCTTTGTTTGAGAAGCTTTGTTTTAGCTTCTCAGTGTAGCACCTCTTGGCTACTTTGATCTCCCTGGATAGTGTGTACTTGGCTTGCCTGAACAGGTCCCTGTCCCCACTCCTGTAGGCTTCCTCCTTAGCCTGACGTAGCATCCTAAGTTGAGGTGTGAACCAGGGTTTGTTGTTGTTGTATGTGCAGAAAGTCTTGGTCTGCACACACATGTCCTCACAGAATCTGATGTAAGATGTCACAGTATCAGTCAGTTCATCCAGGTTGTCTGATGCAGCTTCAAAAACACTCCAATCAGTGCAGTCAAAGCAGTCCTGTAACTCCTGCTTTGACTCCTCTGTCCATTTCTTTACAGTCCTTACTACAGGTTTAGCAGATTTAAACTTATGCCTGTAGGTGGGGATGAGATGAATCAGACAGTGATCAGAGAGCCCCAAAGCTGCACGGGGAACAGAGTGATATGAATCCTTTATTACAGTGTAGCAGTGGTCCAGTGTGTTAGCACCCCTGGTGGGGCACTTTATATGCTGTCTGTATTTAGGGAGTTCGTGGGTTAGATTTGCTCTGTTAAAATCCCCGAGAATGATTAGCAAAGAGTCGGGATGTTTTTTCTCCACGTCTGCTATCTGGTCGGCCAGGTGCTGTAACGCCTCTGTTACGCAAGCCTGAGGTGGGATGTAAACACCGACCATAACAAACGAGGAGAACTCCCGTGGAGAATAGAACGGTTTACAGTTTATAAAAAAACTCTCCAGATTAGGGCTACACGTCTGTTTCAACACTGTGACATCTGTACACCAACCTTGGTTAATGTAAAAGCATATTCCACCGCCCCTCGTCTTCCCACAGAGCTCTTTTACACGGTCCGCTCTGAGGAGCTGAAAGTCCGGTAGATGTAAAGAGCTGTCCGGGATGAGTTCACTGAGCCAGGTTTCAGTAAAACACAGGGCGGCGGATCTGCAAAAGTCCGAGTTTCTGGTGTTTAGAAGCAGCAGTTCATCCATTTTATTTGCCAGTGAGCGGACATTCGCCAGGTGAATGGATGGAAGCGCAGTGCGTAATCCCCGCTGCCTCAGTTTAACAAGCGCGCCTGCTCGTTTACCCCGTCTGCGTCTGCGGCGTCTCCTACAAATTCCATAGAGCGCTGCTGCTCCTCCGGTGAGAATCTCCGCATAACTTTCTGGTTCAATGAGAACCGGTGAAAAAAGATCAGCAGAGGACTGTCCAACTTGTAATAGTTCTTCTCTGGTGAAAGAGACCAGAGAAGGGGAGCAATAAACTACAAAACTAAAGAAAAACACAACAACTACGAGAGAGCGCAGTACCGAGGCGACCATCCGCGGCGCCATCTTACCTCAATTTGTTTGAAAAAATAAAAATGGGTTGGAAAAAAAGTTGAAATGGGTTAATGAAGTTGAAATCTGTTGCAAAAAGTTAAAATGGACTGAAAAAGTTAAAAAAGGGGTTGAAAAAGGTTGAAAGAAGTTTAAAAATCCCAGTTTGTATACAGTATTGTGTGTTAAAATCCCAGTAGGAAAGGAAAAACCAGTCAAACCAGTTAGAAGTCCAGTTTATACAGTATTAAGTAGCAAAAAGTTGAAAAAGCTGAAAAAAGTTGAAATTGTTGAAAATTTAATTTTCTCAAAAGTGGATGGGAAGACGGCGGAAGAATAACTACTATAATAATAAAGTTTAACGAATACAATAGTGAGGATACCTCCTGCATCCTCACTAATTAATTGTTCAGCCCTAGTATATACTGTCTACTATATACTATTAGTATGGTTAGGAGAATAAGGATGGTGTCCGATGATGAGCATTCCCACTGAATATATACTTTACTATACGAGTTTCCCAAGATGCATTTCAAACCTACAACGACAAAAACCGGAAGCACACTGAGGCTAAACATCTCAGTTGATTCACCACCTTTGTAACCGTACGCACCAGTCACATACTGGGATTATACTCGTGGTGGAATTGCCATGCGCAAATTGTCATACTGAGATTACGATGATATTTTGGTTGTAATTCACGTCAATATTGTGTATTAAGAAGTGTAATCATGTATTTTAAACATTTCAGCAAATGATTTCCTCTCCTGCCTCGTATATTGAGCCGTTGTACATTTTTCCCCAAGAAAACGAGCCATTCAGCACTAGTCAAATAACAAACTTTGCGGAATGAGCAAAACCTACAGCGAAAGTAGCAAAAAGTCATTTTCCGGTAGTGCGCATGCTCAGATACACTCTCAGTACGATGCAATCTCAGTACGTGACACCGGTCCCAGGACAATTTTACGTTCCGCTTGCAATGCATCATGGGGCGGTTGAATATGACGAGTGTGCCCACCGTGCACATTTAGAAAATGTCCCGATGATGTATACATCCGGATATTTCTTGCGTACCCAACCTTTTCATGCTAACTAATGTGAACTCACTAAATACTCATTTTGATGTCAGACTTACTATGAATTGTATGACATTTCAAACACAATTTTGTGTTGGAGATTATCGGAAATGGGGAATTTAGTGTTGAAGGTTATAAACATATCGGATATCGTCGCTAAGCTAAATAGGAACATCCCCAACATGAACCTATCCAATGCTCTTCTGCATAAACACAATGTCTAACAACAACAAGGTGTGGTACATGTTATCTGAGATTTTTCTTATCTCGGTGTGTGTGTGTGTGTGTCAGATGGTGTGAAGCTTGTTATTCTTCTGTGCATTTGTTTATTCATCTGTATGTGCAATAGACATGCAAAGGAACGTGTGTGTCACATGCATTCAGCACCAGCAGATGGGTCAGCAGCAAGCCGTTGATTCACTGTGACAACAACAGTGGTGGTGGGCTGGTAATGAGTTTATACAAGGCGGTGATATCGAGTGCTTCAGCGTGCACCCACTGTGCAGAAGGATAACAAGTAGCAGCCCAAGAAATGGAGTGTTTCATGGCTCGTGTCTGACGTCAGGAGGAAAATTTGGGGTTGTAACAGCATCAATACCATAGAAAGCATCAAGGCCTTTCTGGAAATGCAAAGAAAAAACAAATAAGATGGTTAAACAGAAGGACTATACCTTCTTAATGAGAATACAATACACATTTACCTACGATGGTGTGCTTTACCTACACGTACAGTGTATTTACTCAGCCACCATTTGTGCAAGTACTGCCACTTAAAAAGATGAGAAAGGCCTGTAATTTTCATCATAGGTATACCTCAACTGTGAGAGATTTAACATTAACATTTAGCATTTAGATTTAACATTTATATTTAGAGTTAATATTTACATTTAACATTAACATTATATTCTTCCAGAAAAAAAAAAAAAAAGCAATAACGCTGTAAATCTGGTAAAAATTAACATAAAAAAATTCACCTACTTTTTTTAAACATGGTTTGTTCCTAAACGTTTACGGCTTATTTCAGCATTCGCAACTTTACAATCGGCGCCCCATATTTCTCTTCATCTGTGCCCATGCATTTAGATTTGGCAGTTATTTAAATTTCATCCATCATGCATAATCATGTATTTAAAAAGTCTCTTTCAATCTTTGCCGAAAATATACATTACGGTTTTGTGTTCCTCATTTACAGAGTTTTCACAGCTTTTGATCAGCCTGTCAATCACACAAGAAGTCAGAACAGAATCCAAAAGGTGGTATTAACTTTAAATCATAGAGACAAAGTTATGAATGAGATATAAACTCAAACGTCATCAATGCCCAGTAGAGATGTCACGATTGCACCTCGTTAAATGTTATTGAGAAAAGGACCTAAATGATAGAAACATGTTTATATTTGGCCACATAAGTTGAGACAAACAAATCAATAAAATTATGTTATTATCATAAACATTTAGTTCATATGACTTTCCCCCTGTGAATTAATATTAAGCCCAATAAACACTTAAAATATTTCGATATATTTCCTTATACGTCATCTGTACCGAAGTGTAGAGCTGCCACATGGAAAAATATCTTTTGGATCTCTATATTGTACAAACATGATTTTATATTGAGCAATGATTATATCATATTGTGCAAACATTATAATCAGTGACGTGCCGTCAGGGTAGGCAAGGTAGGCAGTGCCTACCCAAGGGTGAATTGATATTTTGATTATTTGTTTTAATTATAATATAATTATAAGTTATTTATTTTTTCATTTCCAATAGCCTACAGTACCTATAAGTTTGAAAGTGTCCGCATTTTGTGTGTTTCATAGCCCAAATTACTAAACAGCGCTATTTCCTGGAACAGCTGCACAATCTCACTCCGCTGTAAGGTAGAGGGAGGCCACGCCCCTCCCAAAGGCACGTTGCTGCTCTGCCTCTGTTCCCATTGCGTGTTTTCACGTGTTTGCGCATGCGCAGTCAGGTCCCCAAGATGACAAAAATTTAGAGTTAAAGCTTTTTTTTGAGGAAAAACGACAGCTTTGAAAAAATGGGAGACAACACCTGAGCTACCAAACCTTCAGCAAAGGTAAGGTCAGAAAATGTTTCATACTTTTTACAGTGAATGGTACAAAATTAAGGATTGGCTTTGTGGATGCTCCTCACTGAGGCTGTTCCGAGTTGTTGTTGTTGTCATTTTCTCCGTGTTTCTGTGTTTCCAACACAAACAACAGATGTGCTGTCGTGTCATGAGATATATCTTGTTGGAGAGTATGGAGGTTATATTGAATAATTGTTTATGTTTCTTTTATGGTGTTTTACGATGTTGATTTTGTTAGATGGCTAAATGCTTGTTCATGTGAATCTTGTTGGGTTTTTTCTTTATTATGAATTTTATATTTTGATAAGCGCATTGAGATGACTTTGTTGGAAATTTCTTTATACAAATAAAGTTTGAATTGAATTAACACTTGCCAGCAGAAACAAATGAAATTGTCATTGGTGGTCTCAATTTGCAACGTGCCTACCCAACCCTAGTGGTCACGGCACGTCACTGATTATAATATATGAACACTGACATTATATTGTATGAACAATATAATTATATTGTATGAAACATGATTTTATACTGCACAAACAATATAATCATATTGTACAATATAGTTATATTGTTCATAAAATATCATATCTTATTTATACAGCATAGTGATCCAAAATATATTTTCCCCTGTGGCAGCTCTACGCTTCTGTACAACTGGATGTTTTAAATGTATATATTTTATTTTATTATTCCCCTGCATCTTCAGGTCATAAAATAATCGTAATAATGAAAAGATCATGATTATTTCTTTTTTCACAATAACCATACCAACTGTGCAGTATGTTGGTTTTGGTGACTGTATGATAAGAAGTGAAAGGAAAACACAGGGATTAGCAGATGTAAAGGAACAAATATTGTGTACTGCACTGGTTCCCATAACATAATGGTTTCTTCTTTTCCTCATATGGAGTTGCTCGCCTGTTGTGATGAGTTGTGCATTGCTTACAAGCCTCTGGATCAGTAAACACAATACTACTGTCTGTAAAAATCACAGACATTAGCGTCTGTAAGGGAGAGGAGGTCAGAGAACAAACATTTCATCTTTTTGTCTGTCCATTTGTCTAATTCTAATTCAAAGAGGCACTTTGGGATGAAATGTGTTATTCTATGAATGCACTAATCCCAGTAATGGCTCTGTTAGTCACATCTGGATTTTCAGACGTATAAATCAACTGTGATAATGCAACAACTAAGCATTGAAATAGTTTGAGCAAGTCAAAGAGCCAGTGGCTGTAGCTTCAGCTTACCTCCACAAGCATGACCGTATTTTAGCAATTTTTTTTATATTCCTTTTGATCAGATTTACAGAAATATTTGTGAAAATTGTGTTTTTCTCGTAAAAATATAGTGTCAATGTTACATTTAAATATACATGTTAAACTTAAATCTAAATGTTATGTTAAATTTAAATATATTTAGTTTCACCCATGACATTTAGATTTAACGCTTAGATTCAGATTTAACATTCAGATTAAGATTTACCATTTGCATTTAGCATTTAGACTTATTATTTGCACTTAGAGTTAATATTTCATATTTAGATTTAACATATTTTTAGAGATGTTGCAAAAAGTTGCTGTTTATTTCAGCTTGCACTACTTTACAATCAGCCCCCTATATTTCTCCTCTTCCGTGAACATGCATTTAGATTTGTCAGTAATTTAAAATCCATCCATCATGTGTAATGATGTATTTAAATAGTGTGAACAAAAAATTAGTTGTTTATGAACAAAAGCACAATTTATGTTGTACGTATCTGAGCAGCTGTGTAGTAACAATGCAGAGGAATGTAAAGTGTCTAAATTGTTGATGAAATTAGACTTTCTTTGGTATTTTTTAATTGTTTTGCTATATTTTGGGATTTTCCAAATTGAATTTGGACACTTTAAAATGTTCACACAACAGCAATCAAGCAACTGATGCAATTTGCAGAATTTTTATTTTTAGTAATTATGCATGTTTTCATACACAAAAAAAATTGTGATCGGAGGGTCTTGACCTTCAGCAGAAGGACAGAGAGGAAAATTGTCAGAAAAAGAAGTATAAACACAAATGAAAAATATAAATATAAACCAAAATATCACATTATCTATCATTGAGGGTACTTGTATTGCAAAGGAGGGTCAGAAAAAAAAGCCACATGATTTACTACACACCAGGTTTTTCTGATAAGGTAAATAAAAAACAGGAGAAAAGAGGGAAGAAAGTGAAAAAGAAACAGGAAAAAAGAGAGCAAAAAGAAAGGAATAAAAGTTGTTTTGTCACTTTGTTGTTATTTTGTGTTTTTTTGGAGTCATTATGTGTGTTTTTGTTATTATTTTGTGTTCTTGGTGTAAGTTGTGTTTTATTCTGTCATTTACTACATTTATGTTGTCGATTTGTGTGTTTTTAGGGTCACTTTCTCTGTCATGGTTCAAGAATCAGGTAGTGCAGCTTTAACGCAGCTTCTTTTCTTATATAATTCAAGACATTCAGCAACTCGGCAGAACTTTTAGCACACTACAATGTCAGGGACTTCTGCAGAAAAGCTTCAAAACATTTTATTGCTCCACCACACAGCAACAGAAGCAGCTTAAAATTGCTTTTCGTACACTGGAGAAGAATTTCCGAACTTTTCTAAACCTCTTGGGGGTGGGGGTGGGTCTGGGGACGTCTTCCACCACAGGTCCATTTACTGAGGAAACCAAATCCAGAGTTTCATCACGACTACTAAAAAATTGTTCTGGAAGGAACTGGATTTCAGAATCATCCTCAGTTGAATGAAGATGGAGTTCTTTGGAGACATTTCTCTCAATGTGTTCACTTTGGCCAGATGAAGGAGTAAACGGGACCTTCTCAAATTCATCTTCATCTTCAAGTGTCTCAACATCTTCCCATTGGCTGTTTGAATCAAGAGACTGAACACCAACAAATATATGTTTTGAACCATCTGTTTCAGTTGGTTCACACTGGCCAGCTGCAGGACACAGCTGGGCCATACGTTCCTCGTCAATGTCCTCTTGACCAACGACATCCTTCAAAGGAAGTTCACTCTTTGACATGAATTCATGTGCCTTGGTTAGACTAGAAGAAAAATGAAGACAAAAAGATCAGTACAAAAGTCAATAGAACAACAAGTTGAACTCCATGTGTGTGATTGCCTCAGTGCATTTACTCACTAGTCACTGCTGTCCACCGCAGGTCCATTCACTGAGGAAACCAAATCCAGAGTTTCATCATGACTATTAAGAAATTGTTCTGGAAGGGACTGGATTTCAGAATCATCCTCAGTTGAATGAAGATGGAGTTCTTTGGAGACATTTTTCTCAATGTGTTCACTTTGGCCAGATGAAGGAGTAAACGGGACCTTCTCAAATTCATCTCCATCTTCAAGTGTCTCAACATCTTCCCATTGGCTGTTTGAATCAAGAGACTGAACACAAACAAATATATGCTTTGAACCATCTGTTTCAGTTGGTTCACACTGGCCAGCTGCAGGACACAGCTGGGCCATACGTTCCTCGTCAGTGTCCTCTTGACCAACGACATCTTTCAAAGGAAGTTCACTCTTTGACATGAATTCCTGTGCCTTGGTTAGACTAGAAGAAAAATGAAGACAAAAAGATGAGTACAAAAGTCAATAGAACAACAAGTTGAACTCCATGTGTGTGATTGCCTCAGTGCATTTACTCACTAGTCACTGCTGTCTGGATCCTGGCTCAGGTGGGACATGGTGATGAATGGATGCTGAAGAGCCACCACAGGAGTGATTCGCGCCCACCCATCCAGATGTAACATTTTTTTGAGGAAGTCGATGAACATCCTAATGTCCTTCATTTCCTCAGCATCCTCTTTTTTAATGTCCTGGATTAAAAAAAAGAGTTTGGTCTTTGCACAAGTTCAAACGTTTCTCACTCATAACATATTATTATATGTATGTTAACAAAAAAAAGGTGAGTAATTTCAGCTTATAAACGCATGTCTAAAGTAGGTTACATTTTAACGAAGAGACTGCTGCTAAGTATTTGAACTCAAATATTGTGGAGAACACTTACATAGAACAGTTCATCCAATGAGGTATAATGAGGGCGCCCTGTGGGCCATTCCTTCGCTTTTATTTTGTTAATACCCAAGTATTCTTCTGGTGTCTGAGGAAACATAATGGCAATGATAAGGGTTTAGGATAAGTTTAAGACAACAGTCAAGGTTCACCAACAATAAAAACAGTTTTACCAGGAGCCTCCATCTTAAGCCAAGCTCATCCTCCTGACAGAAGAATCTCTTGGAATGCATGCCAAATGCGAGCTCGTGGGCCAACGGCATACCGAGAATCTCCACCATGGATTTCATCTGCAGATAGAACACACAATTACACACATTAGGGACAGTTCTTCAAGAATTTATATACATGCATATAAAACAGCCACAACCCTGAAAAAGAGCATGTGGGTCATTAAATGGATGGAGGGATGGTGAATAAAAAAAGATGACCTACCATGAGATATTCACAGTTGACAATGAAGAGGTTCTGTGTCAGATACAGAAAGGCCAGCGTACAGCCCAGTCCCCACATGTCAATGGACTCTGTGTATAGAAGGCCAAGACAAATCTCTGGGGCCCTGTGAAGCAAAATTAATGACATATGCTTTAGAATTCTGGTGCTTAGCACTAAGTGCTAACGTTTTAATGACACGTTTGTTACAAAAACACAGAAGTCATTCAGGGTGACACCCTCATACCTGTAGCCGATGGGCTGGAGTAACAATCCCTGTCTGGCACCAGAGGATCGAATAGCCAAACCAAAGTCAATGAGCTTGACTCGGTATGCACACTCCTTAATGTTGGCCAGCATAATATTGTCAGGCTTGATGTCTGCATGCATCATTTCTAGACTCACGAGTCCCTGTAATGCTACCAACATCTGCAGGGACAAGATGGGAAAAGACAGGATGAGAATGAAGTTCTTCTTATGTAGCTGTTTAAGATCAGGTTTTAACTTGAGGCTTTCTTAATCGATTATCAAGCATAATCTTAAGATTATAGTCAAACAATTAAAAGGATCATACCTGCTTTGCGATGGGACGGATTTCATATACAAACATTGGTTTTTTTTGTTCCCTTATTAAAAATGTAAATAAGTCTATTTCAAGCAACTCGAAGACGAGGCAGGTGCAGAAGAGGTGATAAAAATGCTCGTAGAATTTGATCACATTCTTGTCTGAATTCAGAAAGTTGATACAAGTCAACATTTGCAGCTGGAGGGAAAAAAGAGGACAATTAGATCATCTTTATATCAATATTCCCTAAAAAATCCATAGTTGAAGTCCTGCTGGAGGCACCAAAACTAGGAGATATCCAACCACTCACCTCATATTCTAGAGAGTCTCTGTTCTTGAGGATTTTCACCGCCACTAATTTGCTGGTGATACCAACCTGGCACTTGGCCACTTTTCCATAGGAACCTTCTCCAATGAACTCAAGGATGGTGTATTCAGTTGTGCTGCTCCGCAGAACACTTCCTACCCTTAGTTGAGAGATAACTAAAGTGGATACACAGAGAACAAGGTTAGTATTCAATGTATCAATGCTAAGACTAATATGAACAAGGAAACCTTGTCTCCTGTCATTTTGAAGTTTGAAGTCTGCAAATCCATTTCAAAAACAGAATTAGAATGAAAATCAGTGAAGTCCTGTCTCTGCATTAAAATCCCAATTTTCTGTTGGTACAGTTCACAGTATGCATCATGTTACTTTTTACAATAAAAAGGTATTAATAAAGTAGTAATAAAAAATTCCGTTTTCAGGCGCTCCTCTAGAAATATCACATCCATTCTGTGAACACTGAAGTCAAGCACTTATTTTACTTATTACATTTGGCTCTCAGAAAGACTCTCAAACTGTTCTAAACAGTATCATCAGGGATGCACACACTTTTTTGGCTTGTTATAATTGTAAGTAATTAGATTGTAATATTTATATTTACACTATTACAATTAATATTATTACTATTAAAAGTATTAACTAATTACTAAATATCTGTGTAATATTAAGGCAAGGCAAATGTATTTGTATAGCACATTTCATACACAAGGCCATTCAATGAGCTTTACATGATTAAAAAGTACATCAGAAAACATTCAAGTTTTAAAATGAATAAGAACATTAAATCAGCAGTAAAAACCTTTAAAAAAAATCTCCCTCAGTCATAGGCAGTAGAGAAAAAGAAATGCCTTTAACTTGGATTTAAAAATGTTTACTACCCTGACTCCCTCTTTCCTGTTCCCTTCCCCCTCACTGAGGTGTAACACTGCCCTTTTTTTTATATCTTCCTTTAGGGAGGGCTGGTGATGGTCACAAATATGCAATAAAATAATTAATGTATTTAATTGCAATAACAAAACATGCATTGCTGTCTTAAAAAGATTGCACTTCTTGTAGTGTTGACCTCCGATACAATGTGCAGACAAAAAAATAAATACATTTAAAGAGGTAACTTCAGCTCTGCTGCAGTTTGTTCCACTTCTTTGTAATAAAATACAAAAATAATATTGAAACGGTAACACTTAAAAACTGACTAAAATATATTTTTTTAAAATACAATGAAGAAAAATATTTTGAAAATGCAAAGCACCAAACACCGCTGCTCACTTCATCAAAGACCCACAATGATAAGCACATATGCCAGTCAGTAGCATACTGAGTGTTTCAGTATTTGTAGCTAACTTTGTTCTTTAGAAGAACTTAAATAGCTTCCACACACGGAGGTTGTCTGAAGTTGCATTATAAGGTCTTGCAGCCCACGTGCGCGATTGACAACAAAATGCCTCCGCGATCAACCGGTAGATCGCATTCGACGTATTGTGCACTCCATTCTACATAAAATATTGGAGTGTTTTTTTCAAGGAATAAAGTTTCCAATATATTAATACCAATGAAAAAAAATATTCTCTAATGATAATTTGTAATATTGGTAGGCATGCTGCTGATCGGAGCTGGTAGCTTTCTTATTTATCGAAAAGTCCGTACTACGCTGGCGACTGTTTTGGAAAAGCTGCCAGTGATTTCTGAAGGATGTAGCAGGTCTCTGAATACTCGTGTGTGACTCATGTGTTGATCGATATCAAAAGCAAGCAAGAGCTGCTTATGGATCGTCTACGCGTTATGGATAACAATTGGGAGAAGTTGGAAGCCCGGCTTGGAAGTAGTAGTTAGGCCTCTCATTGGATTACAGTAGAGAGACCCAGGACAGTAAGGCTACTGAAATTTGACATAGCCTGTATCAAAAATGCTTTGCTTTTCTCCCTTTCGGCTCTCCAGCCAGCCAAGGCTCTCATCTCTTATCACCAGGAAGTTTCTGCAGACGGCGGCTCTTACCCCCACTCCCTCCCCCCGCTCCTTCCCTACATTCCCACCTGGAACTGTGATGCTGAACTGTAGCCACACATCATTTGGCTGTTGTCAGTAGCGCAGCTACAGGTCTTCAATTTCAAATGCCCTCGTCGGCCATCTTCCCGCCTCCCCACCATCCGCACTGCATGGAGGTGTGGTAGCAGCACCCATTGGCAACACGCCCATGTCCCCAAACGGCTGAAATTCTGTTGTTCTTCCCACCCGACCCCATCACCCAGCCAACCCCCCACCCAACCCTTCCCATGTGCCTTGTCTGGAGTTGTTTGACTGTGTCATGCTTACATTTATGTTTGTGGAGGCGGTTTTTTTCCTGGTTTCACACTGCTTTCTCTGTTAGGGAAATCAGTCTCAAACTGGCAGTTTTTTTCCCTTCACCCCTCCTCTCCTCCTGTTGTTGATCCCTTTTTCACCTCAATATGTGGGCGCCCCAAATGGCTGCTCTGGTGTGTTGATGTGTCTTCGTTCACTGCAACTACCAAGTCAAATTTCTCATATTGTTCTAAACTGTACCTGGCCAATAAAGCTGATTCTGATTCTGATAAGCTTATACTGGGCTTAACCTTAGACCTGTTGATCCCAAATATCAGTTTAGGTATTTCCACCTCTGACACCATGTGCAAAGTAAAAAAAATAAAAGTTTTAAAGAGGTAACTTCAGCTCTGCTGCATTTGTTCCTCTTCTTTGTATTAAAATATAAAAATAATGTTGAAACAGTAACACTTAAAAACTGAGTTTGATTAAAATATATTTTCGAAAAATACAATGAAGAAAAATAATCGACAACAAAATGCTTCCACGATCGACTGGTAGATCACGATCGACAATCGATAATTTGAAATATTGGTGAAGTCTCTTACCTTGATCAGCCATTTTTCATCAGAATCTAAGCTTTCAAAAGCTTAAAGAAAGAAAGTTTTTACAACCCAACCACTAGCACTGAGACAAGCTTCTAAAGTTGTGGTTATGTTTTGTTTTATTTGGCTTTTATCTTGGCTACCTTTGATATTAGAGAGAGAAAGGAACCACAACTCGTCAAACTTTGACAGGTGTGACGTCACGCCCTTTGTCCCGCCCCCTAACCGGAAGTCCCGCCTTCCCAAACCGGAAGTCCCGCCTTATAGCACCCGCCAAAAAAAAAAAAAAAAAATCTCACGCACGCACGCACACACGCACGCACACACACACACACACGCACACGCACACACACACACACACACACACACACACACACACACACACACACACACACACACACACACACACACACACACACAACCATGAAATGCTTTGTAGAAGAGTTTTGTTTGTTAAACCTTTCAAACAAAGGTATAAATGCACAATATTTCTCACCAGCCCCTCAATGAACCTTTTTAAAGAAAAACAAAGGTATAAATGCACAATATTTCTCACCAAATAAAAAAAAAAAAAACCTTTTCCAATATAGTAGTCTCATACTTTCAGCATTAACTCACCAGCCCCTCAATGAACCTTTTTAAAGAAAAACAAAGGTATAAATGCACAATATTTCTCACCAAATAAAAAAAACCTTTTTCAAAAAAAGTACTTTTATTTGATTAACGTAACAACGGGGTTATTACTGCAGCTTTATGTAGAAATCATAACAATCAAACCGGTGTGAGGAATAATTCTTGTATTATTCAATGAACAATCCAACACACGCCCTGAGTTCAGACGGCATAAAATAAAAGTGTTTTGCTTTGAAAAGAAGATGCAAAAAAGTTTTCCAAATCTTACCATTCATAGCAGCAATATGACCATGTCTGGCCATCACTATGCATAAGAGTGCTTTGAACATACGGACTCTGAACTTTAAACTAGTCACACACACACACACACACACACACACACACACACACACACACACACAATTTCAACCATCCCGCCAAAAAAGCAGTCTTGGTGCGTTTGTTTTTCCACCTGTATGTGATTCGTCATTATCCGATATGGTCTGACTTCAAAAACATTCCTTCACTTACCCCGACCACCTCTCATGACCTTTTTTCAAATATTACCCGTTGGATGAAATTGGAGAACGCACAGGGAGTTTAGTTGGTGCACATCTGCTTTATACTAGCGAAGGGGTCCATGTCCGTCAATAAAGTTTAAAAGCCTGTTTGAATGGGACATATTCAAAGAAGGTAAATGTCATAAAACTTATAACACAGGCGGGTTAATTATTTGTTTTGTACTTATGTATTTATATTACTTGTTATTCTTATTTCTTTCTAGTTTCAACTTTATTATTTTTCTTTAATATAATATTATTTCTTATATTTATTGCCTTGAAGGCAACATAACTTTAATTTGTGTTAAATAAGAAGATAATGCCTGAAAGCTCAAGGGGGTACACATAATAAGAAAGGTTGAGAACCACTGCTTTTATCCACAGGGATGGTGACTCCTCACTTTTCCGGCAAATTGCCTATGCATTTATTAGCTGCTATAAGGGTTAGTCTGACAAAAATGAGTATAGGTTATGTGACAAAACTTAGCAGTTCCCCAGCTATGACAATCTGGGGTTGGTTGGGTACTCAGTCCCCCACTACTTTTGTGATGATGTCCAGAACAGACCAGCCAATAATGCTCCAGGCACTTGCGTGTCCAAAACATAAGAGAATTCAAGGGATGTTTGTAAGAAGAATGAGCTTTTTAGAGTATACTTTTACGCAGAATACGTACCTAATATGATGATAAATATGTTTTGATTATAATATCATGATTTATTCACGAATAACAATGTTTTTAAGACGGACCCGGTTTTGTCCCGCCGACCACAGTTTTGCCGTTTTGCCGTTTTTTTCTCATCCTTTGCAGCTGCTGAGGTTCCAAGGGGTGGGGGTTGTGTGTGTGTGTGGGAGCGCTGGAATGTTTTGCTTTATCCGGTTTACGTATATTACAACAACACACAACAAACATTGATTTGGTTATAACATAGACACATCGTCACCTTTATTTTGATTGTATTTTTATAACGACAGGTTGTCTGAATTATTCTGTTTCTGTCTGATCAGTTAAGGAAATAATAACCGGCAAATAAAGGCAATAAAACTCTGGAAACAATAACTAGGAATAAATAGTTGCTCTTTGGTAAACTTGGTGATATTACAGACGGTATGGACACATTTACTCCGTTTCCGGGGTTTGATTTCTAATAGCCATGTGTCCGCGCGGAGGTCCGTGTGTTTAGATTCTGCTACTAACCCCGGACCGGACCAGTGTGACGTGTACATATTTACTTAAGCAAAATTAATTTTAGATTTGCGTGTTCTTGGAGTATTTTAAACATTAGAATGGTAAATTATGATGGTGTTAATAATAATAATGCAGAAAACTTAAGTGGCACGACAGCGTCAGCGTCAGTTCTGGTGATAAACATCTATTAAACAGATAAATGATGCTCTATCAGTGAGGTTTATTACAGACAAACCACTAGTTAAACATGTTCGCATTACCTATTAAACTTTACATCAGTCACCAAACACTACAGGGTGTACAATAATGTTCTGTTACCCGTTTGCTCCACCGTCAAGACCCTTTAGCTGTCCGCAGCGCTGCCTGAACATAATTTGCGTAAAAACAATAGATGTGAACAGAAATAATGACAACATCCACTTGTTCTGGTAAAAACTCGCTTAGATAAAAACAAATCATGGTTTAGTGAAATTATAAATATTTCAGCCAGATGGCTGCACAATAATTGCATTTGATCTACATTTAATTTAAGTTAGAGTTAAATCGGACACAATAAGCATTACATAAACAAATAAATTAACCGGTTTATTTTCACTGAAACACTGCTGAGACAGACCACAGATAGGATTTCATTAAAGATGCTGCAGATTTGGTGTTTAAGGCAATAAAATTAAATAAGAAGGTGGAGTTTATAAATCTTACATAATTGTTACAATCCAAAAACATGGTAAAGAGCAGTTGATGGCAGGTATAGTGGGAACGCGATGACTCCCTGTTTATTTTCAAAAATGAAACAAAGTCTTCCTTAATTATCTTTCCCTCTAATTAAAGTAAAACCGGAAAATTGAAGCAGCGTGTATTAAACTGGTAGCCCTTTGAAGTAGCTCGTGGTTTAGAAATGTTTTAGTTACATGTAACTTGTCTTTATTTGCATGTTTGATTTGAAGAAATACAAAAGCAATCAGTTAAAGTACAAAGTAAATTTAGAACAAATGATAAAGGTATGTTTCTGTTTATGGAGTTAAAGTCTGGAATGATCTCAAGGCTCACTTTAAGGTAATGAGTTCGTGGTCTATGAATTACGAAGGAAAAACATTCCTTCACCTACCTTGATCTGCCTCATGACCTATTCTATGCCTATGCCACACGCTCCCACACACACACGCACACGCACGCACGCACACACACGCACGCACTCACACACTATGGTCATGGTTTAGGATAAATACGAGAGTGAAACGGTATTAGGACCATCACTTTGCTGACGAGAGAGACGAGCATCACATCGCAAAACACCGAGGTCAGATTGAAACAGAACTAGAATGGCTGGTAATGTGTTTTTACAATTTTAAACATCTGCATTACAAAACTGCGCTTTCACATTTTCAACGTATCATTATTTTTTTTTTAAAAGCCAGAGTTCACGCAAGGGACAAACACATCTACCCCGGTGAGTAACGATTATTATTGTTTTTTGATTGTTAACATTTGTTAACATTTGTTTAAAACTATTCACTTCTTGCTTTTAGTGACCGCTCAAGAACTTCAGGATATACAATTAACGCAGACGGATATCGGTAAATATTAATTATTTTTCTTTTTTCTAAATTGTTTTCAGTAAGCATGAATGATATGTATTTTTGTTTGTAATTCGTTTTTATGTTTTCACAGATTGCACTGCCAGGGCTGAATTATTACATGAAGTTTCGGACAACAGCCTCGGCAATGCTATAACCGAGATTGAAGAAGCAGAAGCGGCCGCACGTTCTATTTCGATCAACAATCAGAACCCGGCAGTTTTCTTCGGAAATTTGGAATCACCTATGCAATTTGTACCAACTCACCCTCGATCTAAAGCAGTTTCTGGTGTGAATCGTCTGAAAAGGAAGAAAGGTATATGTGCTGAAATGCAGGGTAAATTGTTTTATTATGATTTCGGTGTGGTTAAAAAATATTGTTAATATTTTTTATTTATTTTTTTTACAGCAATCAACGTGAAGCCACAAACTTTGCCTGCAACAAGACGCAACGTCACGCAAGCTGAAATCCACCCAATTGCGACATCAACTCCAAAGCCCAGAAAACAACCATCAAGCCCGAGACAAACTACACCTCGAAGTGATGCATTGCTTCAGCTCCAAAGAGCACCTGTGAGACCCCCGCGACAACGGAAGATTCGCCAGAAAAGATCAACCATAGTCAAAAGATTGTTTAACGGTATGTTATAATAATAATAATTGTGTGTTAATAACAGTAATGTGTTAAGGTATACATTTGACAATATCGTGTGACCTTTCTTTTTTTTTCTATATTTACAGAATCCAACGAAAGGGTGAACGAGAACCCCCAGAAACCACCACAGACAACGGAAGCCATGGATCAAATCCAGCCTCAGGCGACGAATGGATTGCGTCAACAACGCAGAGTAAGAAATCGCGCACAACAACAACAACATCAAGTGCAATACCCCATTCCTCTACAAGCGCTTTGTACCATCGTAGGAGATCTGATTTCAGTCTTCAAAAATGTGTGTGAAAAACAGCAATAATGTTATCTAACCAGCTGCAGAATTTTTTTCTGTTTCATAGCGTACAAATAAACGATTAACGACATACTATGTATAGAATTTTTCTTTAGATATGGATGAAAACGAAAATGAGTGTTTAGCTTCTGATGAGATATTATCTACTGCAGACCGATTAAGTAGCATTACAGATCCGTTGGATTTACAAAATAGGTTTCACTTAGACGAGGTCTTAGTTACCCAGTCCCCAGGTGTAGGTCACCGTTCACCGTTTCATTCACCCAACATAGAAGCTGTATTGGAGTTTTTGGATAACATTTCTATACCAACACGTTCACCGCAAAATGAATTTGTACTCAATGAAGACACGGAAGACTCCTTTAGGGAAAGCCCACTTAGGTCACCAAATTGCAAACCATTAAGCCGGCTACAAATAGCGTTACAAAACCTCGATGAAACATTGCCGTATCATTCAGCAGCAAACATACACACATTAATTCAACTACTAGAAGCCATCTCACCACCCCCTACTCCGCAAAATGATTTCTTACAAATTGACAACGACGGCTCTATAGCGGGTTCCCCACAAAACTCACCAACTCACGACATGCTTAGCAGGATAGAAAGAGCAATACAAAACATTCGGAACTCACCTACACACTCAATGCATAGCAATTCACCTACGCATCTCCCTCCATCACCTTATCCCTCATACACAGACATAAATACGCCTCTCCAGAGCTCCACAGAGCTTCTGCAGAGCTGCGTACACACAGATGTAGAAATGCAGCCGCAGAGAGGAGGAGGATCGGTGGGGGGTGGCCACACAACTAACCCCGAACATGAACATATTGAGAGGGTTAATACGGACGGTAATTCGGCAGAAATTAGGCACGAACGTTTTAACACGCTCAGATTGAGACGAACAATTACGATTCCTAACCTAGGCGAAGTCCCAAGTATTGCGACATTTTATCGTGATGTGATGGGGATTATTCAGGATCTGGCCAACGAGACGAGATCACACGCTTTGCGTAGTGATATTGTACAATTTCAATTATCTAGTGAAAATGTACACAAACATGTTACAATCACAGTGGATGATCAGCAAGATAACATTCAACCCGCTTTTGAAGATTTGCTCGATCGTTTAATGCAGTCAAACGGTAACATTGTCGGGGATGAAAACATAGAGCTAAGCGTTCAAGTAACCAGAAACCTGCGTGGGGGGGCGAAGCGCAAACTTGAGAAACTTTTAGACTTTGAAGTCCTAAACAAAAAGAGACGTTTCTTGTACATTGTTGACAATCGACCAGATCAACTATGCTTTGCCATTAGCTTAGCTCATGTCATACACCCCAACCTCACAGATAAAGAGTGTGAGAGTATCAGTAAGAATATGCAACACATGGTCGGTTTGAGCGATCAGACACCCGTCACTTTGAACGACGTTGAAAAATTTGAGAAAATTCTATGTCGGAAAATTATCGTATTTTTCAAAGACCCCAGGACGCATTTTGAGACAAAATTCTCAGATCGTTCCAGGCCACTGTTTCTGTTTTTGCTACAAAACCACTACTACGGGATAAAGGATCTCAAAGCCTTTGTGGGTGTGAGATTAATTTGTGATTTTTGTTACGAACCCCGTGATGATAGCCATAACCATCGCTGCATCGGTTACTGCGGCGTGTGTGAAGAACGAGTGTGTCCGACCGAAGAAGTGAGGTCCTTAATTTGTCCCGATTGTAACAGGACGTGTCGTTCAGTGTCATGTTACAACAGACACAAAATGGTCTATCCACCGAGGGTGAAAAGCAAATGCGGTGCGATAAAAAAATGCAGACAATGTCATCTAATTTACAAAATAGGTACAAAGGGGGATGTGCATAAGTGTCCGAGCTCAAAATGCAACATTTGCGGTGAGAAAAATCCGGGCGGTGATCACCTGTGCTACATCGATCCTTTAGCTCCGAGCATTGATAAATCATATTTGATTTTTTATGATTTTGAAACTTTTGCGGATGAAAACAACGAACACAAACCATTTCTAGTTTTTGCAAAAACACAGAAAGGTGAAGAGAAAAAATTTTACGGTCCTGATTGTGTAAAAAACTTCATCTCACACTTTAGGAGCAAAAGATACAAGGGTTGCGTCTTCATAGCACACAATGCTAGAGGCTTTGACAGTTACCTGGTTTTCAAAGGTATACTGAAAGCGGGTGTATCACCTCAGCAGATTCTTATGACAGGTTGCAAACTGTTATGCTTCGAGGAACCCGAGTATCGTCTCAAATTCATAGATTCACTCTCCTTTCTACCCATGCGTCTTTGTGCTATGCCCTCTGCATTGGGTTTTAACGACCGGAGCAAGGGGTATTTTCCTCACAAATTCAGCTCGGAAAACCATCTCGACTACGTCGGGCCCTACCCCCCTCCCTCAGACTACGGTGTAGAGCGCATGTCCATTCACGAGAGGGAAGAATTTGACGCTTGGTATGACGAGGTACGTCACGGGGTCTTTAACTTTAGAGAAGAAGCCGTGCACTACTGTAAAAATGACGTTGACATTCTTGCTAGGGGTTGTCTTAAATTAAAAGAGCAGTTTTTAGACGACACAAACGTAGACCCTTTCGGATCCGTCACTATCGCAGGTGCTTGCATGAAGGTGTTTCGCACTAATTATCTGCAACCTAAAACCCTAGCGATACCCCACCCAACCAACTACAAACAAAATCACAAAAGCTACTCTAACGCCTCAATTCAGTGGTTAGAGTGGACGCGCTACGATCAAAAGGTCTACATTCAGCACGCGCTAAACATTGGTGAGAAACAGATTGGAAGTTTTTTTGTCGACGGGTACGCAGAGTGTAACGGTGTGAAAAAGGCATGGGAATTTCACGGTTGTTTCTACCACGGATGTTTGCAGTGTTTTAACCCCGCAGAGACATGTCCGATGAGGAGGGTTAGATTCGGTCAACTTCACGCACGCAGTGAGGAACGACTGGAAGAGTTAAAGACAAAACACGGCATCGTCGTCATATTAATGAGAGAGCACGAATGGGATGAAATTAAAAAATCACACACCAAAGTTAAAGAGTTTATCCAAAGGTATAATGCTCCCGAACCTCTTTACCCCCGCGCAGCGCTTTATGGTGGAAGAACGAGCGCTTTAAAGCTGAGACACACAGCTGGTTCTGATGAAACTGTCCACTACGTCGACGTGACATCCCTCTATCCTTATGTAAACAGTACATGCTCCTACCCAGTTGACCATCCTACAGTCATATACAAAGATTTTGACGACCCTTTGACCTACTACGGTCTGATCAAGGCTACAGTGTACCCACCCCTCCGTCTTTTCTTCCCTGTGTTGCCTTACAAAAGTTTATGCGGTAAACTACTTTTCACACTTTGCCGTGCAGAAAGCAATAATCAAGAGGGTTCCTGTGAACACGACGATGACACAAGAGCTCTAACGGGTGTCTGGGTCACGCTCTAATTTAACAAAGCCCTGGGCTACAGGGTAAGTAAGATTACAGAAGTGTGGCATTTTGACAAGAGCAGCGATACCGTCTTTACAGGTTACATGCACACATTTTTGAAAGGCAAACAGGAAGCGTCCGGTTACCCTCCAGAGGCTACAGATAATGACAGTAGGGAACGTTACATCAGGGACTATAACGAACAGCAGAATATTCTTTTAGATGCAAACAAAATTGAAGTCAACCCTGCAAAGAGACAGGTTGCTAAACTGTGTCTTAACAGTTTGTGGGGTAAATTTGCACAAAGGGATAATTTACTTAAAACCAACATCGTCACAACACCTGATGAATTTTTTAAGTACTTGTTTTCAGGTCAATACAAAATAGAGTACTATGACGTTCTTGACAACGACAGAGCTCTAATCAAATGGAAATACAACGACAAGTGCATCCATCCCCCAGGTAAACAGAGTAATGTTTTTATCGCAGCATTCACCACAGCGCACGCACGTCTGAAGATGTACGATTATCTGGAAAAATTGCAAGAGAGAGTCTTTTACATTGACAGATAGTTTGATCTATGTAGTAAAAGAGGGTGACTCACCTCTGGCGTTAGGTAACTATTTAGGTGATCTGACCGATGAATTGGCGGGAGACAGCATTCAGGAATATGTGTCAGCAGGTCCAAAAAGTTACGCGTACCAAACCAGAAACAAAAAAAAAGGTGGTCATGAAAGTTAAAGGGATCACCCAGACCAGAGAGTGTGCCGAAAAGGTGAACTTTGACAGTATCAGAGATCTGGTGGAGGGGTACATGCGCAACTCTCGCAATGAGATCGAAATCCCGCAGCACACCATCAGACGGTATAAAAAGGGGTTTGTGTTGAAAAATCTATCATTCAACAAAAAATTCAGGGTGGTTTATGATAAAAGGCGGCTTTTTGAAGACGGAACGACTCTACCCTTTGGATATTAAGCTCGTCACTCACACACACGCACGCACACACACACTATGGAGGAAATAGAATTTGAACCTAGATTTATTTTTCCTTTTTCATGTTTAATTGTTGGTCCTAGCGGCTGCGGGAAGACATATTTTGTAAAAAATGTATTAAACAACTGTAATCATGTTATGAATATTGTACCTGAAAATATTGTGTGGATTTATACATGTTTTCAACCCATCTACAATGAGATGCAAAAGATGAATAAAAATATAAAATTTGTCAAAGGTCTACCTGATTCTTTTGAAGATGAAAACCTGTTTCCTCCGGATCAAAAACATTTGATTATTCTGGATGATGTTATTTTTCAGGCTTCAAACCACCCCGAAGTTGTAAAGATTTTTACTCAATTTCGACATCATAGAAATATGAGTGTCATGATGTTAACCCAAAATATGTTTCATCAGGGTAAACACAGTCGTACTATAAATTTGAACAGTAATTATTTGGTAATGTTTAAAAACCCCAGGGATAAACTCCAAATTAACATATTGGCTCATCAGATTTATCCTTCACAAAAGGCATTTTTTTTAGAGAGCTTAGACGACGCCACCAAAGATGTTCACGGGTATTTAATAGTAGACCTCACACCCGTATGCCCTGAGCTATACCGACTAAGGACAGGCATGTTGCATCACGAACGTCTGGCCGTTTACACCCCTAAAACGTAAATCATCATGTCGGTATAAAAAGAAACACCCCCTTGTTGGCGGCTCTGTATCATGCTTCACCCAAGAAACGAAAGGACAATGCTTAAGAGGGAGGCCGGTGGTTTCCGTGATAAAGAATTTGAAACACCTCGGGAAGCGCCTGAAGGAAAAAGAAAAAAGACGTTCCGTGAGAGAATTAGCTGCCGAACGGACTGGAAAACAAATTACTTTATCATCGCCGTGGATTAACATTTCATCTTAAATAACTGTGAGGCATAACACATTTTATTGTCTTTCATCAATAAAAATATTTATTGAGCATATTTTGTGTGTACATTTTTAAAGCAAAATACACGTGGGTAATGGCAAAGCATAAAAAAAGTAATTCATAGACCACAAACTCATTACCTTAAAGTGAGCCTTGAGATCATTCCAGACTTTAACTCCATAAACAGAAACATACCTTTATCATTTATTCTAAATTTACTTTGTACTTTAACTGATTGCTTTTGAATTTCTTCAAATCAAACATGCAAATAAAGACAAGTTACATGTAACTAAAACATTTCTAAACCACGAGCTACTTCAAAGGGCTACCAGTTTAATACACGCTGCTTCAATTTTCCAGTTTTACTTTAATTAGAGGGAAAGATAATTAAGGAAGACTTTGTTTCATTTTTGAAAATAAACAGGGAGTCATCGCGTTCCCACTATACCTGCCATCAACTGCTCTTTACCATGTTTTTGGATTGTAACAATTATGTAAGATTTATAAACTCCACCTTCTTATTTAATTTTATTGCCTTAAACACCAAATCTGCAGCATCTTTAATGAAATCCTATCTGTGGTCTGTCTCAGCAGTGTTTCAGTGAAAATAAACCGGTTAATTTATTTGTTTATGTAATGCTTATCGTGTCCGATTTAACTCTAACTTAAATTAAATGTAGATCAAATGCAATTATTGTGCAGCCATCTGGCTGAAATATTTATAATTTCACTAAACCATGATTTGTTTTTATCTAAGCGAGTTTTTACCAGAACAAGTGGATGTTGTCATTATTTCTGTTCACATCTATTGTTTTTACGCAAATTATGTTCAGGCAGCGCTGCGGACAGCTAAAGGGTCTTGACGGTGGAGCAAACGGGTAACGGAACATTATTGTACACCCTGTAGTGTTTGGTGACTGATGTAAAGTTTAATAGGTAATGCGTTGATGAAGAAGAAGAAGTGAGTTTGGCTCAATGCGAACATGTTTAACTAGTGGTTTGTCTGTAATAAACCTCACTGATACAGCATCATTTATCTGTTTAATAGATGTTTATCACCAGAACTGACGCTGACGCTGTCGTGTCACTTAAGTTTTCTGCATTATTATTATTAACACCATCATAATTTACCATTCTAATGTTTAAAATACTCGCCTGTGTTATAAGTTTTATGACATTTACCTTCTTTGAATATGTCCCATTCAAACAGGCTTTTAAACTTTATTGACGGACATGGACCCCTTCGCTAGTATAAAGCAGATGTGCACCAACTAAACTCCCTGTGCGTTCTCCAATTTCATCCAACGGGTAATATTTGAAAAAAGGTCATGAGAGGTGGTCGGGGTAAGTGAAGGAATGTTTTTGAAGTCAGACCATATCGGATAATGATGAATCACATACAGGTGGAAAAACAAACGCACCAAGACTGTTTTTTTGGCGGGATGGTTGAAATTGTGTGTGTGTGTGTGTGTGTTTTTTTTTTTTGGGCGGGTGCTATAAGACGACTTCCGGTTTGGGAAGGCGGGACTTCCGGCTAGGGGGCGGGACAAAGGGCGTGACGTCACACCTGTCAAAGTTTGACGAGTTGTGGTTCCTTTCTCTCTCTGATATTTCTTGATGATGTCATCATGGTGATGCGTGTCAGGTGCAGGGCCTGGCTCTAACTAACCCTAACACATTTCATACACAAGGCCATTCAATGGATTTAAAAATGTTTACTACCCTGACTCCCTCTTTCTTGTTCCCTTCCCCCTCACTGAGGTGTAACACTGCCCTTTTTTTTATATCTTCCTTTAGGGAGGGCTGGTGATGGTCACAAATATGCAATAAAATAATTAATGTATTTAATTGCAATAACAAAACATGCATTGCTGTCTTAAAAAGATTGCACTTCTTGTAGTGTTGACCTCCGATACAATGTGCAGACAAAAAAATAAATACATGCTGCTCTGCTGCAGTTTGTTCCACTTCTTTGTAATAAAATACAAAAATAATATTGAAACGGTAACACTTCATCAAAGACCCACAATGATAAGCACATATGCCAGTCAGTAGCATACTGAGTGTTTCAGTATTTGTAGCTAACTTTGTTCTTTAGAAGAACTTCAATAGCTTCCACACACGGAGGTTGTCTGAAGATGCATTATGAGGTCTTGCCGCCCACGTGCGCGATTGCCAACAAAATGCCTCCGCGATCAACCGGTAGATCGCATTCGACGTATTGTGCACTCCATTCTACAAAAAATATTGGAGTGTTTTTTTCAAGGAATAAAGTTTCCAATATATTAATACCAAAGAAAAAAATATTCTCTAATGATCATTTGTCATATTGGTAGGCATGCTGCTGATCGGAGCTGGTGGCTTTTTTATCTATCGAAAAGTCCGTACTACGCTGGCGACTGTTTTGGAAAAGCTGCCAGTGATTTCTGAAGGATGTAGCAGGTCTCTGAATACTCGTGTGTGACTCATGTGTTGATCGATATCAAAAGCAAGCAAGAGCTGCTTATGGATCGTCTACGCGTTATGGATAACAATTGGGAGAAGTTGGAGGCCCGGCTTGGAAGTAGTAGTTAGGCCTCTCATTGGATTACAGTAGAGAGACCCAGGACAGTAAGGCTACTGAAATTTGACATAGCCTGTATCAAAAACGCTTTGCTTTTCTCCCTTTCGGCTCTCCAGCCAGCCAAGGCTCTCATCTCTTATCACCAGGAAGTTTCTGCAGACGGCGGCTCTTACCCCCACTCCCTCCCCCCGCTCCTTCCTTACATTCCCACCTGGAACTGTGATGCTGAACTGTAGCCACACATCATCTGGCTGTTGTCAGTAGCGCAGCTACAGGTCTTCAATTTCAAATGCCCTCGTCGGCCATCTTCCCGCCTCCCCACCATCCGCGCTGCATGGAGGTGTGGTAGCAGCACCCATTGGCAACACGCCCATGTCCCCAAACGGCTGGAATTCTGTTGTTCTTCCCACCCGACCCCATCACCCAGCCAACCCCCCACCCAACCCTTCCCATGTGCCTTGTCTGGAGTTGTTTGACTGTGTCATGCTTACATTTATGTTTGTGGAGGCGGTTTTTTTCCTGGTTTCACACTGCTTTCTCTGTTAGTCTCTGTCAGTCTCAAACTGGCAGTTTTTTTCCCTTCACCCCTCCTCTCCTCCTGTTGTTGATCCCTTTTTCACCTCAATATGTGGGCGCCCCAAATGGCTGCTCTGGTGTGTTGATGTGTCTTCGTTCACTGCAACTACCAAGTCAAATTTCTCATATTGTTCTAAACTGTACCTGGCCAATAAAGCTGATTCTGATTCTGATAAGCTTATACTGGGCTTAACCTTAGACCTGTTGATCCCAAATATCAGTTTAGGTATTTCCACCTCTGACACCATGTGCAAAGTAAAAAAAAATAAAAGTTTTAAAGAGGTAACTTCAGCTCTGCTGCATTTGTTCCTCTTCTTTGTATTAAAATATAAAAATAATGTTGAAACAGTAACACTTAAAAACTGAGTTTGATTAAAATATATTTTCTAAAAATACAATGAAGAAAAATAATCGACAACAAAATGCTTCCACGATCGACATACTGTGCACCCCATTCTACATAAAATATTGAACGGTTTTTGTCAAGGAATAAAGTTTCCAATATATTAATACCAAAGAAAAAAATATTCTCTAATGATAATTTGAAATATTGGTGAAGTCTCTTACCTTGATCAGCCATTTTTCATCAGAATCTAAGCTTTCAAAAGCTTAAAGAAAGAAAGTTTTTACAACCCAACCACTAGCACTGAGACAAGCTACTAAAGTTGTGGTTATGTTTTGTTTTATTTGGCTTTTATCTTGGCTACCTTTGATATTTCTTGATGATGTCATCATGGTGATGCGTGTCAGGTGCAGGGCCTGGCTCCTCTGTAAATGACTGGGCCACCGCATGAAGAACAAATACATTGGGGTTGCGCAGTCGGCTGTGGTGGGGCGGTGGGCCTTTGGGGGGCTAGGCCGGTACTCCAGGGGTACACTTGGTCCTCGGCTCCTTGGGGCTTTCTCAGATGTGTACGTGGAGGCGATGGCTGCCTCTCGGACTGGGGTCTCTGGGGATTCTGGGGGTGCTGCTCGGTCGTGGGGGTTTGTGTGTGTGTGTGTGGGGGCAACAACGGAAGCTTCTTAGCTTCCGTTGTTGCTGCTGACCTGGCTGCACCTTCAAGCCCGGGGCGGTGCCTGGGTTCGCAGAAGTTTGATTTGCATAAACATTGGTCATGGATGCACTGGCTTGCTGATCTCCAAAGAACTCAAATTCTGTTTCTCCCTCCCTTCCGTTCTTATCTTTCCCTGTTGCTGCTTTGTCGGGTCCTGTGAGCTGTAAGGAACTAAACCCCCAAGTTGATCTGACTTAGAACACTGGCTTCACCAGTCCGTGGAGTCAGAGAGTCTACCTCCTACTGTGAAATGCAAACATTCCCCCAGGGGGATCTTCTCCCTCGTCCTGCCAAACCAAAAGGACCGGAGAATCCAAGGACAGTTTCCCCCTTTATCACTGCGCTGCTACATTACGATCAAAAGAAGAACATCCCTCTCCTTCCCCCTGTTCAAACAGAGATCTCTGGGATGCTGTAAGATCAAAGAACTGTCCCAATGCCCTCTGACCCCCTGTGGTGAGATGTCACAGAAGGACGCGTACCAGGCCTTCATCTGAGAGGTCTCCCGCTCAAAGGAGAACAAAGAAATTGTATTATGTTTAAAAAAATTACAAATGAAAACATTTTGGAATGATTTCTACAGAAATTGAAATTGCAAATATTGTCTGTTCGATCACACTCGTTTCATGTAATGCAATAACCAACAGAATGCTATTTTAAAGTGTTTATCATTTTAAAGTGCTTAAAAATACCAGAAAACATCACAAAAGTTAGTTTGAGGTATTTACTGTGATCATATAGTTAAGAGGAGGCATAACATGATTTTTGACATTTATGTTTATGAGTAATTACGAGTAAAGCTCATTAACCGGTTTCTAAAGTATTCCGAGGATGTTTTCCAGTCATGTTTGGTATCAAACTCTTTCGTAATACATGATATTTCAGGATATGATGTTGAAAAGATGTTTTGAAATATGTGGAATTAATTATTAGGCATTCTTTTATGTTTAGAATCATTCCTTTGTTGTCTGTTATCCCATTCACCTACACACACCCAAGACACACCCAAAGGCACCCAGCTGAGACGCTGGCAACTTTAAACCAATCAACGAAGTTCCATCTTCAGGAGACAAACCCCAAAGATAAGCTTTTAAAAGGAAGAAGGCCGTTCCTAACTTCAGTTTTGGACGCGGGCGTTCATGCTCACACGTGTTCCCTCCTGTTTCCAGTCTTTCATTTTATTTTATTTTATTTGTAATTGAAACAGTTAGATTTTGTAATCAACAGCTGTTTGATTCGGACAAATACAGCCTCTAGTGACGTGCGTAACAGCCGAAAGGAAGCCCGGCCTGCGACCCATTGGGGTGAGCCACGAGCCATTCTCTAAGCCAGCTGCGAAGGCAAGGAACCGCCTGGATCGGCTGAAGGGGCTACACTCTGTTGAACCGAAACAGAACCAACGGTGGCACGTCCTGCTCTATTGCTCAAACAGCACCTCCAGGTCCAACCCTGACATCTTCAAGGTACAAGACTGAACTTTCATAAGTAACTTCATCCATAATAGATCACACACATACTGCCATAATTACAAACACACACACATTCACAACATGACCCGCACACAGTTCATCTCATTCATGTTTGTTCGTCTCCCCTGTTCGTCTCCCTCTCTTTGTCATGAGTTCTCTTTATTTTATTCTTTGATTTTATGATCTTATTATTCGAATATGTATCCTGCATTTTTATTCAATATTTAGTAGACTAGCATTTTCCTAGATTAGTGATTT
This sequence comes from Gouania willdenowi, assembly GCF_900634775.1. Taxonomy (NCBI): domain Eukaryota; kingdom Metazoa; phylum Chordata; class Actinopteri; order Blenniiformes; family Gobiesocidae; genus Gouania; species Gouania willdenowi. The sequence continues at coordinate 10,976,091 of NC_041060.1, read as the reverse complement.
CACTTTATTACATATAATCCTCACTTTTATTAGCCTAGAAATGCATTTTATCATGATTTAATTATCCCATTTCAATTGATATTTTGACTGTGTTAATTGTTGACTTTTGAATAAAAGGTTAAACATAATATTTGATTCCTCTGATTCATTAAAGCTGTGATGATGGTGTAGATGGCTGGTAGAATTCACTTTTCCCTGGTTTCACATTGATGAGTTTAGTCTAAAAACTTAGACATATTTCTCCTGTTAAAAGGAGTGGCACCCCGCAAATTTGAAGTAATATTAATAATCATAATTAATATTCTTAGTTATATAACCCATTAATAATAACTCATCTCTCCTTCCTACAGAGCGTAAAAGATCCTCTCTCTGCAACTCATCCAAAACCGGAATAATGGAATTAATTAGTTGGTCTCTAAGTGCTATTACCAGATTTTTTCGATGAAAAGAACCAGGGGTGCTGAACCCGCATGTCCAAGCGGGACGTTTGCGGCTGGATACGCATTTAATCCTTGGAATAAGTGGCGAGTTGTGTGTCTGTCCATCCTTTCCGTGGAAGACGTGGAGGACATCTACATGATTGGAATAATGATAGTAGGCGTGCTGCTGATCGGAGCTGGTGGCTTTCTTATCTATCGAAAAGTTTGTACTTCGCTGGCGACTGTTTTGGAAAAGCTGCCAGTGATGATAATCAGTGACGTGCCGTCAGGGTAGGCAAGGTAGGCAGTCCCTACCCAAGGGTGAATTGATATTTTGATTATTTGTTTTAATTATTATATAATTATAAGTTATTTATTTTTCCATTTCCAATAGCCTACAGTACCTATAAGTTTGAAAGTGTCCGCATTTTGTGTGTTTCATAGCCAAAATTACTAAACAGCGCTATTTCCTGTAACAGCTGCACAATCTCACTCCGCTGTAAGGTAGAGGGAGGCCACGCCCCTCCCAAAGGCACGTTGCTCCTCTGCCTCTGTTCCCATTGCGTGTTTTTACGTGATTGCGCATGCGCAGTCAGGTCCCCAAGATGACAATTTAGAGTTAGAGCTTTTTTTTGAGGAAAAACGACAGCTTTGAAAAAATGGGAGACCAACACCTGAGCTACCAAACCTTCAGCAAAGGTAAGGTCAGAAAATGTTTCATACTTTTTACAGTGAATGGTACAAAATTAAGGATTGGCTTTGTGGATGCTCCTCACTGAGACTGTTCCGAGTTGTTGTTGTTTTCATTTTCTCCATGTTTCTGTGTTTCCAACACAAACAACAGATGTGCTGTCGTGTCATGAGATATATCTTGTTGGAGAGTATGGAGGTTATATTGAATAATTGTTTATGTTTCTTTTATGGTGTTTTACGATGTTGATTTTGTTAGATGGCTAAATGCTTGTTCCTGTGGATCTTGTTGGGTTTTTTCTTTGTTATTATGAATTTTATATTTTGATAAGCGCATTGAGATGACTTTGTTGGAAATTTCTTTATACAAATTATATTGTATGAACAATATAATTATATTGTATGAAACATGATTTTATACTGCACAAACAATATAATCATATTGTACAATATAGTTATATTGTTCATAAAATATCATATCTTATTTGTACAGCATAGTGATCCAAAATATATTTTCCCCTGTGGCAGCTCTACGCTTCTGTACAACTGGATGTTTTAAATGTATATATTTTATTTTCTTATTCCCCTGTATCTTCAGGTCATAAAATAATCGTAATAATGAAAAGATCATGATTATTTCTTTTTTCACAATAACCATACCAACTGTGCAGTATGTTGGTTTTGGTGACTGTATGATAAGAAGTGAAAGGAAAACACAGGGATTAGCAGATGTAAAGGAACAAATATTGTGTACTGCACTGGTTCCCATAACATAATGGTTTCTTCTTTTCCTCATATGGAGTTGCTCGCCTGTTGTGATGAGTTGTGCATTGCTTACAAGCCTCTGGATCAGTGAACACAATACTACTGTCTGTAAAAATCACAGACATTAGCGTCTGTAAGGGAGAGGAGGTCAGAGAACAAACATTTCATCTTTTTGTCTGTCCATTTGTCTAATTCTAATTCAAAGAGGCACTTTGGGATGAAATGTGTTATTCTATGAATGCACTAATCCCAGTAATGGCTCTGTTAGTCACATCTGGATTTTCAGACGTATAAATCAACTGTGATAATGCAACAACTAAGCATTAAAATAGTTTGAGCAAGTCAAAGAGCCAGTGGCTGTAGCTTTAGCTTACCTCCACAAGCATGACCGTATTTTAGCAATTTTTTTATATTCCTTTTGATCAGATTTACAGAAATATTTGTGAAATTTGTGGGGGTTTTTTTTTCTCGTAAAAATATAGTGTCAATGTTACATTTAAATATACATGTTAAACTTAAATCTAAATGTTATGTTAAATCTAAATATATTTAGTTTCACCCATGACATTTAGATTTAACGCTTAGATTCAGATTTAACATTCAGATTAAGATTTACCATTTGCATTTAGCATTTAGACCTATTATTTGCACTTAGAGTTAATATTTCATATTTAGATTTAACATATTTTTACGAGATGTTGCAAAAAGTTGCTGTTTATTTCAGCTTGCACTACTTTACAATCAGCCCCCCATATTTCTCCTCTTCCGTGAACATGCATTTAGATTTGTCAGTAATTTAAAATCCATCCATCATGTGTAATGATGTATTTAAATGGTGTGAACAAAAAATTGGTTGTTTATGAACAAAAGCACAATTTATGTTGTACGTATCTGAGCAGCTGTGTAGTAACAATGCAGAGGAATGTAAAGTGTCTAAATTGTTGATGAAATTAGACTTTCTTTGGTATTTTTTAATTGTTTTGCTATATTTTGGGATTTTCCAAATTGAATTTGGACACTTTAAAATGTTCAAACAACAGCAATCAAGCAACTGATGCAATTTGCAGAATTTTTATTTTTAGTAATTATGCATGTTTTCATACACAAAAAAAATTGTGATTGGAGGGTCTTGACCTTCAGCAGAAGGACAGAGAGGAAAATTGTCAGAAAAAGAAGTATAAACACAAATGAAAAATATAAATATAAACCAAAATATCACATTATCTATCATTGAGGGTACTTGTATTGCAAAGGAGGGTCAGAAAAAAAAGCCACATGATTTACTACACACCAGGTTTTTCTGATAAGGTAAATAAAAAACAGGAGAAAAGAGGGAAGAAAGTGAAAAAGAAACAAGAAAAAAGAGAGCAAAAAGAAAGGAATAAAAGTTGTTTTGTCACTTTGTTGTTATTTTGTGTTTTTTTGGAGTCATTATGTGTGTTTTTGTTATTATTTTGTGTTCTTGGTGTAAGTTGTGTTTTATTCTGTCATTTACTACATTTATGTTGTCGATTTGTGTGTTTTTAGGGTCACTTTCTCTGTCATGGTTCAAGAATCAGGTAGTGCAGCTTTAACACAGCTTCTTTTCTTATATAATTCAAGACATTCAGCAACTCTGCAGAACTTTTAGCACACTACAATGTCAGGGACTTCTGCAGAAAAGCTTCAAAACATTTTATTGCTCCACCACACAGCAACACAAGCACTTTAAACATGCTTTTCGTACTCTGGAGAAGAATTTCCGAACTTTTCTAAACCTCTTGGGGGTGGGGGTGGGTCTGGGGACGTCTTCCACCACAGGTCCATTTACTGAGGAAACCAAATCCAGAGTTTCATCACGACGATTAGGAAATTGTTCTGGAAGGGACTGGATTTCAGAATCATCCTCAGTTGAATGAAGATGGAGTTCTTTGGAGATATTTTTCTCAATGTGTTCACTTTGGCCAGATGAAGGAGTAAACGGGACCTTCTCAAATTCATCTCCATCTTCAAGTGTCTCAACATCTTCCCATTGGCTGTTTGAATCAAGAGACTGAACACCAACAAATATATGTTTTGAACCATCTGTTTCAGTTGGTTCACACTGGCCAGCTGCAGGACACAGCTGGGCCATACGTTCCTCGTCAGTGTCCTCTTGACCAACGACATTGTAGGGAACTAAACCCCCAAGTTGACCTGACTTAGAACACCGGCTTCACCAGTCCGTGGAGTCAGAGAGTCTACCTCCTGCTGTGAAATGCAAACGTGCCCCAAGGGGGGTCTTCTCCCCTTCCTGCCGAACAAAAAGATAGAAGGATCCCAGAACAGTCGTCTCCTGTTATCATCTCCCTGCTACATTACGATCAAAAGAAGAACATCCCTCTCCTTCCCCCTTTTTCAAACAGATACCTCTGGATGCTGTAACATCAAAGAACTGTCCCAATGACCCCCTTTGACCCCCTGCAGATGTTGTCACCTCCCGAACTCAAACCAATGGTTACACAGGATGATGGAATAACCCCAGTTCTTCCGCTCAAAGGAGAACAAAGAAATTGTATTTTGTTTGAAAGTTACAAATGAAAACATTTTTGGAATGATTTCTACTGAAATTGAAATTGCAAATGTGTCTGCACTCGTTTCATGTAATGCAATAACCAACAGAATGCTATTTTAAAATGTTTATCATTTAAAAGTGCTTAAAAATACCAGAAAACATCACAAAAGTTAGTTTGAGGTATTTACTGCGATCATATAGTTAAGAGGAGGCATAACATGATTTTTGACATTTATGTTTATGAATAATTACAAGCAAAATGCATTAATTAGTTCCTAAAGTGATTTGAGGCTATTTCCTAGTCGTGTTTGGTATCAAACTCTTTCGTAATACATGATATTTCAGGATATGATGTTGAAAAGATGTTTTGAAATATGTGGATTTAATTATTAGGCATTCTTTTATGTTTAGAATCATCCCTTGTCGTCTGTCTCTGTCTCACACTCACACACACCCAAGACACACCCACAAGCTGAAAGCAGTGACAGTGACCAATCACCGACATGATCACAGAATAATCAACGAAGACGCCTCCTCCAAAAGGCGTCGCCAAACGCCCTTTAAAAAAAGACGCGTGACCAGAAACAACAGTTTTGGACGCGGGCGTTCATGCTCACCCGTCTTGCCTCATGTTTCCAGTCTTTCATTTCATTTTTATTTTTAGTTGAAACAGTTAGATTTTGGAGTCTACAGCTGCTTGGTTCGGACGAATCCGGTACCCAGTGACGTGCGTAACAGCCGAAAGGAAGCCCGGCCCGCGACCCGTTGTGGTTAGCCAAGAGCCATTATCTAAGCCAGCTGCGAAGGCCTAACCGCCCGGATCGGCTGAAGGGGCTAAATTCTGTGGAACCGAAACAGAACCAACGGTGGCACGTCCTGCTACATTGCTTCAACAGCACCTCCAGGTCCAGCCTGACATCACCTCCAAGGTACAAGAATGAACTTTCATCAGCAACTTCATCCACAATAGATCACATACATATTTCCATAACTACAAACTTACACGCATTAACAACATGCTGCACACACAGTACATCTCATTCATGTTTGTTCGTCTCCCCCTTGTCCGTCCTCCTCTCTTTGTTATGAGCTCTCTTTATTTTATTCTTTGATTTTATGATCTTATTATTGAATATGTATCCTGCATTTTTATTCAATATTTAGTAGACTAGCATCCTCCTAGATTAGTGATTTCACTTTATTACATATAATCCTCACTTTTATTAGCCTAGAAATGCATTTTATCATGATTTAATTATCCCATTTCAATTGATATTTTGACTGTGTTAATTGTTGACTTTTGAATAAAAGGTTAAACATAATATTTGATTCCTCTGATTCATTAAAGCTGTGATGATGGTGTAGATGGCTGGTAGAATTCACTTTTCCCTGGTTTCACATTGATGAGTTTAGTCTAAAAACTTAGACATATTTCTCCCGTTAAAAGGAGTGGCACCCCGCAAATTTGAAGTAATATTAATAATCATAATTAATATTCTTAGTTATATAACCCATTAATAATAACTCATCTCTTCTTCCTACAACATCCTTCAAAGGAAGTTCACTCTTTGACATGAATTCATGTGCCTTGGTTAGACTAGAATAAAAATAAAGACAAAAAGATCAGTACAAAAGTCAATAGAACAACAAGTTGAACTCCATGTGTGTGATTGCCTCAGTGCATTTACTCACTAGTCACTGCTGTCCACCGCAGGTCCATTCACTGAGGAAACCAAATCCAGAGTTTCATCATGACTATTAAGAAATTGTTCTGGAAGGGACTGGATTTCAGAATCATCCTCAGTTGAATGAAGATGGAGTTCTTTGGAGACATTTTTCTCAATGTCTTCACTTTGGCCAGATGAAGGAGTAAACGGGACCTTCTCAAATTCATCTTCATCTTCAAGTGTCTCAACATCTTCCCATTAGCTGTTTGAATCAAGAGACTGAACACAAACAAATATATGTTTTGAACTTTCTGTTTCAGTTGGTTCACACTGGCCAGCTGCAGGACACAGCTGGGCCATACGTTCCTCGTCAGTGTCCTCTTGACCAATGACATCCTTCAAAGGAGGTTCACTCTTTGACATGAATTCCTGTGCCTTGGTTAGACTAGAGGAAAAATTAAGTCAAAAAGATGAGTACAAAAGTCAATAGAACAACAAGTTGAACTCCATGTGTGTGATTGCCTCAGTGCATTTACTCACTAGTCACATCTGTCTGGATCCTGGCTCAGGTGGGACATGGTGATGAATGGATGCTTAAGACCCGCCTCAGGAGTGATTCGCGCCCACCCATCCAGATGTAACATTTGTTTGAGGAAGTCGATGAACATCCTAATGTCCTTCATTTCCTCAGCATCCTCTTTTTTAATGACCTGGATTAAAAAAAAGAGTTTGGTCTTTGCACAAGTTCAAACGTCTCTCACTCATAACACATTATTATATGTATGTTAACAAAAAAAAGGTGAATAATTTCAGCTTATAAACGCATGTCTAAACTAGGTTACATTTTAACGAAGAGACTGCTGCTAAGTATTTGAACTCAAATATTGTCGAGAACACTTACATAGAACAGTTCATCCAATGAGGTAAAATGAGGGCGCCCTGTGGGCCATTCCATCGCTTCCTTAATGTGAATACTTGAGTATTCTTCTGGTGTCTGAGGAAACATAATGGCAATGATAAGGGTTTAGGATAAGTTTAAGACAACAGTCAAGGTTCAACAACAATAAAAACAGTTTTACCTTGAGCCTCCATCTTAAGCCAAGCTCATCCTTTTCCTGACGGAAGAATCTCTTGGAATGCATGCCAAATTGGAGATCGTGGTCCGACGGCATACCGAGAATCTCCACCATGGATTTCATCTGCAGATAGAACACACAATTACACACATTAGGGGCAGTTCTTCAAGAATTTATATACATGCATATAAAACAGCCACAACCCTGAAAAAGAGCATGTGGGTCATTAAATGGATGGAGGGATGGTGAATAAAAAAGATGACCTACCATGAGATATTCACAGTTGACAATGAAGAGGTTCTGTGTCAGATACAGAAAGGCCAGCGTACAGCCCAGTCCCCACATGTCAATGGACTCTGTGTATAGAAGGCCAAGACAAATCTCTGGGGCCCTGTGAAGCAAAATTAATGACATATGCTTTAGAAATCTGGTGCTTAGCACCTAGTGCCAACATTTTAATGACACATGTTTGTTACAAAAACACAGAAGTCATTCAGGGGGACACCCTCCTACCTGTAGCCGATGGGCTGGAGTAACAATCCCTGTGTGGCACCAGAGGATCGAATAGCCAAACCAAAGTCAATGAGCTTGACTCGGTATGCACACTCCTTAATGTTGGCCAGCATAATATTGTCAGGCTTGATGTCTGCATGCATCACTTCTAGACTCACGAGTCCCTGTAATGCTACCAACATCTGCAGGGACAAGATGGGAAAAGACAGGATGAGAATGAAGTTCTTCTTATGTAGCTGTTTAAGATCAGGTTTTAACTTGAGGCTTTCTTAATCGATTATCAAGCATTATCTTAAGATTATAGTCAAACAATTAAAAGGATCATACCTGCTTTGCGATGGGACGGATTTCATATACTAACATTGTTTTTTTTTGTTTCGTTCTGAAAAATGTAAATAAGTCTATTTCAAGCAACTCGAAGACGAGGCAGGCGCAGAAGAGGTGATAAAAATGCTCGTAGAATTTGATCACATTCTTGTCTGAATTCAGAAAGTTGATATGAGTCAACATTTGCAGCTGGAGGGAAAAAAGAGGACAATTAGATCATCTTTATATCAATATTCCCTAAAAAATCCATAGTTGAAGTCCTGCTGGAGGCACCAAAACTAGGAGAAATCCAACCACTCACCTCAAATTCTAGAGAGTCTCTGTTCTTGAGGATTTTCACCGCCACTAATTTGCTGGTGATACCAACCTGGCACTTGGCCACTTTTCCAAAGGAACCTTTTCCAATGAACTCAAGGATGGTGTATTCAGTTGTGCTGCTCCGCAGAACACTTCCTACCCTTAGTTGAGAGACAACTAAAGTGGATACACAGAGAACAAGGTTAGTATTCAATGTATCAATGCTAAGACTAATATGAACAAGGAAACCATGTCTCCTGTCATTTTGAAGTTTGAAGTCTGCAAATCCATTTCAAAAACAGAATTAGAATGAAAATCAGTGAAGTTCTGTCTCTGCATTAAAATCCCAATTTTCTGTTGGTACAGTTCACAGTATGCATCATGTTACTTTTTACAATAAAAAGGTATTAAAAAAGTAGTAATAAAAAATTCAGTTTTCAGGAGCTCCTCAAGAAATATCACATCCATTCTGTGAACACTGAAGTCAAGCACTTATTTTACTTATTATATTTGGCTCTCAGAAAGACTCTCAAACTGTTCTAAACAGTATCATCAGGGATGCACACACTTTTTTGGCTTGTTATAATTGTAAGTAATTAGATTGTAATATTTATATTTACACTATTACAATTAATATTATTACTATTAAAAGTATTAACTAATTACTAAATATCTGTGTAATATTAAGGCAAGGCAAATGTATTTGTATAACACATTTCATACACAAGGCCATTCAATGAGCTTTACATGATTAAAAAGTACATCAGAAATCATTCAAGTTTTAAAATGAATAAGAACATTAAATCAGCAGTAAAAACCTTTAAAAAAAATCTCCCTCAGTCATAGGCAGTAGAGAAAAAGAAATGCCTTTAACTTGGATTTAAAAATGTTTACTACCCTGACTCCCTCTTTCCTGTTCCCTTCCCCCTCACTGAGGTGTAACACTGCCCTTTTTTTTTTATATCTTCCTTTAGGGAGGGCTGGTGATGGTCACAAATATGCAATAAAATAATTAATGTATTTAATTGCAATAACAAAACATGCATTGCTGTCTTAAAAAGATTGCACTTCTTGTAGTGTTGACCTCCGATACAATGTGCAGACAAAAAAATAAATACATTTAAAGAGGTAACTTCAGCTCTGCTGCAGTTTGTTCCACTTCTTTGTAATAAAATACCAAAATAATATTGAAACGGTAACACTTAAAAACTGACTAAAATATATTTTTCTAAAATACAATGAAGAAAAATATTTTGAAAATGCAAAGCACCAAACACCGCTGCTCACTTCATCAAAGACCCACAATGATAAGCACATATGCCAGTCAGTAGCATACTGAGTATTTCAGTATTTGTAGCTAACTTTGTTCTTTAGAAGAACTTAAATAGCTTCCACACACGGAGGTTGTCTGAAGATGCATTATGAGGTCTTGCAGCCCACGTGCACGATTGAAAACAAAATGCCTCCGCGATCAACCGGTAGATCGCATTCGACGTATTGTGCACTCCATTCTACATAAAATATTGGAGTGTTTTTTGTCAAGGAATAAAGTTTCCAATATATTAATACCAATGAAAAAAAATATTCTCTAATGATAATTTGAAATATTGGTGAAGTCTCTTACCTTCATCAGCCATTTTTCATCAGAATCTAAGCTTTCAAAAGCTTAAAGAAAGAAAGTTTTTACAACCCAACCACTAGCACTGAGACAAGCTTCTAAAGTTGTGGTTATGTTTTGTTCTATTTGGCTTTTATCTTGCTACCTTTGATATTTCTTGATGATGTCATCATGGTGATGGCTGTCAGGTGCAGGGCCTGGCTCCTCTGTAAATGACTGGGCCACCGCATAAAGCACAAATACATCAGGGTTGCGCAATCGGCTGTGGTGGGGCGGTGGGCATTTGGGGGGCTAGGCCGGTACTCCAGGGGTACACTGGGTCCTCGGCTATTTGGGGCTTTCTCAGGTGTGTAAGTGGGAGTGATGCCTGCCTCTTGGCCTGGGGTCTCTGAGGCTTCTGCTCGGTCGTGGGGGTGTGTGTGTGGGGGGGGGATTGGTGCCTGGAGCTGCTTAGCTCCCGTTGTTGCTGCTGACCTTGCATAATTGTGATGGTCACAATTATGCAATGAAATAAATACATTTTTTAATTGCAATAACAAAATATGCATTGCTGTCTTAAAAATATTGTAGTGTTGACTTTCTACAGCATGTGCAGACAAAGTTAAAAAAAAAAAAAGATAAATTAAGTAAATGTACTTAAGTACTGTACTTAAAGTAGCATTTTTGTGTATCTGTGCTTTACTTGAGTATTAATTTGGTGGGGGATACTTTTCAAATTTGGAGGGGTTCTTAAAACTGTTCTAGTCCTACCCACGCGTATTATTTAATACTGTTTAAATTATACATGCATTCATCCAAATGGTGACAGACTTGGCACACTTTAGTGTTTATGTCCAATCCAGATTTGATCCAGAATCCAGATGAAACCACACATAACTGAGTAGAGGCGTTGCAACAGGGTAGGCAACACAGGCAATTGCCTAGGGCCCCGAGCTGAAGGGGGCCCCCGAGGGATGGCTGACAGTCAATTTCAATGACAAAATAATGTAACTGCAGAGCATCAAAATACCCCTGCACGGGGCCCTTTCTGAGTAGTCGCTGGCTTGTTGCTATTAGTGCCCCCGACAGACGGCAGATATCAGTGACACAACTTGAAACCCCCCAGACACATTACAGTGATATGTCGGGAACCTCCCTAATGGGGCCCCACTACTACCGGTCCCTGCATATACATTTTAAAGTTTAAACTATATAATGAGAGCTATCTGTTGTAATATGACAACACAAATATTTGTTTCAAACAATTGCTTCTTGTACTATTTTCTTTCTAGCAATATCAACCTCAGATCATGAGTGGAGTCTTGAAGAAGAAGAGCAACTTCATACAGCAGCAACATGGCAGCACAGCATTCAATCATCACCTCCTCACCACCCCATGACACCACGTCACCAGAACAGAAGGTACTCAAATAATAGCAAAGCAAATAATATCAGAGGATCTTGTGTTTTACACATTTCAGTTGTGTTTGTTTTTCTGGCATTCACTGTATATATTGTGTGTAACGTTTGCATTTAGTTTAGCTAGCTATGTTATTTATTTTATATGTCAATTATTTAATAAAGTCTTTCTTTACTGATCCGTCATCCTGGACTTCATTCATCATCATTCTGGGGCCGGGAGGCCCCATAGTCCTTCTTGCCTAGGGCCCCCAGGGGGTCTAGAAACATCCCTGTAACTGAGTCAGATTTCATAAAGATCGATCAGTTACGAACAAAGATATGAATTCTTGAAATTTCACCAATGATGAAAGATTGAGATTTATTAAGGCCACGCCAAAAAATGCACAGGAAGTCCAGAATCTTGAATTGAAAATTGCAAAATTGCTATTTTAGCTCACATTGTATTTTAACGCATTTCTCTGAGGGTGTTTCGCCGACAGGGCTCAAAGTTGCCAGAGATCATCTTGAGAAGTGGGACACCAAAAGCTAGCCATGGATTTTGGTGTCCCACTTTTACAGTGTTTGCAGGGCGGAGCCGTGAATCTTGGCCTTTTTTTCCTTTTTTTTTTTTTTTAAAATGTTTCCATTTGCACATAGTCGGATTTGCGTCAAATGTGACTCAATTGTTAAACTTAAAACTAGCTCTATGTACAAAAAACAGACTTTGGCGCGTTAGCGCCCTTTACAGAGTGAAGACAGTTTAAGAGGAGAGGATTTTTGGAGTCATTTTGGACGTGCTGATCATTTCCTGTTTACGCTCTACCGCTGCTTGCAGCGCTCTACTAGTGTATTCTGCTAACTCTAATCAAACTTGTTGTCATTGATATTTTAGCCTTGAAAACACTTGTTTTAATTTTTTACCGTAGAGTTAAACGTACGAAGGTTAAGTAAAAAGCAATCTCGCCTCTTATAGGCAGTGTAATCTCCTTTAAACTTCCTTTTGTCCTTAGCTTAGCTTAGCTTAAATTTAGCACCTATGGCTTCTCTCTCCTCCCCTCCGCTCTCCTGCCCGGTGTGTCAGATGTTTAGTTACTCCTCGTCCTCCTTTAGGGACAATGGTAGTTGCATAAAGTGTAGCGTACTGTTAGATATGGAGGCGAGGATCAACAATCTGGAGAAGCGGTTCCGCACCCCTGATACCAAAACCGAAGCTAGCAAGCAGGACCTAGCCGGTGCGGACCGTGCTAGTGTAAGTTGTGGCCGCTTCTCGATGACAACGCCATCTAGTATTTTAAGAGAGGCTAGGAACTCTTAGAATAATTTAAACAAGGCAAGCAGTGTAATCAACCAAAGATACAGTTTAACAGGTCTAATAATTAATTTATTGCAAAAATCTAAAATAACACCGTGGGTGATGATGCCAGCAAAAAAAAGGTTTAAGACATTAAAAGTTCATCCCAAAGGGTGAGGAAGAGGGATGGCTGGCGGAGCTCGATTGTAGTCCCGTTCCTCTACTTTCTCTATGGCGGAGCCTACACTGGGACAAAAGGCCAGAGGCAGTGAGGTGTCCCCTTTCACAAAATCGTTTACAAGCCAGTGCAGTCAATCCCGCAAGAGTACTAAGACGGTACTTACACACGGGGGCAGAGATACTCTGCCCGCCTGCTGTGATCGGCGTCGTACTCTGGCTTCACCACTTCACAGCCTCGCTGCCGCTGCCGCTGCTGCTGCTTCGGAGGCTGCGGCGCTGCCGTTGCTTCGGGGGCTGTTGCTGCCGCTGCTTCGGGGGCTGTTGCTGCCGCTGCTGCCGCTTTTGCTGCTGCTTCGGAGGCTGCGCTGCTGCCGTTGCTTCTGCCGTGTTCCTTTTCCTTCTCTCACAAAACCAACCGGTGCCTTCCCGTTACCCGCTCCTCTCAGTTCCGTAGACCGCTGTTCAGCCCAAGCCAATTGTCCGCCCCCAGCCCTTATGCTCATTGGATCAAAGCAGGTTAAAACAGTCTGCCACAGGTGCGAGGGTCCAAGTGATTAAAACAGGAAATAACAAGCGCAGCAATGCACAACAGTAAAAACACTTCAAAATAAAAGCACACACAAACAAGCAAATTAGTTGTGCAAAATACTGGATGCCCAATTATCATCCTGTGACATCCCCCCCTACTTTAAGGGTGGCAGTCCCTGTCACCTTAGTCCCTGGACTAAAACGAGCTGGTGGCTGCCCAATGTTCGACCTAGTTGAGCGTCGTGGGCTCGGTGGCAGTCCCGGCGGGTTTACAGGAGGATCAAACAAAAACCAGTAATATGGGCCTTGGCCTTGTGGGTAACGGAGTTAATTCTCCTATAATCGATACAAAACCTCCAGGTACCATCTTTTTTCTGACTAGGACTATCGGCGCGGCCCAGGGACTACAGCTCTCACGTATCCCACCTTTCTCCAGCATATCTGCAAGCAAGGTCTTGATCTCTTTGTACATTACAGGTGGTAAAAGTCGGTACCTTTCTTTGATGGGAGGGGCATCGCCCGTGTGAATACGATGTTGAACCAAGTCCGTCCTCCCGAAATCCTCATCATCTACAGCAAACACCTTCTCCCACTTCTGAAGCAGGGTCTTGAGCTCCAGCTGTTGTTGATCGGTCAAATGCGGACAGTCAATGAGCTTGCTCACCCCCTCCTCCGTGTGTTCCTCTTTGCTGGAGCCCAGGGTATCCACTACACCAACCTCCACAACACCATCCGGGCCCATGGTCAGGCTCAGGTCACGGGTTCCCTGGACATCAGCCTCCTCCACTTGGTATAACCGGCCCAGCTTCTGATAGCGTCCAAAAGAAACTGGGTACAAATGGGGGTTACAGATACGAACAGGGACCCTCCCTCCGCGCACAACAGATAGGGTTCTGGCTATTCCCCATGCGTCCGCTTCAGGCATAGCCTCTAGAACTGCAGAATAGTCAGACCCCCAAGGTCCCATGGATGCGCGGCCCCACATAATCATCTCACTTTTGGGTGGTACCTGAACCGACCGATGGTCTGCGGGTCGAACGTAGCCCAAAAACCCGTCTCCCGGTGGTGTTGCGATGGTCCTCCGGCACACAGCAAAAGCTTCCCGCCACGCCTGCTGGGATTTCCATTTCTGGGGGGAGAGAGCTGGCTTCTCATGTTTAAAAACAGCATCCCAACACGCACCGATCACATTCATTCCAAAGAGCAGTGGGTGCGTAGAGCAATTGTCTTTCACAATAACGACAGCTGTCTCTGGGATTTTTTTACACCTTCAACCTCAAAATCCATTATTGCATAACCAGAGTATGGTATGCTAAGGCCATTTGCAGCTTTAAGAGTTAACACCAGTGGGGATGTACCTTTTTCGACTTGAGAGAAATATTGTTCCATGACTTTTTGTTGAATTAGTGTAACTTGTGAGCCTCTCTCTAGCATCTAGCACATTAATCTGCAACTTGGCCTCTCCAGCCAAAGCACCCGATAACAGTTCAGTTTTCTAAGTTCAGTCAGGTCCTGTGCATTTAAAATGCCAGACATTTGTTCTTTCCAGTCCCCATACTTAATATCACTGTTTGGCCCATGGAACTTTGGCAACCAAGGTGCACCGGGATATATTGGCATCATCATCATTTTACACAAGTATAACAACTTAAAATTAAAAAAAATTAAAAAAAAATCTATGGTTGTTACACTGCTCGTGCTTGTGTCCTGTCGACAACAGCCAAAATGTAAGTTGTGGCCGCTTCTCGATGACAACGCCACCTAGTATTTTGAGAGAGGCTAGGAACTCTTAGAATAATTTAAACAAGGCAAGCAGTGTAATCAACTAAAGATACAGTTTAACAGGTCTAATAATTAATTTATTGCAAAAATCTAAAATAACACCGTGGGTGATGATGCCAGAAAAAAAAGGTTTAAGACATTAAAAGTTCATCCCAAAGGGTGAGGAAGAGGGATGGCTGGCGGAGCTTGATTGTAGTCCCGTTCCTCTACTTTCTCTATGGCGGAGCCTACACTGGGACAAAAGGCCAGAGGCAGTGAGGTGTCCCCTTTCACAAAATCGTTTACAAGCAAGTGCAGTCAATCCCGCAAGAGTACTAAGACGGTACTTACACACGGGGGCAGAGATACTCTGCCCGCCTGCTGTGATCGGCGTCGTACTCTGGCTTCACCACTTCACAGCCTCGCTGCCGCCGCCGTTGCCGCCGCCGCTGCTTCGGAGGCTGCGCCGCTGCCGTTGCTTCGGGGGCTGTTGCTGCCGATGCTTCGGGGGCTGTTGCTGCCGCTGCCGCTGCTTCGGGGGCTGTTGCTGCCGCTGCCGCTGCTGCCGCTGTTGCTGCTGCTTCGGAGGCTGCGCTGCTGCCGTTGCTTCTGCCGTGTTCCTTTTCCTTCTCTCACAAAACCAACCGGTGCCTTCCCGTTACCCGCTCCTCTCCGTTCCGTAGACCGTTGTCCAGCCCAAGCCAATTGTCCGCCCCCAGCCCTTATGCTCATTGGATCAAAGCAGGTTAAAACAGTCTGCCACAGGTGCGAGGGTCCAAGTGATTAAAACAGGAAATAACAAGCGCAGCAATGCACAACAGTAAAAACGCTTCAAAATAAAAGCACACACACAAACCAGCAAATTAGTTGTGCAAAATACTGGATGCCCAATTATCATCCTGTGACACTAGCTCTAGCTTAGCCTCCCCCCCGGCCAGCAATGAGTGGGTTACTGTCCGTGGTAAGCATAGTCGAAGGTCAAAAAGCCGCTCGGGACACCACCATGTTCACGTCTCAAACAGGTTCTCCCCCCTCCGTGAGGACAACACACTCACCGGGGAACAAACTCTGATAACTGGCGACTCCATAGTGAGAAACGTGAAGCTAGCGAAGTCAGCAGGCATCGTGAGGTGCATCCCAGGGGCCAGAGCGGGCGACATAGAATCAAATCTAAAGTTGCTGGCAAAGAGTAATCGTAAGTTTGATAGGACAGTCCTCCATGTCGGCACTAATGACTCCCGACGTCGTCAGTCGGAAGCAACCAAAGTGAACATTGAATCAGTTTGTGCTTATGCTAAAACAATGTCGGACTCCGTAATTTTCTCTGGTCCCTTACCAAATCTGACCAGTGATGACATGTATAGCCGCATGTCATCATTTAACCGCTGGCTATCGAGGTGGTGTCCAGAAAACGAGGTGGGCTTCATTGATAATTGGAGATCCTTCTGGGGAAAACTGAACCTGATAGGAAGAGATGGAATCCACCCTACTTTGGAGGGAGCATCTCTACTATCAGAAAACATGGCACAGTCACTGTTATGACATCTCATGAATGAGACCATGTTACAGAGGGGGAGTCCTCCACGCCCCTCTGCGCTTGCCTTAGGACAGTTTCCCTCCCATTGCTATTATGATAGCTGTGTTCATCGCCATGGCAACTGTTGTGATGGTGGTGAATATTATTTTATGGAGACGGTGTCTGTCCCTCGACCCATATTTCACAATGATTTTAACATAAAATCAAATAAAAGAGCTATCAATTATAAAAATCTGAAAAAAATTAAAATCTCAAATCTAGAAACACCAAAACATAAAACCATTAGATGTGCTCTATTAAATATTAGATCACTGAGATCCAAATCTCTACTAGTAAATTACCTTATCTCAGAAAATAACTTTGATTTATTCTGTTTAACTGAAACATGGCTGTATCAAGATGAATATGTTAGTTTAAATGAAGCCACTCCTCCCAGTCATTTAAATACTCATATGCCACGAGACATAGGCCGTGGAGGTGGTGTAGCAGCTATTTATCATTCCTCTCTCCTAATCTATCCTAAACCAAAGGCCAACTACACTTCCTTTGAAAGCCTGGTTCTAAATTTATCTCATATCGAATCAAAAACCTGCCAGCCAGTCTTATTTGCGATAATTTACCGTCCTCCAGGCCCTTATTCTGAATTTCTATCAGAATTCTCTGAGTTTATATCAAACTTAGTCCTCAGTTCTGATAAAATACTGATAGTAGGAGATTTTAATATCCATGTGGACAAAGATAGTGATAGCCTGAGCTCAGCCTTTATGTCCCTAATAGACTCAGTTGGCTTTTTTCAAACTATTAATGAAGCTACTCATTGCTAAAAGTCTACCCTGAAAATCCTCTGCTATCAGATCACTTTTTAATATCTTTTAACATTATCCTAGAGGATCTCGCACTGTGCAATAAAATAGTTACGAGTAGAAATCTGTCCAATAGTGCTGTGGCTAAATTTAAAGAGGCCATTCCTGCTGCCTTAAACTCAGTGCACCATCCAATAAATAACTATGATATTAATTATAACCCCTCTCAACTGGATCTGCTTGTCGATAGCTCTGCTAGTCTACTAAAATCCACCTTGGACTCAATTGCCCCATTGAGGGAAAAAACTATTAAACTTCAGAGGAAAGCTCCGTGGTTTAGCTCTGAAACTCACACACTCAAACAAACAACCCGTAAATTAGAGAGAATGTGGTGCTCCAATAAAACAGAGGAGTCACGAATACTCTGGCAAGAAAGCCATAGTAAATACATGACAGCCTTACGACATAGTCGATCTACATACTATTCCTCACTAATTGAAGAAAATAAAAATAATCCGAGGTACCTTTTCAGCACTGTAGCCAGGCTAACACAAAGTCAGAGCTCTATTGAGCCCATGATTCCTCTAGCCCTCAGCTGTGAGGACTTTATGACATTTTTTAACGATAAAATTCATAAGATTAGAGATAAAATTAGCCACTCCCTGCCTTCACCTGGGCCTGCTGTACCATTAAATGTAAATAGGCCTAACCTAAACTGTTTCACACATATAAGACTTCAGGAACTTAACTCTATTATTTCATCCTCCAAACCATCGACCTGCCTTTCAGATCCGATCCCAACTAAGCTGTTTAAAGAAGTTGTTCCCCTAGTCTGCCCATCTTTGTTGGAGACAATAAATATATCCCTATCAATAGGCTACGTGCCACAGTCCTTTAAAGTAGCTGTAATCAAACCCTTTCTCAAAAAACCTACTCTTGATTCCAGCACTTTAGCAAACTACAGGCCTATATCTAATCTTCCTTTTATTTCAAAGATTCTTGAGAAAGTTGTGGCGGCTCAGCTCTGTGAATTTCTTCAAAACAACAGCCTGTTCGAGGACTTCCAGTCAGGTTTTAGAGCTCAACACAGCACAGACACTGCTTTAGTTAAAGTAACTAATGATCTACTCTGGGCTTCAGATGAAGGACGACTCTCAGTGCTGGTTTTATTAGATCTTAGTGCAGCTTTTGACACTATAGATCACTATATTCTACTAGAGAGATTAGAGAAATTACTTGGAATCACAGGGACTGCCCTAAACTGGTTTAAGTCCTACCTATCTGATAGGTACCAGTTTGTACACGTGAATAATAGGTCTTCTGTCTAAAGTAAGCTACGGGGTTCCTCAGGGCTCTGTGCTAGGTCCAATCCTCTTCTGTATCTATATGATCCCCCTTGGTAATGTTATGAGAAAATACTCTGTTAACTTTCACTGCTATGCTGATGATACCCAACTGTATGTATCAATGAAGCCAGGTGAGACAAATCAGCTATCTAAACTTGAGATCTGTCTAAAGGACATTAGGGCCTGGATGGACCAAAATTTTCTTCTTCTCAACTCAGACAAGACTGAGGTCATTGTATTGGGCCCACGACACCTTAGAGAAACCTATGCTGGCCTAACTGCCCTAGATGGCATTACTCTGGCACGAAGCACAACTGTTAGAAACCTTGGGGTTCTATTTGATCAGGACTTATCCTTCAACTCTCACATAAAACAAACTTCAAGAACTGCCTTCTTTCATCTCCGTAACATTGCTAAAATCAGATCTATCCTGTCTCAGGGCGACGCCGAAAAACTAGTCCATGCTTTTGTTACCTCTAGACTGGATTATTGTAATTCTCTTTTAGCAGGCTGCCCGAGCAAGTCGCTTAAGACACTTCAGCTGGTTCAAAATGCTGCAGCACGTGTACTGACTAAAACTAGGAGAAGAGATCACATTACTCCTGTATTAGCCTCTCTGCATTGGCTTCCCATAAAATATAGAATAGAATTCAAGATTCTTCTTCTCACTTATAAAGCCCTAAATGGACAGGCACCAGTCTATCTCAAGGAGCTTGTAGTGCCATACAATCCCCCCAGAACACTACGCTCTCAAAATGCTGGACTAGTCGTTGTTCCATTTGTCTCTAAAAGTAGTATAGGAGGAAGAGCTTTCAGTTATCAGGCCCCACTTCTCTGGAACACTTTCCTGGGCAGACACCCTCTCTGCCTTTAAGGTTAGGCTCAAAACATTCCTCTTTGGTAAAGCTTTTAGTTAGGAACCAGCTCATAGCTCATAGTTAAGATGTTGGTCGGTTGGAGAGAGGTTGGAGAGGGCGTTAAGAGAGAGGTCATTTAGGCTAGAGAGGGACCGGAGAGGGTCCCATTCCTCTCTCAAACACTCCCTCTATGTCTGCTTCTTCCCTTGTGTGTTTGCTCCTGTACTCCTTCTGGCTTTTGTCTTGCAGGTCCGTGGGATCCTTAGTGTGGAGTTACAGAGTCTCAGCGGCTCTGTCTCCACCCTCTCCTCTGCACGCACCCAACACAGCATAACGTGGATGGCTGTTCATCATAGGAATGGGATCCACACAAGGTCCCTGCTGCTTAACAGAAGGTTTTCCTTGCCGCCATGATGAATTCATGTTGGGTGTGGGATACATATGTATGTGTATATACGTATATATGCATGTGTGTATCCATAAAATGAAGAGTCCGTCCTTAAGACTGCTCTACTGTAAAGTGTCTTGAGATACCATTGGTTATGATTTGGCGCTATACAAATAAAGATTGATTGATTGATATGGGGGAAAAAAAATAGGCTTCTGTTTTGACCACTTGATCAAAAAAGTCAATGAGACGCATGCTTTATTTTTTTATCATGTTATTTTCTATCGAGATACTCTCCATTTTGTGTTAATGGGAAATTATATTTTTGTTTATTTTTGGAATTTGGAGATTTCTTTTGTGTGTTTTTGTGTACTTTAAGCATTTTGCCATCGATTTGTGTGTTTTGGGAGTTAATCTGTGTATTACCTTGGGCTTTATATTCTTTCCATCTTCTGGAAATACAGTTTTTGGGGATTTGTTTTGGGGGTTGCACAAAATTAGACCGAGGGGCCATATGTGGCTCCTGGGCCGCCAGTTGCCTATGTCTGCCGTAAACATTTCCCCGCCTTATCTCAGGTGAACACCTTTAATGTTCCATAAAAACAAAAAGCATGACGTAACACAGTATTCTACCCACTCCATAGATTCCTTCTGCTCCATATTGATTCCTCCACGACTCAAACATCTCCCTCTAACGCAGCTGCTGCTGTGACTTTCCTCTCACATTTATAAAAAGCTTTCATTCACATTTCCTCCATCTTTGTGATCTGATGAGTCGTTAACACTTTCAAGGCTGTGATTGGTGGGAGACGTTTTTATATTTAACACCCATCTGTCAATCATGCTATTGTTTTATTCTTGATTATTTGTGGTTGTTTATTGAAGAAAGTATTAGGAACATGAACAAGACATGAAACAGGGCAGTAACATCACTTGTAGGCAACAAAAAAACATTGAAAGCTGGCCGTTCCCCATTTTTAAATTCACAACACAAAATGTCATTTTTATTCTCAATATTCATCATGGATGTCAGGCTTTTTGCTTGTCTCATTGTAGTTTTATCAGGTGTTGAATGGAAGTTAGTGCTGTGTACATGCTAGGAGTGTAACAAAATAGCAGTAGTAGCTTACATGCTGTAGTGTTTACAAGAAGGAGGTCAATTGTGGATTCTCCGTTGACTCATAAGTCGGTTGTTTGTAGTAATGCACCGAAAAACTACCCAGTTGAAACAGCGATCGAGCAAACACAGTGGTCAGGGTGTGCTTTTCTGGAAATGGACCAGTGTCTGTTGAACAGTCATATTTCAACACATCTGAGCATTAAAGCTTCTTCTAAGCAGAGATTGAGACGGAACATAGAATGAAAACAGTTGAAAGTGTGTGATTTATAGGGATGTAACGATTAATCGTAAGGCAGTTAAAAATCGATTCATAGGTATCACGGTTGATATCAATTTTCTGAAAATTGAATCGCAGTACTTTTTTTAACCAGCAGAGGGTAGGCGGCGGGCGGGGTCTGCTAATACTTTCTTTCTGGCCGCCTTCTACTCTTAAATATGTTAATAAATGATTCATTACCCCTTTAGCACCTAAAGAATATCTGTAATATTACTTGAATATCTGTAAAAGTCACGTTTTTCTATTAACTCTGTCTGCTAGCATAGCTTCTCTTCCTCACTGCAAGATATCTGCATGCCAACCGACCACTGTGTTACCAGCGCCCTCTGCTGGTCCAAACAAATATGACGTAAATCAGTGCAATCACGTTTTTTTTTTTTAAAGTCCAATTGTTAAGGCACAAAATACATTTTCAGTTGCACTTTTAAAAGAAAAAGAACTGTTACGGCAATTTTGCGGTTGACCTCATTTGGAGACATGATTTATTGCTCTGGTTGAATGATGGAGTCCAGGCGAGGCATTGATGATTTTATAAAAAAGGTTTATTATAAAACTAAATAAAAAAGAGTATAAAGATGGATAAAATTAGTGACCGCCCCGGGCGGACGTCCGATGACAGAGTGACACAGTTCTAACTCATCACGTATGTTCCCCCCAGGAGATAAAGAGGACAGGGTGGAGGTGAAAGAAGAGGGTGAAAAGAGACAGTTTCTTCTTTAGGTCAAAACAACCAGTTCTCTGGTATCTCCTGATTGTCGTGAGTGTTGGAGGTGTGTGCGTGTATGGTGTTTGTGTGTATGAATGGATGTGTATTGGGTGTGTATGTGTGACTATGTGAGTGTGTGTTGGCATGTGAGTGTGTCATGCCTCTGTGTCTGAGGGATAAGATGTGTTTTGGGAAGCTGACCTCGAGAAGAGAGCAGAAAACATGAGACAGTAGAAATGAAAAGTCTCAACTTAAAGCCTTAAAAAGAATAAAGTCTAAGAGTAAATATGTTAATAAACATAACTAACAATTTTGCCCTGACAGAACTATGATGTAGTTTTGCATTGTTTATTATAGAACCAGAATTTATCTTTCATCTTTATCTTCATTTTCATTTGTATTATTCCTTTATTTATTTCATTCAAGATTTATTTTTAGTTAAATTGCATTGTTTTGAATAGTTTATCAAGGAATTCTTTTGAAAATGAAAAATAAAAGGAAAATAGTGCACAACAAGGTGTGGTACATGTTATCTGAGATTTTTCCTATCTCGGTGTGTGTGTGTGTCAGATGGTGTGAAGCTTGTTATTCTTCTGTGCATTTGTTTATTCATCTGTATGTGCAATAGACATGCAAAGGAACGTGTGTGTCACATGCATTCAGCACCAGCAGATGGGTCAGCAGCAAGCCGTTGATTCACTGTGACAACAGTGGTGGTGGGCTGGTAATGAGTTTATACAAGGCGGTGATATCGAGTGCTTCAGCGTGCACCCGCTGTGCAGAAGGAAAACAAATAGCAGCCCAAGAAATGAAGAGTTTCATGGCTCGTGTCTGACGTCAGGAGAAAAATTTGGGGTTGTAACAGCATCAATACCATAGAAAGCATCAAGGCCTTTCTGGAAATGCAAAGAAAAAACAAATAAGATTGTTAAACAGAAGGACTATACCTTCTTAATGAGAATACAATACACATTTACCTACGATGGTGTGCTTTACCTACACGTACAGTGTATTTACTCAGCCACCATTTGTGCAAGTACTGCCACTTAAAAAGATGAGAAAGGCCTGTAATTTTCATCATAGGTATACCTCAACTGTGAGAGATTTAACATTAACATTTAGCATTTAGATTTAACTTTTATATTTAGAGTTAATATTTGATATTTACATTTAACATTAACATTATATTTTTCCAGAAAAAAAAAAAAAAAAAGCAATAACGCTGT
This sequence comes from Gouania willdenowi, assembly GCF_900634775.1. Classification (NCBI taxonomy): domain Eukaryota; kingdom Metazoa; phylum Chordata; class Actinopteri; order Blenniiformes; family Gobiesocidae; genus Gouania; species Gouania willdenowi. Next base: position 10,952,786 of record NC_041060.1, on the reverse strand, counting down.
AAATCTAGTAAAAATTAACATAAAAAAATTCACCTACTTTTTTTAAACATGGTTTGTTCCTAAACGTTTACGGCTTATTTCAGCATTCGCAACTTTACAATCGGCGCCCCATATTTCTCTTCATCTGTGCCCATGCATTTAGATTTGGCAGTTATTTAAATTTCATCCATCATGCATAATCATGTATTTAAAAAGTCTCTTTCAATCTTTGCCGAAAATATACATTACGGTTTTGTGTTCCTCATTTACAGAGTTTTCACAGCTTTTGATCAGCCTGTCAATCACACAAGAAGTCAGAACAGAATCCAAAAGGTGGTATTAACTTTAAATCATAGAGACAAAGTTATGAATGAGATATAAACTCAAACGTCATCAATGCCCAGTAGAGATGTCACGATTGCACCTCGTTAAATGTTATTGAGAAAAGGACCTAAATGATAGAAACATGTTTATATTTGGCCACATAAGTTGAGACAAACAAATCAATAAAATTATGTTATTATCATAAACATTTAGTTCATATGACTTTCCCCCTGTGAATTAATATTAAGCCCAATAAACACTTAAAATATTTCGATATATTTCCTTATACGTCATCTGTACCGAAGTGTAGAGCTGCCACATGGAAAAATATCTTTTGGATCTCTATATTGTACAAACATGATTTTATATTGAGCAATGATTATATCATATTGTGCAAACATTATAATCAGTGACGTGCCGTCAGGGTAGGCAAGGTAGGCAGTGCCTACCCAAGGGTGAATTGATATTTTGATTATTTGTTTTAATTATAATATAATTATAAGTTATTTATTTTTTCATTTCCAATAGCCTACAGTACCTATAAGTTTGAAAGTGTCCGCATTTTGTGTGTTTCATAGCCCAAATTACTAAACAGCGCTATTTCCTGGAACAGCTGCACAATCTCACTCCGCTGTAAGGTAGAGGGAGGCCACGCCCCTCCCAAAGGCACGTTGCTGCTCTGCCTCTGTTCCCATTGCGTGTTTTTACGTGTTTGCGCATGCGCAGTCATGTCCCCAGGATGACAAAAATTTAGAGTTAGAGCTTTTTTTTGAGGAAAAACAACAGCTTTGAAAAAATGGGAGACCAACATCTGAGCTACCAAACCTTCAGCAAAGGTAAGGTCAGAAAATGTTTCATACTTTTTACAGTGAATGGTACAAAATTAAGAATTGGCTTTGTGGATGCTCCTCACTGAGGCTGTTCCGAGTTGTTGTTGTTGTCATTTTCTCCATGTTTCTGTGTTTCCAACACAAACAACAGATGTGCTGTCGTGTCATGAGATATATCTTGTTGGAGAGTATGGAGGTTATATTGAATAATTGTTTATGTTTCTTTTATGGTGTTTTACGATGTTGATTTTGTTAGATGGCTAAATGCTTGTTCATGTGGATCTTGTTGGGTTTTTTCTTTGTTATTATGAATTTTATATTTTGATAAGCGCATTGAGATGACTTTGTTGGAAATTTCTTTATACAAATAAAGTTTGAATTGAATTAACACTTGCCAGCAGAAACATATGAAATTGTCATTGGTGGTCTCAATTTGCAACGTGCCTACCCAACCCTAGTGGTCACGGCACGTCATTGATTATAATATATGAACACTGATATTATATTGTATGAACAATATAATTATATTGTATGAAACATGATTTTATACTGCACAAACAATATAATCATATTGTACAATATAGTTATATTGTTCATAAAATATCATATCTTATTTGTACAGCATAGTGATCCAAAATATATTTTCCCCTGTGGCAGCTCTACGCTTCTGTACAACTGGATGTTTTAAATGTATATATTTTATTTTATTATTCCCCTGCATCTTCAGGTCATAAAATAATCGTAATAATGAAAAGATCATGATTATTTCTCTTTTCACAATAACCATACCAACTGTGCAGTATGTTGGTTTTGGTGACTGTATGATAAGAAGTGAAAGGAAAACACAGGGATTAGCAGATGTAAAGGAACAAATATTGTGTACTGCACTGGTTCCCATAACATAATGGTTTCTTCTTTTCCTCATATGGAGTTGCTTGCCTGTTGTGATGAGTTGTGCATTGCTTACAAGCCTCTGGGTCAGTGAACACAATACTACTGCCTGTGAAAATCACAGACATTAGCGTCTGTAAGGGAGAGGAGGTCAGAGAACAAACATTTCATCTTTTTGTCTGTCCATTTGTCTAATTCTAATTCAAAGAGGCACTTTGGGATGAAATGTGTTATTCTATGAATGCACTAATCCCAGTAATGGCTCTGTTAGTCACATCTGGATTTTCAGAAGTATAAATCAACTGTGATAATGCAACAACAAAGCATTAAAATAGTTTGAGCAAGTCAAAGAGCCAGTGGCTGTAGCTTTAGCTTACCTCCACAAGCATGACCGTATTTTAGCAATTTTTTTATATTCCTTTTGATCAGATTTACAGAAATATTTGTGAAATTTGTGGGGGGTTTTTTGCTCGTAAAAATATAGTGTCAATGTTACATTTAAATATACATGTTAAACTTAAATCTAAATGTTATGTTAAATCTAAATATATTTAGTTTCACCCATGACATTTAGATTTAACGCTTAGATTCAGATTTAACATTCAGATTAAGATTTACCATTTGCATTTAGCATTTAGACTTATTATTTGCACTTAGAGTTAATATTTCATATTTAGATTTAACATATTTTTAGAGATGTTGCAAAAAGTTGCTGTTTATTTCAGCTTGCACTACTTTACAATCAGCCCCCTATATTTCTCCTCTTCCGTGAACATGCATTTAGATTTGTCAGTAATTTAAAATCCATCCATCATGTGTAATGATGTATTTAAATAGTGTGAACAAAAAATTAGTTGTTTATGAACAAAAGCACAATTTACGTTGTACGTATCTGAGCAGCTGTGTAGTAACAATGCAGAGGAATGTAAAGTGTCTAAATTGTTGATGAAATTAGACTTTCTTTGGTATTTTTTAATTGTTTTGCTATATTTTGGGATTTTCCAAATTGAATTTGGACACTTTAAAATGTTCACACAACAGCAATCAAGCAACTGATGCAATTTGCAGAATTTTTATTTTTAGTAATTATGCATGTTTTCATACACAAAAAAAATTGTGATCGGAGGGTCTTGACCTTCAGCAGAAGGACAGAGAGGAAAATTGTCAGAAAAAGAAGTATAAACACAAATGAAAAATATAAATATAAACCAAAATATCACATTATCTATCATTGAGGGTACTTGTATTGCAAAGGAGGGTCAGAAAAAAAAGCCACATGATTTACTACACACCAGGTTTTTCTGATAAGGTAAATAAAAAACAGGAGAAAAGAGGGAAGAAAGTGAAAAAGAAACAGGAAAAAAGAGAGCAAAAAGAAAGGAATAAAAGTTGTTTTGTCACTTTGTTGTTATTTTGTGTTTTTTTGGAGTCATTATGTGTGTTTTTGTTATTATTTTGTGTTCTTGGTGTAAGTTGTGTTTTATTCTGTCATTTACTACATTTATGTTGTCGATTTGTGTGTTTTTAGGGTCACTTTCTCTGTCATGGTTCAAGAATCAGGTAGTGCAGCTTTAACGCAGCTTCTTTTCTTATATAATTCAAGACATTCAGCAACTCGGCAGAACTTTTAGCACACTACAATGTCAGGGACTTCTGCAGAAAAGCTTCAAAACATTTTATTGCTCCACCACACAGCAACAGAAGCAGCTTAAAATTGCTTTTCGTACACTGGAGAAGAATTTCCGAACTTTTCTAAACCTCTTGGGGGTGGGGGTGGGTCTGGGGACGTCTTCCACCACAGGTCCATTTACTGAGGAAACCAAATCCAGAGTTTCATCACGACTACTAAAAAATTGTTCTGGAAGGAACTGGATTTCAGAATCATCCTCAGTTGAATGAAGATGGAGTTCTTTGGAGACATTTCTCTCAATGTGTTCACTTTGGCCAGATGAAGGAGTAAACGGGACCTTCTCAAATTCATCTTCATCTTCAAGTGTCTCAACATCTTCCCATTGGCTGTTTGAATCAAGAGACTGAACACCAACAAATATATGTTTTGAACCATCTGTTTCAGTTGGTTCACACTGGCCAGCTGCAGGACACAGCTGGGCCATACGTTCCTCGTCAATGTCCTCTTGACCAACGACATCCTTCAAAGGAAGTTCACTCTTTGACATGAATTCATGTGCCTTGGTTAGACTAGAAGAAAAATGAAGACAAAAAGATCAGTACAAAAGTCAATAGAACAACAAGTTGAACTCCATGTGTGTGATTGCCTCAGTGCATTTACTCACTAGTCACTGCTGTCCACCGCAGGTCCATTCACTGAGGAAACCAAATCCAGAGTTTCATCACGACTATTAAAAAATTGTTCTGGAAAAAACTGGATTTCAGAATCATCCTCAGTTGAATGAAGATGGAGTTCTTCGGAGACATTTCTCTCAATGTGTTCACTTTGGCCAGATGAAGGAGTAAACGGGACCTTCTCAAATTCATCTTCATCTTCAAGTGTCTCAACATCTTCCCATTGGCTGTTTGAATCAAGAGACTGAACACCAACAAATATATGTTTTGAACCATCTGTTTCAGTTGGTTCACACTGGCCAGCTGCAGGACACAGCTGGGCCATACGTTCCTCGTCAGGATCCTCTTGACCAACGACATCCTTCAAAGGAAGTTCACTCTTTGACATGAATTCCTGTGCCTTGGTTAGACTAGAAGAAAAATAAAGACAAAAAGATCAGTACAAAAGTCAATAGAACAACAAGTTGAACTCCATGTGTGTGATTGCCTCAGTGCATTTACTCACTAGTCACTGCTGTCTGGATCCTGGCTCAGGTGGGACATGGTGATGAAAGGATGCTGAAGAGCCACCTCAGGAGTGATTCGCATCCACCCATCCAGATGTAACATTTTTTTGAGGAAGTCGATGAACATCCTAATGTCCTTAATTTCCTCAGCATCCTCTTTTTTAATGGCCTGGATTAAAAAAAAGAGGTAGGTCTTTGCACAAGTTCAAACCTCTCTCACTCATAACATATTATTATATGTATGTTAACAAAAAAAAGGTGAGTAATTTAAGCTTATAAACGCATGTCTAAAGTAGGTTACATTTTAACGAAGAGACTGCTGCTAAGTATTTGAACTCAAATATTGTCGAGAACACTTACACAGAACAGTTCATCCAATGAGGTATAATGAGGTTTCCCTGTGGGCCATTCCTTCGCTTTTATTTTGTTAATACCCGAGTATTCTTCTGGTGTCTGAGGAAACATAATGGCAATGATAAGGGTTTAGGATAAGTTTAAGACAACAGTCAAGGTTCACCAACAATAAAAACAGTTTTACCAGGAGCCTCCATCTTAAGCCAAGCTCATCCTCCTCCTGACAGAAGAATCTCTTGGAATGCATGCCAAATGCGAGCTCGTTGTCCGACGGCATACCGAGAATCTCCACCATGGATTTCATCTGCAGATAGAACACACAATTACACACATTAGGGGCAGTTCTTCAAGAATTTATATACATGCATATAAAACAGCCACAACCCTGAAAAAGAGCATGTGAGTCATTAAATGGATGGAGGGATGGTGAATAAAAAAGATGACCTACCATGAGATATTCACAGTTGACAATGAAGAGGTTCTGTGTCAGATACAGAAAGGCCAGCGTACAGCCCAGTCCCCACATGTCAATGGACTCTGTGTATAGAAGGCCAAGACAAATCTCTGGGGCCCTGTGAAGCAAAATTAATGACATATGCTTTAGAAATCTGGTGCTTAGCACTAAGTGCTAACGTTTTAATGACACATGTTTGTTACAAAAACACAGAAGTCATTCAGGGTGACACCCTCATACCTGTAGCCGATGGGCTGGAGTATCAATCCCTGTCTGGCACCAGAGGATCGAATAGCCAAACCAAAGTCAATGAGCTTGACTCGGTATGCACACTCCTTAATGTTGGCCAGCATAATATTGTCAGGCTTGATGTCTGCATGCATCACTTCTAGACTCACGAGTCCCTGTAATGCTACCAACATCTGCAGGGACAAGATGGGAAAAGACAGGATGAGAATGAAGTTCTTCTTATGTAGCTGTTTAAGATCAGGTTTTAACTTGAGGCTTTCTTAATCGATTATCAAGCATTATCTTAAGATTATAGTCAAACAATTAAAAGGATCATACCTGCTTTGCGATGGGACGGATTTCATATACAAACATTGGTTTTTTTTGTTTCCTTATTAAAAATGTAAATAAGTCCATTTCAAGCAACTCGAAGACGAGGCAGGTGCAGAAGAGGTGATAAAAATGCTCGTAGAATTTGATGACATTGTCTGAATTCAGAAAGTTGATATAAGTCAACATTTGCCGCTGGAGGGAAAAAAGAGGACAATTAGATCATCTTTATATCAATATTCCCTAAAAAATCCATAGTTGAAGTCCTGCTGGAGGCACCAAAACTAGGAGAAATCCAACCACTCACCTCATATTCTATGTCGTCTCTATTCTTGAGGATTTTCACCGCCACTAATTTGCTGGTGATACCAACCTGGCACTTGGCCACTTTTCCAAAGGAACCTTCTCCAATGAACTCAAGGATGGTGTATTCAGTTGTGCTGCTCCGCAGAACACTTCCTACCCTTAGTTGAGAGATAACTAAAGTGGATACACAGAGAACAAGCTAGTATTCAATGTATCAATGCTAAGACTAATATGAACAAGGAAACCTTGTCTCCTGTCATTTTGAAGTTTGAAGTCTGCAAATCCATTTCAAAAACAGAATTAGAATGAAAATCAGTGAAGTTCTGTCTCTGCATTAAAATCCCAATTTTCTGTTGGTACAGTTCACAGTATGCATCATGTTACTTTTTACAATAAATAGGTATTAATAAAGTCGGAATAAAAAATTCAGTTTTCAGGAGCTCCTCTAGAAATATCACATCCATTCTGTGAACACTGAAGTCAAGCACTTATTTTACTTATTACATTTGGCTCTCAGAAAGACTCTCAAACTGTTCTAAACAGTATCATCAGGGATGCACACACTTTTTTGGCTTGTTATAATTGTAAGTAATTAGATTGTAATATTTATATTTACACTATTACAATTAATAGTATTACTATTAAAAGTATTAACTAATTACTAAATATCTGTGTAATATTAAGGCAAGGCAAATGTATATGTATAGCACATTTCATACATAAGGCCATTCAATGAGCTTTACATGATTAAAAAGTACATCAGAAAACATTCAAGTTTTAAAATAAATAAAAATCTCCCTCAGTCATAGGCAGTAGAGAAAAAGAAATGCCTTTAACTTGGATTTAAAAATGTTTACTACCCTGACTTACCTTCATCAGCCATTTTTCATCAGAATCTAAGCTTTCAAAAGCTTAAAGAGAGAAAGTTTTTACAACCCAACCACTAGCACTGAGACAAGCTTCTAAAGTTGTGGTTATGTTTTGTTCTATTTGTCTTTCATCTTGCTACCTTTGATATTTCTTGATGATGTCATCATGGTGATGGCTGTCAGGTGCAGGGCCTGGCTCCTCTGTAAATGACTGGGCCACCGCATAAAGCACAAATACATCAGGGTTGCGCAATCGGCTGTGGTGGGGCGGTGGGCATTTGGGGGGCTAGGCCGGTACTCCAGGGGTACACTGGGTCCTCGGCTATTTGGGGCTTTCTCAGGTGTGTATGTGGGGGTGATGTCTGCCTCTCGGCCTGGGGTCTCTGAGGCTTCTGCTCGGTCGTGGGGGTGTGTGTGTGGGGGGGGGGTTGGTGCCTGGAGCTGCTTAGCTCCCGTTGTTGCTGCTGACCTTGCATAATTGTGATGGTCACAATTATGCAATGAAATAAATACATTTTTTAATTGCAATAACAAAATATGCATTGCTGTCTTAAAAATATTGTAGTGTTGACTTTCTACAGCATGTGCAGACAAAGTTAAAAAAAAAAAAAAGATAAATGAAGTAAATGTACTTAAGTACTGTACTTAAAGTAGCATTTTTGTGTATCTGTACTTTACTTGAGTATTAATTTGGTGGGGGATACTTTTCAAATTTGGAGGGGTTCTTAAAACTGTTCTAGTCCTACCCACGCGTATTATTTAATATTGTTTAAATTATACATGCATTCATCCAAATGGTGACAGACTTGGCACACTTTAGTGTTTATGTCCAATCCAGATTTGATCCAGAATCCAGATGAAACCACACATAACTGAGTAGAGGCGTTGCAACAGGGTAGGCAACACAGGCAATTGCCTAGGGCCCCGAGCTGAAGCGGGCCCCCGAGGGATGGCTGACAGTCAATTTCAATGACAAAATAATGTAACTGCAGAGCATCAAAAATCCCCTGCACGGTTACACTTAAAAACTGACTAAATATATTTTTCTAAAATACAATGAAGAAAAATATTTTGAAAATGCAAAGCACCAAACACCGCTGCTCACTTCATCAAAGACCCACAATGATAAGCACATATGCCAGTCAGTAGCATACTGAGTGTTTCAGTATTTGTAGCTAACTTTGTTTTTTAGAAGAACTTAAATAGCTTCCACACACGGAGGTTGTCTGAAGATGCATTATGCGGTCTTGCAGCCCACGTGCGCGATTGACAACAAAATGCCTCCGCGATCAACCGGTAGATCGCATTCGACGTATTGTGCACTCCATTCTACATAAAATATTGGAGTGTTTGTTGTCAAGGAATAAAGTTTCCAATATATTAATACCAAAGAAAAAAATATTCTCTAATGATAATTTGAAATATTGGTGAAGTCTCTTACCTTCATCAGCCATTTTTCATCAGAATCTAAGCTTTCAAAAGCTTAAAGAGAGAAAGTTTTTACAACCCAACCACTAGCACTGAGACAAGCTTCTGAAGTTGTGGTTATGTTTTGTTCTATTTGGCTTTCATCTTGCTACCTTTGATATTTCTTGATGATGTCATCATGGTGATGGCTGTCAGGTGCAGGGCCTGGCTCCTCTGTAAATGACTGGGCCACCGCATAAAGCACAAATACATCAGGGTTGCGCAATCGGCTGTGGTGGGGCGGTGGGCATTTGGGGGGCTAGGCCGGTACTCCAGGGGTACACTGGGTCCTCGGCTATTTGGGGCTTTCTCAGGTGTGTATGTGGGGGTGATGTCTGCCTCTCGGCCTGGGGTCTCTGAGGCTTCTGCTCGGTCGTGGGGGTGTGTGTGTGGGGGGGGGGTTGGTGCCTGGAGCTGCTTAGCTCCCGTTGTTGCTGCTGACCTTGCATAATTGTGATGGTCACAATTATGCAATGAAATAAATACATTTTTTAATTGCAATAACAAAATATGCATTGCTGTCTTAAAAATATTGTAGTGTTGACTTTCTACAGCATGTGCAGACAAAGTTAAAAAAAAAAAAAAAAGATAAATGAAGTAAATGTACTTAAGTACTGCACTTAAAGTAGCATTTTTGTGTATCTGTACTTTACTTGAGTATTAATTTGGTGGGGGATACTTTTCAAATTTGGAGGGGTTCTTAAAACTGTTCTAGTCCTACCCACGCGTATTATTTAATACTGTTTAAATTATACATGCATTCATCCAAATGGTGACAGACTTGGCACACTTTAGTGTTTATGTCCAATCCAGATTTGATCCAGAATCCAGATGAAACCACACATAACTGAGTAGAGGCGTTGCAACAGGGTAGGCAACACAGGCAATTGCCTAGGGCCCCGAGCTGAAGGGGGCCCCCGAGGGATGGCTGACAGTCAATTTCAATGACAAAATAATGTAACTGCAGAGCATCAAAAATCCCCTGCACGGTTACACTTAAAAACTGACTAAATATATTTTTCTAAAATACAATGAAGAAAAATATTTTGAAAATGCAAAGCACCAAACACCGCTGCTCACTTCATCAAAGACCCACAATGATAAGCACATATGCCAGTCAGTAGCATACTGAGTGTTTCAGTATTTGTAGCTAACTTTGTTTTTTAGAAGAACTTAAATAGCTTCCACACACGGAGGTTGTCTGAAGATGCATTATGCGGTCTTGCAGCCCACGTGCGCGATTGACAACAAAATGCCTCCGCGATCAACCGGTAGATCGCATTCGACCTATTGTGCACTCCATTCTACATAAAATATTGGAGTGTTTGTTGTCAAGGAATAAAGTTTCCAATATATTAATACCAAAGAAAAAAATATTCTCTAATGATAATTTGAAATATTGGTGAAGTCTCTTACCTTCATCAGCCATTTTTCATCAGAATCTAAGCTTTCAAAAGCTTAAAGAGAGAAAGTTTTTACAACCCAACCACTAGCACTGAGACAAGCTTCTAAAGTTGTGGTTATGTTTTGTTCTATTTGGCTTTCATCTTGCTACCTTTGATATTTCTTGATGATGTCATCATGGTGATGGCTGTCAGGTGCAGGGCCTGGCTCCTCTGTAAATGACTGGGCCACCGCATAAAGCACAAATACATCAGGGTTGCGCAATCGGCTGTGGTGGGGCGGTGGGCATTTGGGGGACTAGGCCGGTACTCCAGGGGTACACTGGGTCCTCGGCTATTTGGGGCTTTCTCAGGTGTGTATGTGGGGGTGATGTCTGCCTCTCGGCCTGGGGTCTCTGAGGCTTCTGCTCGGTCGTGGGGGTGTGTGTGTGGGGGGGGGGTTGGTGCCTGGAGCTGCTTAGCTCCCGTTGTTGCTGCTGACCTTGCATAATTGTGATGGTCACAATTATGCAATGAAATAAATACATTTTTTAATTGCAATAACAAAATATGCATTGCTGTCTTAAAAATATTGTAGTGTTGACTTTCTACAGCATGTGCAGACAAAGTTAAAAAAAAAAAAAAGATAAATGAAGTAAATGTACTTAAGTACTGTACTTAAAGTAGCATTTTTGTGTATCTGTACTTTACTTGAGTATTAATTTGGTGGGGGATACTTTTCAAATTTGGAGGGGTTCTTAAAACTGTTCTAGTCCTACCCACGCGTATTATTTAATACTGTTTAAATTATACATGCATTCATCCAAATGGTGACAGACTTGGCACACTTTAGTGTTTATGTCCAATCCAGATTTGATCCAGAATCCAGATGAAACCACACATAACTGAGTAGAGGCGTTGCAACAGGGTAGGCAACACAGGCAATTGCCTAGGGCCCCGAGCTGAAGGGGGCCCCCGAGGGATGGCTGACAGTCAATTTCAATGACAAAATAATGTAACTGCAGAGCATCAAAAATCCCCTGCACGGGGCCCTTTCTGAGTAGTCGCTGGCTTGTTGCTATTAGTGCCCCCGACAGACGGCAGATATTAGTGACACAACTTGAAACCCCCCAGACACATTACAGTGATATGTCGGGAACCTCCCTAATGGGGCCCCACTACTACCGGTCCCTGCATATACATTTTAAAGTTTAAACTATATAATGAGAGCTATCTGTTGTAATATGACAACACAAATATTTGTCTCAAACAATTGCTTCTTATACTATTTTCTTTCTAGCAATATCAACCTCAGATCATGAGTGGGGTCTTGAAGAAGAAGAGCAACTTCATACAGCAGCAACATGGCAGCACAGCATTCAATCATCACCTCCTCACCACCCCATGACACAACGTCACCAGAACAGAAGGTACTCAAATAATAGCAAATCAAATAATATCAGAGGATCCTGTGTTTTACACATTTCAGTTGTGTTTGTTTTTCTGGCATTTACTGTATATATTGTGTGTAACGTTTGCATTTAGTTTAGATAGCTATGTTATTTATTTTATATGTCAATTATTTAATAAAGTCTTTCTTTACTGATCCGTCATCCTGGACTTCATTCATCATCATTCTGGGGCCGGGAGGCCCCATAGTCCTTCTTGCCTAGGGCCCCCAAGGGGTCTAGAAACATCCCTGTAACTGAGTCAGATTTCATAAAGATCGATCAGTTACGAACAAAGATATGAATTCTTCAAATTTCACCAATGATGAAAGATTGAGATTTATTAAGGCCACGCCAAAAAATGCACAGGAAGTCCAGAATCTTGAATTGAAAATTGCAAAATTGCTATTTTAGCTCACATTGTATTTTAACGCATTTCTCTGAGTGTGTTTTGCCGACAGGGCTCAAAGTTGCCAGAGATCATCTTGAGAAGTGGGACACCAAAAGCTAGCCATGGATTTTCGATAACTTTTACAGTGTTTGCAGGACGGAGCCGTGAATCTTGGCCTTTTTTTCCTTTTTTTTTTAAAAAAATGTTCCCATTTGCACATAGTCGGATTTGCGTCAAATGTGACTCAATTGTTAAACCTAAAACTAGCTCTATGTACAAAAAACAGACATTGGCGCGTTAGCGCCCCTTACAGAGTGAAGACAATTTAATATGGGGGAAAAAAAATAGGCTTCTGTTTTGGCCACTTGATCAAAAAAGTCAATGAGACAGATGCTTTATTTTTTTAACATGTTATTTTCTATCGAGATACTCTCCATTTTGTGTTAATGGGAAATTATATTTTTATTTATTTTTGGAATTTGGAGATTTCTTTTGTGTGTTTTTGTGTACTTTAAGCATTTTGCCGTCGATTTGTGTGTTTTGGGAGTTAATCTGTGTATTACCTTGGGCTTTATATTCTTTCTATCTTCTTGAAATACAGTTTTTGGGGATTTGTTTTGGGGGTTGCACAAAATTAGACCGAGGGGCCATATGTGGCTCCTGGGCCGCCAGTTGCCTATGTCTGCCGTAAACATTTCCCCGCCTTATCTCAGGTGAACACCTTTAATGTTCCATAAAAACAAAAAGCATGATGTAACACAGTATTCTACCCACTCCATAGATTCCTTCTGCTCCATCCTGATTCCTCCACGACTCAAACATCTCCCTCTGACGCAGCTGCTGCTGTGACTTTCCTCTCACATTTATAAAAAGCTTTCATTCACATTTCCTCCATCTTTGTGATCTGATGAGTCGTTAACACTTTCAAGGCTGTGATCGGTGGGAGACGTTTTTATATTTAACACCCATCTGTCAATCATGCTATTGTTTTATTCTTGATTATTTGTGGTTGTTTATTGAAGAAAGTATTAGGAACACGAACAAGACATGAAACAGGGCAGTAACATCACTTGTAGACAACAAAAAAACATTGAAAGCTGGCCGTTCCCCATTTTTAAATTCACAACACAAAATGTCATTTTTATTCTCAATATTCATCATGGATGTCAGGCTTTTTGCTTGTCTCATTGTAGTTTTATCAGGTGTTGAATGGAAGTTAGTGCTGTGTACATGCTAGGAGTGTAACAAAATAGCAGTAGTAGCTTACACGCTGTAGTGTTTACAAGAAGGAGGTCAATTGTGGATTCTCCGTTGACTCATAAGTCGGTTGTTTGTAGTAATGCACCGAAAAACTACCCAGTTGAAACAGCGATCGAGCAAACACAGTGGTCAGGGTATGCTTTTCTGGAAATGGACCAGTGTCTGTTGAACAGTCGTATTTCAACACATCTGAGCATTAAAGCTTCTTCTAAGCAGAGATTGAGACGGAACATAGAATGAAAACAGTTGAAAGTGTGTGATTTATAGGGATGTAACGATTAATGGTAAGGCAGTTAAAAATCGATTCATAGGTATCACGGTTGATATCGATTTTCTGAAAATTGAATCGCAGTACTTTTTTTAACCAGCAGAGGGTAGGCGGCGGGCGGAGTCTGCTAATGCTTTCTGTCTGGCCGCCTTCTACTCTTAAATATGTTAATAAATGATTCATTACCCCTTTAGCACCTAAGGAATATCTGTAATATTACTTGAATATCTGTAAAAGTCACGTTTTTCTATTAACTCTGTCTGCTAGCATAGCTTCTCTTCTTCACTGCAAGATATCTGCATGCCAAACGACCACTGTGTTACCAGCGCCCTCTGCTGGTCCAAACAAATATGATGTAAATCAGTGCAATCACGTTTTTTTTTTTTTAAAGTCCAATTGTTAAGGCACAAAATACATTTTCAGTTGCACTTTTAAAAGAAAAAGAACTGTTACGGCAAATTTGCGGTTGACCTCATTTGGAGACATGATTTATTGCTCTGGTTGAATGATGGAGTCCAGGTGAGGCATTGATGATTTTATAAAAAAGGTTTATTATAAAACTAAATAAAAAAAAGAGTATAAAGATGGACAAAATTAGTGACCGCCCCGGGCGGACGTCCGATGACAGAGTGGCACAGTTCTAACTCATCACGTATATTCCCCCTCAGTCCCCCTCCCTCCTCCCCCCAGGAGATAAAGAGGACAGGGTGGAGGTGAAAGAAGAGGGTGAAAAGAGACAGTTTCTTCTTTAGGTCAAAACAACCAGTTCTCTGGTATCTCTTGATTGTCGTGAGTGTTGGAGGTGTGTGCGTGTGTGGTGTTTGTGTGTATGAATGGACGTGTATTGGGTGTGTATGTGTGACTATGTGAGTGTGTGTAGGCATGTGAGTGTGTCATGCCTCTGTGTCTGAGGGATAAGATGTGTTTTGGGAAGCTGACCTCGAGAAGAGAGCAGAAAACATGAGACAGCAGAAATGAAAAGTCTCAACTTAAAGCCTTAAAAAGAATAAGGTCTATGAGTAAATATGTTAATAAACATAACTAACAATTTTGCCCTGACAGAACTATGATGCAATTTTGCATTGTTTATTATAGAACCAGAATTTAAATTAATAGGCTTCATTTTCATTTGTATTATTCCTTTATTTATTTCATTCAAGATTTATTTTTAGTTAAATTGCATTGTTTTGAATGGTTTATCAAGGAATTCTTTTGACAATGAAAAATAAAAGGAAAATAGTGCAGTATTTTCTAGTTTTTTTCCCCAAAAAAAAATTTGTCTACAGTCTCAATTTGTAAAATAAATCGTGAGAGAATCGTATCGCAAATCCAGTATCGTGCATCGAATCGTATCAGGAGTTGAGTGAATCACTACATCCCTACTGATTTATGTTTCTGTCAAGCGGCACACGTTTCACAGAGATCCTCTTTACTTGATTGTGAATGTACATAACTACAGACAACTGGATCTCACTTGCTACTCAAAGCTAGTAACATTATGGTACGTTCACACCAAACGCGCCCGTAGTTGGACGCTTGTGCTCATTGAATCAGTCTGCGCGTCTAAACACGTTGAGAAGGGAGCGTGTCGAGGGGAGGGGCTTCTCTGGTGCCGGTGGTGTCCATACAATGGATGATATTGTGGCGATCAGTTACGTTTATAATTCATCCAGTGACTGTGAAGTGGTGGGGAACATTGTGCTGAGAAGGCGGTGTTTCCGGTCGGATGTATTTTGGTGTGACTCAGTGTGCGCACTGGGATGTTAACGGGCTATAGAGAAGAGTGGTGAATGGAAAATAAAGTTTGGAGTTCCTTGCTGAACGCGCCGCCTCCGACTCCCGTTCATCGGCTCTACATTATCAAGAGAGTGGCTTGGCTTTATTTGCGCCTCGGCGCTACTTTCGTCTCTCCCTTGCCCAGTTTGACGACCTGCTGACCCAGGCTCGCATCTCCTCCCAGGACACCAACTACAGGTGCTCTATTCCAGCAGAAAAGCGCCTGTCCATCTGTCTCTGCCTCTGGTTAGTGTTTTTTTCTTCTTCGTTTGTCTGAATATGTCACGGTTGGGGAACGCTCCTGATTGGTCGCCACGATATGCCCCAAAAGTTCAACAATCCCAACTCTAGCGTCGGCAGCGTTGGAGGCGCCTGACGCACGTCAAAAGCGTCCGCCACGCTAAAAGCTTCAAAACGTGCCTCCTGTGCGGCGCGGGACCTCTGACGCTCCCTAGAAACGTGTCCACCATATATTGTCTATGTAAACCTGATACTGTTGACTCTGGATGTGTTTGGTGTGATCGTTAGTGTTGTGTTCAAGACCGCACTATCCGAGACCAAGACTTGCCCGAGACCAAAATGCACCGAGACCAAGACAAGACCAAGACTTTCAGGAGCTGAGACCGAGTCAAGACCAAGACCTAGACAAGCCGAGACCAAGACCAAGACCAAGACCATAAACATTTTTTTTTCAATTTAAAAAAATATATAAATAAATAAAATTATGACAAGGTTCAACAGTTAAATAACATCTCTCTTTAATTTTAGTTTATTTTAAATACATTTGACGGACAAAAAAGGTGCCTGCAAAAAATTAACTAAAATATTAAAACTACTACTGCTACTGATAAATTCACAATTATTCTACATATTTGAAAACAAGATTTTTATGTCAGCTGAATGTACAGCAAGTGTTTAAAAGCATTTCTGCCAAGAAATAATGATTCTTGATTCTGATTCTTTGAGGTCACAGAGTTCACAAGATAATTTTTTAGTTTGAAAAAGCCTTTACACAGGTTATTTTATTAATTCACTTAGTTGATAGAGTTTAATTTGGTTGCTGTAATATAACTAGGATATTCAATTAACAAAGGTTTCCAGCTGTAACTGTAAAAGTGAAACTTTCTGAAATAAAACTACAAACAAGTTGTCATCAGTCTAAAAAACATAGAGCTACAGGTAGATGTGAAACTAAATAAAACAAACTCAAACCCTGGAAAAGTCATGTAACAAATTAATCAATAGTTCTTGTTGAGAATTATTATTATTATTCTGGATACAGTGGAAACAGAAACTATAAAAAATAATTATATTGTGAACCTGTTTATATTGTGGGGAACATATTATATACATACATGTAATTGGAGTCTAAAGATAGAAAAAAAAACACCACTTTAAAAAGAAAATAGACTAATATAAGACCTCTTTACAGTTATTTGACTCATTCTGTGCTAGTGCAACTCTGCGGCGATGACGCGCTGGTGACGACATAAACCAAGATGGCGGTGGCCCGGACTACAGCCGACATTATGTAATAAAGCCTTAAAAGACATGGATATAATGAAAAGAGTGGATGGACAGAGGCATAAACATGTAGACTTTCACACGGACACACACGAACTTATTAAACACACACGAACTTATTAAACACACACAGACTTATTAAACACACACGGACCTCAGTATACACGGTAAACAAAACAGGCTTCACCGCTCGGCTGGCACTAGGACCCAGAAGCAGAGTAAGTGCGTCCCCTATCCAGCCTTCGCAGGCTGTAATATCATCAGTTTATCATTTTAGCAGTTGTTAGAGCTACTGTCTTTACCAGGGAGATAATATTTATTACTGGTGATTGTTTTCTGGAGTTTTACTGGGATTTTTACCGGTGATTAGTTCATTTCTCCCTTGCGCTCCGCGGTCCAAACTGACACCGTAGCCACACACGTATGAGTGTCACACACGTCACTCAGTCACATTAAGGAAGGTTGTGGTCATTATACAGGGTGGATTAAATAATGAATAAAGGATTGTTTTGTCCCGTTCTTCTCCGTGTTATTATCACATTATAAAAAAGTTTAAAAATAGCAGGAATTAGTGCTGGTCTCGAACGGTCTTGACGGAAAATCCCGAGTCCGGGCAGCCCGAGTCCGAGACAAGACCGAGTCAAAATGCTTCAGAGTCCGAGACAAGACCAAGACCTTTAAAATTTGACCGGTCTTGATCACCACAACACTAGTGATCGTGCCATTACAGCCAACACCATTTAGTAGATGATTGGGAAATGAAAAGCTATACATGCTCCAAACACAAGTATATATTTCAAAACTTTTATGTTCCAGAAGTGAGAAATAATAATAGTTAAAAAACAACAACATTAGATTGGTAAATTTGTTTTCATTTTTTATTTGTGAGGCAAAACACTCCTATACACTGTCTCCAACATTTGCAGTCAAATTATCAGAATCAGAATCAGAATCAACTTTATTGACCAAGTAATGTATTGAATACACACGAGGAATTTGTCTTGGTGAACTGTGCTCTCTCTGATAGTGTAAACATTAAATAATAACAATCAACTAGAACAAAGAAAAATAAACAAAAAAGAAGTATAAACATAAATATAAAGAGTAGTTAGACTAATATGTGCAAACTAAATAAAATAACAAGATAATAATAATAATAATAATAATAATAATAATAATAATAATAATAATAATAATAATAATAATGTAATAATAATAATAAGATAATAGTGCAGTAGTACATTGATGAGTAGTGCAGGTGAACATTTAAATGAAAATATTATGTCCATGAACACTTTACTTGAAGTTGTATACATGAAGGCGGACATTACTTGTCATTATTATGGCATGACACCTGTCATTATCATGAATGAATTAGCATGAAGGCTGTCATTAAGTGTTATTCGTTAGCCTAATTCTGACCCCACCAGATCCCACCACCTAACCCAAAAAATGCCAACATAGCTCCAAAGTTGTCATAATTTAGCAAACAACACTTAATGACAGCCTTCATGACACCTTATTCATGCTAATGACAGATAATAACAGCGTAATGTCAGCCTTAGGTATAAAACTTAAAGTAAAGCGTTACCATTTTGAGTATTTTGTATCTTATATCATATTTTATATTGTGTCGTGAGCTGACTATTTCGTTACACCCCTAGTAAACGCTATGTTCTTCTAAAGTATATCCATCCATTCATCCTAAATATGCAGTTGAAATATTTTTAAAAGTGGAACTCGAGAATTATAATCAAACAAATTAACAGCTTTATGTTTGTTATCCAATGAAAAAGACTGTATTTGACACTGAAAGTCAAAGACCCAACTTAAAACTGGCAGAGTGCCTTCATGTACATCCTATTCAAACTAATACAGCACAGTTAGGACGGTGTCAGCTTTCTGCCAGTCTTGTCATTATGATGATATGAAATCAAAATGATATCCCCACAGTGTGCGGCTGTGCGCTGAGGGTTATTTTTCTACTAAAGAAGAATAAAATTAAAAAACTTCTATGCATCAAGCCGAGCAGTGTCTCTCTTTCACTGGTTGCTGAGAAACTCTTTGCTTTTATTGTCATTGCTCACACACAACCTGAACAACAAACACTTACATACTCAAACCATAGGTTATAAAAATCCAGCAGTATCAAACAGCGACAGCCTACATCAGCTACCCACTGCTACCCATTTCATAATGACTTTGTTTGAGTAATTGCAGTAATAAATACAAAACCATATCATTGTACCAACTGACAGAAACCGAGCATTTCTCACAGTCCAGGTGCTTCAAAACAACAACATCAAGGCATCACCTCAACAAACTCTAAATCAGATTGTAGAATATAATATTTATACGTAATTAGAGGCAGTAGGTCAAAAAAAAGAAAAAAATCTGATCCCAAAAAGAAATTTTTGTAACCCACCAGTCTAAACATAACCCCAGCTATAGCTCACTGTGGAAACCTGAAAGAGGCATGGAAAGGGTATGCGTCATGAGGGATGGCTGATACAATCAAATGACTAAATTATAATTAGTGTTCAAAAGCTTAATCATGGTGGGAACAAAAACAGTGCAGAGATGATGGAGTGATTTGAAATGATCTCAGACAAAGCCACCGTCAGTCAGCTGATTACAATACAGGATAACAGACATTCCCAAAGCGGTCGGAACAGACAGACCATAAAAAGATAATGACCAAAAGCACATACAAGGTAATACAAAAAGATCTATGTGTATACGTGAAGTTTTCGGGTGTGGGTGCAGGGGGCATTGCCTCCCCTAGTGTTCAAAAGTTTTCATTACAGTTTTCCCTAATCTTAATATAATTTACATAATATACCAGACCCTCCAGGAAATCGCAATGTTGCGATTGCAACTATTAATGCAAATTCAGCCAATCCCCGCAAATTCTGCGCAGCCCTGCAATTCTGTCCAATCACTGCAACATTTCCTCACTTTTAATCAATCTGACTAAAGATTCCGGTCGATTCTGCGGCGCAACGTGGCTGAAGTCCGTCCGCCTTGTGTAAGCCACATTACCATCCGAAGCAGGCAGCCACCATCATTCGCCGGGAGCGCCCCCGGTGCGAGCGGAATCACCATTTCGTCTGGTTGCAGACTGTGTCGCAACAGCCAAACCGACGCTTTCAAGCAAAATTGCGTCAAATGTGTCTCACGATTGCAACTGTTTAACGATCTCCTGCTACTCTAGAAAGACTTTCAAAGAAAATAACCTTATTAAACCTCTACTATTATATATTATCTTTGATAGCACTTATTACAAGTAGCATCTAAAACGGTAGCAGTGGCCAATATCATTGGTGCTTGCGCCCCCTGGTGGTATCTCCACGCACACATTTACAAATTGCTGAACACATAAGACTCTTCTGCAGCAACGTGTTTGTAGCAAAAGTCATGAGTGCATTGATTCGATTCTCACAGGAAAAGAACCATTTAGTTAATTTAGGATTTTGTTTAAAAAATTAACTGATTCTCTATAATATTCTCTGCATTGGAAACCTTTAAAATGTGATGTAACTCACCCATATCTTGTTAAATTATTGTGAATCTGAGCTCTTTTCTGTGTTGTTATGAAATAATTCCATGGCAATCAGGTTTTTTGGCAAAACGACCAGTTTAGGCAAAGTTATAGAAAATAATAAAGCCCCAAAATACTGCAACTTTTTTTTTTTTTAAAGCTGCCGCAAAATCAGGCATTTTAGGCCGCAACAATCACAATAATTGGCCGCGAAATCCTGGAGGGACTGATATACAAATATTTTAAGTGCCAAAAAACACAGTGACTAAGAAATAAAAAAAACTAAAAAATTCAAAGGTTCACAAAATAAAACCAAATGAAACAGCAGCGCAATGACATTTGACCTTCCTGCTTCCCGTAGCAGCTCAGAGCTTTGTTTACAACATGGCGGACATCATGGGTGCTCTGTAGACTCATAAGTCTGTTGTTTATAGTGATGCACCGAGAAAACAAGTGGCTGGAACAATGAACGAGCAAATTCTGCGCTCAGTGCGTTCTTGACTGGATATAAAGAGGTGGATTGAGTGTTGCTGTTCCAAACCACTCACCCCTCCCCAACAAAATCCCCTGGCCGCCACGGGAGTGTGCATGCCTTCAGCGTTCAGCAAAGGCAGAATAACGTTGTAAATGACTTTTAATGCCATAATCTACGTTGTTGGACTTTTAAATGCTTCTGATGATTCTTTAAAATGTGTTATCACTCATTAATTCCATCAATATGCTCTACTGATGTTTTTTCATAGTACTGTGAAGAAAATGTTGTAGTCAGACAAGGGGTACTTGGATTCAGAAACATGAAAAAGTGGGTACTAGAGCCAAAAAAGAGACCCACTGCTGTAGACGAATGCATACAATTATTTTTTTTTTATTATTCATTCTTACAGTGATTTTGTTTGCCTAGCCATATCTATTGCCATAAAGGATGTGCTCACAAGGTTAGTGCATGGCTCTCTGTGGCTACACCATAAAGAGAAATGCAGTAACCTAAACATGCCATACATACATTGATTTATATATGTGTTTAAAAATATCAGTGAGTAAATATACTGTGTAAATAATGTTGAGAGGATATCTATCACGTTGTGGAAACGACTTTACATAATGTAATTTTTTTTTTTATTAGTTTGACTTTGGGTTTGTTGAAGATCTGTAAGGTGACTTAATCATTTTATGATATAAAGTGTCTGTGTCATTGTACGAGTGCTGAGTCACATTATGAGGAGTTAAGAGGAGGAGTTGATACGCACTGATTAAGGCAGGTGTGCTCTGCCCTCTCTCTTTTCATCCATCCTTTACAGTTCATCACCTGTAGACGAGCAAAGGGCTTCTCTCCCAGGAGCAGGTCACTGTTCACAGTAAGTGAGGGTCACACATCTTATATTATCTTTGTCTATGTTTCCCTTTTGGCTCTGCCTCACATGTCAGACCTCTGCACTTTCTTTCATGTCCTACCATCACTGTGATTATTATTATTATTATTATTATTATTATTATTGATTATTTTTGACCCACTTTATTCTGTTACTTGTAGAATTTTTTCCAATATTTACACTCTTGTTTATTTTTTACTGGTGGGTATAGACACATGCAGCAAAGTAAACACTGGCAGCATTCCATTGGCACAAAACATAAAGCAGGCAGGTGAATACATCAGTAAAAGTTAAGTGATTGCCGAGTCAATGTCTCTGGTCCAAGAGATGAACTTAAATGAAAAAATATTTTCATGCTTGAACAGTGGCTGTTTCAAGCCGTGTTAAGAAATGTCGTATGTTTGAGGTTGACAATATTGATCAGACTTTGAGACCAAAACATTTTCATGCACATATCTGGAGTAAACCAATGTTTTAAAATAGTTTTTTTAAACAGAGGTCAAACCTGCATACAGCTACTTGACCTTAAGTTGTGACAAAGTAACATCAGAATCATTGGCGTCCAAAATTGATATTCAAATTCATGGGGATATGATGAAGAGAACTACTTGGTCCGTAGTCCATCAGCTTAAGCCTATAACAGCAGTTATGTACCACCAGTCTCCCAGACTGAAACTGGAAGCTGGTTCAACCAGAAAGGACCATCCAATAAGACATTTGCTTAATGAGCAGTGGGAAATACATTTGACTTTTGCAAAAGTATTGTTAAATTATTGCATTGCGAACATGTGCATGAGCTCCTCAAAAAGATAGTTTATGGTACTTATGTCACAGGTATCTTTAATTGACATACACCTGCATTAATTTAAGGGAAGACTCCATACGTTGATGATGTGTTGTTTGTAGTAAACAAAAAGAGACGACTCCCAATCAGAAATAGCTGTGGATAAAAAGCTGGATTTCTGAAACTTAAAGAGTAACTAAACCTCAAAGCCACTTTACTTTTTTACTGTATAAAGTAGTGTTCAACTACTGTCCAACTCTTGACATTTTGGTCAAATAATCAAGCCGTTTCAATTAGTCATATTTTGTTACAGAAATGTAAGAGTGACTGTTTTGGTTTAAACCTGACTATTACACACAAATATTCCTATTAGCTGAAAATGGTGGTTTGTGATGTTTTGGGGCTTCTTACATCACATAAGTGTTTTCCCCGCCCCTCCTAGGCAAGGCTAGGCAAGTCAAATTTATTTGTATGGCACATTTCATACAACTCAATGTGCTTTACATGATCAAAAAGTGCAACAGAAAACATTCAACAGCTTAAAATCAGTAAGAACATTAAAGTTGGCAACAACAACAGGAAAAAAAACCATTTAAAATCATCAGTAAAACATTCAAAATCATCAACAAACACATTACATCAACAACATGACCAAAAATCTCTCTCTCAATCATACGCAGTAGAGAAAAAAAGTGCCTTTAACTTTGATTTAAAAATGTTCACATGTGATGCTGACTTCAGCTCTGCTGGCAGTTTGTTCCAGTTCTGTGCAGCATAACAACTAAACACAGCATCACCATGTTTACTGTGAGCTCTGGGCTCCACTATCTGACCTGTGTCCATAGATCTGAGAGACCTGCTGGGTTCATACCTGACTAACATCTCACTGATAAATTCTGGATCAAACCCATTCACAGATTTATACACCAGCAGCAGAACTTTAAAGTCTATTCTGAGGCTGACTGGGAGCCAGTGTAAAGACTTTAAAACTGGAGTCATGTGCTCTGACCTCTTTGTTCTGGTTAAGACCCGAGCTGCAGCGTTCTGAACCAGCTGTAGCTGTTTGATGCTCTTTTGGGGGATTCCTGTCAGAAGACCATTACAATAGTCCAGTCTGCTGGAGATAAAAGCATGGACCAGTTTCTCCTGATCTTTCTGAGTCATTAAACCTTTCACTCTGTTCTTTAGGTGGTAGTAGGGAGTTTTTGTGATAGATTTGATCTGACTGCTGAATGTCAGATCTAAGTCAATCAGAACACCAAGGTTTTTGACTTGGTCTTTAGCTTTAAAAGATCAAGACTCCTATGAAAACTAACACCTGTGGAATCTGTGGTGAATTAGTTTGATTGAGAGAACTGTGAATAGAAAAATATAGTGAGTAATGAGTTGCTAGTTAGCAAAGCATAGATTGTTCTTTGCTCCAGTAGCCACACCCATAAACAAGGCACTTTTTGAAATGTCCAGCCTGGAAGCACATCAGTCAAAACCTCTGGGTTCAGTTCCTCTTTAAAAAACAACATACAAATGTGAACTGTAACGATTTTCAAGTATCATATTATCCCTATAAATATCACCTATTGACGGGTGTTTCTGCAACAAGATGATCAATGCTTCTCGATTCGAATGTCAATAGTTTTAATGTGGCTTATTGGGATGATGTAAATCCATACTTTGCCTGAGAAGTGAAAGTGGCTCCTTTGAAAATAGCCTGGAGCCATTCACTGCGTCGGAAATGGTTCAGCTTGAGGTCAGAGTGTCTAAAAATACCCACAATTGGTTTAGCCTGAGATAGCACAGTTCGTGTCTCTCTGCTTCCCATCTGGGTTCCTAGCTGTCCCCACTTATTGCTGTTGTATCACATTATTCCATTTTTTTAAGTGCATAGCAACTAATTGTGTCATCTACTTTCAAAAAGCATTTTTTTCTGTTTAATTCCTTTGGGACACTGTGAGTAAAGTGACTAAAAATACACAAAGCCCCGCCTCGCCCCCAAAGATACAATTTGGAAAGTTATTTTTTTGAGTCTGGCACTTTACTAAAGGGAGAGAATATTAAAGGGATTAGCAAATGCTTTATTTGTTTGTCCATCTGTGCCTCACGCACATTGCAGCAGACAGTAATTTTACTAAAGTGGGAGTAATAATGTGTCCAACAGCATACAGTAGCTCTGGGCATTTTCAAGTCACAAGGACAACAAAAGCTGATAAATCAGTAACACTATTTAGCTTTGTAAATACTGTTAGACATGCACACGCACACACACACACACACACACACACACACACACACACACACACACACACACACACACACACACACACACACACACACACAGTTATCAAGGTGGGTTAAGTGATTAGCCATGTGTCAAGTGAAATTAGTTACTTAATTGATCCTTGAAATCCTTGGGGGAAAAAGGTCACGCATTTCATTTTGCATGTTGATAGAAAATGACAAATTACCCTCCTATTATCCTTGTGGTCCATTTGAATCCATTCAATGTTTTTCATTAAAAAAAATAATACTCTTTTTTTGCTTCATATTCCACAACTTTTCCTAATTTGACGGGGACAATTGATTAAGCATATAATGATCATTTACTAATAATGATGTTTTGGAACAGTGAAAGTGACGTAGAGGAAAATGTGTCTGAAACTTTATAGTGAATAACCCTAAACATGTTGCAAAAATGAGATAAAATAAGTAAATAAATATGGTTATGTGCTATACATGATTTAAAAAGTGCAAAGAAGAACACTAAACAGTTTAAAAATAAAAAGGAACATAAAAAAAAAAACAATGATAAAAATCACAAATCAATAATAAAATGATTAAAAAGCGCTCTCAGTCGTAAGCAGTAGGGAAAAGAAAAACTATTTGGTCTGTATATGACTAATATTAGACAGAAATTTGGTGAAATTTCATACGACAACATTTTTGTGGTGTATACTGATGGCGTGTGTGTTTGCGTGTGTGTGTGTCTCCTGGGGAACACACGAGCTGCCTGCCTCTTCCTGTGCCAGTCGAGGTGAATTGTCTTGTTTGTGTCGTGATGCACTCAACTGGCTGATGTCACCCTGAGTGTCTGCTGCTGAATTCTCCTGAGAGATGAACTCTTTGGTCTGAATCATCATGGATGTCAGTCAAAGCGAGTGAACTGGTCAGCTCTAAACGGCACGAGTTTAGAATATTATATCTAAAATTAGCTTTCAAACAACATTACGCTCTAAATTCTGGTGTTGTCTACATCAGATACTGATGCCATTACCTCGATATATTACCATTACTATTGCAATACTTTTTTCTCCCCCACGATTTCCATTTTTGAAATCCTATAGCAGTGTTTCCCAAACTTTATTGCCCCATGCACCCCTTAGCCTTTATTTCTTACCGTAAGTACCCCTTAGTTCATGTTATACATTATTTATTTGTGTCTGCAGGCTAGTCTAAACTCATTCCTGTGTCTCGTCTATTAATTTTGAATTTAGGCTTTTTTATTCATTTATTTCTGATGTTTTGCTCATTTTAGAAATTGAACTCCACCTTTTGTGCCACAAAATATTACTGATGGATGAGAAAAAGGTCTGTGCATGGAACAAAAAATGTATAATGTTAAAAAATAATCTGACAAATGTTACTGTGTACCTCCTGAAACACAGAGTTTGGGAACCAATGATATAGCAGATATGGGCAACTGGGCAACATGCGACCCTTGGTCTAAATCTGTGTCCAAGACAAGTCCACCAAAAATGTAATTCAAGAAGTTGGAAGTAAAATGAAGCCCAAAAATAACAATAAATACACAAAACAACAACAAAAACCCCAAAAAGTTTCCAAAAATTCACAAAAAAAGACTAATTAAATGCACAAAATGACATAAGACAGACAAAACCACACCTAAACACACAAAATCAACAACACAGACAAAAAGACTTCAAAGCTGTACACAATGCTAACACAATTGCGCAAAATAACTGAAAAAATACCCAAAACAACAAAAATACAGAAAAAACTACAAAACGGCACTGCAGATTGACAACAATAAACATAATGCAAACATAACACACAAGAAATGACAAAAACTGCATATAATGACTTGTAAAATACACAAAATGCCAGCAGAAATTCCCAAAATGTCAGAATAATACACAAAATGGCTCAAAACTCAGAAAACAACAAAACTACAGAAAAAGAGAACAAAGACAAAACCCTTTGTTTTCTCATGGTCATTATTTGCATGAATGTCACATTTTAGTTTTTGCTATTTGCAACACTTCACCCTGTGTTCTCTATCCCAGGGTTAATCTTTACATCATCAAACCATGCCGGCAATCGTCAACCTCCTCTTTAATGTTGTCTCCACCAACACCACCATCTCCTTCACTTTGGTATTACCAATGTTCAGCCTGCTCTCTCTTCTCGCTGGTGTTGGAGGACATGTCCTCCTATGGGTGGTGGTGGTGACCAACCCCAACACTCGCTCCAAACCCAGCTCAGTCCTTCTTCTCAATCTCAGCCTGGCCGACCTGGGTGCTCTGCTCACTTTGCCCTGCGTGCTGCTCAGTGCCAGTTTCCAGAACTGGCAGCTTGGTGGAGGAACCTGCATCCTGCTTGGATTCATGACGTCAGTCACTGTAGGGGTGGAGATCTTCAGCCTGGCTGCACTCTCAGTGCTGAGGTATCGAATTGTTGCACCCCCGAGGAGACCGCCTGCTACTTTGATGCAGATGTGAGTATTAGAATATGGTGAGGCCGTGATTTAGAATAACTTGGGCGAAATAAAATTTGCAAGAGACTTCCAATCCAAATCAATAAATAACTTATAATTAGCCTTATTGCTAATTGTTTGTAATGTATATGTGTCTGGACTAACAGTTATAGCTTTTGTATTTTCTCAGACATGAGGTGGATCATTTAATCAGTGGCTAACACAACTGTGTTCAACTAATAAGACACAATTGATTAGGAAATGTATCCTTAAAAATAACTTCATACCATTTAAAGCTTGATCATACATCAATAAATCAAAAACTCAAAAAAAAAAAAAAACATGTAAAAGGTTGAAATTGCTCAGACTGGTCAACTGGAAACACTCAGTCTATTATTGTTGGAAAAGTTTTGTTCATTGTGGGATGTGGAGTCCTGTAGACGGATGCATAGAAGTTCAACTTCACTCTAACCGTGTTTTCTTGTGTTTTCCCCCAAAAACTCTGCCCAAGTGACTTCTCAACACATTTCTGCTGTTTTCACGGACTGAAAGTTGTGGCAAAACAATAGTGGTGGTTTACTTTGGGGACGAAATGGAATATCTCGTGGAGTTAGGTGATATTACGGGGAATATCGCCAACAAACCAGTACCAAATTGGTGTCAAGCGGATTACTGTCCTCCTTGTCTGCCAAAGAAACACAAGAATTGCAGTAAGAATGAAGTAAAAACACTTCTAAGCATTCATTTACAGGACTCTACATCCTACAATGCAATGTGCGAAACTTTTCTGAAAACGTCAATAAAACAATTTCAATCTTTTACATCTTTTTTTATAGCAGATGTTCTTTGATTTATTGGTCTATGATCCTACACTATGAAAAACTGCATCTCCAGCAGCTTTAACTACAGTACAAAAGTGAAGCAGAGTTATTGTGCTTCTCCTCCAGGTTGTGCACGGTGGGAACCATTTGGCTGGTCTCCTTGGCGATGGCGCTACCAAAGGTCACCTACATCAACTTTGACGGCGGCTGCACGTGGACTGTCAGCCGTGATGAGTGGCTGTACTTCCTGGTTCCTGCCTTCTTGGTGTATTACGTGGCCCCTCTCCTGTGTATAGCCGTCCACTGTGGTATCATCATCTCCCACCTCCACCACTGCCGGGGGGGCACGCTGGCTAGTGACAGACGCAACAAGAAAGCCACCGCCCTGCTCGTAGCTTCGACCGTGCTCTTTGCTATTAGTTGGCTGCCCTACTACGCACTTGAGTTCGTCAATGTCTTGTCCTCTCACGTTAGCTCAGTGGCGTTTCCTGTCCATGGATTTGTACGTGAGCTTTCTTCTGCTTCCTCTTTGTTATATTTACCCACCTCACCGCAGCCTACAGTGGAAGCACCGATTACAGTGTCCATATTCTGGGAGGTGGCGTCTCTGGTGGCCATTCTGCTAGTGTGCTTGGCACCATGTTGGAACCCACCTCTGTATTTCCTGCTGTCCCGTCCAGCCGTACGCCAGCTCCAAGCACTTTTATCTCCGTCCATTCGAGAGCACACAAGGAAGAAAAAACCCGGGAAGGTTTGGCGTATCTCTCCGTCTCCTCCTGATCCTCCTCATCTTCCCGCACGCTCGCTAACCCTCACCCACACAAGTCTGACACACAGACTCACTCAATAAAATCCACACAGTTGTTTGCACTCATAAACCCAAGAGGCATAGGCGGAGTTTGAGAATCTTGAGAAACGTCTTGAGATTTGCACCAACCACAGTATGTGTAATATATACAATAATGCCAAAATGATTAGTAACATAATTGATAATGTTGACTCGGGCTGCACAATCAATACATTTTTAATTGCGATTACAATTTTGGCGGCCATGATTAAATTAACCAAATCATAGGTGATTTTTACTTTAAAAATGCAGGCTCTGCTGGATATCCTACCCCGGTAGTCAGCCAACCACCAGGGGGCAAACACGTGATATTATTCTTGGGTAAATTTGTATTCTTTCTTTTTAGTATTTATCATGATTCTTGTTTAAAACTTTTATTTTGCGCTCTAAACTGTTCACGTGTTTTTTTAAAAAGTAATTCATTAAAAATACAGAAATGATGATTAATTGTGATCCATAATCATGATTACAATATCAATCCCAATAATCACGATTATATTTTTGGCCATAATCGTGCAGCCCTAATGTTCACTACAAAAATGTGCGTCGACGTGTTGTTTAATATTGTAAATCCATGATAAAATCAGGCCGACGGCCACTTTCTGCTTCATTTTTGCTGCAGTACCGTACATGAGCTGCTGTGCGCAGTGTCGCTTCACCATTTAGATTGTGAAGAAGAATTGCGCAACAGAAGAAGAACCAACCTAAAATCTCAGAAGTTACATTTCACTGAAAACTTATACTACACACCTGAGGCAGAACTAACATCTGTGATATGAAACTAACAGTAATATACACTGTTTTATGGCACTTAAAATATTTGTATAATATGTACATTATATTAAGAATTGTATTTTTACGAATGAATTTTGGAAAACTGTAATGAAAACGTTTGACCACTGGGGGGAGCTAAACTTCATATTTGCATGACAAAATAACTTTGCACATCCCTAATATCTAATGCGCTGTTTGTTTTGTATCAAGAGCCCACAGCTGTATCCCCTGCTTTTGTAAATAAATGACTCATGGCAACAGCTTGTGAAGCTTTTAGGTAAATGACAGCGCATCATAAACGGGACGTATTATGCCATAAAACACTACACGCACATTACCCACCATCACAGAGCCAGTGTCGCTAAGATACACCAATTTTTTTTTTAAAATTTATTATTTACTACAAAGCCACTAAGGTAGACATGGACAACTGGCAGCCACATGCTGACCTCGGTCTAATTTTATGCTGCCCCCAAAGTAAATATACAAAATGACAGAAAAATAGACAAAAGAAAAGCAAGAATACATTTAAAAATACCAAAAATTGCAACATAGCAGAAAAATACAGTAAAAGACAAGAAAAACACAGAAAATACTCCAAAAACACACAAAACTACTACAAATATGAACAAATTGACAACCGTAATACACAAAATGACTCAAAATAACACAAAAATAAGTAAAAATGACTAAAAAAATACACAAAATTTCAATTTTTTCAATTCAATTTGACTTTATTTATATAGTGGAATTGCCAACAAAGTCATCTAAAAGCGCTTAACAAAATATAGAGTCCATAGTAAGAAAGAAAGAACCCAACAAGACCCACATGAACAAGCATTTAGCGACAGTGGGAAGAAAATACTCCCTCTTTTTTATAGGAAGAAATAGAAAAAAATAGAAATATGGAAACAGTAGAAATACACAAAAATTACAAAATGACAACATAAATA
The DNA here is from genome assembly GCF_900634775.1 of Gouania willdenowi. Lineage (NCBI taxonomy): Eukaryota > Metazoa > Chordata > Actinopteri > Blenniiformes > Gobiesocidae > Gouania > Gouania willdenowi. The sequence goes on along the minus strand of NC_041060.1, from coordinate 10,922,097 downwards.
CACAATATAACTCAAAAAAATACATTTTACAGGAAAAATACACAAAAGGACAACAAGAATACACAACATGCAATCATTACAAGCAAGACAACAACAAACATGGAGAGAATGACAGAAAAACACACATTACTATATGAAAAGTCTTTGTTCTTTACTGTATTAATGCTCAGAAATGGTCATTATTCTAAATGCTGACATGAATGATAAATAATGTGGCCCTTTGATCAAACAATCAAAACAAACAATTTTTGTGGCCCCAGCTGGGACAAAAGGGTTTACTGAATGTTAACAGATGTGTCTCAAATGTCACTCAAACCTGTGTTTTAAATCAGCGAGCGCTCACTGACTAATGCAGAATATGCTACCAAATGAATAAAATAAATAAAAGGAAATAGATGTAGATATTTTTCCAGTTGCTGCAATTCTAAAGTCATCCTTGAATAGAATTCATTTAATTGCCTCACTGTGACCTTGGAAATGTAACTCCATTACCAACCTATTTCTGTGGGGCCCTTTATCATGTCATTGCATAATAACAATAATCACAAAATAATCTAAGTGACCTTGGGAAACAAATGTGATTTAGAGAGAAATCATTTTGAAATGCATTTGAACACTAAAAAGTATTTATTACCCCCTTTATTGCATTTATTTATTACAATAAAAATACAGAAGATTGGGGTCCATCTGCTTCCAGAGTCAGTTTAATAATGTTATCACATTGCTCTGACGCTTTTTGTTAAATAATTTGTTCTTTGGATTAAAAAAATAAAATCATTTGAAGTTGGGAATGTTTTAACTTGGATCTAAGATTGTTCAAAATTAGCTTTTTGCTGATTTCCAAAGTTTGACATTGTCCAATGTAGCCGATATTGATTCATACTGTGTATACGATTAAGCCAATAATATTCCACGAAAAAAACATCATCTGTAACAAATAAAAAAAAAAACCTTCCAATTTAGTAATGGGAAAAGTGTAATATTAATTTTAAAATATTGTCTCAAACAACAGCAAATATAGTTTTGTTTTATGTTATTTTTTCTTTTTTTTTATCAATAATTTGCAAGAAACACATACAGTATATGTAATCAGAAAATATTGCACTATATGTAGTGTCAATATAAGACAACAAATGTGGACATGAGAGAGATGAAAAAACTAAAACTTTAGAAAAAAAAATCTTGGCAAAAAACCTGATATCATTGTTAACCGATATTATATTTTTTGGCAAATATCAGCAAATAATATCATTGGGCCGGTAATATCGCCCATCTTTAGTTGCATCCAAGACAACTAATATCTTTGTCCAGTAATGCTTTTTTTTCTTTTTTGTAATAAACTTTTTAACAACAACACAGAAACTAAACACAAAATCATGATTCCACCCTTCTTCCCACCCCTCTCTGAAAACACAGAACACCCCCACATCCCTTCCCCCTCCCCCTCCCCCTCCCCACGGGACACACAGTCATACATTTTTACAAAATCAGAGTCAAAACAGTCAAACAGGTTTGATGTCTTTTGTTATTTGAATAAAATCGCCTTTAGCCTGATAACGTGATCAAGAAACTCAATAAAACTGGAAGATGCTTGAATTTCACCTCAACAATCTTTTCCTTTCATATTAAATCCAGCAAATTAATTTGTCTTCTTTTTTTTAAAATTATTATTATTTGTTAAGGTTTCATTTATTCAAACAACTTTTGTCAGGAAATTTACTTTGAAAGGACACAACAAAGCAATCAGCAGATGCCTCTGAGAAAGACATGTCAGGAGATCAAAGTAAATTTACTGGAAAAAGTTTAACATATTTTATCTTTTCTTTTCATTTGGTAGTATATTTTTGTTTTGCTAAATTGCAAAGGAAGGTATTAACAACAGCTTTATTGAACTGTAGTTTTGTCTTTACTTTCTGTGGTCACTCTTTTATTTTCAATACTTTGCTCCTAATCCTGAGATTTCAAAGGAAGGTAAAGACTTTTTTTTTTTTACTGACATACTTGTAATGACACCAATATTTAAATTGTTTGCTTGGTTATTGTTTAAGATTGATGCTATGCTTAAACGTGTACACGAGTAACTTAGTCTCATGTTTGATATTTCATTATGACATCTAAAACTAACATTTATATTATTTATAATAAATATATTTATTATGCATTTCTTAAATATGTTATGTTGGTTGTATTGTAAAAAATAGAACAATTCTGCTGCTTGACAAGCACACAATTCAGTTCAATTCAGTTTATTTGTTTCAGTCTCACAAAAATCTTTGATTATAAATCACAATGTCAAAATATGTAACAAGACTGAAATGGACAGAAGCATAAATGCTTATGTGTCCAACATAAATCATTACATTTAAATGACTTTTCTTAAATAATATACACAAAAGAAATGCAAGCAATCAAGCAATTTTCAAATAATGCAATAATAATAATAGTGATCAGTGACTATTTCCAAGTAAGTGCAGCCGCCTCAGCATTTATTAACGTCAGACATGTCCAGATAAGTAATGCATATAATTATCTTTGACCTTGCCGCTTCCCTCCTATTGCCAGTCATAAATCCTTCGTTCCCACTTGACCTTCCGACACCTCACAGACTGCACGCTTCAACATCAGAGCGACAGACTCTTATGTTTCCATCCACATGGAGCAGTTGTTTTTTTGTTGATGTCATTTAGTTTGCTAATAAAGCCACTTATCTTGTCATTTTACTGCACTGTGATACCCTCATGTGGAGCGAGTGAGCCTCCCAGCTCTGATGTCCTGATGAGACTTAATTATGTCTGCGTAGCAGCGAAAGCTTAAAATCTAAGTTATGCTCAGTGGGCCCACAGAGCCAATGCTGATTATTACTCACGGCTCGCTGTAACAGAGACACAACCAAGAGCTCACAAGCGTTTATGAATTAGCTGCACTTATGAAGTTGAGGAAAGAGTATAATAACGCATGGATTCAGGATATAGATATGGAATTATGGGATGGAATGGACAGTGCTTTATTTTTTGGCTTTGTTTTTAATGTTTCACCAGTAAGTGTTAGCGTCACGCGTTAAGTAACAATTTATTTAAACTTCTTTTCCACATGAAAAGTGTTTAAAGTTTCAATTTTGATTGAAATCTGCAAAAAAATAAAAAATATTGTGGGAATGCAAAGCATTCATTTTAAATGTGACACTTTTTGTTATGCTGCATTCAAAGATGAAAATGTTCTGCTGCTTAGTGACAATGATAATATCTAACTTGTAAAATGCTAACTCTCGTACTTTTAATGTAATTTAAGGTTTTATGCAAACAGGGCTGCTTTTGCAAGCCTGAGAGTGCTTGATTAGGTCTGCTCGTATCATAGTTGCTGCTCATGAAAAAAACTGCTGTTAAAACTTTAATCCTACAGCTACATTCTGACACTTCTATGTGCAGCTGTAGCTCATGTGTGATCTGATCACAGCCTGATTCTACCTTCCTTCGAGCGATCATCAAGGAGAGCTTGGTGTGAATCTTGCCCTGCACAGGCAATGCAATTTTTTCTTGTTTATGAATTATTTTTTCTATTATATGTGACACAAATAGCTAAAAATGTAAAAAAAAAAAAACAAAAAAACATTCAAATTAATAACTAAATTATTGCAATTATTGATGCACTAAAATCATCAGTTGCAGAATATTTTTGTAGCCAGCCAAATTATGTGAAGCAGTTATAACCCGGGGAAGACCCAGGACACGCTGGAGAGACGATGTCTCTCGGCTGGCCTGGGAACGTCTCGGGGTCCCCCCGGAAGAGCTGGAGGAGGTGGCCGGGGAGAGGGAAGTCTGGGCCTCCCTACTGAGGATGCTGCCCCCGCGACCCGGAAACGACTAAGCGGGAGAAGATGGATGGATGGATGGATGGAGTTATAACCATCAGCGTTTTAAAATAGCTAATGATAGTACTGATTTGCACACATGAAACCCTTTGACACTGTCATTCGATGCCACTGAACACTTTAGTTAAAATCTTAAACAAAGCCAACAAACTCAAAATGACATCTCTTAAAGTACTCAATGGATTAGTTATTTGAGTCAGGGCCATAAATGGCTTTTTACGCATTTATGAACACTCATGCACTGCATTAAAAATGCACACTGCAGAGCGGCGACAGCAGGAAGCTAATGCTGGTGAGCTCCGGAATTCTCCAAGCCGTGAAAAAGGAAGGAAGTAAAACTCTCTTATTTGTGCTGAATTCATTCTCCAGTAAAGGATGAGAGTTATGAGTCAGGTCAACTTCCAGATGGCAATGGGCTATGAACACAGCAATGTGTGCCTCTTTAACCCAGCATGTTTCTAATGGGGTTTCGACATGCATTGCAAAAAGGGCCACAGATGATGAGATTGGGTTAATAGCTTCAACACGAAAGAAGAAGCTGGGACTAAATGGCTTTTCATAAGAGGCAATGCTATGTAAAAAGTGGAATGTGTAGTGCAAGCATAACAACAAGCATGAAATACACTATTTTAGCATGAAAAACTATTGCAGGTTATAAATATGTTATACTGAAAAGTGGTTTGCAACATTGTTGGTTAACATTTTCTGTGCAATGTGTTTCAATGTCAATGTTTGTTAACAGAAAAACCTAGTGACAAAAAAGTAGTTTATGTGGGGTGCACGATTACAAGACAATCATTATGCTGATATTCTCAGACCACTTTGGATTATTATATGCCCAAAGATGATTATGGATTTTTGACTAAATTATGCCAAAAAAAACTTACATACTGCAACTTTTAAGTACTTTTGATTGAATCTTGCTAACAGGCAAAAAACCCCAAATTTTACCTCATTGACAGAGGTAAGAAACTTTTTTTTTTTTTTTTTTTTTTAACCAAGTAACGAAATTAAAATGTTCAGAACTTTTAAAAACCAACAATTTTTGTTTATATAAAAAAATAAAACCCATCTTGTGCAAATTAACTTTAAATCATTAAAAACAAAATGAAAGCAGAAAATAGTGATTTTAGTGATAGTAATATCAACTTCTCTGTAAACATGGACACACATCAGTGCTGCTTAACAAGCAGAATGAACTTGTTTTGTGAAAACTGGAACTTTTCATTTTCATATGAAAAATAAACATTTCAGTCAGTGCATCATAATATAAACAACTGGGTGGTCGATGAAAACCTGGGCACACATTTTAACTTATACTTACCACCGTGTGTAAAGTTCAAAGTTCATGAACGCGCATTGTGTTCTGCGTCCTGATTGGCTAATGCTGCGTTCACCCACCACCAACACATCCAACTGGGGGAGTTTCACTACCTGCTGAAACGAGGAGCTGTGCTCCTTTTTCTCCACTCATAAACATAAACCACCAGTGAAAAAAGCCGGTGTGATTAGCAGCTAATGCTATCCTAGCTCAGTGCTACAGAGAGAACTTTTACCTGCTACTACCACCTTTCACGCCAAATCCTTCCTAGTCCAGTCCTGGTTATAAAGGCGGTGTCATACAGCTCCAGGTGGTCACACACAGCTTCTACTCCATGGTTGAATGGGTTTATCATCAACAAAGGCTCTGAATGCGTTCGGCATCAATGTCTGATCGCTAGTAGTTTGACTCTGATGTGCTGTTTGTTTGAAAACTGGTTTATGTTTTAAAATCTATGAAGATTTGAACTTTGAGAGTGTTTAAACAAGAGAGAAATGTTCATTCTTGTCTGAGAAATGTGTATAAAGTGTGTGGTGAGGGGTTTTACAGCCTTAAACCGTGTACGATAATAGTAAAAAATACAGCTGACTACTTCGCCGGATTTCACCTAATGTGGGGTATTTTTAGAACGTAACCCCCGCAATAAACAATATATATATATATATATATGTATATACTGTATATGTATATATATATGTATGTATATGTGTATTTATATATATATGTATGTATATATGTATGTATATATATGTATGCATATATATGTATGTATATATATATATATATATATATGCATATATATGTATATATGTATGTATATATATATATATATATATATATATATATATATCTGCACCCCCTGTCATAAAACATAAGCAGTGTCCAACTACAATGGCGCCTCCTAGCGGTCATTCCTCTGAACCACAAAGCTATATATTCCTATATCCATATATTCAATGGTGATGGTCAATGGTGGATTTCCCGGTTCGTGCAAGTCTGGTGATTCCACGCACGTGATAAGGTGTGGATAGAGAGAGAGACAGAGAGAGAGAGAGGGAGGGAGAGAGAGAGAGAGAGAGAGCGAGAGAGAGAGAGAGCGAGAGAGAGAGAGAGAGAGAGAGAGAGAGTTGCAGGTATTTGAGGGAAGCTCACTATGGAGAGGTGTGTTCTGCTGCTCTTCTTTCTCTAAACAACTCTCCTCTAATGGTCCAAACACCTCCTCCTCCTCCTCCTCCTCCCATCCCCGCTCATCTCCAGCCGGTACCGGAGGATTTTTACGCCCCGGAGTGGAAACGGATAGCATCATGTCAGACGAGTCGGCGCGTGTCTCTTTTGTGTCGCCGTTGTGAGTGCGCGTGCGTGCGTGCGTGTGTGTGATGCCGGGTCTGCACGAGGGGTACTCGGGTCTGCAGCCAGCACAGATGACCTGAAGCACGCGCGCACACACACACACACACTCACACACACGCACACACACGCATACACACGTACACACACACACGGCACCTGATCTGTGAAGAGACGAGTCATTGATCACCATGGCTGACCAGGTAAACCACTACACACACACACACACACACACACACACACACACACACCAGATCTACACGCTTTGTGTTGATCAGCCAGTCTAATCAAGTCTGCCTTTGTGGGAAATGGAATGTATTATTTTTTGGAACTAGATCACAGTTTCACTTTAAAATACATAAAAAAAACATGAATCATTGTGTAAATGAAACTCAACACACCTGGTGCTTATATTGCATGATTGCAGTCATTTATAATGTTAAACTGTTGGAAAGAAAGAACTCCACATTTTTACAAAATCCTTCAATTTTCCTGAAAATTATGACATGTTTTTTCCATTAATTAAATAGAAAATGGTCACAAAATCTAAGAAATTTAAAGTGAAGATCCTGTTGGGACTGGTATTTATCACTTACTGCTAGAATATTATTGGTGTTGCTGCAACATGGAATGGGGATCAATAAAGGTCTATTCTATCTATCTATCTATCTATCTATCTATCTATCTATCTATCTATCTTTTGTATTTTATGTATATGTAGAAATGCAAATTATGGCACAATAATGTTCAAAAATCTGTGGCCCGTTTGAGATCAAACTGCTCTGTATTTGGTCTGTGAACTAAAATGAGTAAAATATTGGACTCATCCATACAAATAATTCATTGATTTGAATATCAATTCATAAAATCCTTTAATCAGTAAATGAATACATCTTTTCCACCGTGTGTAATAAGGTTGGAAGAAAAAAATCAATACATATACATATAATCGATACATATATATATATATATATATATATATATATATATATATATATATATATATATATATATGTATATTGCAATATTTTACTATGTGGTTATCGTCTTGATCCAAAAAATGTCCAAATTGATTTTTTTGAATCATGTTTTTTTAACGGAAAAAACATTTAATTGCGGTAACATATGCATAGCACATGAACTACCTCACTCCTCAAAACATTTGAGCTTGGAATTTGATTGCACTTTATTTTCATAAAACATACTGGAAACTTTTATAGATGTATGTGGTTACTCAGAAAGAACTTCACAGAATCAGAATCTGTTGTAGAAACAAAAGTTAAACAAAATGTAATTTAACAGTTTGATGAACATGCATCACTTGTTTTTGATATTGGTACTTTAATTACAGTTAGTTACCATTTATTTGTTCTCGCAAATTAATAAAAAAAATATATAAAATTGTATTTCAAACCACTTTGTACTTGTAAAGGTGAAATTTGTAATTATAGATATTGTGATATATTGTATAGTTCAGTATTGGGAAATAGATCAGCATATATCGTATGGACACAGATCTGGATATATCGTATTGTGACATGCAAATCGTGAATTGTATCGTATCATCAGGTTCATGGCAATGCCCAGCCCTAGTGTGTAATGCAGTAGTGCTATGGGCTCAATTCTTCTTAATGTATACATGAATATTTGTAACACTGCATCCAAATAAAGTTACTTCATACTATATTTCCAGCATTAGATCTCTGAGAAATATCTTCTATATTGAAGTAAAATTGTCTGAAATGTCTGAAATATTCTGAATTGAATGGAAAATCAAAATTGAATTGTGAATTGAATCGGTCCCGTATCAATTAGGGATGTCCATACATGGCTACAATATATGCATGCGAGTACTAGTAGTACACATAAGTTATTCAACTGACGTTCCTATTATAAACATCATAGTATGGCCTATTAGATAAGACTAAATGTTGTACCAGGATGATGCTATTCCTATGCTATGAATTTTACATGGTGCTGTGTTGTTTGGCCCAGTTTTCTCACACACTGCTTGGGGAGAGAAAGACTTTTTAACCCCTGACACACCAGCTCAGCCTGGAGCCATGCTCGTCACAGTCATGGTGCCGCACTCTACACAGGCGTGCTTAATTTATTATCAGCTCATTCAGTTAACCTAATTGAGCTACTTGTTAGGGGGGTAATCCTTCGTGTTTGAGCAAACCCATGTGTGGGATGGTGATTCTGGGTATAGAGCCTATCACATTAGTTTATACACACACAGGGTTGAAGTCAGGCCAGGCCTCCGACCTTCAACCTGTGCTATAGGATCCAGCTGAGACCGTTTGTAGAAGGAGGCACAATAACAGTCCACTATAGGGGATGGAACCAGTGTGTCTCCCAGCTGATCTGAGCTAATCCAAACCTTGTTCGAACCTGATTACTTTAAACTTTAAAAGATATACAAACGTCTACTGTACATATAACCCATCTATTGTTTATATCACAAATTTAATGTGTCCCAATTTGTTGTTAAAACATCATGAAGCAGGCTAATCTAGTCACAGATTGTAGAGACCAGAATCATCAATTAGTCTGGTTACAAACTGTGTCACTACAGCCAATTTGACTCTTCCAAGTAGCGCTGCACGATTTTGACTAAAAACCTAATTGAGATTTTTTGGACCAATATTGCGATTGCGATGCAATTTTATATTTGATACATATAAATGCATAAACTGCTAAAATGATGATTGAAGGAAGTCATGTTTCTTGTAGACTGTCAAACAATATATTTTTGCTCAAATTGCCTAGAATTAGAACAAAACACATTAATCTACGTTTGAAAATATTTGGACCTTTTATTTGTTCCAGCTGAACCTGAGATGGCAAGGCTTCATCATTCTGATTGGTTCACGTCACTCAATGTCAGAGACAGAAGAAAAAAACCTCAGCCTCTCGAGGTTACGTTATTGCAGTAGTTAATACCTCGATTGCGATTTGATATCGATAAACCTTGCAGCCCTATTTCCAAGCAAAAAAGCTGCAAACATGTCTCACAAATGGAAGTGTTAATTTATCTCCTGCTGCTCTAGAAGAAACATCTACGATCTTGCAAGTAAAATTCACTACAGGTATGGTTTAAACTGATAGCAGTGGCCATTGTTGTTGGTTTTTGCGGCCCTTTGGTAGCATTTCCACATACACATTTACAAATCAGAACACATCTGATAACAGTACATGTAAAAGTTGCGAATATTCCTTCTTAATTCTTAATGAGGCACTATTTACTTTGGGGTATTTTTTTTAGTTAATTTTTATGTTAAATAAAATATATAATGAATGGCAAATTTCCATTAATTTCTTGTGATTTTAAGGAAGAAATACTATATCGGGATATATATCGTTGTCATGAAATTTACCTATATCGTGATATAAAAATGTCTCCATATTGTACAGCACTACCAACTACTCATACTAAGTTTGATGTCACATTAGATTGTATGAATAGATGGGTGAGATGTATACTATATTGGGTCATTTTTGAAGTATCCACGGTGGGCACACTACTCATACTCAACCGCCCCATGATGCATTTTGAGCGGAATGTAAAATCGTCTTGGGACCGGCTTCAAGCTAAAAGTCAAACGTCCCCTTTTCAAAACAAAAGCATCTCTTCTTGTCTTCCATAAGTTTTTAACGCTTCTGTAAATAGGGCTCTTGTTTTGAAGTTAACCGAAAGTTTTGTCGGTAGCACAATGGAGGGACTCCGAAAATCTCCGAAGTGTTGGAATGAAATGTGTATTATACGTGAGTTTATGGATCAAATGAGCACATGTTGATATTCTACTTGGTCAATTTCTCACTTAAAATGTTTTCAGAACTTTCAAAGGTGGCGAATCAACAGAGATATTTAGCCTCAGCGTGCTTCAGGTCTTTGTCGTTGTAGGTTCGAAATGCATTTTTGGAAAATTGGAAGTATTCTTCAGTGGGAACGGTCATCATCATAATCATACTTATATTACCGATATATAGTAGACAGTATATACTCATTGAGTTTGTAGCGTATAATACTGAGAGTGCCATTTCAAACACTGCCTTAGTTTGTTGCTTATTTACATTTTTATTGCATCAAAGCAAAAATAACTAAGCTGATGAATGCTAGTGCTGAAGCTTCATGGCTCGTGGCTTTTTAAAGTCTCTGTGCAGCGGAGGAGTAAATACACTGATGTATTGATCGACTCGGATCAACCAGTCTCAGCCTGAAAGGCAAAGGCACTTCATAGATTTCTGTTTACAGCCATACATCAGACTTATAGTGAGAATCCTCTCATGGTGCTGTAGTAGATTAAGATCAGGGCTCGTTATATATCACAAGCAATCCATCCTACGGTGGCTGAGAAGTGAAAAATACTTTTACAAATGCATAAACAAATTTACAAACTTTCACAACTTTTAAGAATTCCTTAAAAGCTAATTTACAAATTGCTACGAGGCTTTTACAAATGCATAAACACATAATTTTCACCATTGTAAATCTGTTTCAACATTTTACAAGAGTTTTGTTATTTGTATTTTTTTTTTATATAGTTATGTAAATTCGTTTTCAAAAATAACTGCTAAACATTCCAAGTTCTGACAATTTCCAACTTGTTTCTGAACAGCTGCTTATAATACATTGGTTTTTTTTTCCCTTAATAATGTAATGAAATGTTCCACAGCATGGCTCAGTAATCCTGTGCTTCATTAGCTAGATCTCACTCCTTCTGTTATGTTCAATTGGTCAACAAAGTGTTAATTCTATTGGTTTAATTCGATAAATTGTGAGTCTTTAAATTGGACAAATCTTGCGTTATGCATGAAACTTTTAGGGTAGTAAGGCTTTTGTTCAACTGCAAACAAACCATGTGTTTGTTGCCTACTCCTTATACTGCGATAATGGTGTCGGGACCTCTACTGTGCATTTTAGATGTTATTTTGCTCTGAAAACCACCTGATTGAAGCGGATAGTCGACTTGACACACCACAATAAAACCAAGCGTGGAGCTTGAAGACGCTTTAAATATTGATAGCGGTGGTTCTTTGAGACGAGCACTGGCAATCACTAGTTTAAACAAGTGTCCATGCAGACACATATCATCCATTCTGAGTAGACACAGTCTGAATTCCATTTCACGTCATCAAAACAAGGAGTTGTCTGTTGATGTATGGAAATGTCTCATTCGTGTTTTGGGACAGCATCACTGGAAAACGGGTGATTCAATGTCTAGAAAGTGTGACCAATATGTCCAATTCCACTGATAATTCTGTTCAAAATCTTTCGCTACGTGTTACGGTTCGTGTAGTGACCATCTGTCCTGTGATTGAAAATGAATGCTGCGCTTCATCTAAAGCGTGTATTGTACGGAAGAGGATTAGGGCCAATTTTGATGGAGAAAATCTTTTTTCACAAATCAAGAATAAAGTGGAAATGTTGAGATCAAAGTTGAAATTTCGAGAATAATGTTGAGATATAATTATCAAGATTAAAGTCAAAAAACAAGATTAAAGTTGACATTTTGCAAATGAAGTCAAAATACAATATCGTGAAAAAAGTCCAAGGTCTGCTAATGAATCAAACCTACGGAAGCTGACGAGGGCCAATTCACCATGACAACAAACTTCAAAGTTTGGTTTATTAACTTCCTTTTTTTTTTTTTTAGCTCATTAACACAGCATTGTAATTTCTTCAAGGACTTGTTGGTGAATATGGTGATTTGGCCCTACAATTGCTTCAATAGCAAACCTTTGACTTTTATCACAATATTGTATTTTGAGTTTACTTTCGAAATTTCAACTTTATTCTCGACATTTCAACTTGTTTCTTGATTTGCCCAAAATTTTTTTATTAATCAGAACTTGTCCTAATCTGCTTCCGTACTGTTGCGATGAACAAGTGTTTCAGATTACTATGACTGTATTCAAATCTAAAAAAAGACGCTGGTACAAAGACAGATTTTGCTGCTGGTGTTTTAGTTGAACTGGGTAACATTTTACCTTTGTGTCACCAATAGCGCGACTGTGCAGGGTTCCGTGCACAACAGGAAGGTGATTAATCAGTTGGTAGTAGGGCTGGGCGATATATCGAATATACTCGATATATCGCAGCTTGTAGTCTGTGCGGTGTTGAAAATGACCATACCGTTAAACTCGCGGACTTTTTTTTTTTTTTTTTTTGATTTATTTATTTATTTATTTTTTTTGAAATGTCATCTTAATGACAACATGCACAAAAGGGCACTATTTGTTTTAAAATATTGTAGTGGCATTATGTACAAAAAGTGCACTTTAATTTTGTGTTTTGAAATGCCATGTGAGTTGCATCCTGCACTAATGTCTTGTTTTGAAATGTCTCTGTGACAATTTTGCACAGAACGTGCACTTTCTGTTGACAATTTTATGTTTGAGCCACTCACTGTTTAATAAATACAGTTATGTCAACTTTGACTTAGTTGTGATATCCCCTTTTTTGCATGAAAGTTTAAAATTGGCATATATTAATGCAGTATGATCAAGAATGTTTTAATGTAGACATATAGAATCATCATACTGGTGTGATTTTGTGCATCAAAGTGTTAATTCAAGGGTAATGCAAAATATCGAGATATATATCGTGTATCGTGACATGGCCTAAAAATATCGCGGTATTTATAAAAGGCCATATCGCCCAGCCCTAGTTGGTAGTAATTAAAGGTTTCACAAATAATGTTTTGCGACCATATCACACGTTTCCATCATGGCATTTTTTTTTCCGTGTTAAATGGCTGGATGTGGGTTTAAGTAGCAGCTAGTGTGGTCAACGTCGTGTTTTTTGTGAATCATTTGAAGCATATTTTTAACAGTAGTTGACTATATTAACCCTATGTTTGGTATATTGGCAGGAGATGTTTCACATTATATTTATTTTCCACTTTTTGATTTCTACTCATGTATGATTGGGATATTTTGCATACAGATTGATAGTTAAACATCCAGGTAAATTCATATGTCTGTACATTATTGTCATTATAGAGTCAGACTCGATCCTGGATTGGATTTGAAATAATTTTTTCAGACTGATTGATTTAGTTTGCTTAGAAAATCCTTCATTCATTCATTGCACAGCAGAGCCATAATAAGGCAAACTGTTTGTGTCAGAGTGCAGTAACACCTGAACTGGGTTTATACCTACTATACAATCTGGAATAGGCTCCCCAATGGGTATTTTTGAACGCTTTACAAGCTGCTGCTTTTTCACACACTCCTGTGTGAATGTGTTGTCGTGACTGATCATGGCATGTGCTGTGAGAGAGACTATATACTCACTGTTAGCTAAGTGACAGACTCTAATATTGTTTTTTATTCCTCTAAAACAGGTCCTTCAGCTCAACCTTATTTGGTGACACTTTGCTGAACTAGATCACATTATATCCGTGTGTGTGTGTGTGTGTGTGTGTGTGTGTGTGTGTTGTTGTTATTGTGAAAGTCCCTTTTAATTTAGGTGTGTTTGGCTTTGCCACAGACAGACGCTAAAGCCCAGTGGTGCTGCTGGAGGGAGAATAATGACTGTATTAATATTAATGAGGGTCATCTATTGCTGACCCACTGTGGCTCTAACTCATTTACTTACTCTCAGCCAAACAATAGCTCAAAGGGAGAATGACGCTCTGAGTTTTTGACCTATTTTTCTGTGAACTGGAGCTAAAGGCTACACACTCGGCCGCGCTGAGCCACCTGACCACACTTTAGCGCCCTCATTACGCCCAGCTGTAGCCTCTGTTTGTTCACCCTTCCCCTGATGTTTGGGTCACACATCTACCTCTCTTCCTCTACAGTCTTCACCTCTGCCACTTTTTTATCAACCTGCCATATTTCATCATTCCTTTATTTCATGTAGTCATCGTCTGGAAATTCCTTTGCCCTTCTTCTTCTTCTTCTTCTTCTTCTTCTTCTTCTTCTTCTTCTTCTTCTTCTTCTTCTTCTTCTTCTTTTTTTTCTTTTTTTTTCTCTCACCTCTACCCAGTCGTCACCTTTCTTTCCTTTTCAAGTCTATCTCATCTCTATCATTTCTTTCTTCTTTACACAAGGAGTGAAAACACCCCACGACTTTTCTTTAAGTGATGAAATATCATATTTAATGATGAAAAATTATTCTGTTTTGTGCCCGAAAAGCCATTTCACTAAGGCTGTGTTTGAAATGCCATACTACATAGTACTATGCACTAAGGCTGCATGATTAATTGGTATAAAATCGAAATCGGATTATTTATTGAGGGGGATTTTTAAAAAGTTAAAATTGGAATCTAGATTTTCTTGTTTAATCATGTGTAGTCACGGTAAGACTCTGTCTTTTTACAAACTGTTGAAAAACAAGTTTCAAACACATCTTTAATGTGATAGACATTTGTTACAACCTTGTTATTTTATCAAACCCACAGGGGATTTAACATTCTTTGTTAAAGCTTTGCAGTTGCACTTTATTCCCAATACGGAAATTTGTTTTCACTTTTTCAATCAAAAGAAAAAAATTGCAATAATTAAATTCAGTGTGTGTTTTTTTTAAAAAGGGGGAAAAAAATCGAAGGAAATCGAGATTTTGTTTCGAGCTAAAATTGTGCAGCTTTACTATGGACTACAAACACAATGAGTATATACTGCATACTCTATACTTTAAGAAGGGTTAGGAGGATTAGGATGATGACTGTTCCCACTGAAGTATACTTCTGTTTCCCAAGATGCAAAAAATTCATAAAAAATGTAAATAAGTAACAGACTAAGACTGTGTTTGAAATGGCACGCTCCAAACACACTACAAACTCACTGAGTATATACTGTCTACTACATACAGTATCTGTAATATAAGTGTGATTAGGATGATGACCATTCCCACTGAAGTATACTTCCAAGTTTAATTGATTTTCAGAGACCCGCCATTGTGCTACTGACAAAACTTCTGGTTAACTTCAAAATAAGAGCCCGATTTACAAAAGCGTTAAAAACTAATGGAAGACAAGAATAGATACTTTTGTTTTGAAAAGGGGATGTTTCACTTTTAGCTTGAAGCTGGTCACAGGACGATTTTATGTTCCGCTCGCAATGCATCATGGGGCGGTTGAGTATGACTAGTGTGCCCACCATGCATACCTCAAAAATCTCAATCTTTCTTTACTATCTAATGTGAACGCACTCCATACTAACTTTGGCGTCAGACTTAGTGTGAGTAGTACGTGAATGCCATTTTGAACATAGCCTAACACTTGCATTGTTTCTCCTGATTTGATTCTAGTTCATGTTTCTAACCACGACTGCTCCCCTCCGACGAGGAAGCACCCCCCTGCCAGTGAAACACCAACTGCGGAGAGAAGAGGCCGTATCCGATGACTGCGATTGGATCCCGGGCTTAAATGAGCCCACCACGTTGCCTATCAGTGACACATCTGTGCCTCGGGACGATTCCTTTAGCCAGTTGGCGGCTGCTTCGGCAGCCTCTGCACAGTCATCTTACCACAGCCATGGAGGGGCGCTAAGGATAGTCCTAATGGGGCAGAACGGTGTGGGCAAGTCATCACTGGCTTTTTCTTTGGCCGGCCAGTCGGACAGATCTCTTTCTATAGACTCTGATTCACAAGCATTTGGTAATTCACCACAGCTCATTTGAGGGTTGGGATTTTGCGTCTGTGTAGGGCCGACATGGGCAACGGCAATGGTTGCAGCACCCAAAAATATTTTTTAAAAACAGCTGCAAAAATACACAAAATTACCAGTACTACAAAAACATACAAAAAATCTGAAAAATACACAAAGGACCAACAAAAATACACAAAAGAACAAAAAATACGTTAAAAGACAACAAAATTACTGGTACACAAAAGAAATACACAAAAAGACAAACAAATTCACGAAACAAATAGACAAAACAGCAAAAATTTATGATAGGCAATATTATTGGCCGATATTTGCCATAAGATTTAATATCGGTTGACACTGGTATCGGTTTTTCCACCAATATTGAAATACAGATATGTGCTAGTGTTTAACACAACATTTTGAAAATAAGATGTTTTATATCCAGTGGGTATTAATCATATTAAAAGTAGATGGAGATGGTCACATTATATATATCTCCTTGATACATAATGTGACAAAAACAAAGGACATGTGAGGTCTATGTATGTATCGGTATCGGTTAATATCAGAAATTAAGTGTTGGACATTATCTGCATATCAGATTTTGGCAAAAAGCTGATATCAAACATCTCTGGCAAAAACACAATACAATTACAAAAAATATTCAAAACTATGGAAAAACCCACAATGTAAACAAAAAATACACATTCTTGTGGCCCCCACTGTGATAAAAGTTGCCCATGTCTGGTGTACAATGTGAACAAACCCCTTTTTATGTGTGTGTTTTTACCCCTGCAGTTCACAGTAATTCAAGTATACTTAGTTTTAGTCTTGCTATGCGCTACATGGCAAAGGTGCCAAGTTAAATGTCTGTAATTGTCTTTCTAAAGGACTCATCTCTAAATCTATTCCAACTGCTTATTAGTCTTTTTAGTGTCACAGAGTAATGGACCAATAGACCTGACAGGGGAAAGGTGTGGGTAAACTTTGTGTGCACAGGGACCAACACAGTATATTGTGCAAACCTAACAACACTAAAGTTGGCCTCACTGGGGACTTAATCCAGTTGTTATAAGGCAGTTACACCATTATTCTTTTAAATGTTGTTTATTTCATCAAATATTTAGCACTGTTAAAAGCTTCAGTTGTTCTTTTCTACATGGATTTTCTGACCAAACTCTGCTTTTGTGGTATTCATTTAAGAAACGTGTGGGATTTTTTTTTATATAGATGAATAAATAATTAAAGATATTCATCAATTTATTAATGTTATTATCTGGAGTATTATCTCACTTCTAGCCACTGAAGCAGAGGTTGGATGTCAGGTGCTGGGTTGGATTCCACAGGATGAACCTGAGACATTTAGTGTGTGGAGTTTGCTTGTTCTCCTCTTACTTGTGTTGGTTATATTTGGTGGATCAGGTCCCAGTACATGCTGGCTACATTGGCCTTCAAGGTTTGACTCAAAGTGGTGACTCACTTCCACACAGTTATACTCTAGTTGGATTTGAACATTTATTTGAACCAACTTGCACAATTCTTTTTATATGATGGGTCAGATTAACTCGATTATGTGTTACAGCTGCAGGTGAATGAAATGACCTACTGTGTAACATTTATTGTTGCTATAGTGCCTGCTGTTTGTTTTGTTTACGCTGTTTTTTGTAACATATGAATGTACTTGCAGGTGAGGGCTACGAATGCACAGTGACAGTGGATGACGAGGACAGTAAAGTCATCATTTTTGACAACTGGAAACAGGTGAGTCACTGTTTGTTATGGTCAACGATTGTGTAGAGCACATATGTCAAACTCAAGGCCCGGGGGCCAAATCCGGCAAATTAGATCATCCAATTTGGCCCGCAGGAGAAAGTTGAAAAGACAGAGAAGAACATAAATCATTGTCTATATTACCAAATAATATATCAGCAGATAAATACACTAATACAATGAAACTCCACAATACAAAGGAGGATTGTGATTTTCAAATGACTGCAGTCACTTTAAATTTCAAATTGCTCAAATAACTCAGTTTTCCTGAAATTATTTTACATAATTTCCCCAAATTAAATAGAAATTGGTCACAAATTAAATTTCAATTTTAAAGAAAAAAATCTTGTAGGGACTTATTGCATGGATGTTGTTGATGTCTTACATTTTTTATGTATGATTTATTCATTGTGTAAAGTACAAACTTGGGAGCATTAATGTTGAAATTACTCATTTTCCAGCCTAAAATCTCACTTAAGATCAAACTGCTTTGTATTGAGTTTGACAACCCTGGTGTAAAGCCTAGGTTCCAAAAATGTGGGGTACCAGTGCCCCTAGGGGTACACAAATTGTCATAGGGGGTACATGAATAGAAAATTCAAAACAGCGCAACAACATTGTAAACGAGAATAATAATCGAGCAGCAGTCAGGAGCCTCCATGCATTGCCACAAATTGCACATGATGCTAGCAGCGCTAAACTTGTAGATAGCCAAGCTAGCACGGCCATGGACAGCAGCAAGGAGTCAGATGCAGAGCCCCCCCCCCCCCCCCCCCCCCCCCCCCTCAAGCAGCTTCAGACAGAAACAATCTAATCAAAAAGTGCAAATATGAAATAATTTTTTTTATTATACAGTTTGTTGTTCCTCAACATGACAGGTAAAATTTAGAGACAAATATCATAGTAGGGCTACCTTGTTTATGACCTTACTTTATTATGTTTCTTCAGTGTGCAGGAGTAGGGGGTACATGTCTGAAGGGGTACGGGACTGTGAAAAGTTCGGGAACCACTGGTGTAGAGTAGTGTTTCTCAAAGGTTAGTACACAATGGCATTACAGGGGATCCTAGAGAGGGAGAAATTAAAAAAAAAAAAAACAAATAAATATGGGGTTTTATAATGTTTATTTTTAGTTACATTTATTATAATTATAATAACGATGATGGAAATGATCTTGATTAGAACATTAACAGAAAATACTCGGGTCAGCCTTGGTCCTACAACAGGGGGACATGACACGAAATGATACAAACTATGGAAATGAATCAATTCAGGAGCCACTAAATACTGTTTTATTCCACTTATTTACAAAATCTGATTCTTTAAAATGTGTGTTATCACTCATTCATTCCATCATTATGGTCGATTGTTGCTTTTTCATAATATTCTGAACAAAATGTTGTAGTGATAGAAATATGAGAAAAGGGGGTACTACAGCCAAAAAAGGGTTTGGGAACCACTGGTGTAGAGCAGATTCTCACCCTGACTCAGGAAAAGAGCAAAGCCTTCTTTGTTCATTTTTTAATGGTGAGAGACATTTGATGTTATGCACTCGGTTGTAAGGAGATTGTGTTTTTTTACGCTTGGGTCGGTGTGTGTGTGGGTGCGCGTGTGCGTGTGTGTGGGTGCGTGTGCGTGTGTGTGCGCCCGTACACGCCACAGTGAGTCCTGGAGTAGCAGCTGTGTTCACTCTTTGAAGTTCCATCAATTGAATAACCGGCCGTCGTTTTCCTTTAATCTGCATTTGTTCCAACAGCCAGAAAGGCACATTTCTGTGTGAGAGCAGAAATCACCGCCACTTTGCGTCATTTTGCATTTGTTGGAAAGTTGGAAGTGATCAGGGTGAGCGGGCTAATAGGACCCTGTAGCCATGTTTTTTTTTTGTTTGTTTGTTTTGTTTTGCTTCACGCAGGCCAAACTCGAGGCATTCAAAAGGGAAAAAGCATCTTGTTAGTGACGGCTCCTTGTGACACACAAGACATTCTGCATAATTAAAAAGCTTGCAAGTTAATAATGCTAATTATGAGTGATGTGATGGAACAGCAGTGGCATTTAATTAGTCAGCTATAGGGCATAGTAGCATTCCATTCCCAACTGTTCCTCCTCTGGGGGTTTATATCTTCTTTTTGGCATTTCTTCCCTTTCTCTGCAATCATCATCTGTTCTTCACATCCATTCAACTCTACGGCTTCTTGCACTTGTTAGCCTCAGCGCCCTGGTTTCAATCTCATTGGGAGTTGATTACATTTGTTATTTTGTGCGTGTTAATACAAGGCAGGGCATTAAGGCTGAAGCAACAGACGAAGGCCAGCGGGAAGCTTGGAATAACTCCAGGACTGTCAGCAGTGAGAGGGACTGATGGAGGAAGGGGGGTGGTGCTGACTGGACAGCGTCCCATGAAGTATTTAGCCATTTTTCAGTACCTGCAGGCAGGGTTGGGGTCAATTAAAATTGTAATTGATAATTCATTACAATTATGACACAACTATAACTGTAATTGTAATTGTAGTTTTTTTTTTTTACTGTTTTAATTGTAATTGAGTTCAGGTTGTCATGGAAATTCTATAAAAATGTCAATTTACAATTGAATTAAACACAAATCTAGTTCTATATGTCTTACACATACATAGTTAAAACTTATTAAAATATGTTTCAGATCAACTTCCTGTCAGTAGTTAATTTGACCATTTTACTGACGGAAAAAAGGCTCAGATGCCCACACCAAAAATATTAATACCAATATGTTGATTGATTAGGAAGCCAAACAAGATAACCAAGAGATGAGAAACTAATTACATGATATATAATATTGTATTTTACAGCTGATTTAAGACATGTGACAAAACTGACCCGTTATCATAAGAGATGCTAACAGAAAGCTAACACAAGAGAAAGATTATGTTTTATGGGCTTATTTATTAAAGGCTCAGTAATTGTGATGAAATGAATTAGAACTTTAGTAATTGAGAATGTAATTGTAATTGACTTTCAGGGGAAAAAAATTATAATTGCAATTTTTATTGTAATTGGAAAAAATGCTGGTCATCGTAATCATAATTGAGTTGTAATTGAACATGGATAATTGAAGGCGTGATTGTAATTGAAAAATGTAATTGACCCCAACCCTGCCTGTAGGTAACATAATAACACACATAATGCATATAGGTCAACCCTGAGTCACACGCACGCACGCACACACACACACACACACACACACACACACACACACACAGGTGCAAGGGCAGATGTTATCCAGCAGTTTCACACACTTCCGAGCACATTAATAACTACTAGCTTTACTGTTAGCTCTAGCTATCCCAAGAGGCAGAGCTTCTGGCCTCGTGCACTGCCAACGTTCTCCAAGGGGCCACCTAACCCACACCCGGGTTACTATAGCAACGCTACACGCGCACACACACACACACACACACGCAAGCTAAATTAATCACCAACTCACACATAGGATCATGCTAGGATAGGCAGCAATGTTCCCTCCCATCACTGGGCAGCATCTCCTTTCTTATTCCCTCACAATGAAAACTGCAACAACAACAACAAATGGAAAAACTGTTGCAAACATTATTTGTTTTACTTTTTCCTTCTGTTGCTTCTTAGATTGAGTCACAGTGTATTGACACAGCTGAGCCTGTTCTGAGCAGGGAGCAGCTCATCAACTACAAGTAGAAATCAGCAAATGGTGCAGAAGCCCCTGTAAATGTAAATGTAAAAGCAGCCTGAGCTGACAGCCTTGCATCTGTCTATGGACGTTGGGTGGAATGTGTAATGACACCAACATAGAGCAAATCCGGCCTTTTAGCGCATCCAATTTGACCTGTAGGAGAAAGTAAAAATGACAGAGAAAACATAAATTATTGTGTAATTTATCGTATAATCCAGTGGTATATATCTCAAATTCAACAACTCCACAATATTTTTAGGGGTGTGAATTTTTCCTTTGTTCATATCACATGAATGCAGTCATTTTTAATTGCAAATTGTGGAAAATTACTTTTTCCGCAAGCATTTCTGCAAAATATTGAAAACTGGGGCACAATGATGTTAAAGTAGTTTTTTTTTTTCACCATCTCAAATCTATGGCTCACTTGAGGTCAAACTGGTCCATATTTGGCCCCTGAACTAAAATGAGTTTGACACCCCGGTATACAGCAGTGATTCTCAACTGATGGGTAGCGACCCAGAAGAGGGTCGCAGGCCTTTGACTGAAAAATAAAAGAGTAAAAAAATCTTTTAATCTGAAAAGGCTCAGAATGCTGTATATTCACACTCCTAACCAGTAGGTGCCTACGATGCCTTGTAATGCAAATGGCCTCCCACCATTCACGTGTAGAAGAAATCCAGCGATTTGCTATCAGTTAGCAGCTAAAACGAACAAAGGTAAATCTGTGAAATTAGATTTCACCTTGATTCATACATTTTGAGTTTGTAGATAAAAATGGTTACACCTGAAGCACTGAGTTATGAAACTGTTACTGAAGTTACATTAGGTTAAAGTTCAGTGTTGTGTGTTGAAGGGCTGACCGATATGGACCAAAACTCATATCTCCATATTTTTTTCTAAAAATGGCGATATATGATATGAATCTTGATTATTTTAATTCAAATGAAGGCTGACCAGAAAGACAATTCAGGGTTTATGATGTAATTAACAGCTGCACAATATGTGCCACTTTTGGCTTTTTCTTCTATAAGGGACAGCACGTGTGAGTGAGTTATTTAGTGTGGCTTGTTTAGGGGAAGGTCTGGGCTAGGACACAATTAGTGATCCATCTAACTGTGCTTTTTATGTTGTTCTGAGAAGTAGCAAAAGCAGCCACTCCTAAAACGAGTAATTTGATACAAAATAAGCTATAATACAGTATATATGTATCGACATATGCAGTATTGTTATTTTCTATATAGCCAAAATAAAAAACTCAATATATCTTGAATCTCGATATATCACCCAGCCCTAGTGTGTTGTGTGTACATTGTTGTGTCCCCAAGATGCACTTTTTGGTTTTATATTAAAATAGTTGTTAAAAGGAACATTTCCTCTCTGGCATGACAACATTTTGTTCATCATAAACTTGAATTTTGTGTATTGGTACACTGATACATTGCACTATATGTAAGGTTCAAACTGCAACATGTTTTCATTAAATACATTTGAGATGTTGAAAATGTTGCTTGATTTGGGTCGTGGCTTCTCTATATGAGAAGCCAGTTGAGAACCAGTGGTATAGGCTCTGCTCATCCAGACGCTAGGATATACTGCAAGTGTTGTTTGTGTCATGGGAGGTATTGCGGGTTTAAATAAGTCATCCATCC
The DNA here is from genome assembly GCF_900634775.1 of Gouania willdenowi. NCBI lineage: Eukaryota > Metazoa > Chordata > Actinopteri > Blenniiformes > Gobiesocidae > Gouania > Gouania willdenowi. The sequence goes on along the minus strand of NC_041060.1, from coordinate 10,898,862 downwards.
GCTTAAAATAGAAGCACTTGGCCTTGACCTAGCTGGACCAGGCTGTGCCCGTTGCCTTTAATCGGACGTTGTTGGTTGCTGACGTGTGTCCTAGTCACTTTGGTTGTGGGTCTGTTACACCAAATCCTCTATGCTGGTGTTGTCCTAGTGACCAAGCTCGTCTGATTTCCTTCCAGACTGGAGTTTCCATTATTATTTAATGGCTTGAAAATGAAATATTTACAAGAGACAACAAAAAGCTGCAGTCTCATGTTTGGAAGAATGTAGGTCAGTGCTGTGAATGTGTGTGATTAGCAGTCAGCTGTATTCACAAATGTTCACTATCCACGTTGTTTTCTATAATATACATATTCCTTTAGTTTTTCATTCATTTTACTGGATTTGATCACTACTGGAATGGATTTTTCAAATTGACATAAATTACAGTGAGCCTCTTCACATATGTCATATGATCTAGATGGCAATGCATGTTAATAAGTACGCCTCCATCCATCTAAGTGCTGCAGCTCATTCAACCTAGCAGTTCACACAGTCCTGAAAATGATCCCCCTGAATATGTTTTTTGTAGTTTTTTGGTTCTGCCTCATGGGAGTTCCATTCTGCACAGTTTTTTTTTTGCTGTAATCCACATGAGCTATTATACCTAAGCACTCTGGTTTGTTTTGCTCTCTCCTTTGGGAGTTGCCGCTCAATTTGCCCCGAAAACGCTGTGTGAACTAGAAATCAAGAGCAGAGAAAGTGCTGCAGATATTATAAACCTTTACATTCTTTAAAGTCAAATTGTATATAATGTGTTGCTTAGTAACAACAGGAAAAACATTCAATTATAGACAAACAAAAGTGCTTTTTCATGGAAACTGGAGTCATATCTTGATGCTAGTAATTATTGGAGTTCATTTAAAGCTTTACTATTGTTCTTTTGCTTGTAGCAGAGATCTGTTTAAGATCTACTTTTCAGCTACATTTGAAAATGTATATTTATCTATTGGCCTTTTTTTTTTTTTTTTTTTTAATGGATAAAAACCAACATTTCAAAATTTCCTAAATTCCATTTCAGGGTTTACCGATTTACGTGTCACGTCTGTGTGTCTTTACTCGCTACAAAACTTCCCGAAATTGTACCAAACACGCAAAATGGGGTAAAAAAAACTGCTTATTATGAATTTTACATTTTATATGGTTCAGTATTTACAAAATCTGGATAGTTACACTGAAATCATGTAAGATGATGTCACGTGGGAGATGTTAGCCACACTGCTAGACCCTCAGCATCCTGTTTAACGGGGGAAAATACCATGGAAATGCATGACATGGTCCCAAAACATCATTTGTGAAACCTATAATTACTGAGAAACAAGTGAATCACCCTCACAATTTGCACAAAACCCTGTTACATGTAGTGGATGAGTTTATTTCTAGACGTTCAATCACCCGTTTTGCAGTGAAAAATACCGTGTTAATGTTTAATTGTTTAAAAAAATGCATGTCAGGCATTTCCATATTATATTGGAGCCCAATTTTAATTAAAGAGAGAGAGAGAGAAAAGAAATGTGTCACATTGCTATTTACGCGTCAGTCTGATTTGACCTTTTCCAAACCAGAATTACTTTTTTTTATTGTTTGATTCATTTTCCAAGGTCACTGAAAATCTGACACTTTTTGCGGAATGGTTGTTGTCTCAAAAGGAAGCGTTGGGGATTCTTTTCAAATATGCTAGCGTAAGCTTTCAAGGGCAAGTTTTTAATAGAAATAATTCCAAATTCCTTCAGGGAAAATATAACGTTCCATCAAATGTTCTACTGCTCGCCATTTCAACAGTTTCTTCCCACAAGCTGTGATCACTCTAAACAGTGGAGTTTTTATTGTACAGAATCGACCCAATAGTATTTTTATGTGGTTTTATGTGACTCTTTATTGTGCAGTATTTTACATTATAGTATTTTTAGTGGCATTGATTGATTGATTGTTGTTTGTTTTTTATTATGAAATGTCTTTTTAAATGTTGACTGCACTTTTTCCAATGGGGTTTTACTGCAAATGGCTGATAAACTGAACTGAACTGAAGTGAAGTTACGTCTGTTTTGAGGTTTTGGAATATTTCTCCATTTGTTGCCAGTTCCCGGCCCCTAAGAAAAGATAAACTTTCTGAATAGATATTGAGATTAAAGATAAATCTACACTTTTGTGTTCTCAAATTTTTTAAATAATATTCTACTGTGCCCAGGAGGAAAATCCTCTTATAGTCGACCTCTCCATGTGGGCCAGAGGTCAGCAACAGAAACGGATAGGGATTCTGGGATTTACTAATGGATGGTCCAGCTGGGTTGGGGGAACCAAATGTTGCGATATTAAAACCAGAATAGAGGTCACGTGGGGACAGAGACAGCCTCATTCCCGTGTGGGAGAAAACAAGACGATAGGCGTGAGAATCTCTCGTCTGTTGTTGTGCCCTGAGTGTGTGCTGTGATGTCTGCTGCTCTGAACAAGGAGGTGGTCATTTGTTGTCAGTGGTGCTTAGCCTATGGAGTACTTATGTATTAGTGTGTTGTTGTGTAGTGTGCTCTGGCCTGGTTAGTGCATGCCAGATGGCCCAAGTTGTGCTTAATCGGAAGGAAACGTTGACTTTGAGAATGTAAGTGTCCTGTTTGCGCGACGAATTGTCGTCGTCGTATTATCAGATTTTGGCTTAGGTGCCCATGTGCTCATCTCTCCCCCTTTTTTTCCATCCTTTCCTTTTGTCGTTTCTTCCTTAACTTTATTATTTTTGTTTGACTGAACAGAACACAAACCAAACAGGCAGATGTCAGCTAAATGCATTTGTCTGTTTTTGACAAAGCAACCTAGTTTGTTTTTTTGTGCATGTTTGAAGAAGCAAGTGGGTTTAAGCTTGGCCTTTTGTCTTTGCCCTAAGCTGCTTTACTCATGCTGAATTAGGTGAACGACTTCAGAGCCAATAGATTGCAGTCACTCATTGTTGTCTTTCCACGTCTACCAAGGTGTATGTTACACATTCTATGCACACTCTCAGGCCAATAGCTGTGTTTTCAGCCTGGAGCCCCTGAATGGTCTGAGCCCTCAAGCAGAACATGTCTAATAAGTGATTCATTGTTCTCAAGTGTTAATGGTTGCTAAGGGAGTGAAGGACTTTCTGTGAAGGTGTGTGTTTTGTTTAATTAGAAGCATGCGTGTGTATACCATGTTGATCTTTGGTTATTTTTCGTACGATTCCAATTTTTCAAATGCACACAACCGTTGTTTATTTTGTTTATATGTTCATATATATATATATATATATATATATATATATACACAAAATGACACGAAAAAATACACAAAACAAAAGCAAGAATTACAACATTACAGACAAGACAAGAAAAACACAGAAAATATTCCAAAACCACACAAAACTACTACAAAAATGAACAAACTGACAACTAAAATAGACAAAGTGGCTAAAAAAAAAAGTCTATAAAATGACACAAAAAAATCACTCCACAAACCCACAGTACTAACAAATTACTCAGATAATATGACACCAAAAAACATACATTTTAGAGAAAAAATACACAAAAGGACAACACAAATGCACATAATGCCTCATAACAAGCAAGGCAACAACACACACAGAATGACGGACAAACACACAAAATTACTATAATAATAATTACTTCTTTTCTGTCTTAACACTCAGATTGGTCATTATTCTAAATGCTGATATGAATGTTGATAATGTGGCCCTTCGATCAAACAAATCCATTTTTGTGGCCCCCGCTGTGATGGAAGTTGCTCTCCTCTGGGTTAGGATGATTGGTGACTAAGAAGCAGTTTTAAGCAAGTAGAGTATTGTACAAGTGGATACTCAAGAGTTGCATTTACTGGAATATCCAACATAACATTATCAGACGTGTAACCACAATCCTGGTATCTATGTATATATACAGTATATATATATATATAACATGCAAACTCATGAGGCCCATGAAAGAGTCATTCTAGGATATACAGTATTTCCCAAATCAAGTCAAAATCATCGCCTTCATTTAGTCATAATTTCAATACAGAGTCAGCTGAGTAAATTTAGCTTTGAATACAAGTCAGTGTTGCTAATCCAGATATAGATTCATGGTAAAAGTGATTGTGTAATTATCTCACAGCTGTTTGAACCATAACACCATACACTTTGAAAAAAAACTCATGTGACTCGACATCAAACAAATTTCACCACATTGCTGCTGTATCTTGCTAACCCACACTAGACTCAGGACACATGGAGACCCCCCCCCCCCCAAGCCAGAGCTGTTACATCTGTCATCTCATTTTAAAAAGCACCTTAATACTTACTTGTTTAGGCAGGCAGTCACTTCACCCTCATCACCCAACTCACTGCTAATGTGCTATTTTGAACTGTTTGTATGTTTGTGTGCAATGTGACTCCAATTTTCCGTTTAAAAAAATTCCAAATGACCTTGTTCTGTTTCCTTTCTGTTTCATCATCTTTCATAATTCCAGCAAGATTCTTTTTGTCTTCTTTTTGAAAATTATGTTAAGGTTAAATTTATTCAGACAGCTGTTCCCCAGGAAATACACTTCCATTTCCTGACATGTTTTGACTGACAACTGCCAGTCTTTGTCAGAGGCATCTGCTGATCGCTTTGATGTTTCCTTTGAAGTTTTCTGTGTAATAATTCCAGCAAAATTAGTTTTGAATAATATGTTTAATAAGGTTTCATTTATTCAGACAACTGTTGTTCAGGAAAATCATCTTTCACTGTTAAGGTGACTTTAGTGGCTATTACGCTTCCAAAAATCATACCAAACATGCTTAATACGGTTGAAAAACAGTCAACTACTGTTCTTCAGATCATGATTTACAAAATTGAGATGGTTACGCTGAAATCTCGCAAGAGCGACATTAGCCACACTGCTAGTCACTTAGCCACCCCTTTCAGAGGAAACCTTGAATTACTCCCAAATGATGAATCACCGTCACATTTTGCATAAAACCCAGTGCAGCCGTATGGTTGGAGATTCTCCATCGGTGATGTGTCACCAGGTTAAATGACCACCCGTTCAGCTTATACATCAACAGATAAATCTGTTTTTGTACCAGTGCCCTTTTTAGATTTGAATGCAGTCATAATATTCTTAAGCACTTGTTCATCACAACAGCATTTAATCACAGGACAACATGGTCACTATTCTATCCATTACATTATCGGCGTAATACGACATATACGTCCATTTGTTTCTAGAGATTCAGTCACCTGTTTTCTATTGAAAAATAATGTGTAAAATAAATGCATGATAGTGCCCAAAAATATAAATGTGAGACATTTTCAAGTCGCCACGGGGCCTAATTTGAAATGAAGATAGAAAGAGAGAAAAGAAACGGTCAATGCTTTTTCCATTTCAGAATGGGAATTCTGTTTTCATTCATGTTTGCTGTTTTAATCCTGTAAAACACTTTGTGAGCTTCATCTGTGAAAATTGCTTTACAAATAAATGTTACTTACGAACTGCTGTCACCCACTAATCTGTAGGATTATGCACCGTAATTACTCAGCAGACAAAGTTGAAGGGAATTGGCATTTTACTGAGATTAACACTATTTGCAATGATAATTTGAACACATGCTCAAAGTCAAAGTACATAGTAAAAATGGTAAATAAAAGAAAGATTTTTTTTTTTTTAATTATGAATCCATTATGTGAGTTATAAATTTGAGATTTGTAGCCTTAGACTCGAGAAGAATTTTTATACTTAAATCTAGGCAATTTATTATTTAGAGCTCAATGAGTGCTGTCTCTTTATGATGTGTTGAATATGTCAGTTTGTGAGCAGTGTTTTAATGTTTGTGTGTGTGTGATGGTTATGAGAGTCATGAGTATTGACAGATGGCCTGCGTTTTGTAAACAGCGAGGAGCAGCTTAATCAAGAGGAGAGGAGCGGGGTTATCGAGCAGGAGAGCAACACTGTCCTGAGCTGCTCTGTGTCCGTTTCATAGTCGAGTGTATCTCTCCCAGTTTGCCTCCTGCCGTGCTTCATCATGCATTCAAATGAGTTCCGCTGCACATTTTTACATCCATGTCTACAAAGAGAAACGTCTTCCTCTTCCTGACTTTCTGCCTCAATACTTCATCCTCACCCTCCTTGTGATTCATTGACATTTGTGCTCAGGGGTTTGATCCAATGCGTTTGGCTGTGAAAGACTATCAATTTTTCAAACATCTGAATGTCTTCAGAGGGCACCTACCTCCAGGCCTGTGGATGTAGGGCAAGGACATCTCGCTCAAACACACTCGATATGAACTCCAGAGAAAGTAAACAGATTTCTGGTGGAAGTAATGTTTTTTTTTTGGTAACCTAGTAATTCATAAACTCAGATTATTTCAGTTTAAACAATATTAAATAATGTTGTCAGGAGTTTTCTATGTTTCTGAATGATTCACTAGGAAGGTTAGAGATTTAATCTTAAACCCTTCCAGCAATTATTTTTTTTACCGGTACTTATCAGAATCAGAAATCAAAATCAGAATCAGAAAGGTTTTTATTCGCCAGGTACAGTTTAGAACAGTACAAGGAATTTGACTTGGTATTTGCAGGAAAAGACACACATCAACACACCGCGGCTGCCGTTTTTGGTGCTATCGTGTTTAGATGAAAAGTGGGATTAGAACCGGAGGAGAGGAAGGTGGGGAGGGGAAAATGGCAGGTCTTAGACTGAATTCACTATGGGAAGTGCAGTTTAACACTAGAGGGGTAAAGAGGGGAAGTGGATATCCAGCCACTGGGGGGCACAGGCGTGCAGCCTCTGGACGCTTCTCCACACTTCCCTGAACTGGAGGGAAGGGGGGGAGGGTGGAGTGCAGTGAAGGCATAGACAAAATAAAACCTCTGATCTCTACTCTGAAACAGTCAGATGTTATGTGGCCTTGATAAGCCTGGTTCAGAAGACAAGAGTCCAGATGGCAGGGTTGGGGAGGAGTAGGGAGGAGCGTCAGATCTGTAAACATCCATGGAGATGTTTACAGATCACCATGGATGGGTGACAGCGATTTGTTTTTGTTTAGAGTCTCTGGTCTCAATAAATCCATTAAGTGGTATCAAACAGGTTGCCCTGCGATGGACTGGCGCCCTGTCCAGGGTGTACCCCCGCCCAGCGCCCAATGAGTTTCGGAGATTGGCACCGGCAGACCCCCGCGACCCTGTAAAACAGGAGCAAGTGGGTTTGAAAATGGATAGATGGATGCATGGGTATCAAACAGCAATTGGCTGAGACATCTTCCCCATCCTCTCCAAGATTGTGACGATTCCAAGCAGATGCTTTAAAGTAGCCTCCTGCTTACTTTTTAGTTCGTTCATCATGATTGCCTGAAAGTTCAATGCTCTGCCTCATCCTGATGACTGGCAGCCTTCCCAAAACAGTTGCCAACGTAATACAGACTTTATGATAGATCAGAAAGTTGCCAGCTCCAATCAACAGCATCCCTGCTACCATGATTCCAATCATGTATGTATCCTCCACAGAGAGTAAAGACAGGCACACGACCTTCCATTTGTTCCAGGAATCCATCGTGTATCCGGCTGCAAACGTTCCGTCCTGACACACAGGCTTCTCATTGATAATTAGCATTAAGTGACCAGCTGACCAATTATATAATTTCGGTTTTTGGATGAATGCAGAAAAAGTCTCCTATTAGATCCACAAGACAGCAGACAAAAACAAGCAAGGATAAGGAGGAGAGCAGGAGCAGGAAAAATAATGCAACCGCCTCCGAAGAGAAGCAGAAGATGTGTTTCCATTACAGTTTTTCACAAAGGTTATATTTCTGAAGTTTCAACAAAGTATGATTGCGCTTTGAACGTGTTACCATTGGATGCTGTTTTGGATAGGAGCCTTGTAATTCAGCTGAAATCTCATCCCGCGAGGCTTCACTGCGGGAAGATGGTTGCTCCAAACCACCTTATAACACTCTGCATTTCTTTGTTGTTTGCTGTCTAATATTGCAGTAATAATGCTACTTTAAAATCACATTAAAATGATTTACTTGCATGCAGTTGCTCCCTGAATGTGACTGCTTCAACTATAGCTCCTAGATGTTCCACTTTATCAGCAAGAAGCTACATTAATTGCAGAGAGAAACCTTCTCATGACCCGTTTTTGACCCATGAACCCCCTTCAGTTGGATGTAAAATGCGGCTGACTGGCCCAAGCAGGAAACACAGGAGAGGACAGAGATGGTTCCAGGCATTTCCAAGCCGCTGTCTCGGCTAAAGCACTTGGGCTAATTGAGCCTATGTGACAGGAAACCCTGACGGGATGCTGGTGGGCACTGTTAAGAGGGTCATGATTTTTCAAAGTGAAGCATGACATGTTCACAGACTCACAGTTTGGCAGAACACCCCCTTTATCCTTCCTATTCTCATGGGACAGTAGGACAATTTGATTGCTGCCTGCTTGTCACCGGCACTCATGTTGTTTCAATAGTTTCATGCACAGACACAAACAAGAACTTGAGAGGAGAATTTCAGTAGTAAAGCCAATAGAATCTTGTCCTGTCTCCCTGAAACTACAAACCTACTCTGTTGCTGCTACACCAAGGTTCCATTTCTATAATTCATGCATACGTGTGTGTGTGTGTGTGTGTATCTCATTCCTTAGGACCTCTCCTCTCTCCATTGCGATGTCTGCATATTGGTCTTCTCAGTGACTGACAGACGAAGTTTCCACCGTATTGCCCAGCTCCGCCTCCTCCTCAGGGAGTCTCAGCCCCACACACCAATCATCCTGGTGGGCAACAAGAGTGACCTTGTCCGTTCCCGTGAGATAAGCTCAGAAGGTAGGCAGAAGACAGCACACCGATCTGTAACATAGCCTGTCCTACATGTGCAAATACTCACGGGAGTCCTGTTTAACAGATTTTACAATAACAGATTTGCAAGCACAGCATGTTACACTCTTTAAGGGGACTTGGAGATGTGTAATCAGAATCATAATCAGTTTTTATTGTCAATTAGAATTTTTTGGAATATACAAGGAATTTTACTTAGTGGATGTTGCGAAAAAAAACTAAAACAAACCAGAAACAGTATAATAATAATAATGAATAAATATGAAGGATGAATATAAATGAAGAATATGATTTAGTTTGCTTGTTGTTTATTCAACAACCAACTATGTATTTAACATTATAAAGAATATGAAAATAAAGAAGAAAAAAATACTATACTGTTGTAAAGTGCTGCCTGGAAATAATAATAATATTCTCAAACAAAAAATACATAAAATCTTATAAAAATAAGCTCCTCACAGCTGCTATAAAGACTCCTATGGCAGTTGTTGCAGCTTTGGTCAGATCTGAATTGCTAGGCAGAGGCTGCTTGAATGCTGAAGTCAGCTGCGTTTGCACTAAGGACGATTTCTTTCTTGTCGCAGTGATATTCGCACTCGGGTGGTGCCGTTTCAAGTGAGTTAGCATGTTCGTTGTGTTCCCCGAAAAATACCCGATCTCTGCTGAACAATGTCGGCACACTGCCCTCGTTTTATCAACTGGTCTTTCTCTGTTGCAGTATTACATGTATTGTTACACCCTTAGTAATTATATACTGTATGTCTTGAATGAATGGTGTAAACTCCTCTTACAGTCTTATGTCTTAAAAATAGCTGACATTAGCATCGATGGCTCTCCCCATGTGAACATCATAAACACCTGCTGCTCCTGTTAATCCCTAGAGTTCACCAGCCTTCAGCTATCTATACCACCTTAATCCTCGAGGTGCTCGTGTAAATATAGGGTTGCACCTTCCTGTAAGCCTCAGTTAACCAGTATCAAATCAATATTGATAATAATTCTTCTAATAATTTAGTTTGATGTGAATCCAAGATTTATAATGAAATAACATGAAACAGGAGTGTTCTGTTGTTTAAGTGTAAGATCCTTGTTACACAATAATTCAAACAGAAGTTGGTGGCCTTTGTTATAATAACTGTTTATCACACAGGAAGTTGCACCCATGATTAGAACGTAAAAGCCAGAGGAATAACATGGACAATGACACAAGCCTTTGTTGCCATAGAGAGGGAAGGTCTCTCCTGTCTATCAGTAATTTTTTGAATGAATTTAAAGTTGCATTGATTACTTTTTAGTAAGAGCTTTGGTGTTTTTTAAGTTTCTTGGTGACACTGTAAAACATTTGAATGTGCCGGCTTTAGTGTCTACTTTTAAAAATCGGACATCCACCTGCCGGCAGATTTTATCATTGCTTTGCAAAGCCTTAAAAATTATTTTGACACTGAAGATTCTGCTCTGTGGACATAAATTAGTGCTGTTGACGCACACTTGATATTAAACATAGCGTCTGAGAATAGAAATAGTTGTGCTGAGTAAGAGCAATTGGAAACCAGAGTAGACCAAAGGAAAGAAAAAACAAACCACTGGTGCGTATCAATGTTTACTTCCAAGCAGGTTTTAAAAAGGAAAGACTTAACGTCAGTACATTTTGATTTTCAGAATCAGAAACAAAAAGGTTTTTATTCACCAGGTACAGTTTAGAATAGTACAAGGAATTTAACTTGGTAGTTGCAGCAGAAAGAACACACAACACTCCGCGGCTTCCATTTTTGTTTGCGGTCAATAAGAAGACTTTTCTACAATTACTTACCTGTCCCATCTGCTTTCTCTTTCCCACGTTTTCTATCTTACTGGTGTGTTTTAATGCCATGAATCTTTCTCAAGACTCCATTTAAAGGCCTCACAGGACACTTCTACACTGTTTATGTTAAGATTAATGTTCCATTGTAAACTCCTCATGTAAGTAGCTGCAATTACCTACAATTTTGGAAAGAAGATGGAAAAAACACTTCACTCTTTAGTGGGGTTTTTTCAGTTCTATTTGTAATTCATGCCACTTATTTAATCTTGGATTAGGTGATATATCATATTTAACAATCTTGTATGGTTTTAAGATGTTGCTCTCCCTCTTCAGCCTCCGCTGTGCTGTCACTAAACACGTTTCTGTTGGTAAAAAATGAACACAGACGTTGCCATTTAGACCTTGTTTGCATGTAGTCATGTGTTTTACCTGTATTAGCTATGCGAATTTCTGCAAGTTCCATCAAAGCTCGTGTCACAACGATGCTACTGTTGTCTTTTAAAACTTGCAACACGTGAAATGCTGCAAAATTGTGAATTCAGCTTAAAACAAGAGCCCTCAGAGAGTGCAAACCTTCACTAAGCACCGAATATGCTCTTTAAAGGCTTGTCAGAAATGTACAGTATATCCCAAATTATAATGAGGTTCAAATGTATGGACACCACTTGTTTTTTTTTTTTTTTTTTTTAAAAAAATCACAAATGTTGATCTGATCAACCAACCTGACATAACTGAGACAAATTTATTGGTCAATTACGAACCGAAATTGGAATCCTTGAAATTTTGCCAATGATGAGAGACAGAGATTTATTGATGTCTGAAACTAATGCAGAATCAGTATATTGATACAGATCCCCTCCATTCTATTGCTTTTGACGTAATCCTGCTAACAGACAAACAAACAGAAAAACAAACCTATATGCATATGTTAAGGTTTCGTTTATTCAGACAAGGTTGTTCTGGATATTTTTATCTCCTGAAATGTTTCGACTGTCAACTGCCAGTCTGCCTCAGAGGTTTTGATGGATCCCTATGAGTTCCCTCATAATTAAAGTATCAAAAGGGGAAGCATGGCTGTTGACAGTCAAAATATGTCAAGAAATAAAAAAAAAAAATTCTGAAATAAACAAAATACCTTAACATATACTTCAAAAAAGAAGAAAAAATGAACTTGCTGGAATTATTGAAAATATTGCCTCCTTGGCGGAGGAAGGAAATGTGACCAATCATACCGCAGCATTTTCTAAAGACAGTGTTTAGCTGTCCTGGACTTCCTGATCATACATGTTCTCTCAAAAGTTCATTGCTTTTTGTGCTTTTAGTTCCCTGTTGCTACTTTGCTATTGCAATCTGTTCTACTACACTAAATGGCATCACAATATAGCTTATCCACAATGTATCCTGTTTGTTCAGACTGCAAAAGAAAACAATCTTTTGCATATGTACAGTGTTACCACACAGTTACCTTGAAAAAGTAATATGACTACTGATTACTGAATACTACTTTAAAAGGTATTAAAAAGTAACTTAGTTACTTTACTGATTACTTGATTCTAAAAGTGGCTGCAGTGACATTACATGTTACTTTATCAGTTACATTCAGCAGCTGGCGACAACAACCCCTCAGCCGGTTTTGGAACTGTATCGTCAGCAACGTATCTCCTGACAAACTATTACCAGAAAAAGAGTAAGAATAAGAAATTAGAAAAGAAAAAAAAGAGTCTTTCTTGACTTCACTTAGCATAAATTCTTTCTTTAATTGATACAATTTAGTATAGAGACATGTCTCATTTTGTTCGAGTATGTAAAAAGTGAGTTCACCTCATGCTGAAAACGTGACTTGTCGCATACGTGAGGAAAATCCCATGAATAGTAACTCACAGTGATTTGGATAAGTAACTTTAATCTGATTACTAGTTTGGAAATAGTTATGCGTTAGATTACTTGTTACTGAAAAAAGTGGTCACATTAGAGTAATGTGTTACTAAGTATCTAAGTTACAAGCATCTATGTACTGTATATACAGTATGTATAGCTGTTATTTTGCAAGTCTTTGCGATACATTTTCCTTAGAGGTAAAATACAGTTCTGAATTAAAAAAAGACCATTAACAGGTTATTGTTTTGTGAAATTCAATGGGCAACCCTTCTTAAAAAAGGGCTTTTTTATTTAGAGTGGTCATACGAAGTTCATCGTTGGCTGTATCTATCCCCTGGCTCGCTATCAGTAGACCCTCGCAGGGGTATTGTTGTTTTCCAGATGGCACATCTATTTGGATTATCTCCCTTCAACAGGACGCTACCGCTCCTGTTATCTCTGTGTACGTTTGTGCTCGTCATATAGGCACAAATAGCTGCATGTACATAAACACGAGTGGTGTCTTGTTTGCAGGGCGAAGCTGTATCACTCTCTGTCGTCTCCGTGTCTGATGTCGGTGGTGTTTAAAAGGAAGCGCAGTGATAAGGGGGATGAGAGAAAGAGGAATGACACAGGGAGGGGCAGCTGTCTGAGCATGGTGCTTGTATGAAAGAATGGGAGCCCCAATTAGAAAAGATGTGCAGGATGCAGTTATTCAGTTCAGAGGGTTGCCACCTTTTAAAAATGGAAATAAGGGATGCCTACCACAGCACCTCACTTTTTTGTTCTTTTTCATGCCTTACTATAGCCTTATCTATGTTTTGGGTGTTTCTTTTATTTTTTAACACATACATACATAATCCATAGTAGACATACCACAACAGATATATCAACAAATGTCACTTTTTCTTAATTTTTTATGCCTTACTATCGCCTTACCTCAGTTTTTGGTTGTTAGTCACTTTTTGCCATATTTCATGCCTTACTATATAGCCTTATCTCCTTTTTTGGGTGTTGGTCACTTTTTCTGCCTTTTTCATGCCTTACTACAGCCTTATCTCCATTTTTAGGTGTTTGTTACTTTTTCACTTTTTTACGCCTTACTACAGCCTTACCTCAGTTTTTGGGTGCCTTAACCCATCCATCCATACATCCATTTATTTTCAGACCTGCTTGTTCCTATTTTTCAAGGTCGCAGGGCTTACGTTTGCCTTACCTTGTTTTTGGGCGTTTTAAATTTTTTCGTCCATTTTTTTTGCCTTACTTACCTCTGTTTTTAGGTGTTTGTCACTTTTTTTCCCCTTTTTTATGCCTTACCTCCATTTCGAGGCGTTTGAAAATTTTTTGCCCTTTTTTATGCCTTACTATAACCTTACCTCCGTTTTGGGAGTTTGAAACTTTTTAGGCCTTTGTCATGCCTTACTATAGCCTTACCTCCGTTTCTGGGTGTTTGCCACTTTTTTACCAATTTTTATGCCTTACCTCCGTTTTGGGCGTTTGAAATTTTATGCCTTACTATAGCCTTACCTCCGTTTTTGGGCTTTTGAAATTTTTTCGCCTGATTTTATGCGTTACTATAGTCTTACTCCCGTTTTGAGGTGATTAAAATGTTTTCGCCTGATTTTATGCCTTACTATAGCCTTAACTCCGTTTTGAGGCGTTTTAAATTGTTTTGCCTGATTTTCTGCCTTACTATAGCCTTAACTCCATTTTGGGCGTTTGATATTTTTTCGCCTGATTTTATGCCTTACTATAGTTTTCCCTTTGTTTTTGGCATTTGAATTTTTTCCCCCCAACTTTATGCCTTACTATAGTCTTACCTCAGTTTTGGGCGTTCAAAATTTTTTCGGCCATTTTTATGCCTTACCTCCGTTTTTGGGTGTTTGCAACTTTTTTACCCATTTTTATGCCTTACTTCCGTTTTGAGGCGTTTGAAATTTTTTCACCCGTTTTTGTAGCTTACTATAGCCTTACCTTCGTTTTGAGGCGTTTGCATTTTTTTCACCCGTTTTTATGCCCTACTCTAGCCTTACCTCAGTTTTGAGGCGTTTTGATTGTTTTCGCCTGATTGTATGCCTTGCTATAGCCTTACCTTTGTTTTGAGGCGTTTTAATTGTTTTCGCCTGATTGTATGCCTTGCTATAGCCTTACCTTTGTTTTGAGGCATTTGTATTTTTTTCGCCCATTTTTATGCCCTACTCTATTCTTACCTCAGTTTTGAGGCGTTTTAATTTTTTCGCCTGATTTTATGCCTTACCTCCGTTTTTTGGATGTTTGTCACTTTTTTACCCATTTTTATGCCATACCTCCATTTTGAGGCGTTTGAAATTTTTTCACCGGATTTTCTGCCTTACTATAGCCTTACCTCCGTTTTGGGAGTTGGAAAATTTTTAGGCCGTTTTCATGCCTTACTATAGTCTTACCCTAATTTTTTTGCGTTTGAATTTTTTTCGCTCGTTTTCATGCCTTACTATAGTTTTACCTCCATTTTGGCCGTTTGCATTTTTTCCGCACGTTTTTATGCCCTACTATAGCCTTACCTCCGTTTTAAGGCATTGTTTCTGACAGAGCGGTATTATGATATGATAGCCTAATATGAAAAATATGAGTATCCTAATCAACTTTCACTTACTTTCATACGTGTTTTGCTGTCTTCTTCTTGTTCTTCTCTGTTCTGGCGGGTTAAAAACATCCGCCAGAAACGTGTCCGTCTGTAATACCGGTCCGTCAGAAACACTTCCTTTGCGGAAACCCGGTGGCTGGGAAGGGTCAGGTGAATGCATTTACAGAAACGAACACAAATGCAAAAAGGTCACAACACGAATGCAAAATGGCCACAAAGGAAGTGTATGCCTTACTTATAGCCTTACCTTCGTTTTGTGCGATTGACATTTTTTTGCCTTCATTTTGGGCGTTTGACATTCTTTCGCCTGATTTTATGCCGTACTATAGCCTTACCCTCGTTTTGGGCATTTTCAATATTTTCGTCTGATTTTATACCATAGTATAGTTTTACCTTCATTTTGGGCGTTTGACATTTTTTCGCCTGATTTTATGCCTTAACTCAATTTTTATTTTTTGAAAAATATGCCCTACTATAGCCTTACCTTCGATTTTGGGTGAGTTTTGATTTTTGTAATTTTTGGTGCCTTACTGCTTTCTAAGCCCCGTTTAAGTATGTGCATTATATTTGCAGCAGTTTTTAGGGTCTAATAATGGCCTTAACTCAATTTTTTATTTTTTGAAATTTTTGAAAAATATGCCCTACTATAGCCTTACCTTTGATTTTGGGTGAGTTTTGATTTTTGTATTTTTTTGTGCCTTACTGCTTTATTAGCCCTGTTTAAGTATGTGCATTATATTTGCAGTAGTTTTTAGGGTCTAATAATGGCCTTAACTCAAATTTTTTTTTTTTTTGAAATTTTCAAAAAAATGCCTTGTTATAGCCTTACTTTTTATTTTGGGTGATTTTAGTTTTTTGTCATTTTTTGTGCCTTACTGCTTTCTTAGCCCTATTTAAGTATGTGCATTATATTTGCAGTAGTTTTTAGGGTCTAATGATGGTCCTAACTCAATTTTTTTTTTTAAATTTTCAAAAAAATTGCCTTGTTATAGCCTTACTTTTTATTTTGGGTGATTTTAGTTTTTTGTCATTTTTTGTGCCTTACTGCTTTCTTAGCCCTATTTAAGTATGTGCATTATATTTGCAGTAGTTTTAGGGTCTAATGATGGTCCTAACTCAATTTTTTTTTTTTTTGAAATTTTCAAAAAAATGCCTTGTTATAGCCTTACTTTTTATTTTGGGTGATTTTAGTTTTTTGTCATTTTTTGTGCCTTACTGCTTTCTTAGCCCTATTTAAGTATGTGCATTATATTTGCAGTAGTTTTTAGGGTCTAATGATGGTCCTAAGTCAATTTTTTTTTTTTTTTAAATTTTCAAAAAAATGCCTTGTTATAGCCTTACTTTTTATTTTGGGTGATTTTAGTTTTTTGTCATTTTTTGTGCCTTACTGCTTTCTTAGCCCTATTTAAGTATGTGCATTATATTTGCAGTAGTTTTTAGGGTCTAATGATGGTCCTAACTCAATTTTTTTTTTTTTTGAAATTTTCAAAAAAATGCCTTGTTATAGCCTTACTTTTTATTTTGGGTGATTTTAGTTTTTTGTCATTTTTTGTGCCTTACTGCTTTCTTAGCCCTATTTAAGTATGTGCATTATATTTGCAGTAGTTTTTAGGGTCTAATGATGGTCCTAACTCAATTTTTTTTTTTTTTGAAATTTTCAAAAAAATGCCTTGTTATAGCCTTACTTTTTATTTTGGGTGATTTTAGTTTTTTGTCATTTTTTGTGCCTTACTGCTTTCTTAGCCCTATTTAAGTATGTGCATTATATTTGCAGTAGTTTTTTAGGGTCTAATGATGGTCCTAACTCAATTTTTTTTTTTTTTTGAAATTTTCAAAAAAATGCCTTGTTATAGCCTTACTTTTTATTTTGGGTGATTTTAGTTTTTTGTCATTTTTTGTGCCTTACTGCTTTCTTAGCCCTATTTAAGTATGTGCATTATATTTGCAGTAGTTTTTAGGGTCTAATGATGGTCCTAACTCAATTTTTTTTTTTTTTTGAAATTTTCCAAAAAATGCCTTGTTATAGCCTTACTTTTTATTTTGGGTGATTTTAGTTTTTTGTCATTTTTTGTGCCTTACTGCTTTCTTAGCCCTATTTAAGTATGTGCATTATATTTGCAGTAGTTTTTAGGGTCTAATGATGGTCCTAACTCAATTTTTTTTTTTTTTTGAAATTTTCAAAAAAATGCCTTGTTATAGCCTTACTTTTTATTTTGGGTGATTTTAGTTTTTTGTCATTTTTTGTGCCTTACTGCTTTCTTAGCCCTATTTAAGTATGTGCATTATATTTGCAGTAGTTTTTAGGGTCTAATGATGGTCCTAACTCAATTTTTTTTTTTTTTTGAAATTTTCAAAAAAATGCCTTGTTATATAGCCTTACTTTTTATTTTGGGTGATTTTAGTTTTTTGTCATTTTTTGTGCCTTACTGCTTTCTTAGCCCTATTTAAGTATGTGCATTATATTTGCAGTAGTTTTTAGGGTCTAATGATGGTCCTAACTCAATTTTTTTTTTTTTTGAAATTTTCAAAAAAATGCCTTGTTATAGCCTTACTTTTTATTTTGGGTGATTTTAGTTTTTTGTCATTTTTTGTGCCTTACTGCTTTCTTAGCCCTATTTAAGTATGTGCATTATATTTGCAGTAGTTTTTAGGGTCTAATGATGGTCCTAACTCAATTTTTTTTTTTTTTGAAATTTTCAAAAAAATGCCTTGTTATAGCCTTACTTTTTATTTTGGGTGATTTTAGTTTTTTGTCATTTTTTGTGCCTTACTGCTTTCTTAGCCCTATTTAAGTATGTGCATTATATTTGCAGTAGTTTTTAGGGTCTAATGATGGTCCTAACTCAATTTTTTTTTTTTTTTGAAATTTTCAAAAAAATGCCTTGTTATAGCCTTACTTTTTATTTTGGGTGATTTTAGTTTTTTGTCATTTTTTGTGCCTTACTGCTTTCTTAGCCCTATTTAAGTATGTGCATTATATTTGCAGTAGTTTTTAGGGTCTAATGATGGTCCTAACTCAATTTTTTTTTTTTTGAAATTTTCAAAAAAATGCCTTGTTATAGCCTTACTTTTTATTTTGGGTGATTTTAGTTTTTTGTCATTTTTTGTGCCTTACTGCTTTCTTAGCCCTATTTAAGTATGTGCATTATATTTGCAGTAGTTTTTAGGGTCTAATGATGGTCCTAACTCAATTTTTTTTTTTTTTGAAATTTTTAAAAAAATGCCTTGTTATAGCCTTACTTTTTATTTTGGGTGATTTTAGTTTTTTGTCATTTTTTGTGCCTTACTGCTTTCTTAGCCCTATTTAAGTATGTGCATTATATTTGCAGTAGTTTTTAGGGTCTAATGATGGTCCTAACTCAATTTTTTTTTTTTTTTGAAATTTTCAAAAAAATGCCTTGTTATAGCCTTACTTTTTATTTTGGGTGATTTTAGTTTTTTGTCATTTTTTGTGCCTTACTGCTTTCTTAGCCCTATTTAAGTATGTGCATTATATTTGCAGTAGTTTTTAGGGTCTAATGATGGTCCTAACTCAATTTTTTTTTTTTTTGAAATTTTCAAAAAAATGCCTTGTTATAGCCTTACTTTTTATTTTGGGTGATTTTAGTTTTTTGTCATTTTTTGTGCCTTACTGCTTTCTTAGCCCTATTTAAGTATGTGCATTATATTTGCAGTAGTTTTTAGGGTCTAATGATGGTCCTAACTCAATTTTTTTTTTTTTTTGAAATTTTCAAAAAAATGCCTTGTTATAGCCTTACTTTTTATTTTGGGTGATTTTAGTTTTTTGTCATTTTTTGTGCCTTACTGCTTTCTTAGCCCTATTTAAGTATGTGCATTATATTTGCAGTAGTTTTTAGGGTCTAATGATGGTCCTAACTCAATTTTTTTTTTTTTTTGAAATTTTCAAAAAAATGCCTTGTTATAGCCTTACTTTTTATTTTGGGTGATTTTAGTTTTTTGTCATTTTTTGTGCCTTACTGCTTTCTTAGCCCTATTTAAGTATGTGCATTATATTTGCAGTAGTTTTTAGGGTCTAATGATGGTCCTAACTCAATTTTTTTTTTTTTTGAAATTTTCAAAAAAATGCCTTGTTATAGCCTTACTTTTTATTTTGGGTGATTTTAGTTTTTTGTCATTTTTTGTGCCTTACTGCTTTCTTAGCCCTATTTAAGTATGTGCATTATATTTGCAGTAGTTTTTAGGGTCTAATGATGGTCCTAACTCAATTTTTTTTTTTTTTTTAAATTTTTAAAAAAATGCCTTGTTATAGCCTTACTTTTTATTTTGGGTGATTTTAGTTTTTTGTCATTTTTTGTGCCTTACTGCTTTCTTAGCCCTATTTAAGTATGTGCATTATATTTGCAGTAGTTTTTAGGGTCTAATGATGGTCCTAACTCAATTTTTTTTTTTTTTGAAATTTTCAAAAAAATGCCTTGTTATAGCCTTACTTTTTATTTTGGGTGATTTTAGTTTTTTGTCATTTTTTGTGCCTTACTGCTTTCTTAGCCCTATTTAAGTATGTGCATTATATTTGCAGTAGTTTTTAGGGTCTAATGATGGTCCTAACTCAATTTTTTTTTTTTTTTGAAATTTTCAAAAAAATGCCTTGTTATAGCCTTACTTTTTATTTTGGGTGATTTTAGTTTTTTGTCATTTTTTGTGCCTTACTGCTTTCTTAGCCCTATTTAAGTATGTGCATTATATTTGCAGTAGTTTTTAGGGTCTAATGATGGTCCTAACTCAATTTTTTTTTTTTTGAAATTTTCAAAAAAATGCCTTGTTATAGCCTTACTTTTTATTTTGGGTGATTTTAGTTTTTTGTCATTTTTTGTGCCTTACTGCTTTCTTAGCCCTATTTAAGTATGTGCATTATATTTGCAGTAGTTTTTAGGGTCTAATGATGGTCCTAACTCAATTTTTTTTTTTTTTGAAATTTTCAAAAAAATGCCTTGTTATAGCCTTACTTTTTATTTTGGGTGATTTTAGTTTTTTGTCATTTTTTGTGCCTTACTGCTTTCTTAGCCCTATTTAAGTATGTGCATTATATTTGCAGTAGTTTTTAGGGTCTAATGATGGTCCTAACTCAATTTTTTTTTTTTTTGAAATTTTGAAAAAAAAAGGCCTTGTTATAGCCTTACTTTTTATTTTGGGTGATTTTAGTTTTTTGTCATTTTTTGTGCCTTACTGCTTTCTTAGCCCTATTTAAGTATGTGCATTATATTTGCAGTAGTTTTTAGGGTCTAATGATGGTCCTAACTCAATTTTTTTTTTTTTTTGAAATTTTCAAAAAAATGCCTTGTTATAGCCTTACTTTTTATTTTGGGTGATTTTAGTTTTTTGTCATTTTTTGTGCCTTACTGCTTTCTTAGCCCTATTTAAGTATGTGCATTATATTTGCAGTAGTTTTTAGGGTCTAATGATGGTCCTAACTCAATTTTTTTTTTTTTTTGAAATTTTCAAAAAAATGCCTTGTTATAGCCTTACTTTTTATTTTGGGTGATTTTAGTTTTTTGTCATTTTTTGTGCCTTACTGCTTTCTTAGCCCTATTTAAGTATGTGCATTATATTTGCAGTAGTTTTTAGGGTCTAATGATGGTCCTAACTCAATTTTTTTTTTTTTTGAAATTTTCAAAAAAATGCCTTGTTATAGCCTTACTTTTTATTTTGGGTGATTTTAGTTTTTTGTCATTTTTTGTGCCTTACTGCTTTCTTAGCCCTATTTAAGTATGTGCATTATATTTGCAGTAGTTTTTAGGGTCTAATGATGGTCCTAACTCAATTTTTTTTTTTTTTGAAATTTTCAAAAAAATGCCTTGTTATAGCCTTACTTTTTATTTTGGGTGATTTTAGTTTTTTGTCATTTTTTGTGCCTTACTGCTTTCTTAGCCCTATTTAAGTATGTGCATTATATTTGCAGTAGTTTTTAGGGTCTAATGATGGTCCTAACTCAATTTTTTTTTTTTTTTTGAAATTTTCAAAAAAATGCCTTGTTATAGCCTTACTTTTTATTTTGGGTGATTTTAGTTTTTTGTCATTTTTTGTGCCTTACTGCTTTCTTAGCCCTATTTAAGTATGTGCATTATATTTGCAGTAGTTTTTAGGGTCTAATGATGGTCCTAACTCAATTTTTTTTTTTTTTTGAAATTTTCAAAAAAATGCCTTGTTATAGCCTTACTTTTTATTTTGGGTGATTTTAGTTTTTTGTCATTTTTTGTGCCTTACTGCTTTCTTAGCCCTATTTAAGTATGTGCATTATATTTGCAGTAGTTTTTAGGGTCTAATGATGGTCCTAACTCAATTTTTTTTTTTTTGAAATTTTCAAAAAAATGCCTTGTTATAGCCTTACTTTTTATTTTGGGTGATTTTAGTTTTTTGTCATTTTTTGTGCCTTACTGCTTTCTTAGCCCTATTTAAGTATGTGCATTATATTTGCAGTAGTTTTTAGGGTCTAATGATGGTCCTAACTCAATTTTTTTTTTTTTGAAATTTTCAAAAAAATGCCTTGTTATAGCCTTACTTTTTATTTTGGGTGATTTTAGTTTTTTGTCATTTTTTGTGCCTTACTGCTTTCTTAGCCCTATTTAAGTATGTGCATTATATTTGCAGTAGTTTTTAGGGTCTAATGATGGTCCTAACTCAATTTTTTTTTTTTTTTGAAATTTTCAAAAAAATGCCTTGTTATAGCCTTACTTTTTATTTTGGGTGATTTTAGTTTTTTGTCATTTTTTGTGCCTTACTGCTTTCTTAGCCCTATTTAAGTATGTGCATTATATTTGCAGTAGTTTTTAGGGTCTAATGATGGTCCTAACTCAATTTTTTTTTTTTTTTGAAATTTTGAAAAAAATGCCTTGTTATAGCCTTACTTTTTATTTTGGGTGATTTTAGTTTTTTGTCATTTTTTGTGCCTTACTGCTTTCTTAGCCCTATTTAAGTATGTGCATTATATTTGCAGTAGTTTTTAGGGTCTAATGATGGTCCTAACTCAATTTTTTTTTTTTTTGAAATTTTCAAAAAAATGCCTTGTTATAGCCTTACTTTTTATTTTGGGTGATTTTAGTTTTTTGTCATTTTTTGTGCCTTACTGCTTTCTTAGCCCTATTTAAGTATGTGCATTATATTTGCAGTAGTTTTTAGGGTCTAATGATGGTCCTAACTCAATTTTTTTTTTTTTTGAAATTTTCAAAAAAATGCCTTGTTATAGCCTTACTTTTTATTTTGGGTGATTTTAGTTTTTTGTCATTTTTTGTGCCTTACTGCTTTCTTAGCCCTATTTAAGTATGTGCATTATATTTGCAGTAGTTTTTAGGGTCTAATGATGGTCCTAACTCAATTTTTTTTTTTTTTTGAAATTTTCAAAAAAATGCCTTGTTATAGCCTTACTTTTTATTTTGGGTGATTTTAGTTTTTTGTCATTTTTTGTGCCTTACTGCTTTCTTAGCCCTATTTAAGTATGTGCATTATATTTGCAGTAGTTTTTAGGGTCTAATGATGGTCCTAACTCAATTTTTTTTTTTGAAATTTTCAAAAAAAATGCCTTGTTATAGCCTTACTTTTTATTTTGGGTGATTTTAGTTTTTTGTCATTTTTTGTGCCTTACTGCTTTCTTAGCCCTATTTAAGTATGTGCATTATATTTGCAGTAGTTTTTAGGGTCTAATGATGGTCCTAACTCAATTTTTTTTTTTTTTTGAAATTTTCAAAAAAATGCCTTGTTATAGCCTTACTTTTTATTTTGGGTGATTTTAGTTTTTTGTCATTTTTTGTGCCTTACTGCTTTCTTAGCCCTATTTAAGTATGTGCATTATATTTGCAGTAGTTTTTAGGGTCTAATGATGGTCCTAACTCAATTTTTTTTTTTTTTTTAAATTTTTAAAAAAAATGCCTTGTTATAGCCTTACTTTTTATTTTGGGTGATTTTAGTTTTTTGTCATTTTTTGTGCCTTACTGCTTTCTTAGCCCTATTTAAGTATGTGCATTATATTTGCAGTAGTTTTTAGGGTCTAATGATGGTCCTAACTTATTTATTTTTTTTTTTTTAATTTTCAAAAAAATGCCTTGTTATAGCCTTACTTTTTATTTTGGGTGATTTTAGTTTTTTGTCATTTTTTGTGCCTTACTGCTTTCTTAGCCCTATTTAAGTATGTGCATTATATTTGCAGTAGTTTTTAGGGTCTAATGATGGTCCTAACTCAATTTTTTTTTTTTTTTGAAATTTTTAAAAAAATGCCTTGTTATAGCCTTACTTTTTATTTTGGGTGATTTTAGTTTTTTGTCATTTTTTGTGCCTTACTGCTTTCTTAGCCCTATTTAAGTATGTGCATTATATTTGCAGTAGTTTTTAGGGTCTAATGATGGTCCTAACTCAATTTTTTTTTTTTTTTTGAAATTTTCAAAAAAATGCCTTGTTATAGCCTTACTTTTTATTTTGGGTGATTTTAGTTTTTTGTCATTTTTTGTGCCTTACTGCTTTCTTAGCCCTATTTAAGTATGTGCATTATATTTGCAGTAGTTTTTAGGGTCTAATGATGGTCCTAACTCAATTTTTTTTTTTTTGAAATTTTCAAAAAAAATGCCTTGTTATAGCCTTACTTTTTATTTTGGGTGATTTTAGTTTTTTGTCATTTTTTGTGCCTTACTGCTTTCTTAGCCCTATTTAAGTATGTGCATTATATTTGCAGTAGTTTTTAGGGTCTAATGATGGTCCTAACTCAATTTTTTTTTTTTTTTTGAAATTTTCAAAAAAATGCCTTGTTATAGCCTTACTTTTTATTTTGGGTGATTTTAGTTTTTTGTCATTTTTTGTGCCTTACTGCTTTCTTAGCCCTATTTAAGTATGTGCATTATATTTGCAGTAGTTTTTAGGGTCTAATGATGGTCCTAACTCAATTTTTTTTTTTTTTTGAAATTTTGAAAAAAAAATGCCTTGTTATAGCCTTACTTTTTATTTTGGGTGATTTTAGTTTTTTGTCATTTTTTGTGCCTTACTGCTTTCTTAGCCCTATTTAAGTATGTGCATTATATTTGCAGTAGTTTTTAGGGTCTAATGATGGTCCTAACTCAATTTTTTTTTTTTTTGAAATTTTCAAAAAAATGCCTTGTTATAGCCTTACTTTTTATTTTGGGTGATTTTAGTTTTTTGTCATTTTTTGTGCCTTACTGCTTTCTTAGCCCTATTTAAGTATGTGCATTATATTTGCAGTAGTTTTTAGGGTCTAATGATGGTCCTAACTCAATTTTTTTTTTTTTTGAAATTTTCAAAAAAATGCCTTGTTATAGCCTTACTTTTTATTTTGGGTGATTTTAGTTTTTTGTCATTTTTTGTGCCTTACTGCTTTCTTAGCCCTATTTAAGTATGTGCATTATATTTGCAGTAGTTTTTAGGGTCTAATGATGGTCCTAACTCAATTTTTTTTTTTTTTAAATTTTCAAAAAAATGCCTTGTTATAGCCTTACTTTTTATTTTGGGTGATTTTAGTTTTTTGTCATTTTTTGTGCCTTACTGCTTTCTTAGCCCTATTTAAGTATGTGCATTATATTTGTAGTAGTTTTTAGGGTCTAATGATGGTCCTAACTCAATTTTTTTTTTTTTTTGAAATTTTTAAAAAAATGCCTTGTTATAGCCTTACTTTTTATTTCGGGTGATTTTAGTTTTTTGTCATTTTTTGTGCCTTACTGCTTTCTTAGCCCTATTTAAGTATGTGCATTATATTTGCAGTAGTTTTTAGGGTCTAATGATGGTCCTAACTCAATTTTTTTTTTTTTTGAAATTTTCAAAAAAATGCCTTGTTATAGCCTTACTTTTTATTTTGGGTGATTTTAGTTTTTTGTCATTTTTTGTGCCTTACTGCTTTCTTAGCCCTATTTAAGTATGTGCATTATATTTGCAGTAGTTTTTAGGGTCTAATGATGGTCCTAACTCAATTTTTTTTTTTTTTTTAAATTTTTAAAAAAAATGCCTTGTTATAGCCTTACTTTTTATTTTGGGTGATTTTAGTTTTTTGTCATTTTTTGTGCCTTACTGCTTTCTTAGCCCTATTTAAGTATGTGCATTATATTTGCAGTAGTTTTTAGGGTCTAATGCTGGTCCTAACTCAATTTTTTTTTTTTGAAATTTTCAAAAAAAATGCCTTGTTATAGCCTTACTTTTTATTTTGGGTGATTTTAGTTTTTTGTCATTTTTTGTGCCTTACTGCTTTCTTAGCCCTATTTAAGTATGTGCATTATATTTGCAGTAGTTTTTAGGGTCTAATGATGGTCCTAACTCAATTTTTTTTTTTTTTTTTGAAATTTTCCAAAAAATGCCTTGTTATAGCCTTACTTTTTATTTTGGGTGATTTTAGTTTTTTGTGCCTTACTGTTTTCTTAGCCCTATTTAAGTATGTGCATTATATTTGCAGTAGTTTTTAGGGTCTAATGATGGTCCTAACTCAATTTTTTTTTTTTATTGAAATTTTTAAAAAAATGCCTTGTTATAACCTTACTTTTTATTTTGGGTGATTTTAGTTTTTTGTCATTTTTTGTGCCTTACTGCTTTCTTAGCCCTATTTAAGTATGTGCATTATATTTGCAGTAGTTTTTAGGGTCTAATGATGGTCCTAACTCAATTTTTTTTTTTTTTTGAAATTTTCAAAAAAAATGTCTTGTTATAGCCTTACTTTTTATTTTGGGTGATTTTAGTTTTTTGTCAGTTTTTGTGCCTTACTGCTTTCTTAGCCCTATTTAAGTATGTGCATTATATTTGCAGTAGTTTTTAGGGTCTAATGATGGTCCTAACTCAATTTTTTTTTTTTAAATTTTCAAAAAAATTGCCTTGTTATAGCCTTACTTTTTATTTTGGGTGATTTTAGTTTTTTGTCATTTTTTGTGCCTTACTGCTTTCTTAGCCCTATTTAAGTATGTGCATTATATTTGCAGTAGTTTTTAGGGTCTAATGATGGTCCTAACTCAATTTTTTTTTTTTTATTGAAATTTTTTAAAAAAATGCCTTGTTATAGCCTTACTTTTTATTTCGGGTGATTTTAGTTTTTTGTCATTTTTTGTGCCTTACTGCTTTCTTAGCCCTATTTAAGTATGTGCATTATATTTGCAGTAGTTTTTAGGGTCTAATGATGGTCCTAACTCAATTTTTTTTTTTTTTTTGAAATTTTCAAAAAAATGCCTTGTTATAGCCTTACTTTTTATTTTGGGTGATTTTAGTTTTTTGTCATTTTTTGTGCCTTACTGCTTTCTTAGCCCTATTTAAGTATGTGCATTATATTTGCAGTAGTTTTTAGGGTCTAATGATGGTCCTAACTCAATTTTTTTTTTTTTGAAATTTTCAAAAAAATGCCTTACTTTTTATTTTGGGTGATTTTCGTTTTTTGTCATTTTTTGTGCCTTACTGCTTTCTTAGCCCTATTTAAGTATGTGCATTATATTTGCAGTAGTTTTTAGGGTCTAATGATGGTCCTAACTCAATTTTTTTTTTTTTTGAAATTTTCAAAAAAATGCCTTGTTATAGCCTTACTTTTTATTTTGGGTGATTTTAGTTTTTTGTCATTTTTTGTGCCTTACTGCTTTCTTAGCCCTATTTAAGTATGTGCATTATATTTGCAGTAGTTTTTAGGGTCTAATGATGGTCCTAACTCAATTTTTTTTTTTTTTTTTTAAATTTTCAAAAAAATGCCTTGTTATAGCCTTACTTTTTATTTTGGGTGATTTTAGTTTTTTGTCATTTTTTGTGCCTTACTGCTTTCTTAGCCCTATTTAAGTATGTGCATTATATTTGCAGTAGTTTTTAGGGTCTAATGATGGTCCTAACTCAATTTTTTTTTTTTTTTTGAAATTTTCAAAAAAATGCCTTGTTATAGCCTTACTTTTTATTTTGGGTGATTTTAGTTTTTTGTCATTTTTTGTGCCTTACTGCTTTCTTAGCCCTATTTAAGTATGTGCATTATATTTGCAGTAGTTCTTAGGGTCTAATGATGGTCCTAACTCAATTTTTTTTTTTTATTGAAATTTTTAAAAAAAATGCCTTGTTATAGCCTTACTTTTTATTTCGGGTGATTTTAGTTTTTTGTCATTTTTTGTGCCTTACTGCTTTCTTAGCCCTATTTAAGTATGTGCATTATATTTGCAGTAGTTTTTAGGGTCTAATGATGGTCCTAACTCAATTTTTTTTTTTTTTGAAATTTTCAAAAAAATGCCTTACTTTTTATTTTGGGTGATTTTCGTTTTTTGTCATTTTTTGTGCCTTACTGCTTTCTTAGCCCTATTTAAGTATGTGCATTATATTTGCAGTAGTTTTTAGGGTCTAATGATGGTCCTAACTCAATTTTTTTTTTTTTGAAATTTTCAAAAAAATGCCTTGTTATAGCCTTACTTTTTATTTTGGGTGATTTTAGTTTTTTGTCATTTTTTGTGCCTTACTGCTTTCTTAGCCCTATTTAAGTATGTGCATTATATTTGCAGTAGTTTTTAGGGTCTAATAATGGCCTTAACTCAATTTTTATTTTTTTAAATTAATGCCTTACTATAGCGTTTCCTTCGTTTTCATCTCTGTCAGCTCAAGTTTGGTTAAGGGTCATGTGCAGCCGTGATGATGATAGTGGAAGGAAGAGATATGGAGGATGAGAGATTGCTCCACTCATCCTATTCATTTTTTATTAAAAAAAAAACAAAAACAAAAAGAAACACTATGAGCATCGGATTGAGGCAGTCTGAAAAAGACTTCCTCGTGCACAAACCCTATATATTTGGATATGTGATGCTGACAGCGGTAGTACACACTCTGTGAAGAACAAGTAGCCTGACAGAGAGAGTGGTGAAGTCATAAAGTCTAATTATGGCATGTACAGTGACATTTTTATTGTGTTATCTCTCACCTTCCCCCTCATTTTACATTTCCCTCCTCATCCTCCCCACAAACAGGGATAGGCCTCCTGTCACACCAGGGACGTATTCATCATTTGCTCAATATGGTGGCAGTGTGGTCCTGCTCCTCGGGGCTGTGATTAATATGCGTTCTGGCTTGGTTTGCTGAGTCGACATGTCTGCCTGTCGTCTCTCCAGCTCCTACCTCGTGCGCTCACTTCATCTGCCATCACCTCTCAGCATCTCCAATGCCCGCCTCCATCTTCATCGTTCACTCTCACTCACCTCAGTCACAGCCTGTTTATCCATCTCAAGGTTGGCAGCATGAGGGTTGTGACCTCACCTCATGTCTCCAACATTCTCCTCGTCTGGCCCGTCCTTCCAGTCCCCTCGGTGTCTGTGTCGTCTCCTCTCCGTTCATTGTTTCTGCAGTTACTTCTCATGCTTGTTGACATTTTATCCATAATTTATTTTCCTGGTATTGAACCCCTGGGTGTCTCTCCTTTCTCGTTCCCCTTTTTGTAAAATTCTCTTGACATATCTTACATGTTTTTCCTTTTCTGTTGATTTGTTTTCCTGCATTTCCTGTCACCCTATCAATCTCTTGCATTTGCAGTAATTTATTGCTTTCCTGTTTTGTTGCAATTATTTAAATGCTCCTCCCATATTATTTCTTCCTCTGCTCTCTACTCTGTTTAATGCCAACCTAATATCCCTCCCAGCTAACAGGAGCCTATAGCAAACAATGAGTGGTGGTGAAGTAAACTTTGGACATATCACCAGTTCATTTTTGGTCAAATGCACTCAGTTTATGCACATTTTGTCTTCGTACCACAGGAAGCAACCTCTGCACACTCAAGGAGAACATGCAAACAGCACAGGAAGTGTAGCGATCTGCAGGATCGCCTGGAAATAAATTGGGAAATGTCTAGGAATAATAACATTTAAAAAATACTGATTTTATTTATTTTTTTTATTAAGTTTTAGAATGTATTTATTTTTTTAATTATTTTGCACAGTTAAAAAAACAATACATAATGTCAGAAATACAGTACAGTGTAGAAAGAGACAGAAAGCCCCAAGAGCTTAAATAATTATTATTCAAATTAAAACACCAAATTAATTCTCTAACAAGTGTATTCTTTACTTTCACTTCCTCAAATATAAATCTAGTTCAAATAAAAGACATATGTTAAGGTTTCATTTATTCAGACAACTTTTTTTCAGGAAATGTACTTTGATCTCCTCTTCCTCAGAAGTGTCTGCTGATCGCTTTGATGTGTCTTTGACTTCTGCGTAATAATTGGGAAGTCAAGAACATTTGAAGACAAA
The DNA here is from genome assembly GCF_900634775.1 of Gouania willdenowi. Lineage (NCBI taxonomy): Eukaryota > Metazoa > Chordata > Actinopteri > Blenniiformes > Gobiesocidae > Gouania > Gouania willdenowi. The sequence goes on along the minus strand of NC_041060.1, from coordinate 10,869,546 downwards.
AATAACTTGCTGGAATTATTACGCGAAAGTTAGGGACACATCAAAGTGATCAGCAGATGCCTCTGAAGAAGACTGGCTGTTGACAGTTGAATCATGGCAGGAGATCAAAGTGGATTTCCTGCACAAAAAAAAGTTGTCTGAATAAATGAAAGCTTAACATATTATTTAAAAAGAAGGCAAAAAGAACTAGCCGGAGGTATTACGCAGTAATGCAGTATAACAGTTGTCACTTTGTTACAAATCCAGAGTAGACAGGATTAGTGCACACAGTATAACCAACATGATCAAAAAACTTTGGGGTCGCCAGAAATTTGTGATATAACAATGGGGTCATAACAAGAAAAAGGTTGGAAACCACTGTTGTATATATAGGGATGTAAATACCCAGTTACAGACTAAAAGGATAAGCAATGGAGGTTTAAAATATGATTTAAGTAAATAATAAAAAAAAAATAAAAATCCAATAAACCAAAGGCAGCCGCAAAGAAGATGAATAAAACTTACGACACAATAATTTACTGGGCTTGAACACACACAAAACTCTGAAATTAAAGGCTACTTTTTTAATGATCAGCATCAAGAATGGGCTCAAAGGAATTTCTCATAAACAAATGTCTGGAATTGTGCTTCAACTCTGTTCAAAAACACTTTGAAGCATTTTATGGTCAAACAATAAGACATATATTTGATTTTGCTTGGCTATGTTTTTATTGAAGCACTATATTTTTACCGTTTTCGAGTCTGTGCGCCACCATGTTGAAATGACGTCATTGATGACGTAAATTGCCCCTTTCAGCCCAATGAGTTCTATGGGACGTGAAGCATTTAGGATCATTTAGCAGCTTTTTCAGTCAAAATGACAACTTTTGCTGCTTTGGATTGCTCTAAAAATCAGTTAACGTTAAAAAAAGTCGATATAAACTTCTTTTGTTTATCGAAATTTGATAAACTAAATCCATGACCTGAAAAAATCTTTGACCTTAGGGGGTGACAGTTCTAAATCTGCTGTTTATTAGATGGCATGAAAAAGAGAAGAAGAGATCCGTGCATGTAAATACAGGAAATCAGGATCCACCCAAGTTGAATCTGTCTAAAAAACGCTGCTAAATGATCCTGAATGCTTCACCTCCCATAGAACTCAATGGACTGAAAGGGGCGGTTAGCACAGGATTAGTTTTATTTAGGGACCACATGTAATAAATAAATGACCTCCCAACGTCTGCTTTTTATGTGGCACATTCGCACGGGATAACCGAAACCTGAAAAAGTGAAACAGTGTGAGTTGATGTTAAAACAACTTTGCAGGCTTTTGACCACAGCTCGTTGCTGTGTTACTTATAGCGCTAGCCAGCTGTATTAATAGAAGGCTACAAACAGAAAAGAAAAAAAAAAGATTCTTACCGCAGAGTGCAAAGCAGGACGTGATCCACCATTTGCTTCTGATATTGATCCTTCTCTTCAGCCTCTTCTTTTAGTTGTCGTACGTTACGGGCCGATAAGGTTTTGTTGTCCATTTCTGTCCAAATCACAGAGACCCCTATTCGCATTGGATTAGTATTATCACAGGACCTCGGAGTTCAGCAAAATATAGTAGGTAATTTGTGGGTGAATTTTTACTTTACAAATTACTGACATGGTCGATTTGCACAGGATCACAGACATTCTCCGTTATTATTACAAATCGTATGCAGTCCCTAGGTAAAACTAATCCCGTGCAAATAGGGCTAATGACGTCATTTCAACATGGCAGTGCACAGGCTCTCAAACAGTAAAGTAGTCTCATTTTTTTAAAGTTAATTTAACAAATATGGTGTAAAATAAGGCATGGATCTTCTACCTAGGACATTCCAAAGGTTTTAGGCCACATTTGTTAAAACAGTGGAGGATCCATTTAACTTCCTGTGAGTTTTTTTTCTTTTTCTTTTCTTTATTTAATGCATCTATTTTGAAAAACCAATAACGTGCTTCGGGAGTTCTCACATATTGCATAAAGTAAATCAGTGCAGTTTGGAGGGAGGGGGAAAAAAGCGATTCAAGCCATCAATGCATCTCATTTTGTCGCAAAATGATTTACTGTACATCCGTCAGCTTATCATCGTGGCATGTTTGACCAGGGATGCTTTTAGCTGAAATGTCGAGCTTTGTCAATAACATGCTTAGTCACCTGTCTTTATCCAGCAAAGTCACATTGAGATAAAAACAGTTTGCCAAATTGAGCTGCAGCCAAGAGTGCTGAGCTTATACAACTGAACAACGAACAATATTTTTGCATGACAAGTAGATGAAAAGGCAAGAAGCCTCTAGGTGAGATTTTGAATTTGGAAACTGTGTCACCTGCACATTGTTATTGGATGGAGGTTACTTAGACATCAACAAGGAAATAGTAGTATATAGTTTTCAATTTATTAAGCAAAATTGACCAAAATAGCTTAATCTCTCTTTTTTTTTTTCCTGAAACCATTAAAAAAGCAAACCTGGATCAGTATTACAAAAAACCACCTTACCTTTTCTTTATTCTATTCATGTGATTTTCCACAATTAATGAGAGTACCTCCACCAAGGAGGAAATATTTTCAACAGCATTTATTAGTTAGTTAGCAGGATTACATCTAAAATGTTCTTTTACCAAAGATAGACCTTACGCTGTACAATATTCCAAACATTTTGGAGGGGATCTGGTTCTATTTACTGATTTTGGATCAGTTTGATCAATCAAAACTAATTCCTATCTCTCATCTTTGGCGAAAATGTAAAAAGAAAAAAAAATCACATGTTTGTAATTGACTGATTTTGATCAAATTTCAACCAGATCAGATTTCGATAGCACATTTCATCACACAGTTATTAGGATCACCAATCCAGATAACCACCAATACCTGGCAAAGAGGATATTTGGTGCTAGGTGGAGGTTTGCGCTCTCTGACTGCTCTTGTTGACTTATTGTTTCACACAATAAACCACACATGCAAAAAAATAAATAAATAAAATAGCTATATACATTTTCCGTTTATGTCAAAAGAGTCACAGGAACGCTTTAGTTCTACGGCGTGGCTTATGGAGAAGACTTGTCTGTGACCTCAGTTAAGGATAAAATGCAAAATAACCCTCAGATTACATACATACAGTCAGTCAGCGACTATATTCTGCCAAGTCTTATCAACTGATGAATATAAAGTAACCTTGGATACACGTGTGTGTTTTAGTTGTTTGTTTTTTACTTTGCATAAAAGGTAGCATTGAACATTTTAGCCTTCAGATTGATTGGTTAAGTGAGAATGTGTGATTTTAATGTGTGTATGCGCAATAATTTGTGTTCAAAGGTCACAGTAACCAACTATGAAGCTGGGGTTTATTTTGTATTTAAAGCACCTTAAGTCAATATGCCTGGCCCATATTGTGCCATAAGGAAGTGCTAAAACTGCACTTATGCACTAGTGAAATGGAAACTGTTCTACAAATCCTACTGAAAGACAAGATCTGGAAAACAGCAAATTTGAGATAATGGTAGCTGAAAATGGAAGAAAAATAAGGACGTGCGGAAATCAACACATCCACACCTCTCAAAATTGTCCATATCTCAAAAAGTATTCATCCGATGAATCTAAAAATGTACAGTGCGCCAATTAAATAATTAAGGAACATTTGGTAAAAATGTGTTGAAATTATCATCTATTCTTTCCCAGAGGCCCAGTCAAGTGCCAGCATGTTTGATTGCCTCTACCTGGAGCTCTCCGCTTCATTGGACCATGGCACCAACGAGCTGCTGGAAGCGGCGGTTCGGATGGCGAGGGGTGACAGCTTGGGCCCCGGTTGGACGGACGGTGACCCTGGGGCGGGCCGCAGAGAGAGCCTGACGAGTCGGGCGAAGCGCTTCCTGGCTGGGCTGGTGCCGCGCTCATACGGAAGAGACAGGGACCGGGGTCGCTACCGGGAGATGAGCCGCCACCGCGGTAGCAAGATCTTCCGCCAGAAGTCCCGCTCCTGCCATGACCTCAGTGCACTGTGATACACTAACAACGATACACAAAGGAGTAGAAAATACACACTCCTCATGATGAACATGGGCATACACCAAGTTGGACGAGACCGGAGACCTAGAAACAGAATTTTAAGGGTGGAAAATTGCTGTTTTGAACATGTGAAATCTGCAAGTTTGTGAGAGAAAATAGAGTGACTGTGGTAAATCAGCGAGTATTTCTCACCTGATAAGTGCAGACATGCGGAAATTACCAAGAATGATGCTTAAAGTGGCTGAATAAGGAGAGAGAGAGGAGGGTAAAGTCACAAATAGACACACTGATAATGTAGTAGAGAGTATTAGCAATCCTATATATAGCTATAGTTTGATAGCATGCAGATGAGTAGACGATCTACGACACCAAACCCTTTAGGTTTTACTCTTACATTGATCCTGAATAATGTGTACCTCAGTGGCCAGTCGCTAATGCACAATCTAGCTAGTTTTCTCTAGCAATGCCATGTTATTTATTACTAAATCACTCTCTGTCAGTGCGTCTTGGTCAACAGTTTTTTACACCTCATCTTCTTGTTAATGTCTCTCATCGTATACTGTTTGCCCAGTGGTCTCTACATTCATCTGACTTTTTTCCACAAGGGTAAAACAACAGCACCCCAAGCCATATTTCTTTCCGCTGAACGCACGGCCAGCAATCAATACAAAAACAACCCTTTACCAAAAGATGAAAAGCAAAGGATAAAAGGTCAAAGCATCTGCCAAAAACCCACGCACGACCGGACTGAACTCATCGTCTGAGTGACAAAGCGTATGCTTTTGAAGCACTGGAGGACAAACATGGAGGAAAAACCTAATCTACCTGTGCTTGTTGTTTGTTTCCTTCTATGTTTACACTAATGTATTTTTTCTATTTAACAAAAATCTGTTGAGGCTGGCCATGCAGGTCATTAAAAGGGAATTTTCCTGGAATATTTGTGTTGCGTCGCTGACATAGTCTCACTTGTTTGTCACTGTCCGCTGATGTCTTCACTACTAACAATAAAAAAAAACATTTTTTGTTTGACATTCCTTGATGAGTGTTTGGACTTTTTTATCAGATATATGTAACAAACCATTATTATAATGGTAATAAAATGATGGCATCTCCCATTTAGGACCTTGAAACTACAGAGAAAAATGAATGATTGTTAATGGTGCTCATTTTTGCAGCTGCAGCTCTAAGGTCATTCTCTCATTTCATCATTTTTAATCATTTCAATACAAAAGGTCACAAATGAACCATGTGAGGCACACATTCAAACTAATTTACATTATTGAGTTGACAATTCTGAGACAGCGTGCATCAGAAATATCTGCCATACATGCACATGCTGCTAACAGATAGCATGTATGCTAGTTTGTTGGTGGTTTGTAAAATGACTAATTATTTAAAAACAGTTCTATCACTGATCTACAGCTGTAATTATTTTTAACCTTTATCTATTATTATTTTTATTCTTTTTTGCTATTTACAGAGTCTTTTTCTTATCTTTTCTCAGCTTGGGTAACAGTATTATCTTGACTTACTTAGTAACCACTGATGTAGGCCTACTTGGTTTAAAGCTTTGAGTTTACTCTTGCTCGTGTGGTGTTAGCTTTTTCTTCTGCTTGTGTGGTTTAGGTATTTTTTTCTTGTCTGTAGGTGTGAATGTGAGTGACTTTGTCTGTCTTTCTGTGTTTGCCTTTCAGTGGATTGATTACGTTTTGTGACGTAGCCAAACCATTCCACCTATTGTCAGTATAGATCTGCTTTACTGTCTCAGACTTACGGGATAGTCAAGGCAATACTTCAATCGACTGCATGAAAGAAAAAAAAAGAACTACTGTAGTAAATAACACAAACACCTTGTTGCTTTTCTCACTTTGAAAATATTAAAACATGTTTGATCAGGATATTGATTATCAGATCTGTTTAGAGTAGGGATGTAACGATTAATCGTAAGGCAGTTAAAAATTAATTAATTGGTTAATCACGATTGACATCGATACTGAATCGCAGTACTTTTTTTAAACAGCAGACGGCGCTATATATTTATCCCTTCTCTTGTCCAGCAGTGTACGCGGCGGTCGGAATCTCCTACAACTTTCTTTCTGGCCGCATTCTACTCTTAAACATGTTAATAAATGATTCCTTACCCCTTTAGCACCGAAAGAATATCTGTAATATTACGTGAATATCTGTAAAAGTCACATTTTTCTATTAGCTCTGTCTGCTAGCATAGGACTTCATCTTCACTGCAAGAATTTCTGCATGCCAACCGACCACTGGGTTACCAGCGCCCTCTGCTGGTCCTTACAAATGACTTTTTTTTTTTTTTTTTAAGTCCAATTGTTAAGGCACAAAATACATTTTCAGTTGCACTTTTAAAAAGAAAAAGAACTATTATGCAGTTTTGCATTGTTTACTATAGAACCAGAATTTAAATTTATAGGCGTCTTCTTCATTTGTATTATTCCTTTATTTATTTCATTCAAGATTTATTTTTAGTTAAATTGCATTGTTTTGAATAGTTTATCAAGGGATTCTTTTAACAATGAAAAATAAAAGGAAAATAATACAGTATTTTCTGAAGGAGTATTTTTCAGTCATCGTTTGTCTACAGTCCCAATTTGTAAAATAAATCGTGAGAGATACGTATCGTGAACCCTGCATCGCGAATCGTATCGTATCGGGAGTTGAGTGAATCGTTACATCCCTAGTTTTGAGTGATACTAGTTGAATAATTAGATTAATTATTAGATTTAGCATCCAGTAGTCTGAAGCAATCAACTAAGAGGAGCTCGAAGCAGAGCCAGGTATATTGAAAGAATATATGTATTAGCCATTGTCACTGATAAATGCTGTATTAAGAAAATATATGTTGAGGTTTTGTTTATTCAGACAACTTCTTTTCTTCAGGAAATGTTATCACCTTTTTTTTTTTTTTTTTTTTTACCTTGTCTGCACATGCTGTCGAAGGTTAACACTACAAGAAGTGCAATCTTTTGACAGCAATGCATATTTTATTATTGCAATTAAATAAATTTATTTATTTCATTGCATAATTGTGACCGTCACCAGCCCTCCCTAGGGAAGGGTAAGAAATACTTTATTAAAGGGAGGATGTAAAAAAGAGAGGGCAGTGTTACACCAAGGTGAGGGGTTGGAGGGGGGTGGGGAAGTTAACAGGGAAGAGGGATACAAGATAGGATATGGAATGGGTGAGGAATAGTTTTAAGTGATGCGATGTGAAATTGTGGTTGTGTATATTGTGTTTATTGTTGTGTTGTCAAGCCAGTTTGGTGACCAGTGTGTGGTTTAGGAATAATGGTGGTGGCTGTGAACAGAGGAAGAGGTGAGTGGAAATTCCATAAAACAGGTATTTGGGAACAACGTGTCTAAGGTTGAGCCCAGTATGAGTGTTATCCCACAGCCCAAGGCCAGTGCATCCATGACAAATGTATTTCCAAGTACCGCCACTGCAAAACCCAAGAGCCGCCCCCGGGCCCGAAGAAGCAGTCAGGCCAGCAGCAAGAGCAGGCAGCCTAAGGGCCCCCGGCGACCACCCCACGGCCAAGCAGTCCCCCGAACGCCCCCAAGATCCCAAGCCGAGAGGCAGCCATCGCCCCCCCATACACACCCGAGAAAGCCCCAAGGAGCCAAGGACCCAGCGCACCACGCCACTGATCCCACCCCCAACCCCCAGACCCCCCACCCCATCGACCCCCCCACCCCCCCACCCCACCCCCGCGCCCAACCCCCCGAGGGGAGGGCCCAGAGAACTCCCTGCCCGAGGCCCCAGCGGAGGAGCCGAAGCCCACACCCAGCAGACGACCAGAACCGCGCCGAACAGGCAGCCAGTGGGCACCCGCCGGCGAGCCCAGAGCCAGCAGGGGCCCGACCCCAGGCCAGAAGGACCCGGAACGGATGCAGCACCAGGAGCAGCCCGCCCAGGGAGGACGACCACACCCCAAGCCGCATAAGGCACCAGGGGGCCGCTGGGAGTCTCCCCGCCGGCCCCCAGGCACCCCAACCTAGCCCCCCACGGCGCCCAGATCACCCTTCACTGATGCCGCCCGCGCCACGAGCTTCAGTTTTTTTTTTTTTTTTAAAGCCAGGGCCCCCTCCAAGGGCCAAGCCAGACCGCCCCGCCGGGATGTGGCCCCCTATTCCGGCCCCCGACACCCTACCTCACGGGGCACTGCCCAAGCAGGGGCCGTACCAGTAGGTACGCAAGGGCGCGGCACGCGCCACCCGCCCCGAAAGACCCCCGCCAGGACCGGCCCGGCCAGCAGGCCAAGCACCCCGGGCCCCAGGAGCACCCCCCGGGACCAGGACCCCCCAAGGGCAAGCCCCCGGGCCAAGCCCCCCGGGACGCATCCCCCACCCCCGCCCGGGACCCGGCCACGGCCCAGCAGGACCGCACAGCCCCGGACAGCCCACGGCCAGCAGCCCAGGGCCCGCCGCCCCCCGGACAGCGCCAGCCACGGAGCAGCGCCCCCCGCCGGCCCGCGAGCAACCGGCGATCCCCACCGCGGGGACGGAGGCACCCCAATGGCACACATCAAGTGCGGGACAGCAGCCCCCAGCCAAAGATGCCCCGGACCCACCCACCAGTCCGCAAACGGCAGGATAGACCCACCAGGCGGCCGACAGCAACCTCCACCACCGGAACAGCTAGCGCCGCCCCCCAGTAAACAGCATCACCCCGAGGCGCCAAGCAACCCCGCCCCAACCCCGGCGAGGACACCAGCACACCCCCAGCACACCCACCCCCCAAACCGGCGAGGCAGGCCGCCCCGGGCCCGCACACCGCAGGGCCCGCCCCCAAGGCCACCAGGAGACGAAACAAGCACCCAGCCACACCCAAGGGGAGGAAGCACCCCCGCGCCCCACCAGGCCGACACCGCCCGGAAAGACCCCGCAAGGAGAGACCCCAGCAAAGCCCCCCTGAGACCCACCGCCACGCCCGACCGCACCATCCTGATGTATTTTTACTCTAAGCAGTGGCCCAGCCACCAACAGAGGAGCCAGGCCCCCACCGGAGAGGCCCAAATATGTGAACCAACCCACCACCCTGTTATGGTGCCTCTCCATTCCCCAATGGAGAGGCACTTCCCTATCCCCTGTGTGAATGTGTGTTTAGTGAATGTATGGGGTGTAATTAAAAGAAGGGGGAAGGAGGGGAGCGGTGCTCCCCATGCTGCCTCTGTGGATATATGTGTATGTGGTGTAATAGGCTGGAGGGTGTAGGTGAGTACACCCTCCGGGGGGTGGCATGTTGAAGTGCGATTAAAATTGGAGGGATTAGTATGGTAACTAGAGGTGGGAGTGCCGCCCCCACGCCACTACATAGTGACACAGGTGGCGGCCCCCTCCACCCCCAGTCCCACCATCTAGCCCCCCAAGGGTTGGGTATGGGTGTGTGGTGCATTATGTGAGTAGGAAATGTTATCACCTGATGTTTCAACTGTCAACTGTCAGTCTTCCTCAGAGGTGATTGCTATTGAGATCAGGAAGCAGAGCTTTAACATCAACACGAATGAGGGAACAATCTTACTCACCCACACATGAAAGCTGTCAGAAGATGCTTTGATGCTTTCCTTATGAAAGAAACATCAAAGCAAGTGCCAAGTCGGCAACAAAGTTTCAGGGTCACGGTGTGATTTTTTTCATGTTGTAACCTGCGTTTCCGAGGCACACTGAATGTACCATCACTGCTGCGCATTTTGTTTTGAACACAGACTGAAGCCGGGAAGCACATTTGTACCAAAAGTTATAAAAACACAGAGGTCAGCGAGAGCAGCAGCAGCAGCTATAGATGAGATTTATAACACATCTAAAAACTTTAAATCAGGCGTAGAAAGATGGTTAGCTTGACTAGTGGTTTGTAAAGAATGCCGTGGGGCTAAACCTTATACACAAACTGAGGGTTTCACTCTTATTGATACGGCGCCGCTGCTCCCCACGCCCCCACCCCGAGGGAGATTGGAATCAGAGCTCCAGCAAAACTGGTGAGAAAAGTATCAGAAATAATTTTGTCCAAGGCGGTACCCCCTCTACCTGTGATAAAGACATAACTGACCCCAGATCTGTTCTCAAAAGTGTATTTTATTTTATTCTTCAGTTTGTCTTATGGACATTAAATATGACTTAGTGAGGGTCTGTTTACAGCAGCTGTGACTGTTAAGTAATAGTTTGCATCTTTCTTTGCACTAACAGTTGTGAAAGACCTAATAGTGAAAGCCAAGAGCGAAGCGCAGTCTGTCCGTTTGTCTGTCCATCTGTCATTCTGTCAGTATGTTAGCAAGATAACGTGAAAAGGTATAAATTTGGATGACATTTTCAGGAAAATTGGTAAATGAAACAAGGAACAGGTGTGGTAAATGGCAGCTACTTATTTACTATTTACATTTTAGTATCATTTCTTTGCATCATGTTGAATCAAATCATATCACATTGTGTAGAATTGAATCGCCATCAAATCAACATCAAATCGTGACCAGGGGGTGAATCGTATTGCATCCTATCGCCAGGCGATTCAATGTATCGTATCGCCGATAGTGTATCGAGGTATGTATTGACTCATTGTCAGTGATGGAGATTCACTAGCCTACTCAACACATATACAACCTGTCATGTCAGGATTGGTTCATGCTTCAATTCTCCCTTACCAAAAAGAAGTATATCTGAAGTGCATTACTCTAAGTATACTTAATTAGAGTTTAAGTACATTTTGCTCAGTACACTTTTATTTACCAAGTACACTTAGGCAATATGTTGGCAGTATACTTCAAAATGTACTATTTCAATACTTATTTGGACTAAATTGGCTCAATTTCAGTTTACCAAAATCTTTATTTCAGACTGCAAGTAAACTTATAGGTTTACTAATACTATATTAGAATTAGTATTATACAATATAACCCATTTTAATTTAAATGAGCACTTTTTTATAATATACGCTGCAATATACTTTTAACTTGATTTGACAAAGACTTGTAAACTTAACTATCCTACCAATAGACCTGTGTTTGGTTTTTTTAATAAAAAAGTAAGAATTCACACAAAAAAAAAAGGGGTTGCGCTATAAAGCCATTATGGATGTGGGGAGAAAGGCTGCAATCTCTAAAATCAGCACATTCACAATGTACTTCATGGTACACTTAATAAGTATATCAAAAGTTTGAATGCAAGTATGAAGTAAATATACTTGTACTTTAATGTATACATTTCAGTGTACTGCAAGTACACTAAAGCGATGCGCTTTTAAGTATATCTCAATGTATACTTTTTAATTTTCAGTTTAAAATAAGTGTACTATAGACTTCTTTTTCATAAGGGTTAGCGTGATCCTACCATCCTTCCTTAAGTGGTTATTTGTGCTCATGTTGCCCCTGCCTTCTAATACCAGTCTAGTCAATCCACAACCTTTTGTAGAAATAAGCTTTCCAGTCAGAGGGGCATGTTGTTAAGCCTCAGTTGAGGATTAAACATGGATTTTTCTGTTATCCTGGATGTTGTAAATCTAATTTTGTGAAATACCTCCTTGGAGAATTGATTTGATCCAGGGTTTTAAATTCCACAGGTCGTCTTGTCCATTTCGGGGTGCATTGTGTGTTTCTGTGATGGTTTATCTGATTAAAGTGTAGTGTTGAAGTTTTTCTTATTTACATTTTTATATTGACCCTTCTCAAACAGGATTTAGTGGAATGACTAACTGTGGAAACCATTTGCTGCAGATGTGCAAAAAGTGCCTAAAGATAAAGGTAAAGCTCATTTTATTCCATGAGATCTTATCACTTTGTGGGTTTTTTTCAAGGTATAGAACAGCTACATTAGATCTACGGATTGGAGACATTGGAGGGTCCTTGAAATGAAGGGAAACTAGAAACTATACCGAGGGGTTGAAGAAAGAGGGGGAATGAGAGCGATCAAGGCGGGTTGGAGAGATGCTTTGAGGAGTAATGGTTGCCGGGAGACTGTTGTCAAGGAGACCATGAGTCCTAGAGTCCTGTGGCATCTTAAATGTCCTATGTATTTGTGAATATTTTAATCTAGAGGAGGGGGTTTTGAAAATAAATTGTATGTGTTTTTGTTGATTTGCATGATTAGGAAATGACTGCTGGGAACCTTGAGAAAAAGCTCTTCTGGAATTAAAACAAAAGGACTTTCAGAGATGCACAAATGAAATTGATTACATCTAAAGAGGTCAGGTAATGGAAATTATATGAGAGCAACACAAAAGAGGACAAAAACAAGAGTTCGTATATGGTAGAATTGGTTTCTGCAACATCATGTCAGTCCCTCAAATCGTGACGGATCCCCTCCCTCTTCCCTCTGTCTTTCTGTCTCTGACTCATTCTCTGAGCATTCACACTGTTATTTATCTGGAGAATGAATACGTCTCAAGAGCTGAGGAAGACAGAGGGAGTTTAATAGTTGTGAAAGGACCTATTGTGTGGCGCTGAGAGCCCTGAGCCCAACTTGCTTCTCACTTTTCTGACGGATCGTTTTCAGTCAACTCTCTCTGCACAGATAATGAGATGCAGATTTTTCCTGAGGTGTAGGCGTAAAGGTAGGCATGTCGGCAACAAGGTAATATTGATAAATTGGGCTCGACAAGGCAATGTGGAAGCTGCAGAGATGACAGCACTCACTGGTGCGGGCCAACCATACATGACATGCAGAGAGATGCATTAGCCGTATCCCAGGGGAATCCAAGGTCAGTGTCTCATGGGTACATTACGCCGATTACGCAATATACATGCATGAGGTATAATAACAATGGAACTAAATGAGAAGCGAGGATGAGGCCCCGCCCACAGACAACATTGCTCTGATATAGAGGAGCATTTGTGATTAAACCTGTTAACATGGCGCTAGGAGCTGTATGCATTTTCATTGGTGGCAGGTGAGAGGCAGATCAATGCAGATGACGCTTGTTATGCAAAAATATGACAGCAATGTATTACAGTCCAATGACATTGATTCTAGTGTTGGATACACAGTGTAGTCAAGCACGTTTTTTTGAAAAAAAATTGTTCAACCGTTTGCAGAGATGGCTTTTGACATGGTGAAAAAGAAATCAAACAGTGGCTACAAATTAGCCGATTTCCTGTGCTTATAACACATGACGGCAGTCATTTTTCAACTCCTCTTTTTTCCAAAATACTGGCATTTTCCTTAAATGATTACACAAAATGTCCCGAAATTAATTGAAATGTATCAAATAATTCAAGGCACACTGTGTAACATTTGGCCACTCAGGGCGCTAGACTGGTAACTTTCACGCAAGCGCCCCCTAGTGGCCACAAGCACCGCAGCACTGTCGCAAAAATCAACAAACAGCCAGCCTCCCTTGTCTTTTGATTGTGTATGCAGACAGTAGTTGACCTGTAACTTTGGGATAAGGATTGGCTCTGCGAATCCTCATCCCGAAGTTACAGATCTGACTTACCGACTTCCCTTACTAAAGAATCCATGTTTAACTGAACTATCGCGATGACTAGTGAACCATTAACCCATCATGAAACTACCATATTGTGGTGTTTTGGCTGTAAACAGATGCTAACTCGTTTCAGCTGCCCACAGCAATCGAGCCGGGTCAGGAAATGCCCGTATGTTGTGACGTCACGTGGGAACTATATACGTATATCCGAGCCTGTGGTCACGTGACTGCCGTAAATTGAAACTATCTCCGGGCGTTCTCCAGGTCACATGAAATGGTGAAAGACGGTTCGTCTCCTCAAAACTTATATAGTCGGTAATTCAAGAGGGAAGCCCCGTTCGGAGCACTGATAGTGTCAAGCGCTGCATATTGGCCTGAGGAATCATTTAAAATAACTCATATGGATCAAATGGTGTAAAAAAATTGAAAGCGAAGATCTTACAGGGAGTCAAGGGACATCATTTATATGTGAAAGTGCAAAGTGAGGCATGATTGTGCTTGTTTTGTTGCTACAAAATGAGTATAATGTGGTCACAAAAAAGCGTTTTGTGCACGTGACAGCTAAAAATGTTTTTCCATACCATGTTAGAGGCTTCATAGGTTTTCTTCCATTATACATCTTTTTTTTTCTCTTTTCTTTTTTAAAGCTTAATACAAGCCGTTTACACTTTGTGATCTCAACTTTCATTATTGTTAGAGAGCAAACACTGTTAGATCTGATTGTAACTATTGGAAAATAGAAAAAAGCAGCGCAGGGCAATAAATGGAATGTTTACTTGAAAAATACATTTTCCAATTAGTTGTGATCTATTTCAGTGTTATGTACAAATGTTGGTAAATACATCAATCTTAGAAAAGAATTAAAATCCTAACAGAATAACCAAACCAATAACACTTTAGTTTAAAGTGTTTTCTAATAGCTGTAATTCTCGAGACGATGTTGGCCTGAATAATTGATGTGCTGCCAAATTGCCAGAGAGATGCCAAGTTAAAAAAAAAAAAAAAAAACTAACTCATAATGAAATGTTTTTGGCAAGAACCATTAAAGGAACGATAACATTCATGACAACTAAAGGTTTTAAAACTCACACTCACCACGTGTCCCTGTGCATAATCATGAGCCTGTATTCACCTATTAAAACCTAATATAATACGCTCCATCATGTGTGAAGTAGATAAACTGGGTTTGATAAGTCTCTCTCACATCATCATTAAAAATAAAAAATAATGATTGTATGCATTTATGTGTTTGTAACATGGTTTTATGCAATGTTATGTTTTTTTGCTGTTACAGCATGGAGCAGAAATAAGACATGAAAGGATAATCCACTGAAATACTGTATGCAGCATTAAATATTCTATTCCAAACATAAATATCAGCACAATTCACAGGACAACAATACTTTAACCCTTAACCGTAATTTCTAAGAAAAACCTCAAAAATGAATGTATGTAATAAAGTGGGAGGGTTGCACAGTATCCAAAATGCTAGCAGATTTCTTTTATTTTTCAACGCTTCTATTTAGCAATGGTTGTTTTTGGATGTATTGAATTACCTTGCAGATATATATATATTTTTAAATTGTCCCATGAGCACAGGGATTCTTACAGAATACCATAAACTAGCCATGGGCAACTGGCAAAAACACAACAAATGAAAGAAAATATATTAAATGAAACTAAAAACACAGAAAAATAATAAAAACACAAAATGAGATATATACTAAATGACAATAAAAACACAAAATGATCACAAAAAACACAAAATTAGAGAAAAATATACTAAATGACACTAAAAACGCACAAAACGATGACAAAAACACACAAAAGAAGATAAAAATATTACTAAATGACACTAAAAACACACAACATCAAAGAAAATTATACTAAATTACAATAAAAACACACAAAATGAGAGAAAAACATTACTAAATGACACTAAAAACAAAGACAAACACAAAATGACACCAAAACATTACCGAAACACAAAATATACAAAGAAAAGCACAAGACAATAAAAACACATAAAACTATTAAAAAAATACACAAAATGAGAGCATATACTTAATGATACCAAAAAAACCAAACACAAATACACACAAAATGAGAGAAAAACACACAAGCATATTAGTCAGGTGGGTCTATATTCTAAATGCTAACATAAATGTTGATAACTCTGCCATAAACTATTCCACAGATGGAATTTATTCCACAGATTCTGTTTCCTCTGATGGCAGATGCATGACGTTGGAACGTTTCCCTGCTCTTTGTTGTTGTTCCTTCTCTGCTCACTCGCTGCGAGCCATTTCTCCCATTGTGGGGAATCTGCCAAGTGAAGCAGCTCCTCTGCTCTAATCAATGTCCGTCTCCAACACGCCTGACAAAGGATCAGCTCACTGATGCGGAGCTCAAGGATTTTCTAAAAGAATAGATTTCTGTGTTTCCCCTAAAATGAATTACAAAGATTAACTGTTTTTATTATTATTATCACTGCCCGTCGGAAGTATGCATTCATGTGGGAGAACAAGGGGTATATTTGCGGGTGCAAAATGTGGGTGCAATTTTCCTGGTTTAATCATATGGGACATGTGCATGATAAATGTGTTTTTTTTAACTCACAATTATATGTTTTTATTTGGTGTATTTTTCTGTAATGTATGTTTTTTTGGAGTCAATATGTGTATTTGTGTATCTTTCTCTTGTGTTTTGTGCATTTTCTTGTATAATTATTATTTTGTAGTGCAATTCTGCAGTCATTTTGTGTATTTTTTGTGTAAATATTTAGTTTTATGCATTTTTTTGTATAAATATTTAGTTTTGCGTATTTTGAGCCATTTTCATATTTTTGTTGTATTTTTCTGTAATGTATGTTTTTTTATTTTTCAGTTGTCTTTTTGTGCATTGTTTGTATAATTGTTTTTGGTTGCCATTGCAGTGTGTTTCTGGAGTCATTTTGTGTACTTTTTGTATAAATATTGTTTAGTTTTTTGTTTTATTTTACTCATTTAGTATATTTTTTATTATAAATAAATACTGTGTGTGTGTTCCCGTGAAATGTCTGAGACGCTGATAACCAAACTCCATAGACATTGTAGCGCCAATCAGAAAAACAACAAAACAGCGCAAAACTAAATGTAAAGCTTCAAACTACACGAGTGAGTAAGTAAATTAAAGTATTAACTATAAATCGGATGTCTTTTTTTAAAAACAAAAATCATTGTTTACCTTCGAACCGAGTGGTCAGAGCTTAACTTCCAACTGCGACACCACAGAGAATCCGCAGTTTTCCAGATGGAGTATTGAACGGGTTGAGTTCAATACCGACTCTAGTGAAACAGTGCGTTAGTGAGCAATTACACGGACAGTTATATGGTTTAAACAATGAGAAACTTGTCTGCAAAAGACTCACCAGTGGCTGACGTTTCAAATGACCTATTGAAAGAGCTCCCGTTTTTAAGACATGACGACAGCATGGCAGGCACAGAGATGGAGACGGAAGAGGAAGTGGAGTCCGTGACCCGTGACTTAAAGGAAGTTTGGGATCACGGGGATAATTTCAAACCATGAAATATTAACAAATAACTTTTAGCAGTACAAAAACGATTTTAATATTGACTTTTTTTTTTTTTTAACCCAAACAAACTGCGACACAGTGACGTCATGAACCCGGAACCAGAAGTTATGCGCTCACTACCGCGCTCATTACCGAGAGGGCCGTAATCTTAAAATGAACATTTTGATACACCAAATTACTCCAAAATAACGGATACACACTTTGGGCATTTGGAACCCGTTGACTAAGTTTCAGGTTGAACTCTTACCGCGTCGGGGAGATATTTGCTCCAAACACACACGCACACACAGACCTTTTTTGCTTTTATAGATAGATGTGAGCCAAAGGCTGCTCAGGTTTTTCAGTCTATAGCTATTATTCTACTGTGTTTTTTTTTTTTTTTTAACCATATTTTAACCTATTTTCGTCACTTTTTTTTCATCAAAATTCAATGCCTTTTCTCCACATTTGTTTCCACTTTAAAGACATTTTTAGCACTTATAAACCATTTTTCACCACTTTTCCACCTAATGTTGCATATGTCGACTAATTGTCATTTTGAACCTCATTTCATGTTTATTTTATTTTTTTTACAATTTAACCACATTCACCATC
Organism: Gouania willdenowi; assembly: GCF_900634775.1. NCBI lineage: Eukaryota > Metazoa > Chordata > Actinopteri > Blenniiformes > Gobiesocidae > Gouania > Gouania willdenowi. Next base: position 10,851,932 of record NC_041060.1, on the reverse strand, counting down.
TGTCATGCCCATTATTTGCCAGTTGTAACTGGCAAATAATGGGCATAACTAAGCCAATAATGACACTTTGAAACCTTTTTACCACTTTTTCTGTCAATTTCTGTGGTTTATAAAATCCCATTTCACCGCCATTTTTGGTCACTTTTAACACATTTTATTTCTGATAAAAACAAAGATTTCCATCTTTAAGATGACTGAAAGAAATAATCATAAATGTCCCCCCTTATAGATGGCCCTGTCTCCACATGACTGTTGTTCAATGTTCATGTCTGTGTTCAACCACCTTCAGCTACAGTGAGGGTCCCTGGTCTCTGGAACCTTTATTTTGGGGGTCCCGGGCTGAGAAGGTTGAGAACCACTGGTTTAGACGAATGATTTATGATTTTTTTAGGACTTTTATGTTCATCCTATTTTGTTTTGCTCCACTGTAGTAGAGATATATAGGCCACAGAGGTTAAAAAAAAACAATAATAAATGTCCAGTCAGTGGCCCCTAGAGGAGAAAGTGAAAACAGCAGCACAGAAATGCATCATTCAACAATCAGCACCCAATTAGGAAGAACCATTCTTTTTTATTTAACTCTATGATCACATCTATCAATAACCTGATTACACAAAGGTTACAAAAAGGAGAAAATACTGAAAAATGGCTAAAATATCTGGTATTCATTCAAGGATGTCGCTGAACAGCTTCCTTTTCTTGGATTCTCCAGTTTGTATTTCCTGCCAGTGAGCGTGTCTGTGCACAAAGTGAGAAAGAGCAAAATTTGCCCACACGTGTCGGGCAAACTGATCGGACCTCAGCTGGTTTTCATTAGCAACTGGAAGAAGAGGAGAGACGACAATAATTGGAGGCTCCACCTGAGAGCGATGGTGAAATGAAATGAAATGAGTTTTAAAGTGAAAGGCTCCTGTGAGCATTACCCAGCTCCTGTGCGATGGTTTGCCTCTGATTGACCGACGCGCTGCTCCACACGGCTTCAAGTACCCGACTCCCCAACCTGGAGCAGGCCATGGGCACGTACTGACCCTGGGAGGTGGAACAACTCACCCATGAGTACGATATGGGGATATATATCATAGTACTTTATAAAAATCTATCGTACGACATACGACATACAGCCAATAGGACTCTTCAAGGAAAATAGCTGCAAATATGTCTAAAAAATGGAAGTGTTAATTTATCTCCTGCGGCTCTAGAAGGAATATTACTAGTTTTTTGATACACGTGTCAAACTCATGGCCCTTGGTCCAAAACCAGCCCTTTGGAGCATCCAGGAGAAAGTAAAAATTTGTGTTAAACTGTTGAAAAAAACTCAAAATTCATAAAAAATCCTTCAATTTTCCTCAAATTATTACATATAGTATTTCCCTTAATTAACTCATTCAGTGCCAGCCATTTTCAGAATTTCTACCCCCTCAGTGCAAGCCTTTTTTGAGTCTTTTGACTGATAATTAAACACCCACAGAATATTTTGTACTATGACAATCAAAATTCTGAAAAAATAATTTTGTTTTTATCGTGTTTTGTTCTTCTGTAATCCGCAGTTGAATAGAGGCAAGTTTCACACAAATCGTTTGTGACAAAAACTGAGAAAAAAAGCTTTTTCTGAAGGAATATTACTAATATTCCTTAATTGAGAAGTACCATTATTTTGGGATATATATATACATATACATATATACACACACATTTTTTTAGTTTATTTTTAATTATAAAAAATATATAATAAATAGCAATTTTCCATTAATTTCATGCCATTCTAGGAAGAAATACTATATTGGGATAAATATAGTTATTAGGATATAAATCTAGCTATATCGTGATATATAAAACTTTCATCCATATGGCACAGCACTACCCATGAGGATAACTCTGTGATTTCCACCTTTTCATTATGTGTTGAAATGAAATAAAACCACTGACCTCGAGCCTCTTCAGGATCTTTCCCCTGCCTTTGTCGCTGCATGTGGTGATGAGGGCCTGCAGGACGTGGCTTCCTGAAGGGTCCGACGCCATTGTTAGGAGGTCGGCTGGGCTGAGGGACCGGAGGCTGCTGAGGAGGAGCGAGCGCTCACTGAATTTGGCCAGTGCCTGGACCAACCGGGAGCCATGGTAGCAGATGGACGTCAGCGGGACCTGGAAATACCCAGGAAGTGTCACACTGATCCTGCTGCTGTGATAAACACTTAAATCCCATTGTGCTGCACTGCTGATACATCACTGACTTAAAGGGGACATATCATGGTTTTAAATCCTTCCTTTTTACATATAAATCATACAGTTGTGGTCTATATAAAGCGTAACTGCAATGCTTGGGTCTGAATTCCTCATTATTATAGCTCCACAGGCCCCTTTTCTACCCCTTTTCTGATGTGCTTCTGAGAGCAACTCGTTTTGGTGCGGTCTCTTTAAATGCAAATGAGACACTCCATACCCCGCCCCCTCTCGGTTCAACTCCACCCTGTTTGGCCATTTTTGTAGTTTGATAGAAGAGATACGGCTATGTAGCGGTGCATAAACTTTTTATTCAGAGGTTATTTACAAAATGTCAACAACAGAAGACTTGTCCATCCAGCCTTACATGTTCGAGCCAGAGTCGGACCCGGCGGAGCGAGATGAAAATGAAGATGATGAACCTGCAGAACCCTAACAAGTGAGCTAACACAAGCACCGAGCTAACGCTAGCGCCAAGCTAACGTCACGAAATGCATTTTAATACAGTCTTTTCAAAGACAAAAACGTCAAAATGAAATGACTAATGAAAACTTTAGACTTAAATTAAATCACGTAGGCCATATCATCAAGGATCTAAAACGAGCACACAGCGCTAACATATGAAGTCTGAAGACGGTGCAACTGCTAATGCTAACAAAACAATGACAGGGACGTCTTATCATCACACTTTTTAGCGTTATTTACAGCTTACCGAAGTGCTCTGTTCATCGTCTCCAAAGATAGAAGGAATTGAACCCTCAATCAGACAAAGTCTTTCAGCAAATCTTTCTTTATACTGGTGGAGGTTGCTGAAGCAGTCATCCTTGAAGTGCTTCTTGCACACAAAAATGACCTTACCCACAGATGTGGGTACATTTCTATAAAAAATAAAACTCAACCAGGCACTTTGAAAAGGTTCTGATGCTGGGAAACGGTGTAATGAAGTGTGTGGGTTACTACATCCAACAACCGAACATTTTGACTTATCCTCTCGTAACTTCTGCATCCTTGAGCTTGGACTACAAAATCACAGCGAGAAATAAAAATGGCGGATTGCTCGAAGTGTTGGACCTGGAGTCGATGTACTAATTTGGCAGTTCCGCTGCAAATACTGTGACGTTATTGTTCAAAAAACGTAAGAGAATAGAAAAATCAAAACAGATTGAAAAATATGACCAAAACAGAATATAAAGATATCTACGGAGCACCTGAAGAGACTAATTTGATTTTTTCTGTACTTCTAAACACTCTAAATATACAACAAAATGCATTTAAGGGCTAAAAAAGTGGATTTAGCATGATATGTTCATGAATGTTTCACCTCTGTGTCTGTGCTGCCATCTGCTGTCTGAGACTGGTAATACACCTCATAGGTGAGCAGGGACATGAAGAGAGGCAGGCAGGCCACATGTCTAGAGCCAGGCTCAGCGCAGTGGAAAGCCTGGAATATGGTTTAATAACACACACATACATTAAGTAATGCTGTGAGAAGCTGAGTGGTTCCCAACCACTTTTGGATCGTGACCCCATTTTGATATCAAGAATTTCTGGTGACCCTAAGTATAAAAAAAGATCTCCTAGAATTAGTTTTTCATCAAGTTTGTTATACTGTATTTAAAAATACAGAGTTGCCAGTATTAATAAGAAGTTGTGCCAGCTCAGATATGTATAAAATTATTATTTTTAACTAGATTTATACTTGACAAAGTGAAAGTATAGAATACAGTTGTTTAAGATTGTATGTTGTTTAAATTTGTAAAAGAATAATAATTAAAAAATGAAAAAAAAAAAAAATTGTAATCAGTCACCTAATTTGTTTTTTTTAAATCAATTACCGGTACCAGACATTTCAGGCGACCCCTTTTAAACTCCAGGCGACCCCACATGGGGTCACGATCTCAAGGTTGAAAAACACTGAAGTAGCTGCTTTACACCATCAGTTTTACTCCTAATGTGGAAAAATAAATACAAACAGGAAGGATGGAGTGAAGCAGATATCTATCCATACAGGAACAACATGTTGTCATCCTCATTAAAGTTACCAAAATCATGTTTTTACCATTTTGAGATTTTATGTGCAATTCATTTATTTTTAAAATATTTTTAACTATATATATATTCAAAATATATGAAAAAAAAATTTTACAATATAAAAGTAGATTATTTAGGCAATAAAACTAAAAAAAAAAAGACTAGCACTTTAATCGAGTGCATCCGTGATTATTGATGAGTATGTTAGACTGGGGGAAGGTCAAGGGTCTTTGTATTTGGAACTCTACCTGTAAATATGACTCCCCTAATTTAAAGAAAACATTATACAACTCACTTGGAGAAGGCACTGGATCAATGGGGTTTGTTTCTCCACATTCTGTGCACAGCTTTCAGCCAGCTGGACGATCACACCCATGTGACCCGCAGCCAAGATGGCCTCCACGCCCTGGATTAGCTCGTCAAACAGCGTCAGGAACTGTAGTGAAATAAAAAAGATTAGAGAAAATGATAGTATTTGCTAGCTTTAGCTTCATTTACACGTGTGAATTGTCATGTAACAAATTCAACCTTAGTGAATTCAGACAGTTACAATCTTACCATGAGAGGTGGAAGAATTCAGTTTATTATTACATTATTTATGCAGAACAATTTAGAGGTGACAAAATCTGTTAATGCTAACCATGTGCAATAGGGCTATGTGCAATAATATTAGCAATGTGACTATAAACACAAATTAATGCTAACCATGTGTAATAGGGCTATGTGCAATAATATGAGCATTTTAACTATAAATGCATCTGTTAATGCTAACCATGTGCAATAGGGCGATGTGCAATAATATTAGCAATGTGACTATAAACACATCTATTAATGCTAACCATATACAATAGGGCTATGTGCAATAATATTAGCACTGTAACTATAGACACATAAATTAATGCTTACCATGTGCAATAGGGCTATGTGCAATAATATTAGCATTTTAACTATAAACATCTATTAATGCTCATCATGTGTAATAGGGCTATGTGCAAAAATATTAGCACTGTAACTATAAACACATCTATTAATGCTAACCATGTGCTATAGGGCTATGTGGAATAATATTAGCATTTTAACTATAACACATCTATTAATGCTAACCATGTGCATACGGGTTATGTGCAAGAATATTAGCATTTTAACTATAACACATCTATTAATGCTAACCATGTGCATAAGGGTAATGTGCAACAATATTAGCATTTTAACTATAAACACATCTATTAATGCTAATCATGTGTATTAGGGCTATGTGCAATAATAGCATTTTAACTATAAACACATCTATTAATGCTAACCATGTGCAATAGGGCTATGTGCAATAATATCATTTTAACAAAACACATCTCTTAATGCTAACCATGTGCTATAGAGCTATGTGCAATAATATTAGCATTATAACTATAACACATCTATTAATGCTAACCATGTGCATAAGGGTTATGCGCAATATTAGCATTTTAACTATAAACGCATCTATTAATGCTCACCATGTGCAATAGGGCTATGTGCAATAATAGCATTTAACTAACAACTAACCAGACCAAGGGTGGTGTGCAATCATTTTAGCACTAACCAAAGTTATAACCAAGGTGCAATTTCTTATTTAAGACAAAATATTATCACATTTATACTTTAGCACTAAAGCACTTTATCGTCTGCCTTATATTTAGCAGCATTGGTCACTTTATTTCTAGTCTGTCCTATGAGCTAAATGTTGTATTTCAATCTTGGTATTTTATTGTACTGTCCATACTGTCTGATTTAGGTGTTGTTCATGTTTTGTTTGACTTGTCTGGATATGTCACATTACCAGTTTGTACGGGGCTGCTGCTGCTGTCAGCCTCTGTATTGGAAAGTTGGCGATAGGATGGAGAGCCAGGTTGACCAGCTGACCCCTGACATGGTTCTTGTAGATGTCCCTGAGGAGCGGTTTGTGAGCCAGCTGTATGATGGTCTCTATCAGGTGACTGGAGGCCTGATCTTTTAGGAAGACCAATAATGGGCTGGAAAAAGATTAAAAGAAAGAACATACTGTATACTGTACTTGAGTAAGTATGTTAGAAATGTATCGATACAGCACAATGAATAAATGAGTTCATGGACACTAACCTGACTCCTGGGGCAGCGTTACGACTGGTCAGGAACTCCATGATGTGTTTGAGGAGTTTTCTGCACAGTTTGGGACGTTTTCGGTGACACACATTCAGCATGGTCTGAAACACTGTGCTGGCAACGGCATTGGTTACGCTGACTGCACAAACAATGAGGGAAAGAAACCATACATGTACGGTAATATCCCTTGGCACAGAACAACGGAAATCAACACACCATAACATCTTTAAAAAACACTTTTTTAAACATTTAAGAACTTTACCAATAAAATGTAAAAACATTACTAATAAAATGAAAAAACATTACTAATAAAATTTGAAAATTTTATTATTAAATAAAAAAAGTTTCGAATAAAAATACAAAACTTTACTAATAGAAGATTAAAAACTTTACTTGTAAAAATGTTGAAACTTAAAACGTGAAAAGGTTGCTAATAAAAATTAAAAACTTAAAAAATAAAATGTAAATTCTATAATGTAAATTCTAAACTTACAAATACAAATTCAAAATGTACTAATAAAAATTCAAAATTGTAATAATTAAATTTAAAAACTTGAAAAATAAAATATAAAAACTTGAAAAATAAAATATAAAAACTTTCCTAAAAAATTTTTAAAACTTTACTAATGAAATTTAAAAATGTGAATAATAAAAAATAAAAACTTTGCTTAGGAAATTGAAAAATAAATAAAATGTAAAAAATTATGATAATTAAATAAAATTGAAAAAACTTTATTAACAAAATTTAAAACCCTTAATAATAAAACATTATCACATGTCTGAGGCTTTGGGATAAATTACGCTGTGACATAAATTAGAAATGTTTGCTTCCACCAAATAGCTCTGTCACATTTTTAAGCACACACTCACACTCTGTCTTCACTTTTCTCCTCCTAGTGTGTGAGCGTTGGGATGTTTCACCCCTTAATATTATCTCTACATATGTCACATGTACATACAGTTGTGTTCAAAATTATTCAACCCCCACTGCAGTGAAGTGTTTTAGCAAGTTTTAAATTTATTTTTATCTTGTTTTTAATCAGATCAAATAAGGACTTGTAATATAAACAAATTCCATTTAAATTACAACCATTTTTTGTTATATACCAAAAAATTTCTTTTTTGTGATTTCCTCACTGACAAAATTATTCAACCCCCTAAAGATTTGACCCCGTAAAGACCACTCTTTAGAACAGAGGTTTCAATCAGGTGTTAAAAACACCTGTAGATGTGAACAGAACCATAACGAACAACAATTCAGCAGATTTGAAAGGCCTGCAATGCTCGGCTCCTTCTAGACAGTCAATGGTGTCTTTGTAACATGGTGAAGCCCAGGAAATGGTCAAAGAAGTCAAGAGAGGAGGCAATTCCTCTTCATAAGCAAGGACATGGATATAAAAAGATCGTAAATACATTAAACATTTCAAGAGATACAATTGGAAGCATAATTTGCAAAGGCACAGTGGAAACGCTACCTGGACGCGGCAGAAAGAGGACGCTGTCGGCAACTGCTGTCTGGGACCTGAAGCGAAAAGTGGAGAAAAATCCCCGGGTGACAGCTGAGGAACTGTGACAGGACTTGTCAGAGGGAAGGTACCCAAGTTTTGGCCCAGACAATAAGGCACACGCTGCGAAATGAAGGCCTCTGTGCCAGAACTCCCAGGCACACCCCCCTGCTGACTCCAAAGCACAAGAAAAGTGGACTCCAGTATGCCAAAAACCTCATGGACAAGCCACAAAGGTTTTGAGATACTGTTCTCTAAAGCGACGAGACAAAATTGGAATTATTTGGGCCTATGGATCGACAATATGTCAGGAGGAGGAGGAAAAATAAGCCCAATAAAGAAAAGAACACGTTGCCTACTGTGAAGCATGGTGGGGGGTCAGTCATGTTCTGGGGCTGTTTTGCTTCTTCAGGTACAGAGCTTGGTTGCAGACGAAGGGCTGGAAGATTCTGGAGTGGCCATCACAATCGCCTAACTTAAATCCCAGAGAACAGTGATTCTCAACTGGTCTCACCCTGGGACCCACATTTCACCACAGTCATCACTTGCGACTCACCTTTTTTTTTTTTTTTTTTTTTTAAATTCAACCAACCAAATTTAGTTTTTCAAAAATAGCTCTTGACAACACACATATAATCTTTTTTAAAACATAAATCTATATATTTTCCTGTGCAACATGAATTTAACAGCATGCCGGTCAAAAGAAAAGTTTCTATCAAAATAAAAGACAAGTCCAACATGAGAGACATTAACTAGGCTATTTATTTATTTTTGACAAGCTGTCCGCGACCCACCCAGTACAGGTCTGCGACCCACTTTTGGGTCCCGACCCATTAGTTGAGAATCGCTGTCATAGAAAATCTCTGAATTTGAAGAAGGCAGTTGCAGCATGCAAGCCCAAGAATGTCAATGAACTGGAGAAAAGTTACCAGTAGATCGCTGCAAGAAACTTGTATGTGACTAAAGGGTTGAATAATTTGGTCAATGAGGTAATCACAAAAAGGACAATTGTTGGTATATTCCCAAAAAAAAAAAATGTTGTAATTTAAGTTTCCTTTAAGTCCTTATTTGATCTGATTATAAACAAGATAAAGAATAAATGTCAGACTGGCTAAAACATTTTACTGCAGTGGGGGATGAATAACTTTGAACACAACTGTATATCTTTGCACTACTAAAGTCCACCATCCCCGTATATACTGTAGTGTTTACCTATGATGGCATCTGCAGACAAGGGAAAAAAAACACTTAAAAGTTTTTTTTAAATTTACACCAGATTTAAGTTGTTTTAACAATATCAAGAATTTTTTCAATGTAAAGCGACTTTTCAGTGTTTCCATCATTCTTTCAGTTAAATCCTTTGAGATTAGGATTAAAAACAAAACAAAATAACAGAATTTTTAAGTATTTGTGACGCATATTTCTTTTTTTTTTTTTAAGGATTTTTTTGGCTCTAGTGGCCTTTATATGACAGTTGCTTGACAGGAGGGGGGTGAGAGAGAGCAGGGAATGACACGCAGGAAAGGGTCCGAGGCCGGGAATCGAACCTGGACCCGCTGCAGGTGAGGAGCTACAGCCTCCGTACATGGGGCGGGCGCTCAACCCACTGAGCTACACACCGCCCCGTTGTGACGCATATTTCTGTCACGGCCTGGGTTTGTTTGGGGTATTTATACTGTCTTGGGTTGGTAGTTGGTATCTCCTGTAGTCAGAAAATTGTATCTAACATGTCAACTGGTCAAAACACGAGTCATTGCAGGCTTGTGTCACAAAACGCTGTCCACTAGTGTCATTATTAAGTAGGATGACACGGCAATAATACCTTACACAGCCAAGACGTGAACTTCCACCTTCTGCTGAAGAAACAACAGATACAAAATGATCAAGTTTTAAATGATAAAGGTAAATTAATGTGTTTTAGCTGTCTGAGGATCACACACTAACACACACACACACGCACACGTACGCGCACACGCACATGCACACACTTTCAAAGCAATTCAATTAAATAATACTGGCAAAAGCTCAATGTAAGGGTTCCTGCAGTGGCTAATTTCTCCACTTCTCTTTAAGAGTAATTCTCTGCAATTTAAAGCCTCCATCAGAGTAGAGAGAGAGAGAGAGAGAGAGAGAGAGAGAGAGAGAGAGAGAGAGAGCATATGTTAAAAGACAAAACAGGATATTTCCTCTCGTGCCTGAGCCAATGCAATCGCCTTAAAGTCAACTGGAGTTTTTCCTGCAGTGTCAGCATTTTCCTTGAGGTCGTCCATTGATTTTTATTCATTTTTTGTTCTTGCACAGCTTCATTGTACTGTATAAACTGTGAACCCAATCTCCATCACATTTGGTTTTGAAAAGCCGTCCTTGGGCACATTCTCGTCAGTGAAGCCTCACAGGAAGTGTCAATAAAAACTAAAAATGGGTTTAAAAATCATCTTGTGACACAAACACTCAGTGCTTATTTCCCCTCTGCCACTCCTTTCCCAGCAAACCCACACTTTAAACTAATCCATCTGATTGAATACATTAATAACAGCAGAGCTAAAAGCAACACATATTCACACATTATTTGTGCGAGGGCTAAGAAACAAAGTATTTTAGGATGACAAGCTTCTGAAGAGAAATCCACTCCATTATTCCTGCTAATCATGTTCAGGATTGAAAGGGCTGGACATGATCTCTTCTTTATCAATGGGAAAGTCCAGTACAGACTGGAAATGTCCTCGGACAATGAAACCAGCCCTAAACCAGCTTAATTAATGATCTGAGTTCATTTTTATTAGAGACATGAACACAAACAGCAGTGTATTTACCACAATGAGAAAATAATAATAACTAGAATATTTGCATTTCCTGAAGAAAATGCAAGTGAGGATGCAGGTGCTGGCACGAGTTGCACTGCTTTAGCTTAGCATTAGCCTAGAATTAGTTAAGGTTGAAATGGGTTGAAAAGATTAAAAAAAATGAAATTGGTTGGAAAAAGTTTTTTTTTTTAAAGTTGAAAGAGGTTGAAAAACTTTTTTTTAAAAAAGTTGAAATCGCTTGAAGAATGGCTGGGGGTGAAGGGGTTAAAAGTTGAAAAAGATTAAATGTCCAATAAAAATGTATGGGAAAAAAATGAAATAAGTCAAAAAGTTTAAAAGTTAGAAATTATAAAAAAATACAAGCATAAATCTCTATAACTTTCAGAATATTTTGATAGCTTAATTGTCAAAATCTGACCAACGGTGTTGGAGGAGTTAACGCAGACAGAGGAAAAAACACATGTCTCCTGCATCCTCACTATTGTTATCCGTTTTTTCTAATAATAATTAAAAAATACCAAAAAAAAAAAAAAGCAAAGAGAGAATAAATGGTTACAAAATCCTGAGAGTGAAGCCTGTACATGTTCAAAAAAGAGTAGGAGGAAGTATTACCTTATGTGATCCTACCCATTGAAATATCTAAAACTCTACTTTATTTTGACCGTGGCTCAGGTGGTAGAGGGGTCATCTTCTGATTGAGAGGTTGGGGGTTTGATCCCAGTCCAAACCTTGCTTTAAATTCAGAATCTTTTTTTATTTCCACAAACGAACTGTTCCACAACCTGGTACCGCTTACTGACAAGCAGACACACAAATGTTTTTTTTTTTTTTTTGTCATTTGGTCTCGTAAGTTATAAGTCTAAGTCTCAGCCTTTTCATTAAATAGTTTCTGAATCATTTTTGGGAAAAGATTTTTTTGTGTGCTTTAAATACTATTTGACTTCTTTGAAAAGCTACATTTTCTGCTAATGTGGATAATTTGTATTTAGTGAATAGCGGCTCGGTGTGGTCCAAATACTGTTTCCTGCTTTAACGACATAAAGTATTGCTCCTTTTTGAAGTGAAACTAATGATTGTAATCTTGTTTTGTAGTTTTTTTCCCAAACTTCTGCACAGTGTGTGAGACATGGTAATACTATTGTACAATAAAGTGTGTGGCGTGCGCTCTCATTTAAAGCATGTCTTGCTCTGTTGAGCACAGCTATACTTTTTGAAATGTTCTATAACAATAGGAAATCTAAATCAGAGTATTGCAGCCTACAAAGGGTGCTCAGCACTGATGACTCACGGTTCACATTCTCCATCAACGTCTCCGTCAGGCTTCTCAGCTCGAACCAGAATGAGGTGGGAGTCTCAAAATCAGTGAGTTGAGGAGCGGCGCTGCGCTCCTTTGCACCTGGTTTAAAATTAAAAAAAAGATGGCATTAAAAAAGGCGGCTGTTAAATGTGCCACGAAAGTTCAACAATCGTTAAAAAGCCTCAGGGAGACAAAGGCTCCACTTCTGTTTTAGAGAGACGAGCTTCTTTCTGATAAATGCTTATTACAATTAATTCCTGCAATTTATTTCAAGATTTTGATTCTTTTATACATATAACATTTAAACTTCGGTTCCTGGGGACGTAAGTTATCAAGATTCAAGATATATCAAGATTTAAATTTTGCAAAATTTTGCCTGTGAAGATTAATTTTATTTTGTAGCTTAATTTGAATAAAAAATACTCGTTTTAGGAGTCGCTGCTTTGGCTACTTCTCAGAACAGCATGAAAAGTTAGATGTTTGTTCATAAATGTGCCCCTGTGGCATTTTGCATCAGCAAATTTAACTCAGAATTGTCTTTCTGGTAAGACTTTATTGAGTTACAAATATTGAGATTTGTATAGTTTATATCGCCATTTTGAGAGAAAAAAAATCCAGATATGAGTTTTGGTCTATTGGTGCATTAAACTCACATATGTTCATTTTAGAGCTGGAAACTTTGAAAGTCAGTCCACATTCAAGTTTCCAGAAGCAGAAAATATTCTAAGGCATCAAAATCCCTTAGTCAGTTTGACTTCCTGATAAGTACATACTATATTTTATGGTCATAAAACTTCAAACACAAAAAAAAAAAGTTTATGCTTCAAAATGTTAGTCTTACAGGAAAAAAGCTTAGCAAATAAGAATATAATCTGTGATATAATGAAAAAAATATTTTTAACAAATTGCAATAATTGCGGTAACATATGCATAGCACATAAATGCCCGGTCACTAGATGTCAGTGAACTAGGAGTGTGACGATATCTCGATGTTTTTCCGCACGATCGATTATCAATATGCTCCCGCTAAATATCATGAAAAAAATTAAATTTTTCTTTTTTGAAATTTTTTTTTTTTTTTTTAAACCTTTTCTGTTTTTTCACTAAAATGTACAGGTACGTCTTCACAGAAATTCTGTCACTGTTTGTTGAAGGAACCAATATATTGTTTACTGGAATATTGCACTATAATGGTGTCACTGGTTCATTTACATTGGTATGTTGACACTTATTTACAGAAATGTTGCACTAAAATAGTGTCATTGTTCATAGGACACTTTTTGTCTTTCAGAGATATAAAATAAAAATTTTATTTTTTCACTTAATCTTTTTTTTTCTGATGTCATTGATTGTCACAGATTGATTTCTGACCAATATATCGATAATCGCAGTATCGTCATATCGTGAGATAATCGTTATCGTGAGCTTTGTATCGCATACCGTATCGTGAGGTACCCAGAGGTTCCCACCCCTACAATGAACCACATCAGACCTTGTTAAACTACCTCACTACTAAATGCATTTTAGCTTGGAAGTTAATTGCACTTTATTTTCATAAAACATACTGGGCACTTTAAAAAAAAAAAAAAAAGAATTTAAGAATTTAACATAATCAGAATCTGTTGTAGAATAAAAAAATTAACTTTATTGAAAAATGTAATTTGGCAGTTTGATAAACATACCACTTGTTTTGATATTGGTAGTTAAACTACAGTTAGTTACCATTTACTTGTTCTCGCAAGTTAAAAAAAATTTGTGAATCGTATTGTCAGCCTCATGGCAATGTACACCCCTACCTCAAACCAGCAAACACATTTTTTTTAAAGTTCATGCTTCAACGTGTTAGTCTCACAGGAAAAAAGCAAAGAAAAAATCCAGCACATTCCCATGATGCTAAAATCTGTATTTGGGACAGTTTTGGTCTCTTTTACCTGCACGGGCCTCTGTACGAGGTGGTCCGATGCAGCCTCCAAGAACATGCAGGAGTGTGCGGACGACGTGTGAGCCGTGAACGTGCGTTATAAACTCTGCGGCGTGGTCTCGCACTGCACGGCTTAGCGACAACACCTGGACCTCCAACAAGCTGGACATCTCCTCCTCTTCCTCAGTGCAGGCAGAGGACTCTGAGAAAAACAAGCACACAAATAAATAAAGATAAGAAGTTTGAATCTTCATTAAACCTCATTCTGAATCTGTGGCATCAACCTACCCGTCCACCTGGACATCTGTCTGACTGCGCTCTCCACCACGTGTCCCCCACATCGGTCACAAGAAGCCACCTGAAAACCTGAGCCCGTTTCTCCTCCGAGTTCAGCCAACACTTCTCCCACCTGTTCGAGGTTGGACATGGGGAGCAGCCGCTGTAGAGTAATACTTCCTGTCTGGTCCGTGGTCACCAAGGGGGCTTTCCCCTTCACCTCTGACAGGACGTTGCCCACAAACATCTCTAAGGACAAAAAGGAGAGATAAAACACAGGTGAGAAGGAAGCAGAAAAGGCAGAGCAACCTTTAAGGTACATGTTTGTCTACAATACAGTGTGGATGCCTTAGCCAGTGGTTCTCAAACTTTTCAGCCAGCAACCCCCAAAATAAAGGTTCCAGAGACCGGGTACCCCCACTGTAGCTGAAGGTGGTTCAACACAGACATGAACATTCAAGAACAGTCATGTGGAGACAGGGCCATCTATAAGGGGGAATAAAGGGGAGAGCTTTATGGGGTCCATCCATAAAATCAGCAAAATGATGGTCCACTGTTCTATGAATCTGTGATAAACACATTTATTTATTTATCTGAATAAAATCCACTGTTATCTAGGAGATGATTATTATTTGGGCCATACTATACAAATGTAAATCCTTGTTTAAATCAGAAACATAATGGGTTAAAAGTGATCAAAAATGGTGGAAAAAGCTGTGAAATGGGATTTTGAAAACCTCAGAAGTTGGTTAAAAGTAGCATATTAGAGTGGCCAAAAACAAACAGAAAAAGTGGTAAAAACGGATTCAAAGTGTCAATATCGGAACAATTAGTTTAAACTGGCCAATAAGGGGCATGATAAATTGTGAATGTGGTTAAAGTGGCAAAAATAAGCGTGAAATATGTTGAAAAGAAGTGACAATAATGTTTCAACATATGCGACATTAGCTGGGAAAAGTGGTGGAAAGGGTTTAAGTGCTGAAAATGTCTTGAAAGTGGAACAAATGTGCAAACAAGGCATTGAAATTTGATAATATAGCAAACACGTGTTAAAAAGAGCTAAAATATGGCAAGAAAAAGTGATGAAAAAAGGTTAAAATATGGCAAGTTTGGTGGAGATGCATCTGACGACCCATTCCCAGTGTCTCACGACCTCAAATGGGGTCCTGACCCCAAGGTTGAGAACCTCTGGCCTAAGATAGCGTAGCATAGCAGAAACAACTCACCTTTCTCCTCATCGTCATCAAAACCCTCACTGAGTCTTTCTCCAACACGGCGGAAATATCCCACACTGAGGGGGTCGAGTCGTTTCCTTCCTTCTTCCTGACTTTTCTGTTCTTCTTCACTTTCCTTCTTCTTCTCTCCTCTTCCTCCATCTTCACCATTGGACTTTCTCTTCTTTCCTTCTACTTGCTGCTGCTTCTTCTTTTTCTCCATTTTTGCACGCTTTGAATAACATGCAGGTTATGGATAAAGGGCTGAGGGTCAGATAAGCAGCTTTGTCTGTTTATCTTCTTACTGAAGTGAAAAGACCAAATTAAACACAGTGACATTTATAACTGATAATTCTTTATTTAACTTATTGATTATTTAAAAGGAACAATGAACATTAATAAACAGACATGCTGTAAATGAGGCAGAGTTAGCCGAAAGAGGCTAGTTTTCATCTGGTGACACTGACTAGATCTTAAAAGGTAAAGTAAAAATGTAAAAGGTATTAAAATACAATACAATACTCTCAGAATTACCACACAGTAAACAGGAACACAGTTCAAACAAAACAGTTAATCCATACTTAACACAAGAGAAACAAACAATGTACAAAAATCAATATATAATATAATTTGAGATTTAAAAAAAAAAAAAAATGACTTGATGTTTTATCTTTGAAAATGTAAAAATTGCCTACAACATACCACATATATTTCAGTCCAAAATGTCATTATTTTTTTCTAAATTGTTTCATTTCACTATTAGGGCTGCAATTGTGATAAAAATGTACATAAACTTATCAGGTTATCAAAAAAAAAAAAAAAAAAAAAAAATGTCCTAAACGGTGTTTCTGGGTTATTTTCTGTCACCAAAATACAGTTGTTGTGGTTTTTTTCTCAATGTGAAAGAAGACTGAAAATATGCAAATTTGTCAACATAAAAGGTTATAAAAAAGTATGAAAATTTCATTTCGATAACATTTTAAAGATTTAAAATCTCATCTTACATCATGAGAGTAATTAACGTAATGGCAAGATAAGTAATTACAAGAGCAGAAAACGACTTCGATTTTCAACCCCTAAATAAAGGACTATTTGTTACCAATTTTGCTGAAAAATGTATATGCTAATCTCCTGTGTTTAACAATCACTTAAAGTTATTTAAAAACCTTAAAAAAAGGTTTAATAGCAAACTCACGTGTGAGATCTACAGTCCAAACAGCAACGTCGCGTTGTCGACGCATAATGATGACGTAGGCACAAGGAGGGTCTGCATGACATTATGCCAGTAGAGGGCAGCAGCGTCATTTTTAGAAGAAAAAATAAATAAATAATGTGCTGGTGACTCAGTATTCGCTACTCAAAAGTGATGAAACTCTGAAAGTGCATGATTTATCCCCCAACAATTGAAAAATGTACAAGCTTCACCTTATTTTGAACTGAATTGACACACCAGTGACGTTTTTATTTTTGTATTGTGCAAATCCAGGAAAATAATAGAGTATATTGTTCACCTACATAGAGTAAAAATGAACCCTAATTATAGGCCAAATTTGAAGGAGTGTTAGTTATGTTCTAAACTGTTATTTTCACAATCCAAAATGGCAATATTGGTGATACAATCATATTTTTCATATATAAATCATATTTAATCATACCAAATAACTTGTATCAGTGAGCAATGCAGGTAAATTTGCAAATTTCCACAGCATGTTTTTTTTTTTTTTCATTGTAAGAGGATGTGCATGTCATTACACTACTTTGTGTAATGGGTGAAATAGGAAACCACAGAAGTGCCAATGTCAACCAATTCAAAATTCAAATGTATTAAAACCATTTTTGACAACAAAAAGAGGCAAACATTTGTGGCACCCACAATACTACACTGATAATGCAGTTATGGGGATTGTCGCACTGGTTTTGTGACTATGCCACACATTGACAAAGACAGAAAAATGCCACACAAAAAACTTAATGAGAATTTCTGTTTGTTTTTTGTTTTTTTATTTGATTTATCCTAACTTTGCCAATATTGGTTTAGTAGGTCTGCAATGGTAGTAATTGCCCAGAAAAGGGATGAAAAGGGAATTGTGGACACATCAATGCCTTAAGCTTGACAGAAGGAAACAATGTATGTTGCTATGGATACGGCAGAAATTACAGGCACAGACAGGCTTTTGCGTCGATGAGAGGAATTATGATCACTGTAAGAAAAATAACACAAGGAAATTGATAAGATGAGTCTGAACTAAAAAAAAAAAAAAAAAAATAGACGTCTTATACCCTATAGCCTACTACACATACTGTATATAGATAAAAAACAAAAATAGTTGGCAATATGAAAAGCAAAAAAAAAAAGAGCATGTTTATTGTATAGTGGAAAATATGACGTACAAAACTTCACAAAGTAAAGTTTAAAATCTTTTTTTTTTTTTAAACAGTGAGAACAAAGATGCAAGCGTTGAGCACTGATTGCTCACAAGCTCTTGAAAAGCAGAACTTGTGTTGGTTTCATTTATTTATTTTTGGTAGCTTAGTTGGGTCAACTGGATGTGAAAGTCCTGTTGCCTCATCTAAGCTTGTGACCTGGATGACCGAGAACCTTCACATTCATTTACTTATGTTCATCTCCACGGTAACAACACATGATTCAGCTCCTTTACAGCAAATTGTTACCAACACTAATGACAAATGTGTGTGTTGCCCTCAGTGCATTGCAAAACACACTCTGCATCTTACGTCACTGATAGGAGTAGAACAAATGTGGGCATAGTCACTGTCTGATAGTTAAATGACTAATTCATCCAAATAATGACATGTTCTTCACACACCTTTTTAGTTTTATCTTAACATTTCAGATTTGTTGAACAATTGTAGAGCTACACATAGAAACGTGCTAGCCAAAATGCTATATATAGCCTAGCTTA
Organism: Gouania willdenowi; assembly: GCF_900634775.1. Taxonomy (NCBI): domain Eukaryota; kingdom Metazoa; phylum Chordata; class Actinopteri; order Blenniiformes; family Gobiesocidae; genus Gouania; species Gouania willdenowi. Next base: position 10,833,625 of record NC_041060.1, on the reverse strand, counting down.
AAGTCTGGAAACAGATGTGGGCTACAATTTATTTTCTAATTAAAAACGTGTAATAACTTGCTTATTGTTGTAATTAATAATGCTCGACTTCACATTCCTTTTCTATTTAATTTATGTGCAAGATAGCTAGGCTAGCATGTCTAGCAATAAGAAGAATTAGCCTGGTAAAATGTTAATTATTACAAATGTCTGCTAACAAATGTGTTATAACAACATTTTGTTGTAAGTTTACCATACTTTCTTTTCCATGAACAAACTCTTGCTTTTCTTTAGATGATTGGCTCCCAATCTTGTTTGTCTCGTGTACCCCATTCCCATTTTTGTCAAATCATGTGCACCCCCTCTTCATCTCATAAGTACCCTCTCCATAAAAATTTCATATGCTATTTCATTTGTGGACAAATCAGGCTCTCTAAACCCCTAAATGTGTCTTGAACATTGGTTCCCTATGCTTAATATACAAATTCAGAACAATGAGTGAAATTTAAAGTGCAATTTAGTTAAGCTACAACTTTTATGTGATTACTGTACTTCAATAGTAAGTAAATATAGTTTCCTTTGTAAAATGTAAAATGTAAAAATCTCCAATTGTCAGAAGTGTGATAAAATGACTTGTTTCAATAAAGTACAAAAAAATACAGTTGTTTATTGAGCAATAGTACTGTTAGATTGTGGTGAATTTGTCAAAAAAACAAAAAAAAAAAACACTTATTTTTAAATGGATTGTTCAATCTTTCCGAGTACCCCCTGCCACGTCCTCCTGTACCCCTGTTTGAGAACCACTGCTTTAGCCCTATTACTATGTTTATTCTAACAAATCGTGTAGGCTATCGAGATTTTCACGCAGACACACGTTTTGCTCAGAATTCCTTGACATAGACATGTTGACAGGAAATATTTTGTTTATTTAACAGTTTTGTCTTTCTGTTGAAATCTTTCTCTAATTTTATTTCTCTCATTTCTATAGCACTTTGATTGTGCACCAAATACTCCGAACACGTCAAAGAAACTTGTTAATAATTGAAGAGAGACAGGTCAATGCACCACATACCCCAAATATTCTCACTGGCACTCCTTGACTTGGCAAACAAACTACTGTGTGTGGGTAATGTTGTAAATAAAGTCATTAGCTATCATACACAATCAGAAAATTACCCATATAATGTGTTTTTTTTCCCCCTCTACTTTCATTCTTTTTTGTTTTGTTTTGTAGAAAGTGCTTACTTTAATCCTAATGTGTCTCCCACCCACAGGAAGTTTTCCTTGGCCTTGCTACTGCCTGTTTGGTTTCCCACATACAGTATGCACTGCTTTGGAGAACCCTGCAAGTGTCCCTGTTATTTATCATGCTGTCGTCAAGGCGGCAACATCAAAACAAAGCCAAACATATACAGTATAGTGTACATTTTTCAAACAGTTAGAGCTATGACATAAACCTAATGTAGCCTATATATATTAAACAGACAAAAAGCTGAGACATGACTGCTGATGTATTGCTTCGACTCTTGAAGTGATTTAGATCAGATTTCAAGAGCAGAAACTGATACATATATACATATATATATATATATATATATATATATATTGTATTGTATGCAAAGAGTGGTTCTTAATATACTGAACCAAATATTTTAAGTGCACAAAAAACATAGTGGCTGAACAAATATATATTAATTAATTTGTTGTTGTTTTACAAATACAAGTCATTTTTTCACCCTCGAGTCATTTTTAAAAAATATATAAATTTGTTTTCTGCTGCTTTGATTCTAACATATTACTGTTAGTTTCATGTCACAGATGTTAGTTCTACCTCACGTTTTCAGTGAAACGGTCCCAAACTTTTGAGACTTTAGGTTGGTTCTTCTTTTGTTGCTCAATTCTTTTTCACAACGTAAATGGTGAAGCGACACTGCACCCAGCAGTTCGTGTACGGTACTGCAGCAAAAATGAAGCAGAAAACGGCCGCCGGCCTGTTTTTATCATGAATTTACAACATTTAACAACGTGTCGACGCAAATTTTTGTAGTCAACATTATTAATTATGTTACTAATCATTTTGGCATTTTTGTGCAAATCTGGAGACGGCCTGTATATTTAATTCTAATTTTTCTTTTGCCCCCCAGGGCAAGAATCTCAAACTCCGCCTATGGGTTTTCTCATTTCTGAATCCAAGTACACCCTTTGTCCAACAAGAAAGCAGAATATAAAAAAAAAAATAAGAATAAAAAAACTGCAGAGGTAATGATGGAATGAATGAGTGATGACACACAATTTAAATAATCTCATTTTGTAATTAAGTAGAATAAAAAATATACATAATAAAATCCCATGTTTTAATTCTTGCATTTGTTAATTTTCCACTTTCCCTCTTAAGTACCCCCTGTATTGCCATTGCGTACCCCCATTTGAGAAACTTTGCTCTAATATGAAATACTTTTTTAGTCCTGAGTAATCTAACACATAAACCAGAGGTTCCGAAGATTTCTTTTTTCTTTGACAATTAATTTGTTATCATATTTATTAAAGTGTATTACAAATACAGAGCAGCCAGGAATAGGGAACAAAGTGACAAGTGCGCCACCTCAGATATTTTTATATTGCATTTTATTTGAGAAAGTTTAAGTATAGGACACTTTTTTGATATTTATTGTGTGTGATGTGTATTTGAAAAATACTATTAATAAAAAATAGATTAAAAAAATAATAATAATCCGTCTTTACCTAACTTTTTCTTTTTTAAATCGCTCACTTCAGGTGACCCCATTTTAATTCCAAGCGACCACACATGGGGTCCCGACCCCAAGGTTGAAAAACCCTTTCTCACGTGTGCAACAAGTCACGTTTTCAGCATGAGGACAACTGACGTGCTCAGACAAAATATGTCAGGTCAAGAAAGTCTTTCTTTATTTCATATTTTATATTCATTAAAAAAGTATTCATCTCAGTGCGTCAGGGCGCGCGGTGGAGGGGGGGGGGTTGGGGGGGCAGAAGAAGGCGCGGTCGGGTGGATGGGGGCCCATCTATGGAGCTGAGGGGGTGTGTCACACTGTAAGAGCCCAGCTGTACATACCAGGACGGGCTCACATGAACTGTTCTGCTCAGTGGACGGAGCGAGGAGAAGTTTTCTTAAAGTTTTCTTCTCAGTGATTGGTGGTGATTCTAACTCAGGAGGTGGAGAAGCTTTCACCGCTGAGACCACACACACACACACAAAGTAAGTTGTCTTTGATTTAATCTGCCTCTCTGTGTAAAACAAAAAAAAAAAGCAGAAAAGAAAAAGTGAAAGTAGTTGGATGAACGTGATTTAACGGTTTCACGGGTCGATTTTTTTTTCATTACATCATTTATCACATTTTATATCTTTAGACTTTAGCAAAGTGATCACATCAGTGTTTCCTTTGACCTATAACCACTGTTCCATCACCTGATGTCATCCTCCTCCTCCTCCTCCTCCTCCTCCTCTGGTTGAACTTTTATCTGATCACATGCAACCACAATTTAATCAATTACTTCACTTGTTTACAGCAAACATCCATTCATCTCCCAGAAAATTCCACTGTTTCAGCTACTTTCTGAGTTTGTTTGTGTATAAGGAGTCATTCAGTTCAAGTATTATTATTATTATTATTATTATTATTTTCATGCCTTCAGCCTTGTTGGTGAGCAGCCAATCATGCAGCGGCTGCAGCTGATCTATTCCCAGACTGGTCATGCCTTTATGGGGATGTAAACCATTTAGTTTTTTCCTGTGATGATATTCACTTTGGTGTTTATTGTCTATATTTATGAAGAAACTTTGCCATTGGTGATGCTGCATCATAAACAAACCCAGCCTTAAGGCTGATGGTGCTTTCTGAGAGCAGTCTAGTTCAGTGTGTTTCAACCTTTTTTTGAGCCAAGGCACATCTTTTCATTAGAAAAAAAAAAAAAAAAAAAATTCCCAAGGCACGCACACCATCAACCGAAAATGTAACAACAAACAAACAAACAAACAAACTTTGTAGCCAATAATAACAATATACAGTCATTTTTATCAAAGTGTCTCAAATAGGAATCAAATAAACGTTTTTTATGATCTTTAACATTTCTTCTTTCGACTGAAAAGTGCAACTGACAATCTTTATCTTATATTTATATAATATATAAAAACATTATTATTAATAAATATGTAACTATGCGAATAACTCTCCTTGCCCCACCTGTAAATATGTATATATCTATATTCTTTATACTTTTTATAGACATTTTTCTATTTATATATAGCCTCTATAGTTGTATTGTTTATTTGATCTACTTCATTGCACTATTTTTCGGGTGCTTTTTGGGTATTCTCTGTGTTGTCTTCTGTTGTGATTTTTTTTCTTGTACTTCATCTAAAGCTGTATTGACAGTATATTTCCACCACTGCAGGGTCAATAAAGCTTATCTGCTCTGATCTACTAAATGAATGTAAAATATATTATAATAATTACATTTTCTTCTATTGCTAATCGTTAAGACTGTCAGATTTGATCCAAAGGCTTTTATTAAAGGACGTGATGTTCAAGAATGAAACAAATCTAGTTTATTGACATGAACGATGAGAGGTGAGTGGCAGTTGTGTGCCGTTATTTTTCATTATTATATTTTTTATGGCTGTGTTTCACACAGAGGCAAACACTGAGCTCCTCATCTGTTTCTCCTCAGAGTGAAAGCAGTGCTAAAGCGCAGCAAAGTACACATGGTGCTTATAGCAAACAAATATCGCATAGTGGTTTTTTTTTTTTTTTTTTTGACAAGATTTGTATTAATATCACAAGTTAAAGTATAGCTTTATTTGCACACATCTACAGAGGTGGGGGTCTCCTATATTGCTCTGACCTGCAGCTGCGGTCGGGGGCTGCTGTGAAACTGACTGGGAGGGGTCCACGGTAGCACAATGGCATTCTTTCAATGACAATCAATTAGTTTTCAAAAGTTTTGATGGTTCATTGTTCTATGAATCGGTGATAAACACATTTATTTATATATTTATCTGAATAATATCCACTGTTATCCAGGAAGTTTATTATTATTTGGGCCATAGTACATTGTCATCTTGAAGATGTAAATCCTTGTTTTAATCAGAAATAAAATGGGTTAAATGTGACCAAAAATATAGTGGGAAAAGGTGGTGAAATGGGATTTCAAAAACCACCGAAATTGGTTAAAAGTTGTTAAAATTAAAGTGGCCAAAACCCGACAGAAAATGTGGTGAGAATGGTTCAAAGAGTCAATATTCCCTTAAAGTGGCAGGAGCAATTACATTAAACTGGCAAGTAATGGGCATGACGAAATGGTGAATGTGGTTCTATTGACAAATAAGAATGAAATATTGTGAAAAGAGGTTAAAAGTGACAATAACATGCTATTATTAGGTGGGGAAAAGTGGTGGAAAGGGTTTATAAGTGCCGACAATTTCTTTAGAGTGGAAAAATGTGCAGAAAAGGCATTGACATTTGATGGAGACGTGGCAGAAATGAAAGTAATGTAGCAAAAATACATTAAAAGGAACAAAAAAAAGTCATGAAAATAGGTTAAAATATGGCAAGTTGGTGTAGTTGCAGAAAAAGGATAAAAATAAGCAAAAATCTGTTTTTTGAAGGCATCTGGTAGCACTCTCCCAGTGTCTCACGACCCAAGATTGAGAACCCCTGCTCTAAGGATCCAGTAAACATACCAACTGCTGCAGCAATGCCAACACACACTGACTGTAGCTGTAGAGTGAGAGGGCACAGCACAACAAAGGATACAGCATGTGTGAAGGAACAAAAAACACAAAAAAACACTTAATTTCAAGCTTGCTGGAGCATGTTCTTTAGAGCCATTTAACTTTTAGAATTAAAGCACGAGAGTAGGGAAAGGCTGCCAAAGTTAGAGGCTTGTAATGTGGCATATTTTGTTTCTACTGCATTTTAGAAGATAAATTTAATTGAACAATTCTGGGCCATCCTTGGTGCAATGGTATAATAACGCTAACAGCATGCAGTGAAAAACAACATAGAAATGAAAAAAGCTGCAACACTGTTGGTTCAGTTGTTATATTTGGAACAGCTCCGTATTTGCAGTGCTATGAGAGGGATGTTGCATTTTATCATCATGTTTGCAGCCCACTGTGTGGTTTATTTTAGACAAATATAAAGTAAATGATGGTTTCATGTGTTTACTGTCTTTCACATTGTTTGGTTTCTTACAAATTACAGTCAGAGGGGAGCAGATGTACGATTTGGGAGGTCGTCGAGTTACAGAAACTCCTACTGATCTGATCCATTGTGTCTGTCATATTATTATGAGAATTTCAGGACTATGGATGGGAGTGCAATCTAACCATCAGATGAACTCGGGAAGTTGAAAAATCAGAAATGCAACAAAAACTGAGACATACACACACATACGCACACACAATTCCAAGAAAAACAAGCAGGCTCCTCTCCCATCACTTCATTCCTCAGCTGTTGTTTGACCTTTAAACTCTACCACATATCTGCACTTTCACTATGTTTTTCATTCATCACCCTGTTCAGCCTGCCTGGTACTGTGGCCCCAGCAAATCCTACGCACAAATCAATTTTTAAAGAGCAAATGACTAAAGTTTTTACTTTCAGCACCAGTTGAAAGTGTCGTGTCTTTCTTTCCTTCTTTAAAAAAACAAAGAAAACTTATTGATGTGTTGCAAAAAATGAAGATTTATCACAATATTTGGTAACACTTTACTTAAAGTTTTATACATAAGGCTGACATTACGCTGTCATTTATTATGACATGACACTTGTCATTAGCATGAATAAGATGTCATGAAGGCTGTCATTAAGTGTCCTTTGTTGCCCTAACCTCAACCCTAACCCTACTGTACATATACGGATAAAGGCACCCCCGGAAGACCACCTCCACCTGTTTGATTTAAATTATTTTAAATGTACCTCTGTGTCATCCATTATTCACTTGGACTTGGATTTATAAATGGTGGGCTGTGTATACTGTATATGTATACATCACAGTTTGTTTTTAAATTGGTCTTACAGTTAGATTATGATTGAAGCACATTTATTCCCACCTTTGATCACCCATTCGTACACCTTACCCATTTGTCCTTACCCTAACCCTAACCTTCCCTTACCCACGCCTAACCCTAACCCCAGATACCCCCCGAAACCACGAACCCCACCCTTAACTAACCCCAACTCCCCTCCACCCCTTTTTGCACATCCCTGTAGAGCATTTTGTCTTTTATATCCAAATCTTAATTATTTATTCTTATGAACTTTTTTAATTGGGTGGCTGATAATGTGTTTTTTAATCTCACAGGAAGCTGCAGACCTCCACCTCTTTTTTTTACATTGTTCTTTAATTTCTTTTATTATTTTAATTTACTCTTATAGGGAGGGAGAAGGGGTTCCACATAACTAAAAGTGCGTTCACACCGAACGTGACTTCAGCGACTATAGTTGCTTAAATTGCCCGTGAGGAGTCGCTTGAACATAGTCATACTTCTTGCTTGTTTTATCGCTTAATCTCCCACAGTGACGTGGGGGGAAACTCATTGCCAATTGGATGTCGCCACACAGTGTCACTCAAAGTCGCTTGAAAAGTTCAACATTTTCAACTTTGAGCAACATCCAGCGATTCAGGTCGCGCGATTGAGTTGCTGGAATCGCGCGAGTCGCGTTGCTTGAAGGGAGATCGCTTGACATTGAGTCATTTACAGTGATTTTGAATCTAATCTAGTCGCTGAAGTCAAGTTTGTTACGTGCTACAGCATCAGGTTAAAATGGTTTCGCTCCAATATAAGAAGAGTAGTCTTGATGTGACAACAACTCAACTCAACTTTATTTATATAGCGTAAATTACAACAAAGTCATCTCACCGCGCTTAACAAAATATATGGTCCATAGTAAGAAAGAAAGAAAGAAATAAAGAAAGAACCCAACAACATCCACATGAAAAAGCATTTACCGACAGTGGGAAGAAAAAACTCCCACTTTTCAGAGGTGATGCCCACATATCAGAGGTTATATATTACATGTATTTGAAGGCTAAAATGTGTTATAAGTGACTCCAAAGACATTTCTGACACAAATTAGTAACAAAGTTTTCTATTATTCAGCGTTAGACCAGTCATTTAAAGTGCATTCATGTGACGGTTTGTCTATAGTTTTAAGGGTGAGAAAAAGAAACCATATGTGTTCACTTAAACCCACCATTTCTCTGTATACAGTACATTCATTCGTAACCTCACAGTTTTTAGTATGTGTTTACAGGGGCCTTCATACGTCAGTGGATCTTTAAAGTAAGGATGTTGGGTTTATATAGTTTTAGCCAAGAATGCTTGTAACAAACTTTTTGGTGCAGAGAAAATGCAGATGGAAAAGAAGAAAAAAGAAAGTATAAGAAGAAACACTGTGATTAGATTTTAACTGTGTCTGTGTGAGGAGTGTCTGTCTGACTTTATAAATGTCACTGTTTTTGTTTGGAACTTATTACCCTCAGATTTAACCAGTGAGGATGTGCAGGAATGACAAGCTTATCTTCTTGGTGACAAATTATCTAATTTCTTTGAGATTATTAGCGCAGAGTGCAGCAGAGTGGAGGAAGTGACACTGTGATGAATATCCCCACGACGAACAGAACAGAACACACACACGCACACACACACGCACACGGACATCTCATATAGAATCTATAGCGCACACCAACATCTGGGCTTCAGCAGATGTAATCCAGCTGTTTCTAACAGTTCACATCAGATCTCAGTTGGAGTGCACTCGACAAGGATAAATGACTAAATGCACCACGTAGAAGAAAGTAGAGAATGCAGTAATTGTGGGAAAAAGTGAAAGAAAAGTTAAATAGCTGCTAGAGTTGGAGATGTAAATCTCATTGAAATGGAAAGAGAATCCCGAAAGCTAACAAAGACCTTTAAACGCATTGCTGTTTCAGCAATTTTACTAACAACCGAAACAACTCAATTCATCCAAAGCTTGTAGATTACACTTTATTGCTGCATTACTGCCTTGTGTTGGGAATAAATGGTCATTGAATGTGTTTTTAACGGCACAATTTGTCACAGTGTAATATTGTTCCTCACACAAGTCGTACAATGTATGCTAACATTTGTCATTTCAATAATCTTAAAAAAAAAAAGAAGAAAGTAATATGTAGTGGATAATAAAATGTTAAAGCATTTATCCTAATTAAGCAAAGCATGCTGAGAAATCAGGATGTTCAATTGAAATATTAAAGGCAGTTTCCCAGTTTCAGTTTTGCTTAAAAAAAAACACATTTTTTGTCGTTTTAATTGATAACCATACTTCCCCATTTTTTTTTTTTTTACAATGTACATATTTCTGTGTTTTTTCCAGAGGTAAAAACAGTATTGGTATATCCTACTCAAGTAGAAGCAGTGCTACTTGACTATAATTGTACTCAAGTGTAAGTACAAGTAAGTCATACTCAAGTACAAGTAAAAAGTAGCTCAAAGTAAAAGTTCGTTGTTACGTTTATTTTTGGTAATAAATCTTGCACGATTGGAATTTATTTTATTTTCCACAAAGGCGTCTGTATAAAATAAAAGGTTTGTCAAAATGTACAATTATTTTTTAAATAAAATAACACCAATGAATTCAATTAAAAATAAAAAAACAATCATCAGGCTCTAAGTATAGCTACATTTATGAACTCTAAAGGGATAAATAACTAGCATCAATGCTGTTTTTGCACCATGCATTACGTTTTAATCTGATTGGTCGGCTATGATGTGATGCATTTGATTGTTGTCTGGTCATTTCATTTCTTGTAGTTTCACAATGTCCGTTCATTGTTCTAAAACCAAAGGTTATAATTTACTCAGTAACGGTTGGGTGTAGAAATGTGACAAATTACTTTGTTTATTTTAAAATGTACTTAAGTACAAGTAAAATGACTGATTTGAAAATATACTCAAAAAAGCACAAGCACCCATAAAAGTAACTCAATTACAGTAACGTGAGTTACTTTCACCTCTGGTAATATGTAATGGATAGTAATACTTTAAAGCGTTAATCCTTATTATTGTTAATACTCGGTTTGAAACTATAGTCAGCAAAGCATGCTGGGAAATCTGGATGTTGTGTTGAAATTGTAAAAGCAGTTTCCCAGTTTCAGTTTTGCAAATTTGTACTTTTGGTTCAAAAAACTCGACGCTTTTTTCCAAATTACAATACTTTTGTGTGTGTGCCCTTCAGAATGCCAGGTGAACGGCTAACTGTAAGAAGCCCGTCAGAGATTGGGCGTTTTTCCGGAGCAGCCCCGCCCACCAGGGTGGAGCTGACCATTCAGAAGGAAGGCGAGAAGAAAGAGGAGGGAGGATGTTATCGCTGGTTCAGGAAGATGTGTCCCTGCTGCTGTAAACGCCAGAACAGCAGCTCCTACGATGTTACGGATAAAGTGGAAATGCACCAAACTCCCGTCCACCGCTCCAGTCTCTGAGGTCCCCAAACCAAAGGTTGAGAATGGAGAATCAAAAGAAATAGAAGGTAAAGTTTAAAAAATAAATAAAAATTGATATTCCGTTGTATTCTAACAAGTGTCATTTTTACCCAGAAATCAAGCTGTCAGTGTGTTCCGTGGACCTTTTGAGCTCCAAGGAGGGTCAGAACAGGAAGGAGCATCACACTGACCAGTACCATGGAGATGGACTGATCATCCGCAGAGGACAGAGGTTTAATGTAGAGCTGGAGCTAAACAGAGCCTACAATGCTGATACAGACAAGCTTCATCTGGACCTAAAAACAGGTATTATTCATGAATAGTGTCCAAACTACACCTGCGTATTTTGTTTAGGGTCACAGAGAATCTGTCTGGAGCTTATACCAGATTATTCTGGGTCCAAATAAACCAGATGTTCTCAAATCATAGATGGGAACCTAAAATGGTTCCAATCTGTGGACGTATTGTCATTGTTTTGTTATTTTCATTGTTTTCTCTCATTTAGTTATTTACTCTGGATTCATTAGAGGAACAGATCAATTTATTATTTTAAGAAAGGAATGGATGGTTTCCTAGGATACTTAAAAATATATATATATATCGATATTGAAAAAAGTGTTTAATTCATAATTACGATTACGAAACCAAAAACAACCTGAAATAAAGAAAGAAGTAAAAAAAAAAAAGTCCGTCTGTCCCCTGGTTCCAGGTCAAATTGCTTTTTACTTTGAAATTGGTTAAACAAATTCCTCAAGTTCATCTTTGGTAATTCAAGAGCCACTTTTGATGGATCAGATGGTCCCCATGCACTGCGTTCACATGAATGTGTTGTCGGCTAAAGCATGATCTCTTGACCTAATGGACACTAGGGAGCAAATTATTCTGTGTGTTTGCTGTGTTTAATAAAGAATCCAAAAAAAAAAAGAGAAAAAAAAAATATCAAGCAGGAAGAACAATCTAGAGAAATTTTAGAAAAAAACCTGAACGTGCTTTGGGGGTAACTTTCAAATTTCAGTGCACGGATATTCAAACCTTAATCATTTTGTTAAGAGGCAACATTGCTAATCCCAATCTTCATTTTTATGAGACAGTTCACATACAGTACATGTTCATTGTTTTACTGCTTCGTCAATTATACAGATTGTAGATTTTGTAAAATACATTAACCGCTTAGGCCACTGCATCAGCGTTCAGCTCTCAGATTCTCATCTTCCACATAGCATTTACCTAAATGTAAACAAGGAGAATCACTCTCCATGACTCTTTTTGTTCATAAATGACTCTTTTTCAAACAATCTGTGGAGGCAAATTTCAGTATCCTGCCTTTACAGTGAAGAAAATGACTTCACTGGCTGCTGCGCTAAAAAGACACAGCGCTCTGTCTCCAAATCCTCGCTTCTGATGGTCACACACACACACACACGGGGGAGCAGGAGGGGCGTTACGCTACAGATGTCTCGCAAAATGTGTTGCAAACTCAAGCAGCGCAGATTCACACGAGAAAAGTAGTTTGTGCACCTGTTGCGGCAGATTCGAGAAGTTGTAACCGGCGAGTTGTGGTTGTAAACGATGATTTACGGAAGTAATTAAAAAAAAAAAAACACATGTGAATAAATGCTGGATTACAAGTTGCAGCTGAGATTTTATGTGTAAATATCAGTCTATACATTTTTTTCCCCCCATCACTTGTGACACGTGTGTGGATTTTTTATACACAAGCTCACGTCACACTCTACAAGCGCTGACATTTTGCAACATATCTACCTTCATAGAACGAAAGGGGTCCCAAATGCTACGCGTAGCTGGCATGTTTAAATAAAGCAGCAGCTGAGATACAGCCACGCCACAAGTTTTGGATTTCCTCCCAACAGCCCTCAGTGTTAACAGTTTCCAGACCTCAGGACACCAGACACCTCCCTTTGGTATTTACAGACCTCATCGTACTCACTTGTGAATAAACCGTGGATTACATCAGCACACAAATGGAATGTTCCATTCACTGCTGCTGATTAATTATTCCAGTTAAATAAATATATATTATTACAAGAGCTATTCACACTTTCTCAACCAAACTGAGAACTTTCTCTTGTTTTGAAAGCTAAAGGAAAGAGCCAGCGTCAAATGACAAAATAGTAATCAACAAAGAGGAAACTGTGTTTTTCCATTGATTTCCTTTTAAACATACTCAGAGGTAGAAGAGGAAGGGTGGAGAAGGAGAACAATGCTTTCTCGATAAACTTTCCTCAATTACAGTAATAGCATAACAGTGTGTCTCAAAAACAAATCAACAGGAAGTGTAGATTCCAGAATATGGAATGGCGAATTCATTCACAGCAAAAGGACACACCACAAGCTGATAGCTTCATAGTTTCTCACATGAATCTGGGAAGGAATGGGGCTCAGTGTGGGAAGCTTCTGCTAACAATTTGGTTAATGCTGGGAAGCCATATGAGGAGAAGGTTATCCTGTGGGCGTGGTTTGCATTTGGGTAGACTTCCTAAATAGTTCACAGAAGGAGTTACAGATGGCAGAGGTTATTAACCCGCATTCTCTGTCCAATTATAAAGAACGTAACAAATAAATTGATGAATTTGCAGCACAAAAATGGTTAATAAGAAAAAATGAGCCACAGCTATTCCTACATTTGCTTTACTTCTTCCCAAAGAGTCATTAGAATACTAATATCAGCAATGGAGATTAAACCGCTAACTCCCAGGGAGGGAAATGCCAACGCAATCATCTTCCGTATCATTAAATCAATCATGAAAAGGAGAATTTGCATATTTTTTTTCTCCTGCTGTCCTTGTAATCGCAGAATTGCCCTTTAAGTATTCGTCATAATTGTTTGCACCATAAAATCTTCCTCAGTAGATTCACTTCCCACTCAGAGCCATTACTAATATTTCCAGGAAACCACAGAAGGGAAGAAGAAAACCAAAGTGGTGATATTGAATCTGTAGTAATCTCTGACAGTAGCAGCAAGAAGGCAAAGTGTATAAATATAGTTTATTTCTAAGTCACACGTGTCAAACTCAAGGCCCGAGGGCCAAATCCGGCCCTTTAGAGCATCCAATTCGGCCCACGGCAGCAAGCAAAAAAGTCAGAGAATCCATGAATCATTGTGGTCAATTACCAACTAATTCAGTGGCAGATATCGCCAAATGAATACACAAATTCAATGAAACTCCACAATATCACAGGGCTCACATTTTCCCCATGCCTATATTACATGAGGCAAAATCCTTCAATTTTCCTCAAATTATTCCACAAAATGTTCCCTAATTACATAAAAACGGGTCACAAAATCAAATAAATTTAAAGTTTGATATCTGTCACTTATGCTTTGATATCATCAGCGGCTTGGCTATTTATCATTTATTTATATGTGGAAGGTCAAACTAGAGCACACAAAAATGATCAAATTACTAATTTTACAGCCAAAAGTGACAAACAATAGTAAAAAAGGGCAAAGATGTGGACAAAAAGAGGCAATATGTAGGGAAAAAGGAAACAAGTGTTATTTATTGGCAAAATGTAGCTTATTTGGATGAAAAGTGGCAACAACAAAAAAAATGGTTAAAGAATTGAATTGAATAAAAGTGTCAAAAAGAACTTGCAAAAATAGACAAAAATGAGGAAAAAAAGGATATTTATTGAGAAAAGGAAGCAAAAATCTTGCAAAATGACTTAAACAGCTTCATTAAGTTTTTAGATATAGATAGAAAACAACAATACAAAATCCATTGTCTACCTAATCTCTAAGGAATTTATATAAAAATGGGTCACAAAATCAAATAAATTTAAAATGACTGATATCTGTCACTTATTGCAAATTAGAGCACAAAAAAGATTAAATTACTCATTTTCCAGCCTAAAATCTGTGGTCCACTTAAGATAAACTGCTTATTTGGCTCCTGAACTAAAATGTGTTTGACACACCTGTTCTAAGTGTTTTCATTTATCTGGTTTCTAGGGCCACTGCCTATGGTGTCCAAAAGCACCCATGTAATCATCCCACTGGTCCAGCAGCCAAAGGATGGACACTGGGAGGCAAAGATTATTGAGCAGAACGGCAACAAGATCAAGCTCTCTGTCAACTCTCCACCCAAGGCTGTGATTGGCCTGTATGGCCTCTCCGTGGTAACCAACCCTTTGAAGGGCGAGGGGTCAACAACGTACAACTCTGCAAAGAACATCACTCTGCTCTTCAACCCTTGGTGTGAAGGTACGCTAACCGCAGTAGGGGTGGGGGAGAGAATTTTAAAGTATTTAAAGACAGCGATATAGGGAATAGATGAGTAATAATAAGCAGGCGTGTCTCACCCGTGGGGGATGCGGGGGAGGTGACACCCGCACTTTCCAATCACAGCCAGCCATGTGCAAAGCCGCCGTTCTGAGAAGGTAAACAAAGAGTTAACAGCGATGAGTGGTGTGTAAGTAAAGTGACAAAAAGTTAGTAACAGGTGTCAAAAACTTGGTCCAAAAGTGGCAAAAACATGGCAAGAAAATAGCAAAAGTGACTAAAATGGGCCAAAAACAAATACACTTGACAGAAATGAGGGAAACAGGTGATATGTAATGCTTAAATGAGCAAAATGTGACAAACAATAGTAAAAAAATTGCAAAGATGTGGAACAAAAAGAGGGGGTAATATGTAGGGAAAAGGAAACAAGTGCTATTTATTGGGCAAAAGGTTGCTTATTTGGATAAAAAAGTGGCCAAAAAAAAAAAATGGCGAAAGAATCGACAAAAATTGGATAAAAAGAAAAGAAAAGGGGCAAAATAGGCTAAAGGAAGTTTCAAATTACTTAATAACAGCTTTATCAAGGTTTAGTCAATTAATTTAAAAAATTAAATTGGGAGTCGACGGTTGCCCTATCCTTAGAACACCCTCAGTTTTAAAATTGCTGCTCCACCTCTGATAATAAGTGACATGAAGATAGATAGATAGAAAACAAGAAATATAAAATCCATTGTCTACCTAATCTCTAAGGAAATTACCATCATATTGTTTCAGATGAGTGTAAGGAAGGCTATCATAATACACAAATGTGTCGCTGTCCATCAACAACCCTCAGCGTGACGCTCTCTAACTGCAGCAGTTACATAACTCAATTGGCTTTACTTTCTGGCCACTCCAGCACCGCACTCAGCATTTTGGATCCAAACTGTTTGTAAGACGAGCCAGGCCTTCTGCTCGTTCTCCTCAGACATGTTTATGCACTCAGTTGTCAATATAAATCTTTGTTATGGCGGCACAGCTTTTCTCGACAAGCTGAGACCACGAAGGGATGATAATATATGCGCAACCAAAGACGCTAATTGAAATGCTACGATTGTACCAAATGCAGCAACTCTAACTGTTTGTACACCTTTCTTGGAAAAATATCGAGTGCAAACTTCTGCAATGTTTTTCAAACACGTGTGCTTCTGGTAGCAACTTCATGTGAAATGAAGAGACGAAACACAATATTGACATTATCATATGAGATAAATGCAATATTGGATGATTTAAATGCATAGTACGGTTTTATTAATTGATGTACAGTATATTGTATATTGTACTGCAATGTTGTGCAAGAGCCCAACCGAAGATAGTTATGTGTTATATATGATATATGTAATAGCTTTAATCTCTATACGCATCACATCAGCTGCAAGATTGCACGATGTTTGACTGCAATAATAACCGTACTCCAAGCACTAAGCTTAACTATAGTTGATATCCCTGATATTAAATTATGCTTTCTGTCTTACACTTTAAATATGTCTTGCACATAAAGGGAAGGCAGGTCAAAGAATTAAACCATGTCTACTTTGCCCAATTACTCCTCTTTTACTCAAGGTCATTTCAATACGATGTAGCCTTATTTATCATAGGCCTAATGTGAGGGGTTACTCGAGTACATAAGATTAAACCATTCCAGGCTGTTTTCAAGGGCCAAACTTTTTCCAATTTAACCTTTGCTCCAACACAAAAGACCCTCTTTTCAATATTTATAAGAGCAGAGCACTCTAAAGGAGAGTACAACCATTATCAGATACATGTCAAATCAAGCTGAAGTGAAAAAATTATGTTCTGTTATCCTCATTGGTTTCATCGAGGAAATGAATCGTAGAGCATTTGTAATCTACACAAAGAAGTAATGAGTGTTTTGTAAATGGGTTTAGCTTTGAATGGGCACGGTAATAATTCACAATAAGGTTTTCTTTGTGAGGCCTGTTCTAGTTTTTGTTCCCTAAATGTTAAGCAGATTGCCAACTTTGGCGAGGGAGAAAAAAGACAAAGACAATAAAAAACGCTGGCTTTAAAACACACAATGAAGGGGGGAAAAATGAGGTAAACATGCACTGTTAAAGCCTGAGGAGAGCTGCAGAAACTGAGGGTGATTAGCACATGGTTGACTATGGTTGAAACTTACACATGCTCAAATATGTTAAGGTGTTATTTATTGTTGTTCCCTCATGAGGATGAGGGAACATTTTTATTCTCCCACACCTGAAACTCTCTTCTCCAGAGACCATCAAGCAACAGGGGGCGTGGCCAACCAAAGCAATCAGTAGATGCTTGATGCTTACTTATGAAAAAACTCATAGATCCACATCAAAGCAATCAGCAGATGCTTTCCTTATGAAGAAAACTCATAGACACATCAAAGCAATCAGTAGATTATTTGATGATTTTGTTAAGAAATAACTTGCCAGTGATATCAAAGCAATCAGAAGACACTTTGATGCTTTTCTTATAAAAAAACTCATAGAGACACATCAAAGCAATCAGTAGATTCTTTGATGCTTTTCTTAATAAATAACTTGTAGTGTGACATCAAAGCAATCAGAAGATGCTTGATGTTTTTCTTATGAAATAACTCGTAGTGACACATCAAAAACAATCAGCAGATGCATCTGAGGAAGACTGACAGTTGGCAGTCAAAACATGTCATTAGATTGAAGTAAATTCAAAGAAATTTCCTGAAAATTTTTTGTCTGAATAAGTTAAAACTTAACATATTATTTCAAAAAAAGAAGACAAAATGAACTTGTTGGAATTACTTACACATTTTCATTTTCATTTATTTGTTTATTTAACAGGGACATTTTGGAATTGTCAGTTGCACTAGAGTTAGCAAACAGCTAATTTACATCCCTGGGCAGGTAAACAAGAAAATACAAGGTAGAGATACAAGGTAAAATAAAAAAAAACAGGACAATTCATAGTAACAATTGATAGACAGAATAAAAACACTCATAATAGTATGATGAAGTTATAAGTACAATAAAATCTAATTCCTCAATAAAACATTGTATAAATAGGAATGCAGTCTAAGTAACAGGATAATAAATATGTAAACAATACATGTGCAATACAGTGATAGGAAACATTAATATTTAACGCGGTTCAAAAGGATATGTAGCAGCATCATTAAAGATCTAATGCTGAATGAGATTCTGTTGAGCAAAATAAGCAAACATGTTTGCTTATCTCTTTTTAGCAAGACCATTTAAAGATATAAGCCCTATTGATAATTTGCTAGACTGTGAGATGTGTGACCAAAGAAAGTGTCTGTAATGATGGAGAAAAGGGTCTGGCTTTGATAATTAAAATGAAAATGAACTGCCTGTCATTCATTTAACGTTCTTGCTGATTTTGGCCCTTTGCCTAATCCTCGACTTCGCTTTCAATCTTTTTTCCATCCAAACCCAGTCTTTTCCCTCATGCTCCTAAAACTCCTAAATCCCACAGTGACTGTATGAAATAAAAATGCTTTAAAGAGGAATCTTAGCAGCTGGTAACAACCTGTCCTTGTCTCACTCCCCGTTTACTGGCTTCTTGTGGAGTTCCTGCTGGTCCTTTCCTCACCCTCCCAGCTTTACTCCTTTCCTTACTCCTTTCTTTCTGTCTGCTGACCCGACCCTCACTCCATTGACACATTGCTCTCCTCCTGTGTATTTTTTTTTTTTTTTGCACATTTCAACAGCTTTCTGTGAGAAACACAATTATCACTGTTGCCAGATGCCCCTGGTTTCAATCCTTGGCTTTCTCCTAAAGAACACAGGGAGTTTTTTTTTCACTATCCCTCCCCCCCTTTCTCTAACCAACCAGAACTTCCCTTCTCTCACCCCCCTTTCTTTTAAGTGTAAAACCCTTTTCCCTTGTACCGTATTTTCCATGTCATGTGCTTTCTATTTCTTCATGTTTATCAATTTCTCATCCTCCACCCATGACTTATCAGGACAGTTACAGATTAAAAAAAACAACAACCCCACATACAACTGATCTGAGGCTTGTGCAAGAGGGGTGCACGCCCAAATCCGGCGTGCTGATGTCACTAAGGGCAGAATGTTTCCTGCAAATGCATGTGGGCCCCACAAGTCCATTGAGCCATTGTGGGTTTTTTTTTTTTAACTATTTCCTTTCTTTAAGCATACTTGTTCACAAAATGTAAAAAAAAAAAAGAAGAGATATCACATTCCTGAGCAGTAGGGAGGAAACCGAATCACAGAATGTAATCAGATTACAATTAGGAAACTGACTAATGGATGAAATAAAACAAAGAAGTGAAACAAAGCAGTTTAAAAAGCTTTTTAAAATCATATATCATTAGTAAGTATAAGAAAGAAGAGCACAATTTACCTCGGACAGCAATAATATACAATTTGTATATATTGGTATAAAATATATTTATACTTAATAAACATGATAAAAAGCTATATATGTGAGAGAGAATGTTATTAATTTAAATATTAGCACACTATATTTTGTATTTAAATTGAATTGATGATTGTGATTGTGCTGTAAATGTTAAATAGTATATTATTTATATTATGTACATGCGTGTGTATGTATGTATATGTATGTACTGTATGTGTGTATATGTGTGTACATATATGTGCATGTATAAACTGTATATATAAAACTTTGTGTCGAATATATATTGAATGTGTATTGTAAAAATAGTGACACGAGTTTCCTTCTTTTTTTTTTTTTTGTGATGTTATCGAGAGCTCAACTGGTGGGTCGAGGCCCAAAAAGGGGTTGCGGACAGCTGGTCCAAAAGAAATATATACTTAATGCCTCTCATGTTGGACTTTTTTCTTTTATTTTGAAAGAAACTTTTCTTTTGAAAGGCATGCTGTGAAGTGGATGTTGTACAGGAAAAATGTATAGATTTATGCTTTAAAAGAGATTATATATGTGTGTTTTTTGCAACAGCTATTTTTTGAAATACTAAGTTTGGGTTGGTTGAAATTCTAAAAAAAAAAGTTGGTCAGGATTTAATGACCGTGGCAAAATGTGGGTCCCAGGGTGAGACCTGTTGAGAACCCCTGGCCCAGAGAGCCTTGTTTGGTTTTTTATGATAGGGTAGGTGTGCATATAAGCTTTTGCTTCAACCTACACCCTTTCGGCTGATTAGTCAGTTGAGTCCTGGTCCTGTTTTTTCTTTTTTTATCTGAAGACTGCCAAAATAAACTCAAATTCAATTAAATTTCAATGAATTTGAATATTATAAGAAATGCTCTCACTTAAAGAAAGAGTTTCACTGTTTTACAAACCAAAACCAAGGGTTAAATGGAATTAGCGAAGCATGCGGGCTGACATGCCGTATATCATGTGTTACCAGATGATCCAGTGTTCCTGGATGATGAGGAGCAGAGGAAGGAGTACGTTCTGAATGACACTGGGAGACTTTACTACGGCACGGAGAAACAAATTGGTGCTCGAACATGGAACTTTGGACAGGTATGACATAAATGTGACTGAAAGGCACAAATCATTGGTGTCAAAGTCATTTTAGTTCAGGGGCCAAAAACAAAAGTAGATTTCATGTGGGAAAACAAGCAATTTCAACATTAATGACCCCAAGTTTGCACTTTCCCATTCTTTCACGCCGTATAGATATATATGTAAGGCGCAGGAAAATGTCCAGGAAATCAGTGACAGATATCAGTCTCTGCAAGATTTTCTCTTTTAAATTTCATTGATTTTGTGACCGATTTTATTTAATTGAGGAATCATGTGAAATAATTCAGGAAAATTGAGTTCTTTAAGCCATTGGTTCTCAACTGGTCTCAAACTGGGGCCCCACATTTTGCCACAATCATTAAATCGCGACCCACATTCTGTTAGAATCAACCAATCAAAATTAGTTTGAAAACACACTTACATAATCTTTTTTAAAAACATGAATCTATATATTTTCCTGTGCAACATGCATTTCACAGCATTCCGGTCAGAAAAAAAAAAAGTTTCTTTCAAAATAAGAGTCCAACATGAGAGACATTAAGTATTTATTATTTTTGACCAGCTTTCTTGCAACCCACTCAGTACAGGTCTGCGACCCACTTTGGGTCCCGACCCACCAGTTGAGAATCACAGATTTAAACAATTTGAAATTTAAAATGACTGCAGTCATGTGATAAAAGCATCGGAAAACGGTGATCCTCCAAATATTGTGGAGTTTCATTGAATTTGTGTATTTAGAAGGGCTGAGATATCTACAACTGATTTATTTGGTAATTTGGACACATATTTATGTATCTTCTGTCTTTTTAACTTTCTCCTGCAGCATTTATTAAAATATTAAAAAGCTATGTTATTTTTTATTTCACTTCATTTTTAATCATTGCTTTAACTTGCTGCTTTTACATGTTCTCTTTAACTTATTTGCTGCTCATCAAAGTGAGTGATGCCCAAATACATTTGATAGCATTCTGTGTGCAATGATGATAAATCTTCGGCTTCAATGACAGTCAAACTATCCCGTCTTAATAGAATTTATATCCACATAATCAGGAAATGACATCATTACGGTTATTATGGCTATAAATGCCTATAACATGGGCACAGCTGGGCACTGAATGGTTACGACTAAAGGATATGCTACACAGTATCCGTCTCTTTCCTGTTGTTGCACCTTCCTGATTGTGTTTGTAACTTCCTCAGTTGCAAAACTATAAATACATAAAAAAAAAAAAAAGAGAAGATTTGACCGAAATCGAACAGATTGTTCTGCTGCACAAGCAACACCAAATTAATACTCGAGGCTTTCACATTATGAGCTCGAAGATAAATGTTTTCCATTTGTAATCATCTGATAACCTCCTCTGTTATAACAATTTTAATAGCTTTTAAAAAACACAGTCACCAACTCAATTTTTTTTTCGTTGAAAAAAAAAACACTATTACTCTTGGTTAACTATACTCTCTCCTATAATATTCTCATAGAGGAGGTTGTCGACATAATATAATACGGTCCCATAGGATTATCATGGGTATACACTGAGAACTACCGTACTTAAGCTGTGTAGGAATAGGCATTGGATATCTGGATGTTTTTTTTTATTAGCTTTTGGTGGGAAAAAATAACACTGCCAGGGTAGCACATAACATATTTTATATAATTTAGCTACACAAGCAAACCAGTGCTGTGTGTTACATTATTGGTGACTGTTGACAGAATTAGAAAGTAGGGGTTGGTTCTCTCAGTTATTGTTTCCATTCTCTAAATTGACACGTGAAAATCATCGTTAGACTTTTTCACTGGAGGTCGACCAATATAGGATTTTTAGGCAGATACCGATGTTGTTGTTTTTTTTTTTTTTTTTAAAAAAAAAAGGCGATATCCAATGTATTTGCAGATAACCCAAATATCGGCTAATATATGAAATAAGAACATAGATTTACACAGGATATACTGTATACTGCATATAAACACAAATTCTTATAATATCCAAAATGTGATAGAGGACAAATAAGCAAAACATAACTAAAATAAATTAAGGAACTTTAATTAGTAACACTGTCAATATAAGGACCTAGCCACTGAGAAAGAAAAGAAAAAGGCAAGTTGCAAACTGTATTTCCGGAAAACAATGTAAGAAAAATAAAATTCTAAACAAATTTGATCAATTGCAAATAGTTAACATGGTTTAAAAAAAAAAAAAAAAAAAGGCCAAAAGTAACTGTAAACAATGACCTAGTGTACTTCTCCCAGTGTTGTCATTTAGTAATCGTAACTGCCAATTCAAAAGTGGATGATATACAAATATTGACCGACGTGATTAATCGGTGATTAATTATGATTAACTAAAATTGGCCTGCACAAATTAATCAGACGGGCTCTATATTCACATTCTTTGTTACCTTATGTTTGTTGTGAAAAATCAATTTTTTGTCACTGTATATTGTAAGACATTATCTTCAATTTTACAATCTGTTCATTAAACATTAACAATGTGCACTTTTTGTCAATTTTCACTCCAGTTTCATGAAGGAATGCTGGACGCTTGCCTGTTTATCTTGGAAAAAAGTGACATGCCACCTTCTGGTCGAGGGGATCCTGTGAATGTAGTCAGGGTCATATCTGCAATGGTGAGCTTTACTCTGCAATTTTAAAGAAAAGAAAAAAGGTTTACAGTAACTTTCAATGACAACAAAACACTCGGTAACGTTTCTTCTACTGGTTTTCAAGAACCAAATCAAAAGCTAAACAAACATCAGAAAATACCTTAATTCTTTCCTTTTTTCAGATTAATGCTCAAGATGACTTTGGGGTTCTGGTTGGGAACTGGTCTGGGGATTACACGGATGGAGTGTCTCCTTCAGCGTGGAGCAGCAGCGTAGAGATCTTGAGGAAATACCACTCCACCAATGGCACACCTGTGTCATATGGCCAGTGCTGGGTCTTTTCTGGGATCACCACCACAGGTCAGCTGCCAGTTTAGGAAGTTGCTATGGGTGTGTGAAATTTCTATGCCTTCCATCCATCATTATCCTTTCATTATCCCTTATTGACTCTAGCTATTACTCCCATGAAGTGAGGAGTACCAAAGCACTTAATTCATTGTGCATTTGCCTGAGGAATCTCACATGCTAGCAAGTTGACCCTAGCTGCTCATAGCGCTCCACTCGATAGCCAACTATAACTTTTACACACCCTAAATACTTTGCATTGCAATTCCTGTCATACCACCTAATTCTGTCACAGATTGAGCCACTACACGGTGTCACTTTCATTCAGAAAGATTTTAGTATTTGATGCAACTCCGTAAAAGCTGTCTCTGAAGAAGTTTAATCAGCATTTGTAGAGTCATTTTTTTCACTAGACGGCCCTGTAAACTTATTATTACGTCAATTAATATGTTAAGTTTTAACATTTTGATTTCCTGCCATGGTTTGACTGCCAACAGCCAGTCTTCTTCAGAGGCATCTGTCGATCGCTTTGATGTTTCTTTGACTTCCGAGTAATATTTCTAACAAGTTCTTTATGTCTTAATTTTCAAATAATGTATTAAGGTTTAATGTATTCAGACAAACAATTTTAAGAACATTTAATTTGATCTCCTGACATGTTTCGACTGTCAGCTGCCAGTCTTCTTCAGAGACGTCTGCTGATCGCTTTGATGTTTCCTTGACTTACGAGTAAAAAGTTATTTTTGTCTTCTTTTTCAAATATCATTTATTCAGACAAATATTTTTTAGGAATTTACTTTGATCTCCTGACGAAAGAAGACAAAAATAACTTGCTAGAACAATCAGCCTTATTTCATCTTGTTTTGTCTTTCTTATGGTTTTCAGTGCTGAGATGTCTTGGAATACCCGCACGCAGTGTGACCAACTTTCAGTCAGCTCACGACACCGACGTATCCCTCACCACGGATGTGTATTTTGATGAAGATCTGGACCCAATCGACTACCTCAATAGTGACTCTGTGTGGTAAGACGCAAAGGCTTTGCATTGCGAGAGCCCCCCTGCTCTAAAATTTTGCTCCTGCTAAATCAATACCAGCGGAATGTTGGATATATTTAGAAGTACTCCAAAAGCATTTCTACTCTAACTTTAAACCCCTGCGAGACACCACATGCTTCCAGTTATTGGCGAACTGCAGAGACTAATGTGGTATCGCTCTGTTATCTGGGAGTACGGTGTCCTTAGATTGCCTTGAGACACTAAGGGGGCCTTCTTTTCATCTTATTGGCTTGTTCACAGACTTTTCCTCTTAATCTATTAAGTAGGCCTATTTTATGGTTGAATTAAAGTTTATCCATGCTACTTTGACAATCACATGGGGACATTCAGATCTGTGATGCAGCACAATGCGCCTTCAAAGCTCAGGATTTACGTTGTATATTTATAAGTTCATTGTTGGGAGTCATTCTTGTGTCATGAGTTTGAGATGAAGATTGGATTTGCTCTGGTATTTATTCATGTGTCATTTTGCTGATCAGTACCGGCCATGATAGTCTATATAATTTTACCTGACTAACTAGGCTGAATAAAAACAAAACAAATACTGGTTGACTAAAACTATGACTACAATGACAGACCCGTTTTGAACATGTATAAACATATCAGAAAATACTCTTGAAAGATAAATCCAATAAGAAGTTCGAGACAAAAATGTTTGACATGATGTTAAATGAGTTGAGGTGGGATAATGGATGGAATTTACGATATGCTAGACGATAACGGGTTCACAAATTAGGCATTGGTTTGTGTCTGCTAGTTTTCATTCACACTCAGTTTACAATCAATCACTAGTGGCTTCAAACATTAACTCAACGTCTCAGACTCAGTGTCTGTACATAATCGAGATCAATACAGTGCTTCAAGTTGAAACCCATTGGCTTTTATCTATTTCATTTTTCAGGAATTTCCACGTATGGAATGATTGCTGGATGGCCCGACCTGACCTGCCTCCTGGACACGGAGGTTGGCAGGCTGTGGACGCCACTCCTCAGGAGACAAGTCAGGGCACTTTCTGCTGTGGCCCTGCCTCTGTCAATGCCATCCGCTGTGGACACGTCTACCTCAAACATGACGCACCCTTCGTTTTTGCTGAGGTGAGAGAAAGAAATATTGAAGCCTCATGTCTACATTAACTGGACAGATATACATTGAGGATTTACAAAAGAGAAAACGAGGTTGTTGAGCCTAAAATGGAATGAACTACGAAAATCATCAGTATGATATCCCCGCCCTCATTCCAAATTCCAAATTTAAGGAACTGGGGTCAGTTTGACCCCAAGGGTAAAATTTTCAGCAGGTCACAGCCAAAAAGCAAAAAAAACCTAAAAACCCTTTTTCTTTCAAAACAATGCTACTGTATATTTATTTATCTATTTATTTATTCAGTTTATTTCCGACATGGTTACGTTCACTTTTTTTTTTTTGTACATGCCGAAAAAGGAGACGATCTGGGTCCCGTCCCCTGTTTTACCATCGCAAATTTACATGGCTTTACATGTCTCTGTGGTCAAACATTCTTGAGTTGTTCTGAACAGTCCTTTTTTGTGTATTCTCATCTGTAGTCAGTGTTTTCTTGTTTTTATTCCTCCTCCTCTCTATCGTTGTTCGTGTTGGCCTTGTTCCCTGCCAGACGTTGTTAGCATTCCTCCAGTTCAAGAATAGTTCCTCTTTCGAAGGTGTTGGGAAGTTTTTTTCCCTTTTCATCCATAGTGTCACCACTCGGGAATGTCTCTTTTGGACACACAAGTTTGCAGCTTGTTTTGTCTCTACATCAAGGTTAATCCAGCTGTTGTTAGTTCTATTGGCAGTGTTGTATTTTCCACTGTTAGATTTAACTTGTATAAACACATTATTATATCTTAGTTCATAAGCAAGGTAGTAATTTTATATTCTGTATTACAGTATCTTAGCTAAAAACTGCTGCATATTCTCATTTATTGGTATACAAGTCATTTTTTTCCTCTTTAGTTGGCTCTTTTGCATATGGCAGGTGATGTAAGTTGAGAATCACTAAGGCAGCAATTCTCAATTGGTGGGTCAGGACCCAAAAGTGGGTCACGGACCTGTACTGGGTAGGTCACACACAGCTGGTTAAAAATAAATAAATACTTAATGTCTCTCATGTTGGACTTGTCTTTTATTTTGAAAGAAACTTCTTTTGACAGGCATGCCGTTTAAAAAAAAGATTATACATGTTTTCAACAGCTATTTAAAAAAAAAAAATACATTTGGTTGGTTGAATTCTAAAAAAAAAAAGTGGGTCACGATTTAACGACCGTGTTAAAATGTAGGTCCCAGGGTGAGACCAGCTGAGAACCCCTGCACTTAGGCATATTTAAATGTCACTAAATTGACACATTTTGCACTACAACAGCCCTCCCACAATTGTTTCTCCAAACCAAGATCTTTAGTCATGTTCTTCTGATTTCTGTGATAATATAATAATAATATATCTGTCTGTCTTTGCTTTAAAATAATATTGAAAACCCTATTCCCCACTGATAATAACTCTATGGTAACAGCCACAGCTAGAAGTGGCTCGCAACTTAGCATAAGCTACATGAAAGCCTTTAAGAGTAAGAACCAAAGGATTCTGTTTATTACTATTAAAAATTAACAACAGCCATTTCTTCTAATTCAAATGGTTTTTCTTCCTTTCCAGGTCAACAGTGATAAGATTTACTGGCAGAGGAACCGAGATGGAACCTTCAGCCAGTTCCACATGGAGAAGAAAGCCGTGGGTCACCAAATTAGCACCAAAGCCGTGGGCTCTGATGAGAGGGCCGATATCACACATCTGTACAAACATCCTGAAGGTACACAGAGGAGACGTTTGGCTGAGGAAGTAAACGCATGCCAACTTTAGACCGATATTATTAGAAAGTAATGACTACGAATAATAAATTGTCACTGTTTACACCAGACATGGACAACTGGAGGCCTGGGGGCCACATGCGGCCCTCTGTCTAAATCTGTGTGGCCCCCAAGACTAGTCCACCAAAAATCGTAAATTCAAGAAATTGGAAGTAAAATGAAGCCCAACATAATACACAAAATAACAATAGATACACAAAGCAACAACAAAAACACTTTTACAAAAAGTTACAAATAGACTCATTAAACACACAAAAGGACATCAGACACACAAAACCACCACCTAAACACACAAAACAACAACACATTTACAAAATGACTTCAAAGACATACACAATGCTGACACAATTACACAAAATAACTGAAAAAAATACCCCAAAATGACAGAAATACAGGAAAACTACAAAAATGCACTGCAGATTGACGACAATGAACAAAATGCAAACATAACCAAAGAAATAACAAAAACACAAATCATGATTCATAGAATACACAAAATGCCAGCAGAAATTCCTAAAATGACAGATAAATACACAAAATGAATTTCTAAAAACTCAGAAAACAACAAAACGACAGAAAAAAAGAGAACAAACCAAGTCAAAAGCCTGTTTTCTCAGGCTTAGATTGGTCAGAATTGCATGAATGTTGATAATGTGGCCCTAAGATCAGACAATCACATTTTTGTGGCCCTGGTCTACACAGTAGGACCACACACACACACAGAATGATGCACATACACAACTTCTTCTCACCAGGTTCCGAAGAGGAACGCATCGCTGTGGAGACTGCCAGTCGCTATGGAAGCAAGCCAGAGGTTTACGCCGTCCCAATGGCAGAGGACGTGTCTGTGGAGGTGCTGATGGAGGGCGAGGGACCTCGGATGGGGGCCGACGCTCAGCTGAATATCGTGGTGACCAACATGAGCTCAGAGCCGAGGCAGACAACGCTGCACAGCCAAGCGGCCGTCATGTACTACACTGGAGTGTTGAAGGGGGCCCTCAAGAAGGAGCAGATAGCAGTGGAGCTTTTACCCAACGAAGGTTAGATTTTGTCATCACACCTTAAACATTTGGACTTAGAGTTATTGCATCATAGACGACCAAAATAGCAGAAGAAGCAGGATTGGTTAATTTTGACAGACAATTTATATTTAGTTTTAGTCATAGGCTGTGTTCGAAATTGCATACTAACGTACTACACACTACACACTAAAGGAGTATATACTGTCTACTACATACTATTAGTATGATTAGGATGGACTGTATACCAAGTTCCCAAGATGCATTTTGAGCCTATAACGACAAAAAAAGGTTACTTTCAAAACAAGAGCCCTATTATTAAAATTTTTAAAACTAATAAAAGACAAGAAGAGATGCTTTTGTTTTGAAAAGGGGACGTTTTGACTTTTAGCTTGAAGTCGGTCCCAGGACGAATTTACGGTCTGCTTGCAATGCATCATGGGGCTATTGAGTATGAGTGGTGTGCCCACCGTGCATACTTTTAAAATGTCCCGATATAGTATAGATACGGGTATTTCGTACTCAAATCATTCCATATTATCGAATTGGAACACACTACATACTCATTTTGACGTCAGACTTAGTATGAGTAGTATGTTACAGTAGTATGCCATTTCGAACACAGCCATATAGTCTTTTGACTAAAATGCAACTTAGCTTTAGTCTAGATTTAGTCATCAGGACAATTTCAGTTAATGTTTGGTTTTAGTTAAGTGATAGTTTAAATGATATTAAACTTGTATTCCACTAAATCTGTTTCAGATATAGTCGACTAAAATATACAGCATAAGTTTTTGCATTGTTCAAAAATTAAATTACCATTGATCAACCTGATATGAGATGGTATTATTGTTTATAAATACACACAAAGATTTGATGTGATCAATACGTAGGAGCACATGATCACGAGTTCTGATCGAATTTCGTCCCGTGTGCAAAAATTATTAATAGTCGACGAAAATATAAATACATTTTTGATATAGTTTTCTTCAATGGTCATATTTTAGTTACTGTCACTTTAAAAAAATGTGTCGACGAAAACTTTTAGTCTGCAAAATTAACACTGCAAAGAAATTAGGTTAGCTGTTTAACAAAAGGCCGTGGCTACGGGTACGTTAAACATATCCGTAGACTGACACTCTATGGATACGCAGCGCTCTTCATTGGCCAAGTGATAGGTGCACCATGTGACTTAAAGTTCCGTCATTTGTATTTTAGCTCATTTATTTTTAGCTACCCCGCTAACCCTTTTATTTTAGCCCTAACCCTAACCGTAACTCTATTCCTAACCTTGAAATGTTTATTTTTGTCCGAAATGTATTTTTAAAGGTGGAATTTGCCGTGTTAAATATGTTAAAAGGAAAAAAAAAAAAGAAAAGTCAACTGTTGGATTCGAAACCCACGTGAGCCATGAGTGCGGAGCCTTCGACCACTCGACTATCCTGGCGGTAACACAGGCACATTGCGCTTATGTAGAAAAGCTCCGGGGAAATCTATAGTCCCAGGGGCTATTGCTAAATTTAACATACCTCCAGACACTTTCTTAACACAACAAAGGTAAAAAAGAAATGTGTCAATTCACTTCTGTGCACACAATAAAATATTGTGCAAAAAGCCTGTAACAACAAAATAAAGAGAGATTCACTTTACCTAATATTGTTCGCTTGCCATGTTATGTGACATTTTGGAGAAATGTCCTAATTTTTCTTCTATATTTTGTGTTAAATGGTGGTTGGCATCCACCAGCATTTTGATGCATTACCACCACCACTCGTCCAAACTAGACTTTTCACTTCACAACAAAATATGAAAACGTATATTTCTCACCTCACAGTGAAAACCATCAAGTGGCTCCTGCCCTATCAACAGTACCAGGATCAGCTGGTAGATCAGGCTGCTTTGATGCTGACTTTGTCTGGAAGAGTCACCGAGACCAAACAAGTGTTGGCCAACCAGACGACGTTCAGGCTGCGCATGCCTGACCTCAACATCACAGTAGGGTTTTATTTTATGCATTTAAATGAATGTACTTTTCATCAACAACACACTTTGAACCGTCTTTGGTTTCCTCTGCAGCCACTAGGAGAAGCTGTGGTCGGTAAGGAGATGGGAGCCAAGATAACCTTTACTAACCCACTGCCACGCACACTGAAGAACGTGGTATTCAGAGTGGAGGGTCTGGGTCTGCAGAAAGGCCATGAAGTAGTTGTTGGGTAAGTGTACTGATATATTCTACTCAAGTAGAAGTACTGATAGTTGATTGAAAATGTAAAAGTAAAAGTAAGTCATACATAAAATACAAACTCAATTAAATAGTACTCAGAGTAAAAGTTACCAGTTACTTTCAGCCCCCATGCTTATTTTTTAGTAATAAATCTTCCCATGGTTCCCTTGTATACAGTAAAACATCTCATGTATAAACTTAAAAAGGAAGAGATGAAGTCTTGCACAATTGGAACTTAATATATTGTCCACAAAGGCTTTTGTATAAAAATGTTGAACATTTTTTTTTTTTAAATAACACAAATAAATTCAATTAAAAATAAAACAATTTTTTTTTTTTACTTCGAAAACTCGATCTCGGATTTTGTTTTGTTTTTTTCTAATTAAAAAAAAAAAAAGACATTGGATTTCATTATTAAGCGGGGGTCTATCACGTTAAATATGCGTTTGAAACTTCTTTGTCAACAGTTTGTAAAGGGGGACAGACTCTTTGCCTTGATTACACGTGATTAAATGGAGAAAAAAAAAATCAATTTTCCGATTTTGACATTTTAAAAATACCCCTCAATAAATAATCTGATTTCGATATTATATTGATTAATCGGCTGAAATAACCGGCATTCATTGCTACTTTGGCACAGTACGTTACGACTCAAGTAATCTGGTTGGTCAACTATGATGCATTTGATAATTACCTGGTGATTCAATTTTTTGTAGTTTCACAATGTCTGCTGAACAAAAAATGATAATTTACTCAGTAGCGGATGAGTGTAGAAATGTAACAAATGACTTTGATTCTTTCAAAATGCACAAGCAAAATGACTGATTCAGAAATACACTCAAAAAAGTACAATTACCCATAAAAGAAACTCAATAACAGCAACGTGAGTATTTGTAATCTGTTACTTTCACCTCTGGGTAAGAGAACATCAAATGGGCTTTCATTTAGTCTTTTTTCCTCTCACCCCTCTCCACGCTAACACATCACTCCTCTTGGCTTCTTTCAGAGACGTCAGCGGCCTCTCCACTGTGACACTGACCGAGCACTTCATTCCTTCTCAACCCGGGCTGAGGAAGCTGGTGGCGTCTCTCGACTGCAAACAGCTCACACAAGTGCACGGAGTGGCTGACATTGTTGTCGTTGAAAACTAAAAGGGTTTCAGCTTCTATCTGACGTTATCTGAGGCACATCTAACAATACTGGAGTGAAGCAATTTCATCTGTTCTTTACTTTTCTGTGGACGCTTAACAAGCGTAACATTTTGT
Source organism: Gouania willdenowi (assembly GCF_900634775.1). Classification (NCBI taxonomy): domain Eukaryota; kingdom Metazoa; phylum Chordata; class Actinopteri; order Blenniiformes; family Gobiesocidae; genus Gouania; species Gouania willdenowi. The sequence goes on along the minus strand of NC_041060.1, from coordinate 10,802,010 downwards.
CATTTGTTTTTCTAACATTTCCAATAATCTATACGTGCAATTATATCTCGCTGTAGTACAGGGGTCAAACACGTTTTAGTTAAGGGGCCAATTATGGATCAGTTTGATCTCAAGTGGGCTGAAGATTTTATGTGGGGAAAAAAAGAACAATTTTAACATCAATTGTGACCAAGTTTTTAATATCAGTCCCTGCCGGATGTTCACCTTTTTGTAACCAATTTTTGTGTAATTTAAAGGAATTTTGTGAAATTGTTTGTAAGAAATTGCAAAACCTGTGGAAAAATTGAGAGTTATTTCCACAATTTGTAATTAAACAAGTTCTGATGAACTACAGCCGGGCCCGCGGAACGTCTCCGTGCCCAATAGCACGTACCACCTTCCAAAGAATTCAGTGAAATGACTCGCTTCCACCAAGTAAAACAAATGAAAATGTGCAACGATGAATCGTAATCTATGTTGAATTGCATTTGAAAAGATAGATCACACGGCTATGTTCCGATAAATTAAGAAATGACCGAAAAAGGGGGTGGGCCCACGTCCCCCCCCTTTCAAAAAGGTCTCCGAGAGGCCCTTGACATCCGCTCATAGAATATCCATGTCAAATTTCAGCCTGATTCCACGAGCATTAATGGAGGAGTAGTCATTTGAAAAATGGGGCACCCGGGGGGCCATCTGGTGCCCCCGTGGCACATGCAGAGTAATGGGCCCCATTCAAATACTGTATTGGTATGCGTCAATGATGCGGTACCACCAACTCTCGCAATATTTGACACAAATAAATGACAAAACAACTTTAATGGAAATTGCCTAAAAAAGGGGCCCCTAATCAAATTGTGTGAGGCATAATCGTAATCTACGTTGAATTAACTTTGAAACGATATATCACGACCATGTTACTAAAAATTTAGAAATGACCAGAAATAGGGGGTTGGTCCCCGGGTCCCATTTTTAAAAAAAGGGCTCTGAGCGTCTCATCATATTAATTCATACCAAACTGCATTTCGACCACCTAACATGAGCTAATGGAGGAATAGTAATTTGAAAAATGGGGCCCCCTTGCACCCCAGTGTCACGTACAGGGTAATGGGCCCCATTTATACATTGGTATGTGCCAATGATTTGGTACCAACGACAGTGGTAATAATTGACTCGCAAATAAATGAGTAATCGACTTTTGTATTTTTTTTTTTTTTTTGGGGAGGCTCTAAATCAAAAATCGGGCTGGAGCGTCGATGCGTACACATCCATAGATTATATCTACCAAATTTCAGCCTGATTTGTTCATGAATAACAGAGGAGAAGTGATTTTAACTAGTGTACACAACAACAAAAACAACAAGAACAGTGTGAATGGCGTTTTGAGTCCGGTAACCAGACTTAAAAATCCAAGCCCCTAGAGGGGCATTAAATTAAACTGGATTATTTGGTAATTTACACAATAATTAGTGTTATCTCTGTCATTTTTACTGTCTACTGCAGGCCAAATTGGATGCTCTAAAAATCCTCGAGTTTGACACGTGCTTTAGTACAACTACATTTTATTGCCGTATACGCACGGCAAGCTTTAAAAAAAATTAAAAAAAATGTTGAAACCACTAATATTTTTTCAAATCACTGAATGGAAAGCAAGTGAAGGAGCATTAAAAATAATGATCATGTGAATACTGTACTGCATAATGTGAAAAGTTTTAAGACAAAATGAACTTAGCGTGGCTTAAATGAAGGAAAGTTAACTGAGATCATTGGAAAGAAAATGGTGTTTTAAATCAGTGCCAACCAATGTTTGTGATTTAAGATTTTATCATCAATAAATGCAATTATATGTGATGGATAGTGAAGTTAAAATGTGATATTGTATACTGAGAAGAAACTATTCATTGTTTCTATTTAATTTAATTTTTTTGCATTAGATCTGCAATAAACTGAGATCGCTTCCTGCAGACCAGACCGGCAGTAGAAAACCGGTAAATGAAATATTTTGTATTTTGCTGTTTTTAACACTGATATACAATCATAACTTACTGTAAATAACCTGCACACCTAAACAGAAACCACAACGACCATCATTTTACTTTTGCTTTGCCTATTGTGCTTTCTTTATAGCTGTAGCACTAAAAAGTACAATGTGAAGAAAACAGTATTAACAATGTTGTTTATCAGCCTTATCTATATTTAATCTTTTTTTTTTTTTGTATCATTTATGTTGTGTTGTCAATTAAACTAACATTTGAAAGTCTCCCCGAGTTACTTTGTATTTATTTCTACACAATGTGAGACATGCCGTCATTGGGGATTGGGGTAATAATGACGTTATGTGTGTGTGGCAATGTTGAAACACACTCACATCACTCAACGTGACTAATGAGGCCAAGGGCAGAAACAGTGATTGTGATAGTACATCAGGAAACTGTCAATAATCAGGGTTCCCACACTTTTTTCCACAATGATTTGTCAAAAATATTTTACCAACATTTCCATGACTTAGTTCTGAAGTGCGAAGAGCTTTTCTTTGCGTTTGCGTTTCCTGATTTTTAGCGTACGCCAGCTGAAGGGATCTTAGCTACGCACAGTTTTATAAATGAGACGGAGAGTGAATGTACGTGAATTTGTGTGAATTATGCTGCTGGTATGCAGCACTTTCACTTTAGGATAACACTTAAAATCTTTGGGGTTTAACATATTTTAAACATTAAAATACAGTTTTTTTTTCTAACAAGTATTGATTGAAACTGAGGTCACAACTGTGAATCATTTTTCATTGCTTTCACACAAAATGCATTCAGTGACCGCAGTCGCCAAAATTTATGAACTTTTTTCTGCAGTCACTAGTTCACCACCTGAAAAACTCTAAACTTTTACAGCACATTTTTTAATGCTAACACACTTTGTTCAAAACAGTTTTAAAACACAATCAAAACCGAACGATAGAGGGAAAAACATGGGGAATGTCTATATTATATCTATTAGAGGTGTCCCAATCCGATATCAATATCGGATGTCGGTCTGATATTAGCCTTAAAAACAAATATCGAATTCAAATTTCCAGATTTTCCTTTTTTTTTTTAAAATTCGTTTTTCACTTATTTTATTCAAATGTAGAATACTGTAGATATTATGTTGAAGGTTAAAAATAATGTAACCAATTGGTTAATAATAAATGGGTCAGTTTTTGAGTAACATCACTTGATCAAGCCTTTGCTAACATTCCACACTACAAGTAATAATTTTTTTTTATTAAAGTTCCCATGTCATGCTATTTTTCACCCATCTCCATTTGTTCTAAGAACTCCAAAAACATAGTATTTGAGGTTTATTTTCCCAAACTCTCCTGTTTTCCAAAGTTTGACTTTGAAAAGTCACTTTCTGATCAACTCTACACAAACAGGCTGATTTGCGGCCTACTTATGCATATTCATGAGTGGGCGTGTCTATAGCCGGGACACTGACTTCCTCCTCCCCGCACGGTGAAGTAGGGCCAGAGAACGGCCCGCCCTCCTCCCACCCACTCCGTAGCTGAGCTCATGCTGCTTTATAAACAGAGACAGAGCGTGGGGGCGGGGCATTCGCCTGTACATACATAGACTGTAGAAAATACGATTGAGGGAATCAATGAAAAAAACACCTTGGGCATGTGTATGAAGCCCAAATAGCACTTTTATCATGTTTAAAGCACAGAAAAGCTCATTTAACTTAACATGAGCCTTTTAAGGAAAAAAGAGGAAAAAAAAAAAAGTATGTATGATTCATGCTGATATCGGATTAATATCGGTATCAGCCGATATGCAAGGCTGCAATATTGGTATCATATCGGAAACGAAAGAGTTGTATTGGGACATCTCAAATTTCTACATTAAAAAAAAATGACAATAAAAATGAATAAAACAATGATGAAATTCCAAACACAGCTGAGTTTGTAGTCAACTGAAACTGATTCAGGTGATCTGTGTTTGGCCTCATTAGAAACAAAGAAGTGGATCTGATTCTTTTTCCTTTGACTAAGTAAGGATCAAAGAGCAGCGGATGAGGATGTAGGGAGAGCGGCCAGGAGAGGAGGGGGAGGAGGGAGAGGAGGAAGACCTCAGTGATTGACCATGTGCTAAAATATGGACTCTCTCTTTTAGATGCTGCAGCCAAACTTGCAGCGTTCATCAGTTGCATCAATTATGAGAATTTTCCAGCAAAACAAAAGGCAATATATCACATGCATCCCACAATTACTGTATTGCACCAGATTTTACAAGTAATTTATGTCTCTTTTATAACTGTAATCAATACATTTTTCAAACACTAACCGCATGAAAAATTTGACAACAAAACCCATTGTAGGGGGGATCATTTTTTTCTTATCTTAACACACAAATTAAGCAATCTGGAACACTCTAAATAGTACAATAAGGCAAAATACATTATTTTCTTCAAGCCTAAAAATATTTATTTACACCACTTAAGTTGTGGTTTGTGAAAGATTACAATATTATATATATATATATATATATATATATATATATATATATATATATATATATATATATATATATATATATATATATATATATATATATATATATATATAAATATAAAAGTACCTCAAATTTGCAAAATATTAAGTACAATATTAAAAAATAATAATAAACCAACTCACCGGATCTATATGATTCACGTAAATGACCTATTTTAAGTTCAAAATGGTGAATTTCGCCAAAAAGTTACTGATTTGCATGTATGAATATTTTTATTCGCCAATAGGATGTGATGTGGAATTGATTTCTATTCTGACCTGGAATTCTGAGATTCTGTATTTTTCTGTTTAGACTAATGTAATATAAGTAATATTTTTTGTAAGGTACTGAAGTAGATTCTTGCTGTAAAATGTTTCAGTCGTCTTGTTGCTGTATATCACAGCATAAACAATCATTTAGAACCATCAAAGATGTTGCTAAGATCTTATTTTATAATAAAATACTGATTTACCTGACAAGAATCATTCAAGATTGAAATATGAGATGTATTTTATGTAATGCTCTCTGTTGTTGGTATGTTGTAGTTGAGTGAGTTCAGAGTGACACTGTGTGTTTCCACAGTGAGACTATTTACTGTGTGTGTGGTTGAAGGAGCTTCATTTGGGACGTGTATGAAGTGCTTTGTTGGCGAGAAACACTTTTGTTGAGCTGAGATGTCTAATGGAAATGCAGACTGTGTTATAAGAGTTTTGAACATGTGACTTCTGTTTCGACCAATGCTTGCTAGCAATCAAAAAAAAAAAAAAGCTATATTTCCAAAACAATTCAAATATACCATGACTTTTCAAGACTGTAAAATGGTTTTTTTTTTCAAATTCCATAACTTTTCCAGAAATTCCATGACCGTGGGGATTCTAAATAACAATCCCAAACATTGTTATGTAAATAATACTTTTTTGGAACAGCTTTAATAAGCTCTCAAGGTCACCACACGACATACATACATAATAAAATATTAGAAATAAGTTCAAATCAACAGTTCTTAGAACAAAAAAGCAGAAAAGGGCAACTTATTAATATTATTTTTATATCGCAGTGGGGTCATTGTCTGATCCCAACAAAAAAAGGCTTTGTGCATTTCGTGGATTTCTGTTGTTTGGTGCATTTTTATGATCATTTTCTTAAATATTTATTTTTCAGTGTTTTTGTTGTCATTTTATGTCTTTTTGGAGTCCTTTTGTGCAAATTTGTTATTAGTGTTTTCTTTCCTTTTGTGTAATTCATTTATTTCACATACTATTATATTATATAATTATAGTGACTGATTTTCCAGCGTTTGTCTGTCTGTCCGTGGATGTTTGTTAGCGTGATATCTCACAAAGTTCTGAACGGATTAAAATGAAATTTGGTGAGCTGGTAGACAATGTCAAAAGAAAGAAGAAATTTGGAGATTTTGGAGAGGTTCCGGCTTCTATTGTCGATACAGTATCCAGAACCAGTTTTGGACTCTCCGATTGCTCTTGTTTTGTACATTTTTGGAGTGATTTTAGTGTATTTATGTTTTCTTTTGAGTATTTTTCCTGTACTTTTTTGAGTTTTTGGAGTCATTTTTTTGTACACAAAGTTAGCCCAAGGGCCACATGTGGAACAGATTCTCCATGTCTGGCTGAAAGAGTGATTCAAACTGATTTTGTTTTGCCTGTTCATTTCAGTGGAAGAGATTCCATATTGAAGAGGGAGAAAGAACGCAGATAAGGGGCGGAGCGGCTGAAGGCTCTGGGACAGGCTGGGGTGGGGGGAATGGGACAGTGAGGAGGATGAATGAGGAAGATTGTAGTTGATTTATAGACGCACTAGGTGAAATCTTGAATTCTATCCGATGTCTAACGGAAAGCCAGCGGAGCAGCTGGAATACTGGTGTGATGTGATGGATGAGGGGGATTTGGTGATGATACAGGCATGAATTTAAAAGAAAATGGTAAAAGGTCTAAGCTACAGGGCAACATTTATGAAAACAGAGAGTTGAAAAGGGAACATGAAATGATAACTTTCTCACTTCAATAATAACAAATCCTTTACAATTCTGTACTGAATAATGTTCTAATGTTCCCAAGTGAATATGTGATCCTATTGTTGTGACGCAGGTGGAAGTATTGGCAAGTAATTCATAACTTTAGCTGAAAGGAAGATTTTAACCACTGAAATATCAAGTGTGTATTGCTTCATAAAGCAGAAAAATCCTAGATTTCTAGTTATGTTAGTTTTTTTATTATAATGCAAGTTTGATGAATGATTTTCAGCACTTCTCCTTTCCACTCCGTTATCTTCAACCGTATCCATGGAAACCCGAAAACAACTTTTTAACGTACATTTTTAAAAAGGCAAATGAAGGACATCAGGTATTACAACAGGAACCATTGAGTTGTACCTCAGTGTGTGATGGCTGTGACCAACCTTCATGTTTCCCACTCCACTCCGTTACCTTCATCAATCTCATGTTCAACGTTAGGTGAGCTACTGCAACCTTTAAACTCCATGATTTCCAACATGTGTCCCTAATGAAAATGTTGCCCTTAAACCAATGTAATCCACATTGATAACGTATTTATTGAACTTTGATTGTAGAATAAATGATCGGATTTTGATTTTTTAAGTCTCACTTTTAAGAAAAGCCTGATTTGATATACTGTAAGTGGAATTGCTAATATGTGTACATTTTTTAATTAATCTACACTATTTTGGTTTAGATTTATTAAACTGATAGTTTAATCACTTACCAATTAAATCAGTTATTAAATCAATCCCTTCTTTTATTTAATTGAAAAATTGATAAATACCTACGAATAGGGAACTATAATTAAAATACCTTTTATTGTTGCAATCAAATCATGTGAAATACATACTTTCTATATTTACACTTTGAACCAATAGTAGCGTACTTAACTGACGATGCCACTTCCTACTGACCTCTACTGGTGGGGCTATAAAGTGCATCACGTGGGTGGCTTAAGTTGAATAGGCTTTTATTTTATATTATGGCTTTAAAAAAATACAAACAGTTATTTGATACAAGTAAGAAGTGCAGTGATCACAGACACAATCAGGAACAATGGAAAAAAAAAAAAAAAAAGTTAATCAGTCACCACAAATGCAATACATTCAGATAAATAGAACATACATTATATACTGGCTAAATATCCATAGTTTTAATATAAATTTAAACTTGATGTGATTCAAAACTGACTTCCAAATGCCCTGATAAAGAAACATCCACCATGCTTAACATGCAAAGGTCATAGAAACTAAACATATGAGACTGTGGCTCAGTCCACACTCGTACATATATTTTCTACCACTCTGTTGAACTCTTCTGGTTGATCGGCATAAACGTGGTGAGAGGCTCCGTTTATAAGCTGCAAAATAAAAAATAAAACAGTCACAACCACACTGCCTGCAAGTCATAAAAAATAGACATCGTCCACCCATATTATCGGCCAATATTTGCCATAAAATGTAGAATTGGTTGATATAGATTATTGGTTTTTACAATGATATGTTTATCTTAAAAATAAATGAGGCAATTTTTCCATTACTGAAGTTCAATTAATTTTCCTATTTTGCATGATGATGATGTTTTAAAATTAAGATAAAATTGATCTAGTTGGACATCATATTAAAAGTAGGGTTAATTTTACAAAGAGATATACAATAAGACCTAAAATTAGTTTGGGGGAGGGGGTCCATGCATGCGTCTTTATCAATTAATGTTAGAGTTTGTATATTAAATGTTGGACAATATCGACATATCGAACATCTCTAGTAAAATAACTACTAATAGGGATGCAATGAAATGAAATTTCTTGGCCGAAACTGAAAATGAAAAAGCCAAGGTCAAAAACCGAAAGAAATAATTATGCAAATTATTAGTCTCATTGCATTTATGGTGATAAATGTCGACTAACCTCACTAAAATTAAAACATTGCAATTGTATAAATATCAATGCTTCAAAGAATAAATACATTTAAAATATGAAAATATTTATTTAGCACTGACATTCCAACAATGCGAAGTATAAAATAAGAAAGTAAAGTGAAATATCTTCTCATGAGAAACACAAAGTACATTTACGTCACAGAGCGTGTGCGTCCCAGTGTGCTTCATGCATCATTTCTTGTGCATTCTGGTTTAATCCCATCCGAGTAATGATGGTTGTAATGTGGACCAAGTACCGTAGTGATCTAGTAAAGAGGATCTCTGTGAAATGTGCGCTGACAGACTGAAACCAGATTCTACTGCTGATACGTAGCGATGCGTCAGGCTGCTGTGTGGTCTGTGTTAATGGATGGCTACACGTAACTATAGAGTCAAAGTGACACAGAAACATAAACACACTTACGTGCTCGCTCAACTCTGCTCAGGAAATGCTTTCAGTGCTCAGATGTATTCAAATACAGACGCTCCGTGAGTCAGCGGACAAGTTGGCCCGTTTCCAGACAATCGTGTGCGCTGGCCGTGGCGTTTACCACATCATTTTGACTTCGAGTGTCTTAAAAAGCGCTTTTAAATAAAATGTATTATTATTATTATCATTATCATCTAGGCACCGGCAGATGCCTGCAACCCTGAAATAGGACAAAGCGGGTCTGAAAATGGATAATTATCATCACAACATCCTGTTTGGGCCGGCTTTTTTCGGTGAAAATATAGTGTTTTTCGGCCGAACATTTTCGGTGCATCACTAATTATTAACGTTAGTATTTGGGGATTTTCATCACGTTTACAGTTTTCAATGTTTTCTACTCACCAGCACTCGAGTATCTGCCGGATTTCTTATTTGTGCCACTTTGTCTCCAGACGAGCTGTCCATCCAGGACTGGGCTCCGTACAGCATGGTGAGGGGCATGGAGGGGGGCAGGAGGTTCACCCGATGCATCATGGGCTTCTTGGCCCAGCCAAGGGATTCAGTCATGGCTCTGAAGCCCACCTCCCCACTGTGGAGGAGAAAGGAAGTAGTAAGTTTCAAGTGATCTCAAGTTTTTACTTATTTTTATTATCTTTTGGACGAACCTTGGGGTTTGAGCATTACAGTGGTAGATGTACTGCGTCATCGTATCGTCATCGAACAGATCCTCAAATTTTCGTTTGAAATCAGGTCGAAATCTGTTCACCAAGCCCGGACCTGAAAGGATGGAGACATTGTGCAGAAAGGTGAGGAGGACTCTCACGCACCACTGAACTAAATAAATCACCCTTTTATGTTCTTACCCCACGGACCGGCCACTCTGATCACAGCCAGAGGATTGAAGTAGGACACAATGGTGGCGACTGCTTTCACCCAGCGTGGGGGGCCCGACCTCTTCACCAACTCTGTCCCCTGACCTTCATGCTGTTGGGGCTCAGGCTGGCGTCGCTCGGGGAAGCCCCAGGGGTCGACTAAAATAAGGTGTGACACTCTGAAAACAAAGAGAGCAGGATAGGATTAAGATGATAAAAGATAGCTGACGTGATTAGAGGTGGGCGATACGGAAAAAATATTCACATCACAATATCACAATCACGATTTTAACCCGATTGTTTCATTCAGACCATTTAGACTATTTTAGTTATTCACCAATTAAAAAAAAACACACACACAATTCACCTACTTAAAATCATCAGCCTACAGTAAATGGACAAAATATATAAAAGATAATTTAAGTCAGGGTACTTTTCAAGTATTTTTTAAAATGCATGTAAGCAATTAATCAAACTGGTTCCAAGCACAATTAACATCAAACAAAAAGGCTGACAAGTTATTTTAGTCACACAGTCTTTTTACTTTGTTTAACTAAAGTGGCGTAGCATTAGCATCAATTGCTACATAACAAGGCACCACCAGCAGTCTAGTGATTTCCATTGGTTATTGAGGTAAAATCCCTCAAAACCCCTCATTTCCCACAGTTTGGACAATCATATCCTTTACAAGATAAAACATCACTGCTTTGGTTACATTAGGCCTGGGTGATATGGACCAATATTCATATGTCAATATTTTTCCTCAAAATGGCAATAGGCGACTTGAACTCTAGGACCCTATAAATCCGATTTTATTTTTTTCCAAATTACTTGTTTTCCACATTAATGTTTTTAAAATTCTGTTTAAAAAAAAAATAAATAAATAAAAAATATTAATCAATTCTTTTAGAAAATATTAGTTTTTAACACCTGTGAGGGAACAAAATAAATACTAGTAAAAAAGAAAACCATAATTAAACAAAAACGTATGTTAAAATAAAAATGTAATTTAAAATAATGAGTAAGATACTGTTAAAAGGTAGATATAAATTGTACTGACATGGATTATTCTGACGGGGTTTAATCCACATTCTGTCAATTTCCACGTTCAACAGTGGATTCCATTTTCATTGCTCGATTACGTCCGCGATTCCGTCAACGTGGAAATTATAGGGCCCGAGAACTCAATTTTTTTGTTAAGAAAAACAATAATGGATCAAAGTCAGTGGAGAAAAATGCCACAAAGACCATTTATTCATCAGTAGCAGCTCTATATCAACATTTTGTACCACTTTTGACTTTTTCCTTCATTAAAGCTGAAATGTGTGATTAAATTCTGTCGTGTTCTAAACCACATTCAGGACGTGGTCCCTTTAAGAAAGTCACAGCCTGGACGGGTCATGTGAGAGGTGTGTAAACAGTCCTATGAGCTGCGTAGCGACTCAAAGCCAGTTTGTTACAACCTTGTTTAAAACCTTGGAAGATGACGTCACTACGTAAAAAGACAAAAACAACAGAATTGTTAAATCTGCAGTGTCAACGCTGTTGCAAACATGTTCTTCTCCTGGAAATATCTTGTATCATGTACTCATTTACTATGTCGACTTCAGAGTTAGTTGGGCATAAAATGACACAATCGCATAGCCACGTTGGACTAAATGTTGGCCAGCATATCTTCATACAGCCAAAGGACAATGTCTTTCAGTTTGTCACCAGGAATTGTCAGTGTGTCATTTAATTTAATGGCAAACTCACCCTCTCCTGGCACTAGTGGAATTTTAGCTTTGCCAAGGTCTAAGAGAAATCTGGCAAAGTCTTCTTCAGCTTATTAATGGCACTCCAATTTCCTAAAATGTTATAATTGATGACATCATCCCTGTAGAGCTTCTAAAATGTTGCAACTGATGACAATTTCACGGAGTCCGTCGACTCAGGAGGTGGGGCGTCCAAACAAATCCGACGTTGCACACCGTTGAACGAAGCAGCAGCCATGTTGAAAGTCTCCGCTCTGTCTGTCCCTGAACCGCAGAGATATTTGAGCCACAGAGATTAATTGCTTTTATAGGTAGATAATGAATGCTAAATTATCCAAGTGTTCAAAGGTAACAGATTTAGTTTATTTCCATATACCAGCATTTTACAAGTTCTTAAAAAATAAAAGATATGGAATTTGCTGGATTAAAAAACCTGTCTTATAATTGAAAGGACATTTGATTTACTTTTTTACTTACTACATTTAGTAGCATGTACTTTTTACTTTTACTCAAGTAAAAGAGCAACTTCCATACGTTTACCAAAGTATTTTTTTTTAACAAGTATCTATACTTTTACTTGAGTACTGAAGACTTGTACTTTTACCACCTCTGGCCTCAGATGTGAAATTTAATGATTTTAAATTCTTCTAAAAGTAAACTTGCTGTCACACTTAAACTGTAGAAATAGTTAATCCATTTACAGATTTCATCAATGTGAGAGCACTGACAGCTCAGTGTTTACAGTTTGAAAACCCAGTGATTACCCAAAAGAGTTTCCAGAAGGTAAAAATCAAACATATCTGGCGTTCAGAGCTGAAAGACAAGAAAGTGTTGATAACACATTTTCTGTTTCCCATCAGACGCGCCCCTCGTGCATTACAGGCGGATTGTGAGCCACTGATAAAATTGAAGAACCTCAAATTGTATTTAAAAGAAATTGGTTTTTAGTAGGGTTATGCTTGTTTGCTTTCCTCAAGATATTTGGATGGAAAAATTGCAGTGTCACAAAGATTCAAGAATTGATTCTGCATTTCAGAGAAAAGTACATTTAAGGGTGCCTGTAGTGAATTTTAAGTGCAAACTCCATCAAAAGATGAAATAATACTAAAGGTCTAGTTGTGGTATATGTTTTAAAGTTCTTGGCGAGCATCCAGGAGGAAAAACCTGGTCATCTTTGAGGTAAGGTGGCAGCCATTATGCTCACATTAGCACAAACCAAAATTGAACCCATTTGTAATTAGCTGTGCGTGTGTTTTATAATCCTTGTATTTTGACTATTTTACTGTAGTGAATTATAGTAGTTTAGCTATATACTATATGTGCATCACATCAGCTGCAAATGTTTGTATCTATGTTGAATTGCATTGACCCTGTCAAATAAATACATAGATGGTAACATCATGACATTGCATTTAGTGTAACCGGTGGCTAAGCCAACAATAATAGCTTCAGACACATCCAAAGTAGCTCCAACATACATTATTATGTTGACTGTAGTAATTGTTAGAACAAGATTTTTAAAAATGTGAAGAAAACCACTTAAACAACCTACTACTCCGGTAGGAGTAGGGTTGCAAAAGGGGCGGAAAACTTCCAGTAACTTTCCACGAGAATTTAAGATCGGGTGTTTTTGTGGGAATTGTTTATTGAAATTCCCAATTATTTAAAATGAGGAGGCTCATTTTAAATAATTGTATCATATCCAAACATAAATATTAGCATCTATTCAAAATGATTATTTACCTCTCTATAAAAGCAAGGAATCTCTGTCTGTGTTTGTGTGTGTGTTCCTCAAATATCTCCGCAGATCAGGATCAGACTGACCTGAGAGTTTCAACATGGCTGCTGCTTGGTTCAAGGGTGTGCAACATTGGATTTGTTTGGACGCCCCACCCCTACGCCCCACCTCCTGAGTAAACAGACTCAGTGATGATGTCATCAGTCCTAGCTCTACAGTGATGATGTCATCAGTTAGAACAAATGAACATTGGTCCTACTTCTACAGTGATGATGTCATCAGTCCTACCTCTACAGTGATGGTGTCCCACCTTCAAACACAACCTAATTTGGCCATCCATGAAAAAGCTACTTACCCTCCCACTTTTCTATAGCAATACATACTTCCTACGGGCACTGCACTGGTAATTATTATAACATTTTAACTAGGGTTGCAAAACTCCAGGAACTGTCAAAATTGGTAACTTTCGATAGGAATTAACAGTAAATTAAATATTTAAAAGGTTGGCCCTTAACAGGCAAATAATTAACAAGTGCTTCCAAATAAAAGTTTATATTTTTGAATAACAAATGAACATGGAAATTTACCAGAAATTTTACACCCCTTATGCAACCCGAGGTAGGAGCCAATGTCAACACTACACCGGAATTATAAACATTTCATTGGATTTATTTATTGGAATTAACTAGCAAGTGGAGTAATTTTTAAATAACTGATGCTGATATTTTAGATAATGATAATTACATTTTCCAAGTTATATTTAACAGTTATGTTAAGAGCCAACCAAAAATTTTGCACCAGAATTAATTAAAATCAGCAAATTCCATATCTTTTATTTTTTTTAAGAACTTGTAGAAAACTGGTACGTGGAAACAGGTTAAATATGTTACCGTTCATGAACACATGGATAATTTAGCACTCATTATAAATACAATTTGTAAATAAAATGTTTTAAGAAAAAAAAGCAAATGCTCAATTAAACCCAGAGCAGCTTTGAGTTTAACATTTTTAAAAACTTGAAAATGTTAAGCATAAAACTGAAGGACCTGTCTAATAGGAAAAAAAAAGCTCAAACTACCAAAATTTTGGGTCTTTTTACGTCCCGACGTCATCTGCGAAGGTCTTAAAAGTAACAAACTCATTTTTAAAATGAAAGGAGTAGAAAGCACAGATAGGTTTAAAAAAGTAAGGAGTAAAAGTAAAAAGTTGCCAAAAAAATAAATACTCAAGTAAAGTACAGACACAAGAAAAAGTGACTTAAGTACAGTAACGAAGTATTAAAGTATTTGTACTTTGTTACTTGTTACCTATGGTGTTGACACATATGGTATTGATTGTTGAGAACAGAGAACGTGAATCTATCAGATGAAAGTCTGAAATATTGCAGTAATAAAGCTACATTTTGTTTTTTATCAGCCCTGGTTGAGAAAAACAGTATCTATAGGATTACCTAGATGGGTATTGGATGGCGTATGAGGTGGCGAGGTATCCTCCCAGACTGTGTCCCAGTAGAATCATGTTCTCCAGGCCCACAGACTGCCTCCACTGTTCAATGGAAGTTACAAACTGTTCCTCCGCTTCGGAAGCGTCCGAGGAAAAAAAAGGCCGGGAGCTCCGACCGAAGCCTAAAAGGTCGAAGACGTGAACGGGCCGTGATCTGCAGAGCCCATCAAGGTTCCTGACCCACAGTCCCACTCCCCCTCCGAAGCCGTGGACCATCACCAGGGGGGTTTTAGGAGCTGAATACAACAATATTTTGTCATTTTTATTTCATTTGACACATAATGTAAAGCTTAGTTACATTTCTGGTGAGAACAGTACCTTGTTCTGTAGGTTTCCTAGCCGTCTTATTAGTGATGGACAGAGTCCATATTCTCTCCTGATTGGGTAGGGTTACAAACCTGGCCCATAAATCATTCTGAATAACTGGACGAAACAACAACAGCACTTCAGTTCAGCAGCTATTTACATTCCTTTGGAGGCGTTACATAATCACATGTAAACCATATGTAAACGTGTTCTTACAGGAAAGGATCTTGGACTCTGCCGTCTTCAAAAGAGACATGGAGGTCGGACGCCAAGAAGGCCACCAGCTGCTGACTGAACTTGTTCTGACACAGTGAAATTAAACAGGAGAATTAAAAATAATAAAAACAATAGTTGATAGCACGCGCGGTCCAAACTAAAAATGCTGTTGTATGTTATAATTTCCATCAGGCATATGCAGGGGAGACACATTTCACAGCAATCATGCCATCAGTCACTCTGACAGCTCAAAGCCACAGCAGTGACAAAGCAGTTATTGCTTGTTTAACTTACCCATCATCAGTTTACATTAGTACGGAAGAGGATTAGGGCCAATTTGTGCTAAGTGCGTGAGGTAGTGGCAGAGCGGGGCTGTAGGGCCGTGTGTGAGCTTCACATCGTGATTGTGTGGGTGTAGTGACACATCTCAGCTGTGAACTCGCTATGTGTGTGTACAGACGCATCATGTGTGTATATTCCTGTCTGTCTCTGCACACAGCGTTGACCGTCCTGACTGACCGGGCATGTCTTACTGCTACAGAAGTAACGCCCATAATCAAGGCACTTTTAGAATTTCCCCCCTAGTGGTAGGTCAGTAGAAAGCAGGGGTTTAGTTACTCTTTAAGGATTTTGAAGAGATTTAGCCAAAAACATAATCTGTTCAGAAGATAAAACCAGTCAAGTTTGGAAGAGGTGGAGCATTCAGTCCGCCTGTGGCTATTGAGGAGCTACAGACACAGATTAGGGCCAGTTTTGATGAAGACTGTTGTTGTATATGGTGAATTGGCCCGAGTCCGGTTCCATTGATTAGACATCATTAGCAAAGTTAAAAAAGAAAAAATCTCTTTGTTATTAAACCCAACTTCGAAGAAAAGTTTAACGCATTCATCGATAGACAGCATTTTGTAGATGACCACGAGCTGCTGTTTGTTGTCATATGGTGAATTGGCCCTCGTCAGCTTCTGTAGATTTGACTGATTAGCAAACCTGGAACATTTATCACAATATTGTATTTCGAGTTCATTTTTTGAAATTTGGACTTAAATCTAGTTATTTTCGTCTTTAGTCTCAACATTATATTTCAACTTTATTCTCGAAATTTCTACTTTAATCTCAGTATTATTCTTAATTGACCCCAAATTATTTTCCCCATCAAAATTGGCTCTAATCCGCTTCTGCACATTCCATGTGACTAGTACGTATACTTTCATTTTTATTAGTTATTGAAAAAGTATTACCACCGTGTTAGGATGGCCGAGTTGTCTAAGGTGCTAGACTCAAGGATTTTTTTCTTCCGCTGATGTGGGTTCGAATTCCACTTCTGACATATTTTTTTTTCTCATTTCAACATATTTAACACGGCAAATTCCAGCTTTAAAAATACATATATGAAATTAAAAAAAGGAACATTTTAGGGGAATTCCTGGGTTAGGGTTAAAATAAAACTGACGGAACTATAGCTAGAAGGACACGGGTCCGACAGTGACGGAACAACCAGTGACGATACAACAGTTTATATTTTATTTTCTAATTAGTCATAGTCTCGTTATTGTCACTTCAAAGAATGTAGTAGAAAACCATAACGACATTTTTTTAGTCAACAAAATTACCACTGACACACACACACTCTGTTATCGTATATGGTGAATTGGCCCTCGTCTGCTTCCGTAGATTAGACTTTATAGCAAACCTTCGACTTTAATCACAATATCGTATTTTGAGATCATTTTTGAAATTTCGACTTTATTCTCAAAATTTCTACTTTAAACTCGACATTTTGTCTTTAATCTAGATTTGCCCAAAATTATTTTATCTATATAAATTGTCCTTATAATCCACTCCGTACATTAGTCAGCACTCCATTATCAAAGTAGTTTAACAGGTGCACAACCCACTTTTGTTGTGTTTTTCCTCAATCATAATATGAAGCCATGAATGAATAACCCCCACCCTTTAAAACCAACATGTTTCACCTCACCTTTCACCTGTTTACCAGTCAAAGCAGATGAAGAGTTCACAAAGGAAAGAGACACTCCTAGAGCAAATCACAATCTGGAAACCAGGAAATACTGGTTTATTTTGGGAGAGAAAAAAAAATAATAATTTCCCCCCATACTGAATTTACTGACAAATTAAAATACTTTTCTCAACTTGGTCCCTTTTAGCTAAAGAAAAGCTAGCATACGTAATGTGTTTAATGAGATAAAACGCTTTTAACTTTAACAAAAACCATTTCCCTAATGCAGTCAATGCATTACAACTAATAGGTCTGTTAAAGAACACATAGAAAACACAATTTTAGCACCACATTGAAAACAAATGAGTGATTTTACATTGTTTTTTTTTTTTGTTTTTTTTTTTAAAAACTCATATTTGAAGTTTAGCTGCCGTGTATTGAATACAGGTTGTGACGTAAAGTAAAGATGAACTCACTCAGTTTCACAGTCGTGATGAATATTCGCTGTAGTCATTACAGGATCCATCGGTTTACATGTTAATGTAGCTACGCTATGTTAGCTTAGCTTTAGCCGAAGGTTACCGAATACAAACAATACAGCATGCCCTCGTTTTATAACTCGTTCCCTGTTATGTCATCCGACCAGCTACAAAGATCGTCTATTTACACTGAGCAACACATGTATGTGAAAATCGCGTTCGAAACACAGTCACGTAAAAAACAAAATAATAAAATATATATATTCAAACTGTTGCTCAAATAAAGCAGTTACGTTGTTAACGTTGATATTATGTAATTTATTAAGCTTATGTATGTTTTGGTAGGTACTCTGTTCTCTCTATTTATTTTTTAAACCTTTTCACTGACTGTCTCCCAAATAAGCAACCGCGTCAGTCATTTTGAAAATATCGTCTCTCTTTGTTTAGTAATACATTTAATTTTCAACAAAAAGTCCTAAATAAGAATAATAAGAGATACTTTGTCATTCAATATTAGATGATACATCTGAAAACTTAAATCTATTGCTTTTTCTCATGAAAAAGCAAAATATTCTGATTATTATTTTAAGTAACATATTAATTTAATACTGCTTAATTCCGCCTGTTAATGCCGTTTAGAATTTCTAAATGATTCCCAAAGTAGAAGCATCAGTTGAATGCAGAAATCTTTAGAAAGACAAAATCTAAACAGAGGAGGAGCTGTTCTGTTCGTTCCTAGGTGACTCAGCAAACAGCTAAAAATGTAAATCCTGCATTACATAGCATCAAATAACAAAATACAAAATAAACTACTGGGTCAATGACGTGAAATAATTTTCACAAGATGTTATTTCATAAAATGGGCATCATTTGTGTGAATATTATGATGGAAATAAAAATAGAAATATTACAAAACACTTAATTATATAATAACTTTATAAATTACAGACTAAGTCATGGGTTTGTTTGTTTTTTGAAACATCTTTGTGAGTGCATATATAGGAAAGACAGCACATATATGGTGTCTTTGTTATGAATTTAAATATTTCTAACTGAAAGAAATGTAGTTGGACAGAAACTTTAATTTGTTTGGGAATTGTGCAGCTATGTTATATTAATAATAATAATAATAATAATAATAATAATAATAATAATAATAATAATAATAATAATAATAATAATAATAATAAACAAAAGTTTAAGTTAAAACAATTACACACAAGTCAAAAAAGAAACTTACAATAACCAAGATAAAAACAGACAATACATAAAAATAGTATGTATGTATATTTTAGTTTTTTTTTTTTTTTTTTTAATCATTGTTTTATTGCCCTTTAATACTTTTTAGTTTTTAATTTAGATGCAAAGTTGTCGGGAACTATTAAAAGCCGTTGTTCGAAGTTACCCGGAACACTTTACGTGTGACACCGTGGTGGCTTTCTTTCTGTCGGGACACGTCACGAATTAGACGAAGGAAGCAGAGCCAAGTCTCTAGTGTTTATTAAACACCACAAACATGTCTAACTCAGTGATATCCGTTATTTCTCGGTTTCTGGAGGAATACACCTCCACTACCCCCACTAAGCTGAAGGTGGTGGACTCGTATCTGCTCTACATCCTGCTGACTGGAGCTCTGCAGTTCCTCTACTGCCTGCTCGTTGGAACCTTCCCATTCAACAGCTTTCTGTCGGGATTCATCTCCTGTGTGGGCTCCTTCATACTTGCTGGTAAATATGAATCTACTTACTGTATGAGATCTTACATTGTCTGAGTGTTTAGAGCTTCTGCAGAGTACTTCTCTGTGCACAAACTGCTGCAGGTGCTAGCCTCCATGCTAATGCTAGGAGAGATTGACAGTTTATACTGTAGATGCCCGGCTGCAGCTATCAAATGTAATATAGTCTGATTAATAAAATGCTAGTAAGACTAGATTAGATTTGTGATTTAGAATAATGTCTGTTAGTTCAACATTTGATGGCAAAACTGCTGATTGAACTTCACTAAACTACTGCAGAGCAGCTAATGCAGTAAAGCTATTGGGAAAAAAATAGGACTAATTTGGAAAATGTTTGTGAAAATTTATTAGAATTCAATGATGAAGAGAAATACATGTGGCGACAGTGAAATAATTAGTGGAAAATTAACATTGCCTGCAGTTTTCAGCTGTCAAAAGGACGACTCATTGCTAAATCCACGTTGAATCTAAACAAATTTATCAAAATGTGCTGCTAAACAGAGTTTTGCAATTTATCTACATGCTGAAATAAAGCCGCTGGAGATAATTTTTTAGAATATATATAAGACAAAGTGTAGCAAGGCCTCAGATCAATAAATTGAAGATCATTTGCTTGGAGGAAAAAATGGCTATGGATACATTAAACATATCAAGAGACTCCCAGTGTATTCAACCCTAACCCAGGAAATACCCTAAAATGTTTTTTTTTTTTGTTTTTTTTTGTATATGTGTTTTTAAAGGTCGAAATTTCCGTGTTAAATATGTTGAAACGAAAAAAAAATATATGACAAAAGCGGGATTCGAACCCACAGCAGCGGAAAGACGAATCCTCGAATGCAGCGCCTTAGTCCGGAAAACGTACAGATAGTCCTGGTGGCTATTGATACGGAAACTTAAAAAAATAAAAATTAGCATTGTGTGAGGTAGAATCCCGTAGACTGATGCATGGAAGTGTTTTAACTTCATTTTTACTGAGATTTCTTCTCTTCCTTCCCCAGACAAGAACAGTGATTTTCTTGACACCCTTTTTGTTTTTGTAGTTTGTTCCCGGTATTCCCTGTAGTATCACCTCACTTCTTGAGACACTCAAAGTCGGGTGGATTCGGATTTTTTCGCGTAAGCCTCGAGGCAAACAACCATTTTTTGCCACTAAATTTTCAGTCTGTGAAAACATCAGGAATGTGTTGGGAAGTCAGTTTTTGGGGACAAACACAAGAAATCACAGCAATGAAGTAAAAACACTTCTGCAGGACTCCACTTCCCACAATGCAATGCCAAAACATCCCACAATGTCAATAAACGGAGTGTATATAATTCGCTACTTTGTACTGTCACTAACTAATTGAAATGTTTCAGGTAATGACACGGTCAGTGTGAGATTAGATGCATCCATACTAGTTTGTGCTTCTCTCTACAGCTTCTGAGCACAAAAGTCCCACATTTGCAGACTTTATGCAGTTTATTTTGAAATTCAAATATGTAAGGGTTGTTTCAGTGCTATCACAGGGCTTGATGTACTTTAGTAAGAAATGAAAACATCCTAAACATAAAGAGAGCTTTGCCCCAAAGATAATACTTTGTCTTTCTTGTTTTCAGTGTGTCTTCGTATTCAGATCAACCCACAGAACAAAGGAGACTTCCTGTCCATCTCCCCTGAAAGAGCGTTTGCTGACTTCCTGTTTGCTCACACGGTCCTTCATCTCGTCGTTATGAACTTTATTGGCTAAAGCACTCACTTCCACTCTAAAGGTGAGCTTTTTCTTTTTAACACTAAACTAAAAGCATCACATTTTTTCTGTTCAAAATTGTCCCCATAGCCATTGTATTTATTTTCATTTATTTATTTTTTCATGGCCTTTCCCTAATTTGTTGTCATTACTGACTTTTAAATGTCACAAAATAAGAGGGTTATTTCAGATTGTTTGAGGTTAGGAAAAAAAAAAATCGATTCACAATATATTAAGAATAAAAAAAAATAAAAAATATGATATTAGAAATCAATATTTCTCCATATAGTCTTTTTTAATTTTTTTATTGTCTGCATATGTGGTCATGGTAAGTTAACACTAACATGTACTGTAGTGCAACATGTAATGTGACCTTGTGATGTGCATTATTTAACTTTTTTTTAACTGACTCATATATTGTTTATAGAAGTGTATGATTAAAATGTTGTTTTTTGATAAGGAAAAAAAAACAATTAAAATAGCAATAATCATTGTATAAATATACACGGAACAAAAACATAAACGCATCACTTTTGTTTTTGCTCCCATTTTTCATGAGCTGAACTCAAAGATCTAAAACATTTTCTATATTCACAAAAAAACCCTATTTCTCACAAATATTGTTCACAAATCTGTCTAAATCTGTGTTAGTGTTAGGGCTGAAAAAATTTGGAAAATAATCTAATTGCGATTTATTTTTTTCCCTCAATATTGCGATTTCCATTTAATATGCGATTATTTTTTCAAGGGCCTCATGAATTTTTCAATGAACACAAGCAATAAATCAATCTGTTTCATAATAAACAATTTCAGATTTATTTAAACTTTCAATAAATATAAATTTTAAAGCACAGATTACAACAATAAAGAAAACAAATCTGTGGCTTTACCTCTTTAACATATCTAACTAACTTCATGTTTCATGAAACATGTAAACCTGTGGACTGTACTTCTTAAACACTGTCTGAACTTAACAGGACAGTACAGTACAAGACAAGTACTGTCCTACAAGACAAGAAAACAAAATGAAAAATTACAGCCTTTGCGATTACAAAATTGCATTTTATGATATTGCGATAATATCGCTAATGCAATTAATCGTTCAGCCCTAGTTAGTGAGCACTTTTCCTTTGCAGGCGTGTCAAGATGCTGATTAGACATGATGATTATTGCCCAGGTGTGCCTTAGGCTGGCCACAATAAAAGGCCACTCTAAAAATGTTAAAATAAACAAATCAAAAATGTTGTTGTTGTCTAAAGCTAGTTTTATCTTCTTATATACACAGCAATTCTGAGGTGTTTTTATTATGTGTGTGCGTGTGCGCTGATGCTAATGAACCACCAGTAGATACATACAGGAGTTTGTAAATCAGAATCCAGAGAGGCATTTAGTAACTGTGATGCGTTCGAGTGTGTGCCAGGTTCTCAGTAAACATGTATACTTACTATTGTTTGTTTGCTAGACGTGGTTACATTAACCTCTCAGTGCGAGAGCTTAGAGATACTGCCTATTGCTTTTGATTTGTAACAAACCGGGATATTGGATTTCACACTTGGCTGCAGCTGCCAAGGTCACATTGCATTTTTCTGTCTCTGTTCAGGTTGACGGTGCTTTGAAAAAGTGCTTTTCTGAGCTGAGTGTGCAGTATCTTACACCTGATGTTTTTTTGTTTTGTTTTTATTCTATCTTTACAGGTCACATCAAGAGAGATTTGTACAACTCCTCAGAAGAATGTGTTGCTGATTTGGATGGAACCATCCCATAATACATTTGACTTATTATGTCACATTTAATGCAGTACAATTTAATTTTCTAACAGGAAAATTTGTGATTTTTTTTTTCATTTAAGATTTGTAAAGCATTCCAGTTTTGCACTAAGAAATAAAATCAATGGTCT
The DNA here is from genome assembly GCF_900634775.1 of Gouania willdenowi. NCBI lineage: Eukaryota > Metazoa > Chordata > Actinopteri > Blenniiformes > Gobiesocidae > Gouania > Gouania willdenowi. The sequence goes on along the minus strand of NC_041060.1, from coordinate 10,778,963 downwards.
TGTTGACTTTTGCTGCCAAATGAGTTATTTTCAGGTATAATGTGCTGGCTTATTCTCCAGTACAGGACACACAGATGATCACAGCACATGCAAGTTATTATAATGAGGACTTTGAAACAAGATAATAAACTTTTCAATACAACACTATTCAGAAGAGAACACCTAGTTAAAGGTGCAGTCTGCAACTTTCTGATCCCTCCCTCCCCGCTGCTCTCTTGCCCTGCCTCCAAACTTTCCAAAGTACCTCCCTCAGAAGAGTTAACAAGCTAACGTTAGCCCGACAGCATCATCACAGTAATATAACATGCTATGTTAAAAGCATATCACTGCAGCGCTTCTCGCTCTCAATGTGCACACACCAATCTATCAGCAGCAGCAGCAGCATAACAACACTGTCATTCACAGCAGTCCACACGGAGGCTGCTGTGTGCGCATGAACAACACGTGCACTACATAGTTCTAGTGTAACAATTACAAATCAAACATAATGTAAATCAAGCAGCAGTAATTAAATTCAAGCAGAAAAGTCACCAAATCCATCTTCTACTCCTCCAGACCATACACTGTAAAAAAGACGGTGCTCCAGGCACTACCTTACTATGAGCATTGCTGTGTTTTGGCCACAGAAGAAAAGGGCGGAGACTGTGAGCAACAGCTGTCAGACAGCCCATCAAACACAATCCTGGCTCTGATTGGTTTGTGGTGCATTCTGGCAAATCTGCCAAAGGCTGCAGGAGCAGCAGGGGGGACTCAATGAGCCTGTTTTTTCACACAAACTATTAGTTTCATGTAAAGATGTCTTTACATAGTGACAGCTTTAGCAAATATGACAAAAAGTCACTTTTATAAAAGTTACGGACTGCACCGTTTTTTTTTTTTAGGTTGATTTCTGAATTGACCTCAAATGAAATGAACTTTTAGATTCATTAAAATTGTGTTTCATATCAAGCTTTCCCAAATTTGACTATTTAGAACAAAATGTAATCTAGGGCTATACTGACATAAAAAAAAGGCTCAGATGTCCACACCAAAAATATTAAAAACCGATTTGTTCATTGATTAGGAAACCTAACAAGGAAACCAATAGATAGGAAAGAAAGAAGATGATAGATATTTGAGAGGAAGGTTAACTTTCTTTAGGTTATTTATTTCAGGCTCAGTAATTATGATTAAGTGTAATTGATAACATATTTGTAATTCACTTTCTGAGGATAGAAATATTTATAATTTAATTGTAATTGTAATTGTAAAGATTGCTGTTCTCTGTTTTCGTTATTGAATTGAAAACATAATTGTAACTGAAAAATTTAATTGACCCCAACCCTGGTTTTCCCCAAATGATGAATCTGACAATGAGAACTTTTAAGTGTTAGTGCTCTGAGGCCCCCCACCATCCCACACACTCACACACACTTTCCCCAAAACTATTGCTTTTATTGGAGAAATGTTCAACACGTCTTCCTTCCCTTGAATTGCTTTAAACCGCACAGAGCCAATGTGGATTAACATTTGTCACAAGCCGGCATTTTGGCTGGCTGTGAAAGTGCATGGCCATGTAAGCTGAAAATAAAAAGGGTCAGAAAAAATGGGTTTAATCAAGTTCAGATCCTCGGTTTCCCCTCGAAAGGTCAGGTGTGAATGTCTTTCTTTTTCTGCTTTAATAGCAAGAATAAAATAAGTCCTTCGAACTACTTTGAGGCATGAAATAGAAAAGTAATTTATTTGTTAATTTTGTGCATGTCCTGTGCTGGCCTTGGGGTTGGTTGAGGTAAATCTCAAGATTAGTGTTGAGAAGTTTTTTATCATAATGTAGAAGAGGTAGAAGAACAGGTTGAATTTCCACTTGAAGTCAAAGTCTTAAATACTATAAATAATCTTTGATATGAAGTACTGTATGAGAATATTTCAGCAGCATCTGTGAGAAGAAATAACAGGCGGTATTACAGCATCATAATTACAGCTTAAAAGACAACTATCAAAATACATCATTGGAAATGTAGCAGTAAAGCACATTTACAGTTTATTACACTTCAATTTAGAAACAAATCTGTTTTGGGAAAATTACAAAAAATGTGCATCTTTGAGAAAGTAGTTACACCCACTTTTCCAATGTGTGTCCTTTAGGCCAGCGATTCTCAACTGGTGGGTCGGGACCCAAAAGTGGGTCGCGGACCTGTACTGAATGGGTCGCTGGTCAAAAAAAAAAAAACTGCATGTCTCTCAAATTGTCTTTTATTTTGAAAGAAACTTTTCTTTTAACAGACATGCTGTGAAATGCATGTTGCACAGGAAAATATATAGATTTATATTTTTAAAAAAAAATTATATATGTGTGTTTTCAACAGCTATTTTTAAAAAACACAATTTGGTTGGTTCAATTTAAAAAAAAAAATGACTGTGGCAAAATGTGGGTCCCAGGATGAGACCAGTTGAGAACCCCTGCTTTAGACACCAATACCTGAGGAAATTATTAACACACATCTGTAAATCACAAAAAAGGCAATTATTCTTAAAATAAATAACAGATATTATTAAAGAAACATTTTTTCCTCATATTTTGGCTAAAGTCTTTTTATTGAAACAACACAAAAGCCAATGTTATCATGCTTTTAGTTTTAAGGTTTACATTTTGTGTGTTGTATGCTGGGTTTGAAATTCGTTAAAACCAACTTTTAGTTTCTATTTCCGTGAAATGTTACCATGAAATGATATTCGATAAAAACAAAAGATGAAGAAACATCAATGAATGTGGTCGTCAATTCATTGTCTGTCCGCATTTAATCTGACTTAATGACATTTGGAGCAAATTCACCATTTTTAAGCTTAGTGCGGTATTAATGAAGTCATTTTTTATTGTTGCTTGCCAATTACATTTCTTACAGCCGTAAAAAAAAAAAAAAAAAAAAAAAAAATCTTGGCATGATGTTGTTGGGGAGGAGCCAGGTTGTTAAAAAGAAAGCAGAGTCAAAGACCTGCTGTACTTACTGTATCCACATTCATGGGGATAATACTTCCCAACTTTAGGCACAACCTTCTTTGTGAAATGAAGAACAGCAGTGTTTGACTATTTTGGCTTTTTCTGCAGCGTTTAGAACCAACAGTGTACCTGTTTCTCTCCAGAATGTTGTTTTCTCTTCACGAGCCAAAGATGCTGGGGATGATAACTAAGAAATGTTTTACAACACAGATAAAGACATAATGTAAGCCTCCCAGATCAATAAAATCAAATTGATTTTTTCCAAATTCAGACAATTTCAGACAAACTCACAAAAAAAAGATTGAAGAAAATTGCTGTTTGCAAGATTGTTTTCGACTCCCATCACAAAAAATGGGTTTGTTGACAAATGGTCACGAGTCTTCAACTTTGCAAAAGTTTCTTGCAATGCATTGTGGGATTGGGAATACTACTGCGATGTTCAAAGTTACATTTCTAAAATTTAAAAAGTGTTTTTTCTTCATTCTTACCGTCAATTCTTGTGTTTCTTTGTTCTGGTTTGATGATGATTGTGTTGTAGAGTTCTCCTATTTTTCATACATGCTGATGTATATTTTACATTTGCATTTATGTTGTATTTGCATTTTCCTGTATTTTATTTGGGGCGGATATATCCATTAAGATACCTGTTACATGTGTTTACTTGCCGGATTTTCATTTTTACATTTATCGCCGTTTGACTGGTGAAGCTGAGCTGTCGATTACCTGGCAAACGACACAGTTACTTGTTTTAGTTAGCATAGCGTGTGCGCCGAATATGTAAATAAAACTGATAGAGCTTGAGTGACATGCTATTTCACCAGTTAGGAACACCCTTTACAGTGGGCGTTATAGGATTAATGGTAGTTATAGTCAAATAAAACCATACAATGATGTTCGCTGTGATAAAATTTTGTCTGTATTCGAGTGTTTAAGGCGGAAGCCGCAAAATCAACATCCACCATAGTTCAATCCGTGAAAATAGCAGAAATATCACTGTGGAAGTGATTTTCAGCTCAACTTTTGGATGAAATTGCAGGTGCAGTTTTAGAAATGTTAGTTAATCGACCCAGCTTTAATAGTTTATTGATCATTTTAAATATATAGAAGGAATGGCCTTTGAGTGAAGCAAACTTTACCCTTGCTACGTCACACCTTCTCACTGAAAAACGTGTTTAAAGCAACTAATGCTGCATTTTTTTTTTTTTTTTCTTTAAAAAAAAAAAAAAAAACACCAATCCATTTAAAAGTATGTCATTCTCCATGCGTACAATGGGAATGTTGGTGGATCCAGTGATGAAAGATTTCAGGAAAAAAAATCAAATTTACCGGATTGATCAAACTGATACTGACATGGTTAACATCTGGAGCATCTGGATCCAAGAAACAGTCACATGACCTTCAGGAATTTAACTTTAAGGAAACGCGACTGTTGGTACAGGCAGAGGAAACGAAACCCAACAAACCTTAATCTCAACATGCTGGGACTGATTATGCTCACCGTTCTTATGGCATCGATTCCAGGTAAAAAAAAGAAGAAAAAAAACTATAAGTAATGAAAACCGAACCACTTTAGAAAGAAAACCCAATTGGTCACAGCTGCCTATTTTATTCTTGATAAAAATGACTTAAATAATTTAACTTGCTTTCTTTGCTTAATACCTTTTCACACAGTGTTAAAGTGTTTAATACTCTGTGTCTTTCCTTTGTTTACTTTGTGATTATTCTCTGTATTCATCATTTGTTGTTAAAGCTGCCATTTTCTGCAGAAGTCTGGGAAACCTTTTTCGCTTTCCGTTTAAGTTTTTTTTCCCCCCCTTTAGGTTTCTGTCTTGTTTTCCCGGTGGCAACAGTTTTGTTTGATGTTTATTTTGTCAAGCCTTCAAAAGCTTGTGTGTTACACAGGGATAATCCAATTCTGGACAAGTTTGGAGGCACGAATTAAAGTGGGAACAGTCCTCTATAACAAATAGGAAGTGAAACTAAAAATGTGGCACAAGTGTTGCTCAGGGCCACTCGTGCCATTGCTCAGTTGCAGATTAAAAAAACTGTGCTACACATAGATATAGTCAGGTTCACTATATTTTGATTTGATTTTTCTTTCGATTTTTGTGAGTATATGAAAACTATACATTTTTGGAAACCTTACAGTATAAGCAATCAAAAAAGCAATTTTTCCATTTGCCCCATCTTGGATTTTACATGAATTTTTTTTTTTGTCAATATCTCAGCTTCTAAATAACCTGGAGCTTTTATTTTGACAGCTACTCTACCATTTTCAGGGCCAAGGAATCCAATGCTCCTAGCGTGTGCTGGACATAATGGAAGAGATTTGCATGATAGCACCTATGTTGAGGTACAAATATGACAGCAAAACTATACAAAAAACACACTCTGTACGCATATCCATATCCAACGTGCCCGAGATCAGGTGAGGACAAGGTGAGGAAAATCTCTTAAAGAAACTTTTGAGGCAAAGAGTAGAGGATCTTATATATTTTGTTTCATGGGTGATTTCATATTATCAAGGGGTTGTAAATTGTCTCTCAGTACTGCTCTGGTATAATAGTTTCTACTTTCATTCAATTACGTTTGATGGTTTTAAAAAGGTTAACGGACACTTACTTGATAGAACGTTCATGTCACTTGTAAAACCTTAAATAAAAATGGAAAACTACAAATTTGTAGTTGGATCTAGCTTATTCATGTTGAAATCATTAGATTCCTTGGTCCAGAAAATGATAGTTAAGCTCTCAAAATAAAAGCTCTACGTTATTTAAAAGTCGAGGTATTGAAGAAAACCCTTTTTATGTTGTCCATTATGTATAATCCAAGATGGAGGCCAAATAGGTATCAGGGCAAATGGAAACATTTTTTTATGATTGCTTATACAATCAATTTTTCCAAAAATGTGTAGTTTTGATATTCTCCACAAAAACATGGCGAAATTACATAGAGTATCTGACTAGTAAGAGTCGAAGCTCAGTTTTACGATTTAAATTTTTTTATACTTTCTTTTTATCAGAATTCTTCTGCAGGGTCACCACTGAAGAGGAGTATTCCATCCTTGAGGGTAAATCCCTCACCATCGCCTGTCATTACGAGCCACAATACGCCGGCTATGTTAAATATTGGTGTCAGGGCAAGACCAGGGACTTTTGTGACACCAAAGCAAGGACAGATGATCTGCTTTCGACCAATCCCAAGGTGAGCATCTTTGACGACCCCGTTCAGGAGCTTTTCACAGTGACCATGGAGGACTTGAAGGAGGACGACTCAGGCTCGTATATGTGCGGTGTGGAGATTGGTGGCGTGTGGAACCGGGATGCAGTGGCGTTTACTTACATCAATGTCATTAATGGTAAGTAATGAGCAGAGGTGTAAAAAGTACTGATATGTCCTACTCAAGTAGACGTACTGTTACGTGATTGAAACTGTACTCAAGTAAAAGTAAGTCATACAAAAAATACAAGTACAAGTAAAAAGTAGCGCAATGAAATAATATTCAAAGTAAAAGTTACTAGTTACTTTCACCCCCCGTGTTTAATTTTTGGTCATAAATCTTTCCACGGTTCCCTTGCATAACGTTTCACTTTATGGCAGTCACGTGACCACAGGCTCAGATAGATATAGTCCCTTCGTGACGTACGGGCATTTCCAGAACCGGCGCCATTGCTGTGGGAGCTAAAACAAGTTTAGCCTCTGTCTACAGCCAAAAGAGCACAATGTGGCAGTTTCGTGTTGGGTACATGGTGCACTAATCGCCGCAATAGTTCAGTTAAACGTGGATTTTTTAGTAAGGGAAGTCGGCAAGTCAGATCCGTAACTTTGGGATAAGATTGGCTCTCAGGGCTGGGGTACGAAGCGGGGCTGGGCTCGTGCCGTGGCAACAGTCTATGGGCTGGAGAAGCAGCCACCACCGCCGCACTCTTCTCCCCGCCGCCGGAGACCCGGTGCTCGACCCGCTTCACACCGTCAGTGGCGCTTCCCCTCTACTCCCTGGCCTCGCCGACAATGGTGGCGAGTTGGTTATCTTATCCAGTGATATTGTGCTTACACCACGAAGAAAGAGGCTTCTAAAAAGGGGGGCTGTGCCAGTTGTATTCGAGTGGAACAACTACTCATTGCCTGAGTCAAGACCCAGTGTGTGGGAACGTAGGCCACAGCAGGAGAGCCCTGCGGCCGCAGATCCAATGGAGGACTTTTTGGAATCGGAGATGGAGGTGATGGCTCTGGACCACGATTTATGTGTTTTGCCGGCAACTGGGGTAATGGCCAGCAAGTTGCAAACTGAAAACGAGGACCTGCGGAGACGACTTGAGCTGGCTCTGAGTCAAATAGAGCGGCTGGGTTAGGGTTAGGGTTACGGTTTTTGTCTGCAGCGCTTTGCTAAATCAGATGACTAAATTCACCATTATACCAGATAAGTTTGCATTTTATATTCTGTATTTAGTTATAGTAACCGGTGCGTGTAGTATTCAAAGTTAAGTCAGCGTTTCAACTCATACAATACAGAAAAAAATATGCATCATATTTCCTTTTTTTTTTTTAAGCATGACGCGCTTACAGCTAAGATGCTAGACAGCTCTATAAACATTCAGTGCTGCTGGCTTAGAAGAGCCACCACATACTGTACTACCAAAATCCAAAACACTTTTATGCACCGTCATATGGGTCACAGTGCAGCGAGAGCTGTCAGGGACTCGGCCGCTCACATTGTCCCGTCTTTGGAAGAGTGAGCCCTCGGTGTCGGGGGAAAGTCCAATAGAGCAGTCTACGGGGCCATTCAGCAACTGTTTTGCAACATTTGATGATGAATGACCTTCACAATTCCCCAGAGCCATTGTTTTCAGCCGGCGAGGAACAAAACCGGAAGTATTGAGAATCACACCGTCAAATGCTCGGTGCAGCAAGCCAATGTACCTCTCGATTCAGTCTGCTCTCAATACAACCTACTCATTACAGATTGTAGAGCCCACAGGTGGTAGTTTTTATAAAAGGGGCGGGGCTAACAGTGCCTGTTTGTGACGCAAGATGGTCCCAAAACGTGAAAAGCTATAACCCCATTTAAATCTGTATTCTACTGTACCATTGATTTATCCCCTTTAAAAGTCACTATGTATGTATTGTTTATTTTATTTTATATTTTTCTTCATTCGTGCGTTGTTTTGTTTTTGTCTCTTTTTCGTTCCTCTGTGTAGAGATTGAACTTCTGGTTTTGACTTTAATATTCTATCCTGACTATTGCTATTTTGATCGTTGTATATGACATTCAAGTCAGTGCCTTGTTATGTGTATATATTCTTCACTTTTGCTCAATAAAAAAATAAAATAAAATAATTCCAAAATGTCACTTAATCTTGTTCTCCGCCAATAGCAAAAATCAATTGTAATAGTCGGATTTCAACCCATAGAGAGCAGTCACTGACATTTTACAACAAAATATACCAAATTGAAATACTTTGACAAAAATGTTGAGAGTTGGACCAGGATCAATCAACAGCACTACTTAATATTTTGTAGTTTCACAAAAAATTTACTCAAAAAAGTACAAATACTCATAAAAGCAACTCAATTACAGTAATGTGAGCACTTGTAATCCATTACTTTCACCTCTGGTAGTGAGGGGAATTGCAACTAATCATTCTCGCTTGAGCACAACTGGAGGATTTACTTTTGTTTGGGCAGGTATGTCAGTGATGCACCACAGCGTGAGCGGAGAGGAAGGAAAGAGTGTCACAGTTGAATGCTTCTACAGTGAGAGATACAGGTAGTAATTTAGGGTATTTATTTCCATGCTAGTTAAATTTGGGGCACCGATTGTAAGGTTGCGCATGGTAAAATAAACAGCAACTTTTTGCAACATTTTAGCAACAAAACACGTTTAAAAAAGGAACTTATGACCAGATGTACAGCAATATTTGTGAAAATTGTGATATTTTTTTCTCGTAAAAATATAATGTCAATGTTAAATCTAAATGTAAAATCTAAATCTAAGTTTTAAATGTAAATCTAAATATTTAGTTAATATGCAAATTCTCATTGATGGAACAATAGACTGAAAATATTTAGATTTAACATATTAAAATTGACATTTGACATTTAGATTTAATATTTAGCATTTAGATTTTACATTTATCGTTTAGATTTAACATTTATATTTAAATGTAACATTTAGATTTAACATTGACATGATATTTTTATGAGAAAAAATATCACAAATATTGCTGTAAATCTGGTCAAAAGTAACAGAAAAAAAAAAATTCACAATGTTCTTGAAACGTGATTTGTTGCTAAATGTTGCACAAAGTTGCTGTTCATTTTAGCATGCGCAACTTTACAATCGGCACCCCATAGTTAGACTCCTGCATCTTCAAATCAAAAACAGTAGCACACAGTGATTCACCAGCGACTGCCTTGCCAACAGAGAAAGTGAGAAGAAGTGGTGTCGGAGTGGAAACTGGCGCTCCTGCCTGCAGACGGGATCCGAGGGGAAATATGACGACGGGTCTGTGGCCATTATCGATGACAAAAAGGAGGCTCTCACTGTCACCCTAAAGAAGCTGCAGAAGGAGGATGCTGGGTGGTACTGGTGCTATGCTGGGCAGCAGAAGAAAGCCATACAAGTCATAGTTACACCACAGCTAAGCACCAGTAGGTTGACCGAGAACACACATATACACACAAGGCATTGTTGTGTTGCTTTTCCACACTACCTGTGTTAGTTTGCAGAGCTGACGCCCAGGAGATACTAAAACTGTAATGCAAAAGAATCTATCTATTGTTTTCCGCATGCCAACACCATTTCCTTGTTTTTTTCGAGCTCCTTGGAACTAATTTCTACGGTGTTTGTCAAACCGTAACTTTTACAAGTTATTCTCAACCTTTTTCTGTTGCACCCCCCTTTAAAGTGTAAGTACACCCCCAGGTTTTTTACTGACCTGCCACCATAGGCAGAGTTTGAGATTCTTGCCAGGAGGGCAAAAGAAAAAATAGGATTAAATATATATACCATCTCGAGATTCCCACCAACCACAATGTGTGGAACATATGCAATAATGCAAAAATTATTCGTAACATAATTGATAATGTTGACTACAAAAATGTGCGTCAACGCGTTGTTTAATGTTGTAAATTCATGATGAAATCTGCCCGGTGGCCGCTTTCTGCTTAATTTTTGCTGCAGTACCATACATGAACTGCTGGGCACAGTGTCGCTTCACCATTTACATTGTGAAGAAGAATTGAGCAACAAAAGAAGAACCAACCTAAAGTCTCAAAAGTCTGGGACCATTTCACTGAAAACTCATACGACACACCTGAGGTAGAACTAACATCTGTGACATGAAACTAACAGTAATATGTTAGAATCAAAGCAGTACATGCAAAATTTTTTAAGAATTGAATTTTTTTTTAATGAATTTCCACATTACTCCTAAAGTAGTTAAGACACGCCCAGTCATAGCAGCCCCGCCCCCACAGCATTTCACAGTTCTGCATGGAGCTGCCAATCAATGCTCACTAAGGCCTGTGAGAGGAGGAAACCAGTCCCTCCTCCCATCTTTTATAGGAGGGGTGGGGCCATCAGTGACAGTGACATCATTGATCTAATCTCAACCAACAGCAACATTCAATTGCATTTTTACAAAATGGGTAAAAAAAATGCAACCTTTGGAAAAAAAAAAGTTAATTGAATAAACAACAATAAAAAAATTGTGACAGTTTTCTTTAAAACTCATAAAAATAACAAATCTGCAATCACATATTTAAGAACAGTTCATTGAGTGCAAAAAACTAAAATATTTATCTGTATATCTTGCTCAATGTGTAATTGAGCATGAAAAACTGATTAAAATATTCTATTCAGTTGTAATAAAGGTTCAGAACAGAAATAAAATCAAACCCCTTCTTTACGCATTGGGGTATTGACCTTTGTCTGGATAAAACCCCCAAAAACATCCCTTTGAAAATAGTAGCACAAAATAATGAGAAAACCCCCGTTAGATCCTGTAGGGCATGGAGTTTCAGATCTCACGTGTTCTGTTGATCAAATATCTACAATATCAACCATATTAAGACAATGATTTCCATGTAAAGTCCTTCAAATACTTCTAAGCTTACCAAGCTTTGTGATGTTTATCTCTATGTGTAACAGCTTTATCTCCAGCAGCCCGGTTGACATCAAATCAGCCTCTTGAACAAAAAGCTCTACAGACAACCATCACTCCCTGTCAACCCCATGAAAGGTAAAAAGACTAGATTAGTTTTGATTTTCCATGGATGTCAAAGCTGAATGGTCTGTTTGGACTTCTTTGTGTCTTCAGTGCGCCCCATCTCGTATGGTTGGTGATCGTGGCGTTTTTATCCTGCGTAGTCCTGCTGGGCTTGCTGTTGACGAGAACGTTGTGGAAGCCGCACAGTAAGGCTAACTTTTAATTTTAATTCTATGTGGCGCTGATTATAAAGTTGTGCATGCTAAAATAAACAGCAGCTTTTTTCAACATTTAGCAACAAACCACATTAAAAAAAAAAAAACGTATGGACATTTTTTGATGCTACTTTTGATCAAATTTACAGCTATATTTGTGAAAATTGTGATATTTTTTTCTCCTAAAAATATCATCCAAATGTAAATGTTTAACATTTAAGATTTACATTTAAAATTTAGATTTATATTTAACATTTAGATTCAAATGTAACAATTAGATTTACAATCTATTTGAAATTTTAAATCTAAATTGTATATCTAAATTTTTTATTTGAAATCTATATATAAATGTTAAATGTAAATGCAAAATGTTAAATCTAAATACAAAATGTTCGTTTTATGAAATCTAAATTGGAATAATAAATTGTAATATTAAATGTAAATCTTAATGTTAAACATTAAATTTAGATTTATATTTAAGATTTAGCATTTAGATTTAACATTTAGATTTAACATTTACATTTAACATTTACATTTAACATTTACATTTAACATTTAACATTTAACATTTACATTTAACATTTAACATTTACATTTAACATTTAGGTTTAGGTTTAGATTTAATCTAAATGTAAATATTTAATGTTAAACATTTAGATTTAACATTGACATATTTTTACGAGAAAAAAATATCACAAATTTCACAAATATTGCTGTAAATCTGCTCAAAAGTATCACAAAAAAATTCACATACAGTTTTTTGAACGTGGTTTGTTGCTAAAAAAAAAAGTTGCTGTTTAAATTAGCATGCTCATCTTTACAATCGGTGCCCCATACACTTCTGCATCCCTTTTATACTATTGTCTGCCTTTTTTTTTTTTTTTTTTTTGCAGTGTCTGATTCAGTACTGATGGATGTGAAGGTCATGTCTGGACCACTCAATGTAAGAGCAGCCTCCAATTGTGTTATTTATTGCATTATTCTCAGAGATGTGATGTTCCTGTTCTCTTTTCTCCTTTAGGAGCATTCAAGCAATGATGATGACTTGCAAAATGCTGCCGCCATTTTCTTCAGTAAGGATTCCCAGAAAGTCCCCATGTACTAAGATCAGTTTATGCTCTATTATTCTAGTCAACTGAATGTATCTTTTTTGTTACTACACTGTAAACCCTATTTTTTTTTAATTCTTTTTGTATTTTTATACTTTACATACAAATATGTTTAAAGATTAGTTTAGTTTGTGTGCAGATTGAATATAGTAATACACCTATGTTTGACCTTACCCTCTGCATCATTTCCTGTATTTGGACAAATTAAAATACGTAATATCAACAGTTACTCCTATGACTGTGTACGAATGATGTCACATTTCCTTGTTTTAACATTAAAAAAAGACTTGTAAAGATGCACTGAATTGCTGTTGTGTGCTGTCAATAAAAAAACAATAAGTGTTTTCATATTGTGTCGTTGATTTGTTGGCTGCAGAAAAGTTGTCCTTTTTTTTTCAATCAAAATTCAACTCCTGCAGTGGTTAAAGAAGTTAAAGGAAATGCCTTAGCAAAGCCTTAAAATATCTCTGATATTTGTCAGAGCTTCAGAAAGCACACCCACAGACTTTACTATTATTACCATTGGCATTTATTACATTATTGAATGTATCCACTGTGGATTTTTGCTCATGGTAGTTCATCTCAATAATATCTATAGGCCTAAAAGCATTTACTCTGGTTATTTATTAGGTAACACAAAAAACATATTCCAAAAAAATCGACTATTTCAATGTAATGTATACATCTTTATTCACCTGGAATTCAGTGTTGATTGGGACAATTTGATATAGTCTTCATTTCAAAGAAAATCCCTTCTTTTCCATCAAGACTTTAACAGCTTCAGTTTCTTCAACATACATTAATTAACATATCCTTTTGAGAACCAGACTATTAACTTCCATCCACTGTAGGGGACAACGTTTGTCATGGATCTTTTCTATCTTTTCTTTGAGCTCATGCACTCATTCCCAGTGGCGTTATAGATGAAATCCTAATCTTTTTTGATGACATTTCTTGTGTTATGAAATGGGAACTCTTTTTATAAAATTAAGAAAATTAAGGTTGGTAGTGCTGGGGGCGGGGTTAGAATATGGAACAGTGTAGATGGGGAACTTAGGAATTGTCCAAGTATGAAGCAATTTAAAAAAAAAGTTAGAAATAAATCATTTTCAAAAGATGTAGTGATGAGGATGATCCTCAGCAGTAAATTTCAATTTGTTGACCCTATATACAGTATTTATGGTGATGTTTGTTCGCTATTTGTAAAATTGTATTTTGGGATATGTTGACTGTGAATTAGTGTTTTTGAAATCATTCATAAGACTTTCTAAGGTGAAATGATGTTTATTATTTTAATGAGAAGCTAGTTAATTAACAAAAATGGAATTTATGGATAGAAGGTGGGATTAAATACGGTCCTTTTCGGAAATGTAAACTGAATTGCAAAATTGCGTTGAGATTTGTTTTCTTTCTTTCTTACGATATTCTGTTTACATGATGGAAATAAATGCAAGATCTAAATAAATAGTCACTATAGTTGGTGTATTTATTTTCTAAAACCAATAGTAATCTTTATTTATTTATTTATTTATAGATGTTATAGAATTAACCTTTTTTATTTATTTTCTATACAAAGTAGATGATTTATCCAATAAAAAAGTGATTTCACTGTAGGAGTCAGAGATAAATGTTGCTGTTATTTCTTAGTAAAACCCCAAAAAAACATTTAAACTGAGAATGAAAAAAATCACCAATATGAAGTCTTTTTTTTCCTCATTACTGTGAATTTACCATAAGTCAGGTTTTCATATTATTTTAAAATGAGCAAAAGTTGCAAATAATGTAAACCCAGTATTGGAATGAGTACGTTTTCAGGAACATTGAGACAAAAATGAAAGCGGAATACAAAAACAAAGCCCACAAATTAAATCACAAAGAAACAGTTTTACATTTCATGCTTGAACTGGCGGCTGAACAATGCACGACACGTTGGGATTGTAAATTGAATGAGTTAATGAGACAGCCACAACAGCCTGGGAGCTCAGAGTCAAGTAGACTTTGAATATGTTAATATGAGTGCTCTGCTTCACCCTTCAAAGCGTATTAAAGGAAAATCTTAAAATTCACGAATCTGAACCGTGTCATGTGAGCCTACACACATCTGCACCCTCGCCTGTCAGAGTGATATTCAAGCTTTTCTGTGTGTAGTGGGTTATCATTGATTACTACAGCACAGGCTTAACATTTCAAAATAAAGCCTCAGGTTATTGCACCGTGGGTTCATGCCACCACAGGATTGGATAAGATGTGCATATAACAGCCAGAGCTGCTTTCACTGGCAAAATCGTTTTCAGGAATCGACTTTCTTTTTTTTTGTAATTGGGTTGAAATCACAACAAACAGAATTATATTGATCCTTGGTTTGTGCCGTAGAAAATTATCTGCCCCCATCTCACCTTACTTTCCTTCTTCTTTTCAAACCTTTATTCATTTCAAATTACTTCAGGGTTATTGTAATGTTTGACAAACTGAAAGACAAAAGTGAATGCTGATGAACCAATACACAACTGTACAATTTACTCAGAATTTGGGACTATTCTAATCACCAAATAATCTCTCTGTTGACTCTTTTTACACAAGTTTCTATAGGTTTGTGGTGATGTATAGGTCTGCTTTTACACTGCACACTTGTTTGGATATCTCTTGTAACACAGGTTTTTATTCTCTAGTTATGGTTGGAAAATCAATGGTTTGTATCGAGGTAAAAGAGCAGAAGATCTCGCAGCATCATGTTGCAATGTTTTCTGCACAAGGACGTAAACTGTCACTAGTTTCTATATTTTATAAGAATACAGTTATCCTAACTTTTGTACCAATGAAAGGTGTCCTAAATCGATATTGGATTCCAGCCAGTATCAGGAAAATAAACAAGCGCAGGATTTAGTGCTCAAGAACACATTATCGGAGACCAAGACTAGCCAGAGACCAGAATGCACCAAGACCAAGACTTTTGGGAGTCAAGACCGAGTGAAGAACAAGACCAAGGCAACCATAGACCAAGACCATAAAAATACATTTAAAACATCTTGATAAGGTTGAACAGTTAAAGAACATTCTGTCAGGGCTAGGTGTGGACCCAAATGCAGAGAGCGATAGAGGAAGCAGGCAGGTGTAGCGTTTGTAGTAGTCCATTTTTTTTAATATTGAAACCAAAAAGACGGGAACAAAATGCAACAGCATACAATGATCCAGCCAAACATTCACTGTTCAAGCACTCAGCTAAATATGCACTATTTAGCTGATTGGGGCCTGATTGGGAATACGCCACACCTGGGTGGAAACATGAGGGAGCTAATCAGTCACAAACCAAGCACACAGACATCACTGGGGGTGGAGCCACAAGCAGGAATACCTGAAACACAAAGACAATAGTTTAACACAGGAGGCCAGACTCAAACAGAATAAACAAAGACAAAATAACTGAAAGAGGACCACAAGGGCTAAATAAC
The DNA here is from genome assembly GCF_900634775.1 of Gouania willdenowi. Classification (NCBI taxonomy): domain Eukaryota; kingdom Metazoa; phylum Chordata; class Actinopteri; order Blenniiformes; family Gobiesocidae; genus Gouania; species Gouania willdenowi. The sequence continues at coordinate 10,763,003 of NC_041060.1, read as the reverse complement.
AAAACCGAACCTGACACATTCTGTCTTTAGTTTTAGTTTCTTTAGAATACATTTGACAGACAAAAAAAGGTAACGTTTAAATCAAAGATATTTATTGTTTTATCAAGTTCTTCTCCTCATTATCACATTTGGAAAGTTGAAGAATAGTAGAAATCAGTGCTGGTCTTGATCGGTCTAGACAAAAAAATCCAAAATTCAGGCACTCCGAGACCGAATAAAGATGCTTTCAAGTCCGAGACAAGACCAAGACCTTTAAAATCTGGTCTTGAGACCGATCTCGAGTACTACAACACTAACAGGATTATATCAGCCTGCATCTCAAATTTCCAACAAAATTGTTTTTTATTGGACTTAATCATGATATTTTTCAGGATCTTCTGATTTATTTTCTATTTACCTTATTCAGAATAGAATATTATTGTTTACAATTAAAATGTAAGTAACCCATTGGTTGATGGATCCCTTTTTCTCGTACCTATTTTTGTTGACTATTGTTCTCTGTTTGAGTAACATCACTTAACCCTCCTATTATACGTGGGGTCAATTTGACCCCATTCAATGTTCATCATTCAAAAAATAGACAATATTCTCATTTTGGAACAGCTCTTTCACAGTGAAAATGACGTAAAGGATGGTGTGTCTGAGACAGAGGACTGTATCGTGAATAACCCTAAATATGTTACAACAAAGATAAAAATAAGTAAATAAATATGTTTATGAGAGGAAAGGGGGGTTCCCAACATCAATCAATGTGGGTCTTTCTGTGAGTCATGAATGTGCAAATTAGAAAATATTTGGATGAAAGATTTTCAAGATACACTAACTCTAAAACTGAAAGTTTGACCTGATGGTGGCGCTGCAGGAAAGGTCATATCATCACCACAACCAATATGGTTCATACTCCTGTGGTCGTTAATGTTGTCAGTAAATTTAAGATGATTTGGATGAAAACTATTTAAGATAAAATAATTCAAATTTAAAAGTTTGGCCTGATGGTGGCGCTTGATAACAGGTCACGATTTCAATATCAAGGTTTTTTTTTTTTTTTTTTTTTTAATTTATTCAACAAATAAAGAAAGTGCTTGACAGAAAAACTTGGTCAACAATTTTCTGAAAATCCTTTTCTGGAGGAAAATATGCCTGGGGTCAGATTGACCCCAAAGGTAAAATGTGTTAATATTTGAGGATAATAGGAGGGTTAATCAAGCCACACTACAAAATAATAAAAGTTTGTATGTCATGTTGATAACAGATCAAATCGATATCGGCCAATTCTCAAGGCGGCAATACCGGTATGGTACTGGAAGTGAAAATCTGGGGCAATCCTTAATATGAATGCATTCCAAATGCCACCCGTTGACTGAATGGGTGCATCATCAAAACTCCCTTACCGTTCCATATTGAATCAGCAATCAATATCAGTGCAGCAGCTTTAAGCTTCCCTGCATTAAAATGAGGATCCAGGACAGAGACTGTATCAAGCCTTGTGTCTTCAACAGTTGGCGTGAAAACACTCTTTTCACAAATAAGAAGACAAATGTAAAACAACAATGCAATAAACACTGCAGTAACTTGGTTTTGCTGACCGCGGCACATCAATTCCTGGCTGATAGAAGACGATTTCTAAACAGTTTTTGGTTGAATCTTGCAGCACAGATTTTCATACAGTGATTATATTTGATCCAACTTGTGTTTACGCCAAGAAATACTCACATGCTTTGTTTGATGAGCTTCATACCTTAATCCAGTGGTTCTAAACCTTTTCAGCCTGTGACTCCCAAAATCAAGGTACCAGAGAACGGGGACCCCCACTGTACGTGAAGGTGGTAGAACACAGACAAGAACATTGCAGAACAGTCATGTGGGCACAGGGCCATCTATGAGGGGAAATAAAGGGGAGAGCTTTTTTGGGCCCATCCATAAAGTCAGCAAAATGACGATTCGTTGTTCTATGAATCTGTGTTAACCACATTTATTTATTTATCTGGATAATATTCACTGTTATTAAGGAAGTTTATTGTCATTTGGGCCATATATAGTCATCTTAAAGATGTAAATCCTTGTTTTAATCAGAAACAAAATGGGTTAAATGTGATCAAAAATGGTGGAAAAGGTGGTGAAATGGATATTTCAAAACAACATAAATTGGTTAAAAGTTGCAAATTAGAGTGACCAAAAATTAACAAAAAAGGGTCACTTCAAAGTCTCAATAATGGCTTAAAAGTGGCAGAAAAAAGTAGGAACAGTTACTGTAGTTTAAACTGGCAAATTATGGCCATGACAAATCGTGAATCTGGTTCAATTGGCAAACATAAGCATGAAATATGGTGAAAAGAGGTTAGAAGTGGGGACAACGGGTCAACATATGCAACATTAGGTGGGAAAAGTGGTGGAAAGGGTTTATAAATGCAAAAAATGCCAATGCAGAAAAGTCATTGAAATTTGATGGAGAAATGGCAGAAATGAGAGTAATGTAGCAAAAAAAAATAATTAAAAGGAACAAAAATATGGTGTGAAAAAGTGCTGAAAATTGGTTGAAATATGGCAAGTTTGGTGTAGTTGCAGAAAAAGGTTAAAAAAAAAAAAAAAAGGATTAAATTGTTAAAAAATGTTTTGGTGTCTTAAAGGCAACTGGCGACCTCCTCTCAGTGTCTCGTGATCCCAAGGTTGAGAACCCTTGCGTTAAAACAGTCTCACTTTTTCTTTTTTTTTTTAATCTTCAATCTGGCATCACCAAATGCAATACAAGACAAATGACTTCAATCTGATATTTGCTGATAGTTGCCTGAAACAAAAGTGACTTACAGTCCTTTACAGTTTTGAACTTTGAATTTATCTACAATCATCTGGGATTACCCATATTGATAATCTTTATTACTGAGAGATTGACATTTTTGGCCTCCTCGAACTTTTAACCTAATGGACTTCAAGCAGAATCCGTTCTGCCACTAGATGGAGGTCAAATCTGTTTGAAACGTGGTATTTCAAATTGAAAAGACTGTTCTTTGTGTGTGTACTCTGTAGGGACAGAGAGGTATCAAAGCCTTCTAAAAAAGAAAAGTATTATTATTTCAATCAAGCACCAAATACAGTCTGTGGGCAAATACAAAGAGAAGCATGCAGTCGTATTCCCCATTGTACACAACACAATAATACATGATTTGTCATTATGATATCAGGGATTTGGGGAGGTCGCTGTGCTTAACCATTCACTATAAAAGCCATTCAATTCTGTTTGTTCTTCTGCAACAGAAAAGCTCTCCCCAGCTACGATGAGTCTCTTTCTTTGTGGGAAGCAGCAATCAATAGCCAACAACAAGGTATCACAAGGAAACATGCAGAGCCTAGGTGAAGAAACAGACAAGCAAGTGTGCAGTAAATGGCCTCCTGCATCCTCTATGTTCACACGTTGAGAAGAAGATTGGAGGAATAGGTTATACCTCCTCATGAGGATGAGAATAACGTTTTAAAAAAAAGGAGGAGTATAAGAAACCCACAGCATATTGCTCTTCACTTTTTTTTTTTCACTTCAAATCTGGCATGAAACCTATTGCAGTACATTATTGTTCATTGTAAAGATTTTATGCATCTTTCTGCTCCCGTAGTCCCTTTGTCCTTCCTTGTCATAGCCTCAAACAGGCTGCCAGAAGAAATATGGACAATATCTCCTCAATGTTTCCATGGTAACAGAAGATTAAACACAAAACAAAATGCAAATCGTGTTTTGTCACAAACCTGTTTAGGTGAAGATGCAGCTTTTACCTAGAAGGTAAATTTAACCTACTATAGATTTGTTCATATTTCTTCCAAAAAGAAAATGTTTACACGTGAGAATAACAGTGTGGGGCACTGATTGTAAAGTTGTATATGCTAAAATAAACAGCAACTTTTTGCCTCATTTAGCAACAAACCACGTTTAAAAATGTGTGTGAATTTTTTTCATGTTACTTTTGACCAGATTTACAGCAATATTTGTGAAATTTGTGATTTTTTTTTCTCGCGAAAACATAATGCCAATGATAAATCTAAATCTAAATGCCAAATGCTAAATGTGAACTCTAAATCTAGATGTTAAATATAAATCATAAATGTTTAATCTAAATGTTAAATCTAAATGATACATCTAAATGCAATTTTAAATGTTAAATCTAAATCTAATTCTAAATGTTAAATATCTAAATCTAATTCTAAATGTTACACTAAATATTTAGCTAATATGCAAATTCACCCTTTAGATTTTACATCTAGATTTAGGTTGAACATTAAGTTTTAATATTTAGCATTTAGATTTAGATTTGAAATTTAGCATCTATATTTGGATTAACATTTTAATTTAATATTTAATATTTACAGTAGATTTAGATTTAACATTGACATTATTTTTTTTACGAGAAAAAAAATCACAAATTTCCCAAATATTGCTGTAAATCTGGTCAAGTAAAAAAAAAAAAAATTAACATGCGTTTTGTAAATGTGGTTTGTTGCTAAATGTTGCAAAAAGTACATTTTTATTTTAACATGCACAACTTTACAATTGAAGTCCCATATAGCAGAGTCTAAAATTCATGCATGTTTACCTGTATTTGTTTCAGTATTAAGGTCCTATTGCACAGTGTTCAAATTTAAAACATTCAAGATCCTTTTACCCTCCTATTGTAATTCATTTAAATGTACATTTGAATGTATTTAAAGGACATGGTGGTAAATAGACTCAGGCAAATACTTACTGTTTAACAGATAAATAAATAATACTCTGAGTCATGCAACTGGACAATATATATAAAAAACAAATATGCACAAATGTGTGCATTCACAGCATATAGTTTTTGATCCTTGAGATAACTGTATAAAGCTGAGTGGTTGCTGTTATGCAAAGGTTTGCTCCCAACAGGAAACACATTTATATGTTTAAACATAATAATGCAGTAACATATCATTTCTTGGGCTAATTTTTTTTTTCATTTTGTGGTTATATTTCTGTATCAAGCTAGATCTAGCAGAGTCTATTCCCCATGAGCTCTGAAATCATTTATTTTTTGCTTGCTAATTTTAAAATATTGGATTAGTCTTTTGATATTCCAAACAAAAAAGTGCCAATATATTCTAATATACTGCACCATATGGGTTTTTGCATTAAAATTATAGATCAAACATACCAGAAATCAAATGAATGATTTAATTTAATTGACATCTTCAATAGCACTTTTGCAATATAAAACAACTACACAACTTTTTCCTGTACGGCAGAAAGCAGCAGCAGAAGAAGAATAAGATACTTGTATTTTTTAGGTATACTGATTTTGTGTACTGCTTTCATAAGAAATAATGCAACAAAAAGGAGAAACCAAATATCTGAAATTCTTTGTAAACAAACTATTAGTGGAAAAAATCATTTGTGCGAGCAAAGCATTGTGGGATAATTATCTCGGCTCTATATTAAGGCTGACTTTTCTCATGCTGGAGAGCAGAAGAAGAAAATAACAGTGCAGACAGAGATCGATACCTATTCTATATACCTATTGGTAAATTGGCACTCTAGCATTGATTGATGTAACTGCTTCGTTTTTGGCTTGTTCTGAGTGTGGACAGAATATAAGGGTAAGTGTAGAATCTTTAGAGGATGATGACTGGTGTTTATGTAACCTGATCGAAACGTACAGTAGCACTGTTTTAACAAGGGTTTCAGGTCGAAGTCATGTTCTCTGAAGCTAAATGTAAATTGGTGTCTAACTGTGACGCTACTCTAAAGCTCTTATTTTGCAAATCAAGTGAATCGAGAAAAAGCAACGATGCAACAGGGAACCAGGATAGACCTTTATTTATCCCCCAATTTGGCATCTGTTGGCTAAATGCTCCCTAATTCAGTGTTTCCCAAACTTTATTGTACCCCTTTAGCCTTTACTTCTTATCACAAGTACCCCATAGCTCACGTTATGCATTATTTATTTGTGTCTGCAGGCTTGTCTAAACTCCCTCCTGTGTCTCGTCCAACATTAACCTCGAGTTTAGGCCTTTTTATTCATTTATTTCTGATGTTTTTCTCATTTTAGAATTTCAACTTCAACTTTTGGTGTATTTTAAAGAGTTGTGCCACAAATTGTTATCGATGGATGAGGAAAAAAAAAAAATCTATAATGTTAAAAAATAAACTGACAAATGTTTCTGTGTACCCCCTGAGAAGTGTTAAACGTACCCCAGTTTGGCAAAATTCTTCTAGACAGTTTGGTTTTGGACGTGTTTTATGTGAAACTTCTCTTCACACACTCCCTAAATATATCTTTTACAGACCTTTTATTTTGTTCTTCCACAAATGTTATCCACAATAGCCTCAATTCAACATGATGTGTACTTTTAGGAGGTATTGCCGTGGTCTTCAATTTGCTTCTTTTTTTTTTTTGCACTACTATTGATTCTGCTTTAGGATAAATATGAGCTAAAACGAGTGAATTCACCTCTCTGTGTTGTGAGACATCTAATCATTTCCCATTAGAAAAGCCCAATTGAAGCTGAATACCATAATCTCCTAAACTGCTTCTTTTGTGTGCATTCTCTCTCTGACAGAGATTATCACAAGACTTTCTTTTGGTCATATCATCAGCAGGAGAGTGATTGGCGTGGAGAAAAGCAGAGACCTCTGCTGATTCGTCTCTGGCTTTATCCTTTTATTAGCTATAAGAAGTGTGGCCAAGGTCTGCAATCTGCGCTGACATTTGGCTAAATGACATCCATTGACTGAGGGATGATGGGAAGAGAACAGCCACCGTGACGGGTAGTGATAAAGGACACGAGCTGATAGCAGCCTAGCCTTTACATCAATGTCTCTGTCATGGCAAAGGCTAGTTTTCTTTCTTTAAACGTACTGCATTTAGCCTGACTTGCTTGCGCTTTTGAATAGAACATAAAATGCATTATGTATGTGTAATTTTGCACTATTTAGCTGGTTGGGTTGGGTTCAATTACATTTATCCTAATAATTACAATTCTTTCTTTCATTATTTATTTCTTTGTCTCAAACTTATGTCAAAATCAACATCAAAACAATAAAAACAAAACAATGGAATACATGTGTTGTCATCACTATACAACGAAAAACCAAACATGAAATAGATTTAACACAAATTAAACAAATGTATCTTTCAGAAGTGCACAAGGTTTTTGAAGTTGAGTGGACTTTTGGATGAATAAAGTTCAGTTCTCCCCTTAAATTGTAACCATTATTTCTTGCTTTGAACAGTTTTTGTAGATTATTTGGTAGTTCGTATAGTGACACAGTTTTGTGAACTATAAACACCGTCTTAACAGAAACTGAATCAGAAAATTGAAGAATTAAAAAAAAAATATAGAGTCCATAGAAAGAAAGAAAGAACCCAACAAGATCCACATGAACAAGCATTTAGTGACAGTGGGAAGAAAAAAACTCCCTCTTTTTTATAGGAAGAAATCTCCAGCGGGACCAGGTTCAGAGGTGGCAGCCATCTGTGTCGACTGGTTGGGTTAGTGAACAGAAGGGCAAACAGAATAGGATAGAAGGATCGTCCATCCGAGTGTTTCACACTAGTTGAGCAGCGAACCATTGATCAGGAACCTCCAGCTCCAGCATCAAGACACCTGAAACACAAAAGAGAGCCCTCGGAGGGCAAGGAGAAGGCACAGACTGCAGGAAAAAACATGATACACTCGTTCTTTGTGGTTGGGTTAACATTAAACGTCTTACGGCATCCTCCATGCTCTGAAATGCTACCACTACAGACAAGGTTTCATCTTGTACTGGTCGCACGTAATGATATATGGGGTGGACATCAGTGTAAATGGTGTGAAGCAGTGTGGGCAGTATGATGGGTTATGCAATGAGGAACAGAAGTGGGGGGTTGTTTACAACCCAGCACAACTGTGTCTGACTGTGTGGTCTCTATAACCCGCATGATTGATGACCCTTATAATTATTTTTCGTAATGAGCAGATCTCTTGTAGATTTGATTTAAATGTATTGCCCCAGACTTCAACGCCATAAGATAGGTTTAGGATAGGATTATTGAGCAGTAAAGTGTATGTAAAGCTTTTTTCGGTAGTAAATACTTTGTTCTATTATTTATTCCTATACTCCTTGACATTTTTTAACACAAATATCCTATGTATGGTTTCCAGCAAAGGTTGTGGTCAATCAAACTATCCAAAACCTGGGTTTCATAAACCCTTTCAATAATTCCCTGATTGAGCTCCATCTTCCCGACATTGTGACGGAGTAGCCCCGTCAGCTAGTGAAGGGGGAGCCGCCACGACGATAACGCACACATATACATTCACACTCACTCAGACCAGCTTTTCCTTACCGCTTCATCCGTTTACCACGGTCCTCAGGGTTCGTGTCATCAGCCACCGCAGCCGCCATGGGTGCACACTTGGTCGCTGCTCAACTCCTTTCCCATCCACAGTTTCTCCAAGTTGCAAACATTCCACCGGTATATGCCACTCAGTCATACACTTACCCAGCCAACCTGAGTGAATACGTCTTCCGCATTATATTGCGTCATATGCAGGGCGCGCATGAGTGACGTCACGGGATGTCAGGTGACTTTACGGTTTCAATACTGAAGTATTTTATTTTCTCTTTTGGGGAATGTGAGAGTCATTAGTAAATATATTATTGTGGTTAGTTCTTTTTGTCGTTTGTTAAAAATACTTATCTTGTGATTTCGTTTCTGTGTGTAGAGAAACTGTTGGTTTTCTTTATTTTCATTGTGTTGGGGGCGGGGCCTCAGGCTATATAAAGGGCCTTCAACATGACAGATGGGCAGTGTGTGCTTGAAGGGGGAGCTGAGTACATGGAAGGTACAAACGCTTGGCAAGGACGAAGCAGGTTGTAAATATTGTGAATATTGTAAATATTGTAATTATTATAGAAAGAAGTGCACGTGGATCTGGTTTTGGCAAAGTCATTTTTTTTGTTTGCACTTTTGGGCGGACCTGCACAATAAATTCACCAGAACACGAAGCTGACTAAGCCATATCATTTTCTTGTATCGAACCCACTACAATTGGTGTCAGAAGTGGGATATGGCTAGTCGAAGGAGGCGTAAAGGTCAACAACGGAAACAGGAGGAGGAGGAAGAAATTGGGTCACTGGAAAGGGAAGATGAAGCTTCTACCAAACAACCCATCGCTGAGCTGGTATCGATACTGAAGGCATTCCTGGACGGACAAGAGAGGAGAGAGGAGGGCCTGCTGGGGGAGCTTCGTGGGCTGAGGGCGGCCATTCCAGACCAGCGCACGTCACCACTACAGCTACCACCGCAGAGGTCTCCGCCGCCACGACGGCTGTCCCAGGCATCTGCTGTGACGGAGATATCCAGTAGTCCTCCTATGAGGGGGCTACCAACCCCTGGTGGCACGAGAGTGGTAGTGCAGCCTGGTTACTACCTGGGGAAAGAGCCAGAAGCTACTTCGTTTAACGACAACCGTGAGGGGGAAGGTGGACAAAGACCAGACTGGAGGCAGTTTAATGATCCTAAGATTCCACCCTATCATCGCGACGAAGACATTGAAAATTATCTGTTACGGTTCGAGCGGATCGCAAAAACTTGGAGATGGCCAGAGTCAGAATGGGCATGCCGGCTGGTCCCACTTCTTGCTGGGAAAGCGCTCGAGGCATATTCTGCCATGGATGATGAGGAAGCACATAGCTATACCTGCATAAAGAACGCACTGCTCACCAAGTTTGACATTTCTCCAGAGACGTACCGCCAGCGGTTCCGGGTAGCCACGGTGCCATATGGGGAGACACCTACGGAGACGTATCATCGGCTTAAAGGACTCTACCGGCGTTGGATTCGTCCAGATCAACTGTCCAAAGACGCGATTGGGGAGCTGATCATCATGGAGCAGCTGCTTGGGGTTCTACCGACGGAAGTCAGGACCTGGGTGAAGGAGCATGAACCTGAGGATGGTATCACCACTGCAAGATTGGCCCTGCAATACCAGAATGCCCATCGAGGTCCCAATCGCTTCTCCAGTCCCGGCCATCGTCCAGCTCCACCGCCTGGACCACCACGACATCGCCAAGGTGAATTCAGCCAGGATGCTAGAGGTACTGCCAGCTCTACCCCGTAACAGCCAGGACCGGGTAAGACCTTAATTTGTTTTTACTGCCAGCAGCTGGGACATAAGGCGTCAGTGTGTCCAATGCGTAAAACTAAACTTACGGGAGCGTGTTATGCTCCTCGTGTTGAGAATGAGCAAGGGGGAAGTCAACTTACACTAAGAACTGAGAGACTAGTTTTGGTGAATGGTCAGCAGGCTATAGCACTGCTTGACAGTGGGAGCTTCATCTCCCTGATCAAAAGGAGTTTTGTTCCTGTCAGCAATATAGACTATCATTCCAAGACAGACATTGTTTGTGTTCACGGGGATTGTCATGTTTACCCCAAAACAGAGGTCTCTGTTGAGATCGAGGGGCAACAGTATCTCATGACTGTGGCAGTAGTCGACAATCTGCCAAAGGACTTAATCCTGGGAACGGATTTCCCTCTGCTAATGGACCTCTTGCCGGGGCCCGGAAGTGACTCTAGGGGGTTGGTCATGGGGAATGTGGTGTGTCCTGTCGTTACCCGGACTCAAGCCAAAGTTGCTGGTCTCCAACCTCTGCCTGACTTGGATGGTAGTCTGTGCGAGGGAGGGACCAAGGGACTACGCAAATCCCGGCGGCAGAGGCGTTTTGAGAAAGGGTTGGGGTGTACTGTGCATGATACCAAGGACTTAACTGTTGATGGGCTGTGGGAAGTACCTGATAATATTGCCAATTTGCAGAGACAGGATGTTTCACTAAAATGTTTATTTGAGAAGGTGGTGACCAGCACACACCCTTCCTTTTCGGGGAAAGAACAGTTTGTGATCGAAAATGATGTTCTGTATGCTTGTAATGATGGTTGCAAACGTTTAGTTATTCCCGCTAGTTGCCGACAGTTAGTGATGCGACTCGCGCACACCCTGCCCTGGGCCGGACATCTCGGTCGGCACAAAACATACCTACGAATAAGCACTCGATTTTTTTGGCCGGGCATGTACACTGACATACAAACTTACTGTCGCACATGTCCTACCTGCCAGCTAACTGGTTCTCCTCACAAATCTGACAGGGCGCTACTCCAACCGCTTCCCATCATCGCAGAACCATTCCGACGGATTGCCATGAATATCGTTGGTCCATTGCCCCGGAGCGGCCGAGGTCATCAATACATCCTGGTCGTGTGTGACTACGCCACCCGGTTTCCCGAGGCATTCCCTCTACGGACTATCACCGCTTCAGGTGTGCTCAGGGCTCTAATTCAGCTCTTCTCTCGTGTCGGAATACCGGAAGAGATATTGACGGATCAAGGAACAAACTTCACTTCCCGACTACTCCAACTGTTCCACCAGCAACTGGGCATTACCGCTCTCAAAACTACACCCTACCATCCACAGACAGATGGGTTAGTGGAGCGGTTTAATCAGACTCTAAAGAAAATGCTCCAGAAGTTTGTTGATGACTCCGGGAAGGATTGGGATCGCTGGCTCCCGTTCCTGTTGTTTGCTTACCGTGAGGTGCCCCAGGCCTCGACGGGCTTCTCACCCTTTGAACTGTTGTATGGGTGGGATGTCCAGGGCCCATTGGACTTGCTCAACTTCATGTGGACATCCTCAAAGTCCAAAGCCAGCGAACAAGGGGTCGTGCAGTTTGTACTCCAGATGAGGGACCGGCTGGCTCAGTATCAGGAGGAGGCTGCTGAGAACCTGCGGGAGGCCCAGGAGAAACAAAAGAGGTTGTACGACAGACAAGCTCGGAACCGGAGCTTTGAGCCGGGACAGAGGGTACTGCTGTTACTTCCCTCCTCGAACTGCAAGCTTTTGGCCAAGTGGCAGGGCCCATATGTCATAACACGGCGTATGGGGCCTGTCACCTACGAGATCCATCACCCTGAAAAGAAGAAGGCCAAACAAACATATCATATCAACCTGCTGAAAGAGTGGAAAGATCCTGCTGTTCCAGTTCCTAATGCTGCCCTCCTGGTCCAAGCAGTGGAAGAAGAGGAGGATCTAGATGTTGGCCTTGTCGCTGAAGTTGGGAACCGACCTTATCTCTCCCACCTCACTGCTGAACTGGGTACCCAGCTCCGGCAGCTGTTTGATGATTTACCCTCTCTGTTCTCTGCCAAGCCAGGAAAAACTTTGTTGATTGAGCACACTATCCGACTGAAGGACTCTCAGCCATGTGGTCAGCGGCCCTATCGCATCCCTCAGAAGTTGGTGGAGCAGCTGAAGGTTGAGATAGAGACAATGCTGCAGCTTGGAGTCATCGAGCCATCTAACTCTGAATGGTGCAGTCCAGTCGTGATAGTGTATAAGAAGGATGGTACACTACGAATAGGCATTGACTTTCGCAAGCTTAACGCTGTATCAGAGTTCGATGCCTACCCCATGCCCAGGATTGACGAGCTGTTGGAACGGATTGGGTCAGCGACCTTCATCACTACTCTCGACCTGTGCAAAGGGTATTGGCAGGTGCCTTTGGATTCGGCCAGCCGACCTTATACTGCCTTCCGTACTCCAGCAGGGCTCTTCCAGTTTACCGTCATGCCGTTTGGTCTACACGGAGCACCCGCCACTTTCCAACGGCTCATGGACAAGGTGCTGCAAGGGTGCGAAGAGTGTAGTGCGGCGTACTTGGATGACGTTGTAATCTACAGTCGGACATGGGAGGAGCATTTGGTCCATCTGACGAAAGTCTTGGGGAAGATCCAGGCCGCAGGGCTTAAACTCAATCTCAAGAAATGTGAGTGGGCCCGAGAAGAGGTGCGCTACCTGGGTTATCAACTGGGTCAAGGTCAGGTGCGACCCCAAGTCGACAAGGTGGAGGCACTGCGGAACTGTCCCAGACCGAGAACAAAGAAGGAGGTGAGGGCTTTCTTGGGTCTTGCTGGGTGGTACAGACGCTTCGTGCCACAGTTCGCCACCATTGCTTCTCCACTCACCGCACTAACTGCAAAAGACCAAAGGAATCCGGTGGTCTGGACAGAACAATGCGAGACAGCTTTCCGGACTTTGAAGGAGTGCTTGTGTTCGTCTCCAGTCCTCCAAAGTCCAGATTTCACCAAGGGTTTCGTAGTGCAGGTTGACGCTTCTGGAGTTGGCCTTGGTGCGGTCCTGGCTCAAGGTGATCCAGGAGAGGAGCGGCCCATTCTCTACCTGAGCAGGAAGCTTTTACCTCGAGAGGACAGATACTCGGTGGTAGAACAAGAGGGTCTGGCCATCAAATGGGCACTAGAGAGTCTCCGTTACTATCTCCTTGGGCGAGAGTTTGTCCTTGAAACGGATCACCGCGCACTCTCCTGGATTAACAGCATGAAGGACCACAACAGTAGGCTGACAAGGTGGTATCTGTCCTTACAGCCTTTCAAATTCGAGGTCCGTCATCGCAAGGGCATAAACAACGTTGTGGCGGACTACCTTTCCAGGTTGCCCAACCTTGGCAACCTTGGGGAGAGGGAGGAAGGTGTGACGGAGTAGCCCCGTCAGCTAGTGAAGGGGGAGCCGCCACGACGATAACGCACACATATACATTCACACTCACTCAGACCAGCTTTGCTTAGAATCCGAGATCAGACGAGATCGGGCTTGATCAGAGCGGTATGGCCGTAAGCAGAGTTTCTCACAGAAACACACGAAGAAGAGCATGGAACAGGACCAGCTGGAGCTGTCTCTGAGGGAGAAGGCTGGTCTCCATGAGACGGAACGTCAGCTTCACCTGAAGATCAGGACCCTGCAGAACTGTCTAAAGACTGAGAAGGAGGAGGTTCTAAAGCTGAAGAACGTAATTTCCAGTCGAACGTCTCAGTTCAGTCATGAGTCCAAGAGGAAGGAGCGAGAACTAGTGAAACTGAAGGAACGTCTGAGCTCGATGCTGATGGACCGGAAGGAACGACCTGCCTCCATTGAGGTTCTGAACTGTCTGAGACGTTCTGATGGAAAGGGAAGTAGTGGGAGAACGCTGGAGACCTCTAACAGTCATGAGGCAGAGATGTACAGAAAAATTAGTTATTTCCAAATAACATATGGTTTGTTTTCCGGTACTTACATTCAGAGATTTATTCCTGCCGAACCAGTTAGGGGTGTTATGTGAAAACAACTTTTTCAAGATTTACTGTATATCATGTTACTATGTCATTCCCTCATTAAGGAATTGCCTGGAGTGTTGCTTCGCCTGACTCCTCCTAGGAACACCCCCATTTCTCCATTTTGGATATTAGTACCTTATGATCAATAGTATCAAAAGCCTTCTTTAAATCAACATATATATATATATATATATATACATATTTTTTTTTTTCCTTGTCTATACTTGTATTTACCTCTTGATTATTTTTCTATGAAAGTGAATTACAATTACGTTCTCAATTACTAAAATTAAATTACAATTAATCACATTTAATGAGCCTTTAATAATAATTAACCCCACAAAATGTGACCGTCTTCTTGTGTTAGCTTTCTGTTAGCATCTCTTTTGATAACAAGTCAGTTTTCTCTTGGGTACATTGTTAAGCTTCCTAATCAATGAAAATATTGTTATTAATACTTTTGGTGTGGGCATCTGAGCCTGTTTTCTGTCAGCACTCTTGGAATGTCTGTTATCCAATCAAATTACTTGGTTGGAGCTAACTGTTGTAATAATATTACACATGAACAAGATATTGTGCGACAATATATTGCAATATTAAATAATGAAAAAATATATATAATCATGAGCCCACAACCATCTATAATATATTGTATAGTGAACTCAGCGTATCGTCCCACCCCTAGTATTTACAAACAATACAATATGATCACTATAGCACTGACACGTTGCACAACATTACCTTGGATTGTTCCTTTTTTAAAAGGCAAATTAAAGGAACAGATATAATAATAATAATAATAATAATAATAATAATAATAATAATAATAATAATAATAATAATAATAATAAAGCGTTGGATTTTATATAGCACCCTATCATAAACACTCAAAGAGCTTTACAGAATTAAAGAATTATTCTGTCATTCCACACTTAGTGATGGTAAGCTACTATTGTAGCCACAGCTGCCCTTAATCATTCTAAACAGGCACCTGAGCTCCAGCATTGCACACATCTACTTTGAGTTTGGTGAAGTTCAGATTCAATCTGGATTTGTTTTCTTTGGGTCCTCTTCCCCAGTCCAAGGACTTTACAGTGACAATGAACTGGCAAAGCTGTGCTGCACCGTGACAGTCTGGCACAACCAGGACAATTCTGACTCTCTGAAAGCCTCTTTTCTAGCAGAATGCTATTCAATGAAACAATTGTGCTTATTGCCTTACACTAAATGCTGAATAGTAGTTCTACGAAGGGACAGTTTGACACCATTATGAATTGTTTGCATTATATACTGTATACCCAGTACACAGTATATGTATTTAGTATAGTATGTGTATTTTTCTTTTTTTTAAATTATTATTCTGCTTTATAATGTATTACACTTTTTTATTATTTTGTTTTTATTGCAAAGTGTCCTTGGATGGCTTTTAGATTAAATTAATTGTTATTTTTATTAATGAGGATGCCAGGAGGCATCAACTTGTTCAACCTTATTGCTAAAGTTCAGCTATCATTAAGTTAATGCTTAGCTAATGCTTGGTTAATGCCAATGCTAGTCTCATGTTATGCTAGTCTGATGCTAATGCAAGTATAATGCTAATGCTAGGTTAATGCTATTGCTAGGCAAATACTAATGCTAAGTTAATGCTATTGCTAGGTTAGCACTAATGCTAGGTTAATGCTATTGCTAGGCGAATGCTAGGCTAATGCTCATGCTAGGCTAATGCTCATGCTAGGCTAATGCTCATGCTAGGCTAATGCTAGGATAATGCCAACACTAGGTTAATGCTAATGCTAGGGTAATGATAATGCTAAGCTAATGTTAACGTGACGGGGGCCAGCACCTGCATCTTCACTTGCATTTTCTTCAGGAAATGAAAACGCTAGTATTATTATTATCATCATTATTCTTAACTTTTTACATTTTACGTTTATTATGTTTAAAACATATAAATATGTGGTTTGCTGTTAGTTTGTGTCTGAAAGAGAATCAGCATCAGTTTGCTTTGATGGACGATTTTAGGAGAAAGAAGTGAGTAAAGTGTTTTAAAATATGTTAAAAATCAATGAAAGCCTGGAGATAAATTTTGGGCTACAAAAATATCATTAAAGTAATTTAAGGAAAGTGGTTGAACTTTCATCATAATTTGTCAGTAAATGTTTATTACAAAATCTACTTGGCTTTCATCGCTTTTTTTTTTTTCATCTTCTCGTACCCGCTGATGTTTTCCTCTCTTTTTTTGACCATTGTTGACCAATTACTTTGATGTTTGGCTCCCAGACTGGACAGCAGCCGAAGCAGAGCTGGAGGAGAGGAAATTGCTCTGAGGATGTCAGGGAAGTAATTCAAGGTTGAGCGTGATTCATTGACTGTTTCTCTCACCACAGGACTCAGCTGGCCACGCTCAGAGGTAAGGAAAAAAAAAAAAAAACATGGATGTGTTTTTTATATTTCTCTCTGTTGTCTGTTTGACAAACCCTGAGCCGGTTGGAAAAATATGGTCCAAATTGATTTTTCAAGCTTTCAATCAAGCAACCACAGAAAAGACACAGCATGGCTACAAGTTGCTATGAATAAGGTTCTAGGTTCAAAGCTTTAACAGCAATTGTAATCAAACACCGGTGTAAAGAAAACAAGTGTAGGGCGTAAATGAGCATTAGCACACACTAGGATGATTGTTGCTTTTCCTTTTCCTCACCCAGGTGCACCTCACTGCATGGATGTATTATTTCCATAGCTTATAAATAGTCTAAATATGAACTGTTTTTGATCACAAATGCAGTGTTACAAATAATGCCGACGAAACATTAAAGCATCGGTTCTCAAATGTTTACGGCAGAGAGATTGAGACCCAAAGACAGGCATCACCACATTTAAAATCTTAATCTTTAATTCTATAATTATAGGTAAAGAATGCACTTACCTCTTTTAGTTTCATAAAATAAACAAGCATACTATTTGACAGCAAAGTTGCATTCTGTGGTTTGTTACTGTATCAGATGCCCTTCCTCTGCAGTGAACACAGAAGCTATACACAAAAGACAAAAAATTGTCAGCAAACTGTGAGCACCTGCAAATATTATCGAGTTTCATTAACACATTGATTCATGTTGTGCTGTGCTCCAGGGAGCAATGGGAAAAAAATTCAGATTGGATGGTGCAATTATGCTTGACACTAAATATTAGCAAAACTGTTAGCATGTTTTTCTCAACAAGGAATACATCTTACTCTGCGTCGGAAATTATTGTAAAAGGAACAAGAATTCTAGAAGCAGAGTCTGTCAAGTATTTGGGCATAGTGTTGGACAGAGCACTGTCGTAATTTAATTTATCGCAATTCAGATAAATTTGCCCTCAACAGAGCACAGATGCAGCCAAGCATGCAATGATATTTTCACATCTCACATATTGCATCACAACTTGGTCTCTATCAACCAACACTGTGTCACAGCTGCTCCAAAGCTTGTACAAACAGGCACTCAAAATATAAGATAAAAAAAACTGTTTGATACCACTACTGGTCACACTGTGAAGAAATATGAATTATTAATGTTTGAAAATTTCATTCTGTTTTCTAATGTCAGTTTAGTGTTAGTGTTTAAAATTCTTCATGATTTGGCCCCACAGCCCCTGAGAAATGTGAAATCTTGTGTAGAGGCAGGACTTAGAACAACGCAAGCCTCCTCCAGAGGAAACAGTTATGTGAACTTTAGGTCCTGTACCTTTAGACAGAATTGCTTCTCTGTGAAAGCTGCACGGATGTGGAACTCATTGCCATTAACTGTTCGAGAGAATAGCACCTTGCAACAGTTTAAACTTAAAACTGATATCAGGAGTTCCTGAGAAATCTATGTTTATGTATGATTCTTTTGAAATGCGAAAAAACACCTAACTAGTCTTCAGTGTTTGGAATAACGGCATTTAAAGTAACGGCGTTTGTTTTTCAGTAACGGGGTAATCTAACTAATTACTTTTTATGCCGTTACAATTCCGTTTTCGTTACTGAACGTTAAATGCGGTGCGTTACATGCATTGATTAAATAAAACGTTATCCGAAAGCATCCCCGGCTCTTACCTGACCCATAGACCTATATCAATGCGACCCAATGCGACCTTGTTATGTTCCGCGATGCGCTTGCAGAAAAGTAAAGGCGTGGCTTCTGGTAGATTGCAGAGGCAGGGGGAGGAACTGGAGCTGTTGAGGGCGGGACATCGAGACGTCCTCTCAGAAATCAGCTTTAACCTAAAGAAGTGGTTGAAAGACGGTCAGACTTGTGATCATTAGCACAAAACTGGTTAATCAGGGTATTATTAAAAATGTAAGAAGGTACATTTTTTAAAAACAAAATAATTGTAATTGCAATTGTAAATACTGTAAATATTGCATTTGAATGTTTGTTGAGGAGATCCTTTTGCCAGTGCTTTATCTGTTTTTTAAATTGTGAGTGGACTCTTAAGTAAGAATGCTCATTGTCCACTGTATAAACCTGCTGTCACTTTGCCTCTGCCCAGGGATTACAGATGACAATTAGCTTGTAGCTATATCTGGTCTGTGCAAGACATTTGTTGTGCAATGTCCCTGTCAAATAAATAATAACAAAATTCCTTATCATTTTTCACTTTCTCCTGCGGGCCGAATTGGATGCTCCAAAGGGCCGGATTTGGCCACTGGGCCATGAGTTTGACACATGTGCTTTACAGTCTTTATATGTAGTGATACTAATGAAAGGTTCTTATTTTAATCCTGTAGGGTTTTTTCTTCTTTGTCTTGATTTATATTTTGCATATTATAAGAATTCATGTTCACGTTAAATATATAAATGTTCTTTTTTCATACATTAGCCAGTATATCATACATCGGCCGATACATCGCATTTCTTCTTCTTTTACCTATATTAGTTCCGTCAGGATCACTTTAGTGAAATAGCTTTATTTAGCATGCATTTTAGATTTGACTCTGATCTGGGACTTCTCTGCCCTTTCCAGCATCTGCGTAAAAAGCTCGAAGCGAAAGGAGCTCCCATTCGATTTTTCATGAGCTACATGGAGAAGCATAAGCAGAGAGAGCGGTCAGCAGGACCCCCTGGAACAGAAGCACAGATGTTTCGATGGTAATAAAAGACAGTGTTTAATTAGAAGAAGAGGAGGAGCTGAGCTGGGTTGCGAGGCGTTTGCAGACGAAGCGTGCGGAAGTAAGCGTGTTGCTGTGGTTTAAATGCAGCGCTGAGACCAACACTAACCAATGGGAAGTATAGAACATGATTAGTTGGATGACTAACTGAGTAGGGGATGTATGCTGTCAGTTGTTAACAGCTACTGACAGATGAAGGGGCTGGACTAGCTTGACTTCCGTGCAGTGGCGGTTGGCCAAGAGAGGGTGCTCGGGCGCCGCCCTCCTCAGTGTTTTTGATTTTTAATAAATAATATGAAATAAATTTGCATTAACATGTCATATACAAGATATAAATTCTAATGGGCGACCGTGGCTCAGGTGGTAGAGGGTCGTCTTCTGATCGAGAGGTTGGGGGTCGATCCCAGTACCTGACTATTTGTCGAAGTGTCCTTGGGCAAGACACTGAACTCTAATTTGCTCCCAGTGGTCGACTAGCACCTTGCATGGCAGTCCTGTCCCACTGGTGTGTGAATGTGAGAGTGATTGGGTGAATGAGCTGATATGTAAAGCGCTTTAAGACTGCGTCAGTGTGGTGATAAAGCGCTATATAAAATCAAGTCTATTTACCATTTAATTTTTGGGGAAAATTGTTTCCTGCTCACCTCTGGATAAATTCCTGCTCGAACGACTCAGCAATCAGCGTTGTCAAAACTGATGCCCAAAGGGTGATAGTACATCGCCCTAAGCCAAGTGTGACTGTGGGAGTTTGCTAATGAGGACAATGACAATGATGGACGACAGTCACGACGCTGACAGGAAAACTATATGAGCTCTTCTCCAAAATCCATTTGAGAACAATGGTGGAAAAACTTCAAATAAAACAGCGAGGCCCAGATCAGCCTAACATCAAAATAAGCCAACAAGCCAGCAAGAAAAGGAAAATGTATACAAGAGGCTTCTCTTGTACTTGGTACAGCATGAAGGCTTGGGTAGCTGGATGCAGTCCATGGACAAGGCATGGACTGTTACAGGAGTAAGGGATATGAAACATTTATCTGAGATGGTACCCATAACTCAATCTTAACTTGATATTTTGTTGCACAATGTTGTTGTTGAGCCAATCACTGCTGTCAGGTGATTTAAGGGTACCATCATTTTTGTCCTGGCCAATTTCATATTCTTATAAAGTATTCTTCAACAGATCGTACTGTCTGTCACACATTGATTGCCTTGACCAGATTTTCCTTTGTATAAAGTTGACCTTAGCACAATACGTCATCCAGCAACGTATTGCAGTTATTTGTCTAAATAGTGTGTGTTTGCTTATATTATTGTATGTGTAATCGGCTCATCATTTTCTGGATTGTTCATTCAAGTGTTGAAATTATCAAAATTGTTGCAGATTGTATTTTTCTTGACCTGCTAATTGAAAAATTACCTGTTACAGTTCTGATTACATTAGTAACATTTAGCTTTATCATAAACTACTGTACAGTATTTTTCTATTCCAATATTAATTTCTTAAAATATTTAGAACATAAAGATTGCGTTATTGATTTACCACTAAATGCACTATTGCATGTGCTCAGCTGTATATAAAAAGTTAAAAAACGTGTAGCAAGTTAAATCATTTATTGCCAAAATTGTGTTTGTGCAATATGTTGTGCAAAAATGCCTCAAGTTATTAATATTGGCATTAAATAATGATTATTTCACAAAGCACTGATATCCTGCCGTTTCTGTTCAGTTGTATCGGGATGGTTACTGAAACTGTCTTTATGTGGTACAGCCCCACCTAGAATATTTTTCACCAGCTGCCACTGCTGCCGTGCCTGCCTGAACTAACACGATGCTTAATTATCAGCATCGGCCCTGTAAATACCATATTGGTCTAAAATGTACTTTTACATCTGGTGACCCAAAGGTGATGTGGGGAATAATGAAGGATTAGGGCAGGTTAAAGCAGGATTAGGATTAAGAAAACAAGGTTGATATCAGTCACAGATTCAAAAACACCTCAAACAAACCCACAATACAGTACATTGAGGGGATGAAAACAACAACTAACAAGGACAACAAAAGGTAGCTAACCAATAAAAGAAAAATATTACAAAAAATGGAAAACTAATAAAACCCCTGACCTGGATTTGAAGTGTCGGGCACACTGAGTGAGGAGGTAGTCAAGCATTCAAGTGAAAGGCAGTGGAGGCAATGGAGGTAAGGCAATCAGGGAACTGTGAACCAATACGCACTCAACCATTTGAAACTACACAGAAAAAAAAAAAAAAAATAAGATTGTACAACTGAACCCCCACACAATTAAACCTGCACTACCTGATTTTTGAACCATGACAGAGGAGCATGGCTGAATTTGAACCGTAAATCCTGTCCTCCACTCTGATAATCCCTCCCAATCTCCTCCTCTCACGGAAGTGCACAAAATCGCGCACGAGGGCTGAACGTGCATTACCTGTCAAACACGTCGCCATGGAAAAGAATGCACGCAAAATATATGAAAATGAAACAATAGCTGCCTAGAAGGAAAACAGACACTTGCGCGTCCAAAGTTAGTCCAAGACTGAAAACAAGTTTGCACCGTGCTCGCGCTTCACTATGTATCACGGCAGCCAATGAGAAGGCTCCATTGTGGGCTCTGCTCACCCCTCCTTTCTCTAAAGCCTGTGATTGGAGCTGGAGGCGGTGGCCGCCAAGATTGTGTTTTCTTGGGTCTTAATAACTAAAATACTTAATTATAAGGCACAGACAGCACACAGACGTACGATTTTTTCAGAAATGATTACTTTTATGATATACTATATGATGCTAATAAGAATTGTTTTATTAATTAAAGAAAATAAATTGAGTACCCCAGTTTTAATACAACAACCAAAAATAAACCCCCACAAACACCCATTCGCAATAGCAACTGTTACTTCTCTGAAGTGACAATCAAATTTTGTCCCTCCTGTAGCAAATTAACGACATCAATCCCTGTAAAAGTTTGTGTGAACTACCTCTCTATAAAATACTTCTCTCTAAGTGAAGCCACTATGGAGGGCAAGCAAGAGCACATCAATAATTCAGTCGTAGATATCTCATATTTGACCTTATGTGAAAATTCATTCCCTGGTGTTTAACTAAGTCTGACCAGAGGGGAAAGGAGACACTTGGATGAAGATGGATGTGGAAGACTTCAAGAGTTATTTGCTTGATAAGATCAGAGGCGTCGATGTGTATAATTGACAAGAATCTAGAAAAATGTTAATTACTTCTATTACTACTTGTTAATTATTTCATTCCTACATTTAGAATGTCCCCAGTTCTTTTTAAAAGTAAAAAGTGTTGACAGCTGTCCTCTGCTGTCCTTGAATGGCTGTAACACCCAAATGTGATCTCCCCTGAGCTTCTATAAAATCAGATTTTTACAACACCACAGAGCGCTTGCCAGAATTAAAATATGAAAGCTGTAAAACTTTTTCTTGCTTTAAAAGGAATGAATAATTGACTTTCACATGGCCTTTACAATAGATGTGACCCACATTGCATTACGACATGTCTGTATTCTTTTTTTTCTTTCGAAAAGGAAACTTTTATTCACAGTGCCACTTATTAGTCAGGCAGCTCTAACAGCAACAGTGCATTAATACCTTGATTTCCATATTACAGCAATCATTAGTGTTATTTTTTGCATAATTTTCTGACTTTTAAATCATTTATGTAGGTCTCTAATTAGCAGCTTTGCCCTGCAGTTACACCAGTGGGAAGCCCTGGGAATAATCTGGGCTGATTACGGAAGGTACTCGATGCTCCTAATGAAACAGCCAGGGTTTGGGTTAATTACATTTCTCAATTACAATTACATCTTAAATTATCCATGTTCAGTTACAACTCAGTTATAATTACAGTGAGCTGTATTTTTTCCAATTACAATTAAAATTACATTTATTATTTTCCCCTGAAAGTTAATTACAATTACGCTCTGAATTACTAAAGTTCAATTACAATTAATTACCAAGCCTGAAATAAATGAGCCAATAAAACTTAACCTTCCTCTTATATTAGTTTTCTGTTAGCATCTCTTATGATAACGGGTCAGTTTTGACCCATGTCCTGAAGGTGCGGTATTATGAAAATATCACTTTATAATGGTTTTGCTACAGTGATTCAGAGGGTCAAAGTTGAAAAAGTTCTGTTTCCTCCCTCCTTTGTTATTTCACATTTTGTAAAAAGTCAGTTCCAAACGGGCAAGTTGGATTTTTCTCGCATTGTGATGTCACATCGTGGAAACTCCTCCTCCTAACAATCCTGGCACCTCCTACTCTATAAAAATTTCAGCTCCTCCCTCTCAAACTACCTCACAGGTAAAACATACACTGCACAACATGTTTTCTCTACATTTAACCCCTCCCCAAGGAGCAGTGAGCAGCCACGGTGTAGCACCCAGGGAGCAGTTAGGGTTAACATAAGGGACTGATCAACATCCCACAATGATGGACGAGCCCACTCCCTTAACTAGTCCCTTTATCCACAGTTAATATATTTATGTTCAGTATGATAATCCAGTATAACGATAATCTGAAGCGCAGTGTGATCGCTCACAATCGGTTCCATTTTTAGTAGCCGTTACATCGACTTGTATCGCTTTTGACAAGATCTGACGTGTTTGTGACCCAGTGCGACGCAGCAGTTGGACAAAACAAATGAGTATCACCTCAAATGGGCTATTCCTGTGGTTAGAAATGGTGAAGATGACAAAACAGTGACTTAGCAGCTTAACATTCTAGTGAGTGGTGTTTGAAACAGCTGACACGCACGCACGCAACCGCGCGCACGCACGCACGCACACATGCACACACACACAATAGCTTCTTAAATAGCCATGTGTTTTACTGTAATGTGCAGTTTTTTAGCTGAAAACAAAAAAACAAGTGTGTGGATAGTAAAAGAAAATCGCTATGGTGATCAGCTGTGGCATGAAATCTGCGTCTACAGACACACCCACTCATGCATATGCATGAAGGCCCCAAAACAGCCTGTTTTTAGAAGCATCTTGAAAATGACTTTTCAAAAGGTTAAAACTCCAGAAAACAGCAAGTTTGGGAAAATAAACCTCAAATACTATGTTGTTGGGGTTTTTAGAACAAATGGAGATGTGTAAAAAATAGCATAATACTGGACATGTAAATCAGCTGTAAAATACAGTAAAAAATATTATCTATCATCCAATTTTTTTTTTCATCTCTTGGTTACCTTGTTAGGCTTCCTTATCCATGAAAATATTGGCATTAATATTTTTGGTGTGGATCAGTACACCCCTCGATTTCAATTTTTTTTAGTGGTAAAATGATCCTCAAGAGAACTGACAGGTAGTGAGAAAAGTTGATATGAAACACATTTTAATGTATGTATGCCTTAGAACTGTAACATGGCTCCACAGTTTTGTATTTCATTAAATTGTAATGAATAGTTTTTTGTGGAATTTTCATGAAATTCCATAGAACTTTCAACTTACTTAGTAAATTAACTTAATTTACAACTACATAGTAAATTACCTAAACTCAATTACATTTCAAACAGATTTTTTCAATTACATTTCAAACAGATTTTTTCAATTACAATTTCAAATATAATTATGCCAAAATTGTAATTAATTATCAATTACGTGATTACAGTTATAATTGACCCCAACCCTGGAAATAAACAGATTAGTTTATTCAGTGTTTACGCGGCGACACAGACCAAAGTCACAGAAATACCTTGAAATATGTAGAGCAGAGCTGAGCCAACGGTTGAATTTACTGCAGGATTATGTTTCTGCAGGCTCGTACGTGGTTCTCCATTCCCATTCCACCTGCTGGGAGCCCAGACTGAAAAATCAGATCCAGACGGTGACGGCGACGTTGGTTCTGATTATTTCTATGAACCAAAAGCTTTTGTGCTGCATGACAACCATTGTAAGTCTCACTTTGGGGGGAAATGTAATGACACAGCCTGAGAATTGTGCTACAGACACCATAAAGAAAATCCATTAGCTTCATGGAACAACTGGAAATGAAATATTTCACACTTTTATTGTGTGAGATAGGCGACTGTGATGGGCTTTGGTTGATGCTCCTGTCGGGTTTTCAGGTGTATTTTTTTTTTTTTTAAATTTCCTTCATGTATTTTAGTCACAATCAAACCATTGTCCCTTTTTACTGTAGGCTCAGTTGGATGCGGTAGAGCTGCAGAGTGTTATTTGTTTTCATCTAAATTAATTTCTCAGCTATAATTGAGCTCTGTGGGATATGTTGTAAAGTAAGTAATACTTCTGAAAAATATATTGAACAATGGAGATACTAAAAGCTGTTCATTCGTATATGCTTATTTTAGAAAAGGTCACAGAATATCTTTAGCATCCTGGTAATAAGAGTGAAATCAGATGTTATCAGAGGTAACCAGTTAATCGCAGGGCAGATACCCACAAAAAGATGAACCAATAAGGACACTGATTTAATTTTCATTTCAAACATATAGCGGAAACCCATCGCACGAATAAGAGTACGAATTAGATGCCTGTTCTAAACCTGAATATCAAAACTTTGTAACAAATTTGAGTAATAAATGGCTTCAAAGCTATTTGTATGCAACTTTTGGGCTGTGTTCGAAATGGCATACTAACGTACTGCTCATGCTTGGTCTGACGTCAAAATGAGTATGTAGTGCGTTCACATTAGATAGTACGCAAGAAATACCTGGATGTTTACTATATCTGGACATTTTTTAAGTATACATGGTGGGCACACTAGTCATAATCAACCGTCCCATGATGCATTGCGAGCCGAACGTAGAATCGACCTGGGACCGGCTTCAAGCTAAAAATCAAACATCCCCTTTTCAAAACAAAAGCATCTCTTCTTGTCTTCAATTATTTTTCCAAGCTTTTGTAAGTAAGGCTCTTGTTTGGAAGTTAACCAGTAGTTTTGTCAGTAACACAATGGCGGGTCAATATTCTACTTGCTAACTTTCTCGCTTAAAATGCTTTCAGAACTTTCCAATGTGGCAAATTAACAAAGATATTTAGCCTCTGTGTGCTTCAGGTTTTTGGCGTTGTAGGTTTGAAATGCATCTTGGGAAACTTGTGAGTAAACAGAGAGAACAGTCATCTTCCTAATCATACTAATAGTATATAGTAGACAGTATATACTCATTGAGGTTGTTGTGCATTGTACAGAGTACAGCCTTAGTCTTCAAATATCCCTTTATATGTTGGCATCACCATTTGTCGTATCATCGTGTTCCTTAGAGATGCTTTGACGTTATTCCTAAGAAAAGCAGAAATATTGCGGCCAATGGATTTTGACGTTACATTGACCAAAAATAGGACTTTGAAAATGCAGATGGACACAGCATTTAGTTGCCACTATTACTACAATCTTACCGCCTTGACGCCTTCCAGCTGAACAAGGAAGACACCGTAAAAGGAGGAAGTGTACACCATCAGATGCCTTTAACCCCATAAAACCAGTTGAAGTTATGCGAATGTAGCACTTCCTTTGGTAATCACTACGTCATAGTTTGTCAAATATGTCGACCTCCACAAGCATGCGTTCCTTGTAAGCAGCTTCTAGATCACCTCTCATTCCTACTAGTAAAGTTTACCTCGAATAGTCTTCCAGTTGGACTGTTTTGCACTTTCTATCTCTAAAAACAACACATTCACATTACTGGAAATTTAAGAAATACTTCACCGTGACTAGTTTTGATGTGACCTCAACGACCAGTAAAAAATAACATAACTTAAATTTGTAAATTTCAGTGAAGTCTCATGTTTTCCCATTTTACAATAATGTCTATATTCTTTGTTTTGTCTTCACTGAGTTTTATGCTAAAGCTTGGATAATTCTATTTTACCAATCCCACTCTCTTCTGTCCTGCTTTTTGAAACTCTTGCACGAAAGCAAGAAATCTGCAGCGACACATTTAATTTCAGAGAACATGCACAAACATCACAATGTCTGCCACAGACAGAAGGTAACAGTATTCATTCTTCTGAGCTCCACTTAAGTGCCTGTTTGGCACAAACAACACATAGGTCAATTTTTATCGTAGTTTCTATAATTTGCTTCACTCGCAGTATGACATTTACAAGAGTAACCATCCTCAAAAGCACCCACCGATCCTCACACCTAAATGTCACAACAGGTTATTGGGCTATTGAAGATTACAAGAGAAAGGTTTTCTGTGCTTTGCATGAAAATATATAGAATGTTTTTTTTCTCATTTGAATCTGAAATACATATATAAAATTGGGATTGTGAATGCTTTGAAAGCTTATGAAAAAAGGAGGCGGGGCTTAGGGAATGCTAAGTATGGGTCAAACCGCGTTGATTTTAAACCAGTGCGACTGAGCAGTCCATCGCATTCCACTCAACCTTGAACACATTGGGAATAATTAAAATACCAAACAGCATGTGTTCATGTCCATTCTGGGAAGCACACCAGAATCATTTTTTTTTCTGTGATGATGCCAATTTGCTGCTAACCACCGTTCCAATGTGATGCAGCCTTTCATTGAATCACTCACTCAAAGCCTGCTCTGTGCTATTATGAAACAAACAGCTGGTCAATGAAATTATGTGTTGAGATGACAGGAAAAACTAGTTCACTGAGAAGACAGCACATAGGAAAGACATACATATTATTACTGTCATCACATCCAAATAGGAGGCAGACCCTGCATTTCTGCTGTTTGCATTGGAACTTCTACAAAAATAATATACATTTATAGAAATGTAATGCATAGAAGAAGCAATCAGCACAGAGAACGGAAACTGTTTTGTATTTGGGCAGATGTGTAGTTTAGTGGAAGAGTGACTATGGTTTACCTCTGATAGATGAAAATTGTTATTTCATCTCTTGTTCCAGTTCTAAATTATTAACAGAGGTTAAAGTAACGGATTACAAGTACTTACGTTACCTGTAATTGAGTTGCTTTTACGGGTACTTGTACTTTTTTGTGCAAATTTCAAAATCTGTAAATTTAGTTATACTTAAGTATATTTTGGAAATAAGTAAAGTCCTTAGTTACATTTCTACACCCAACTGTTATTTCGTAAATTATTATTTTTTGTTTTAAAATGATCAACGGACATTGTGAAACAACAAAAAATGAAATGATCACATCATAGCCGACCAACCAGATTAAATGTAACCAGGGGTGGAATGGCCATCTGGCATACCCAGTGGGCCGTCGACCTGAAGTGGGCCGGTCCGGTCAGCTATGTTTTTTTTTTTTTTTTGATGAGTGAGTGGAGGCAGATGGTGACTGGTGGCCAAAAATGATCTAAAAGTGGCAAAAACGTGGCAAGAAAAGAGTGAAAAGTGATAAATAAAGAAGAAACAGGTGGTATGTAATGGCAAAAAGTAGCTTAAATGGGCAAAGTGTGGCAAACAATAATGAAAAGATGCAAAATGTGGAACAAAAAGAGGCAAAATGTAAGGAAAAAAAGGAAACAAGTGGTATTTATTTGGCAAAAGTTACCTTATTAGGACAAAAGTCTCAAAAAGAAGGGATTTTTATTGGCAAAAGTTAGCTCAAGTCTAAAAAATGAGTCAGAACTTTTTGAAAAGTGGGACGAAGGAAATCGGTAAAAAGGGGTCAAAAAGTTTCTCCCTTATAAGGATTTCTGGTGAAATAATGATTAAAATTAAGACAAAAAAAGCCACATGTTGGACATCACTGACTTAATAACGGCTTCTACATGGTGTTCACTAATAATGTAATTTTTGTCCCAGTCCACCCCTGAATGAAACGTACTACCTAGTGGTTTTACGTTAAACTTTTTGCCATACATTTTAGACAATAAAGATATATTCATTTGCCTGTACTTCAAGTGCTGTATCAACATCACTAGCACTAAAAACACGATTGAAAAGCCATTCAATTGCATTTGTCCCAATGTGCTACTACTACATGAAGCCTCTCCATCACTAGTCTTGTTGTTGAGAAATCTTTTCAAAGCAGCCATTTGAAGCTAAAATTGACATGCTTTTGAGTGAGAATCAATACATCTAACAGCATTGGTCTGAAGCACATGGTTTTTTGTTATTATAGAATGCTTGTTCGAGAGAAAACTCAATTCTCGCCTAACAACAGGCTCTGAAAGCGTAACTGAAAAATATACAGCACTCAGAAGCATAAAGGGCAAGAATGGACTAATTATTAACACGCCACTAAAATGTGACTAAAAGCTTCACTCTTATTGTAATGATATAGATTTCTTTTCATCTAAAGGATAAATATGAAGGTAATAGAAAAAAAAGAATGCAAATGTTTGACTTATTAGTGTCGCTAGAACTCCACCAAACATGTGTCAAGGGGAAAAGTTGAACATAAAACACAGTAATTTTTTTAAAATACTTTTAATAATGTAGAAACCAAAGACAATGCCTACAGCTGAATGGTTGTCACAGACTGATGTGTTTTTCAGGAGTGAAGGTCAGACATGGAGATCTTAATTTCATGTAATAATGTTAATTAGAAAAAAAAAAAAAATGGTAGAAAAACCGAAAATATTGCAGACAATTAAAGCTACACTATAAGACAAACGTTAAAAAAACAAAAACAAAAAAACATTCTTGAAGCCTAACTTTGACCAAACCTTTCAACACCCAGTCCATCCACCAACTCCCACTCACACACACACAACATGACTAAAGTTAATGTTAGAAGAAATAATTAATAGTAGAGTCTAAATCTAATGAAATGTGGAAAAGGGTTCACAAAACAATTGCAATCCACAGTTAGAAAATAGGTTCATTATGTTTACACAAAACACAGAGGAAAAGAGTGAAAACGGAAACCTTAAACACATTTGCGTCAACACATTTTCTTCACAGTTCTGTCGTATCGTGAGAGGAATTACATGACTGTTGAGATTACAAAGATTACAAGTTCATTTAACAGACACTTTTATCCAAAGCGACGTATAACACGAGCAGTTAGGGTTGTTCAACATCCCACAGTGATGGCCCAGGTTGGATTATACGATAACTTGTCCACTTCCTTAACCATTACGCCACCACTGCCCTGTTTTCAGATGGTTTTTCTTTTATCTTGTAACTGTTCATCTTGTCTGACCCATTTTAGTGTTTTACAATCAAATTGAAGTGCTGGTTGTGATGTAGATACCTCTTAGCAACCACTTATTCTCACTCATCCTTCCTTTGAATGCCAGACAATGATCACCATACTGAAGTGGCTTCCTAAAGAGTCCATTTGAAATGTGGTTTGAAGTGAAATACATAGAAATCTTTTTAGCAGTGGATCTCATACGCCACTTGTGATCCGAAGAGCAGACTCTGGCTAAGGAAGAGTTCCTCTGGGTCTGTTGTGAGAGGTCCCTCGCCTCCATCTGCTGGGTTTCTGCGAATGGCCATCCCACCTGATCTGGTCAAGGTCTGTACCATTTCATGGTCCAGGAGAGCCTCCTTCATACCCTTTTGTTGGGCAAACCCACTCATCATTGGACACCGTGAGGAAGTGGAGCCCGTGACAGGGTTGGACCGGTTCAAGACGTACATCTCATGGCCGTGATTGTCACGGTATTCCTCCAACTGCGCAAAGGTAGTTGGTCCATCAGAGTAGTCGTTGACATAAAGGATGCTCTCTTCTTTTGTGGTGCAAAATGAGCTGCTTACCTCTTTCTGGTACTGCTGGTGACGCGTGTAGATCATAAGCAAAAGGAGAACTGCAGTAAGTGCAAGCAAAGAGATACCGATAGCAATGGCGGTCTGTGTTGCAGGGCCCAAAGCGCTGAAGTCCATGCTGTCCTGCTCATACAATGGCTCCTGGCTGATGTCCAGGACTTCTGACTGATAGAAGGAGTTGGATAATGAGAAAACATGTGGATGAGTGTTCAAACTGGGCCAGAGCTGGGATGAATATGAGGAAGAGGACATGTTGACAGCCAGGTGGAAAGTAACTCGAGCCACAC
The DNA here is from genome assembly GCF_900634775.1 of Gouania willdenowi. Classification (NCBI taxonomy): domain Eukaryota; kingdom Metazoa; phylum Chordata; class Actinopteri; order Blenniiformes; family Gobiesocidae; genus Gouania; species Gouania willdenowi. Next base: position 10,731,765 of record NC_041060.1, on the reverse strand, counting down.
CTCCAGGATTCCAGGCCTCACATTCATAGCGACCGGCGTGAGATACAGTCACGTTGCTAAGGAAGAGCATGCCACTGCCCATGTCGGGGTCAAAGCTGTCCCTCTCGCCACCTTCCTCTGTCCCTCGCACAAGCCCATGGATTCCTCCATCACCTCCTGCCTTGATCCCTCCGCCACTGGGCAAGGCCGTCACCACTCCGCCTACGCCTGGCCTGAACAGCTCTCCGTTAGGCCCCAGCTCCTGAACCAGTCCTCGAGGGGATAACAGGGGCTTACCATGGGATGCTTTCTTCCAGGTGACCTGAGGCTGAGGGTATCCAGATGCCTGGCAGGAGACTCGGAGGCTCTCCCCTAGTCTCACAGTCAGGTGACTGGGCTCCAGCTGGACCACTGGGGGTATGCAAACCAGACTCTTTGGGGCAACTTCAGCCAGGCTGAGGTGGGAGAGGCGAGGAGGCTCTGAGCACATCAACCGACGTTGCTCTGCGGAGCTCAACAATCGCTGGCCATCCTCGGTGATCCACGTTCTCAGCCAACCCAGAGCGCAATCACAGCGCCATGGGTTCTCTGGAATAAGAGATGGAAACAGGTTCTTAAAAAGAGAAGTTGTTTAAAAAATAATTAAAAAAAAACAACAATAATTTCAATTAAAAAAAAAAAAAAAAAATAAATAAATATATATATATATATCAGGCTCTAAGTACAGCTACATTTGTGAACTGTAAAACTAAGATAATAACCTGCATTCTATGCTGTTTTTGCGCCGTGCATTACGTTTAATCTGGTTGGTCGGGTATGATGTGATGCATTTGATTGTTGTCTGGTCATTTCATTTTTTGTAGTTTGACAATGTCGGTTGATCATTTTAAAACAAAAAAAAAAAAAAATTTACTCAGTAACGGTTGGGTGTAGAAATGTAACTAAGTACTTTACTTCTTTATTAAAAAGAAGTAAAGTACTTAGTACAAGTTTAAATGTACTTAAGTACAAGTTTAATTACTGATTTAGGAATATGCTCCATAAACCAATAAAAGCAACTCAATTACAGTAACGTGAATACTTGTAAACTGGTAATAGGTCTTCTGAATTGTACCAGACAAGAATTTCACAAAAGTTGCCTGAATAATAATAATTCTAGGAGGATTACATCATGTTAACTAACCTCTAAAACGCTTGCCTACCTGTGATACGCAACACCTGCAGGCTGATGAGCGGATTGAGGGATGAGGCCCCCAGTGTGCGGAGGTTATTCCTACTGAGATCTAACAATGCAAGGGAAGACAAGCCTGACAGCGCTTCCTCCGCCAGCTGCTCGATGCTGTTTTCTTGCAAGTGGAGTTCCTGCAGACGCTGCAAAAAGGCCAAAAGAAGGAGGATAAGTGCAAAAAAATGAAAATGTCGAAGGAGTAAAAAGTAAAGCAGTTGACAGGCCGTCAGTTGCTGTGGGTTTGCATTTGCTCAGTATTTTTCCATCCGGTATTTTTTGTCTTATTGTCAGCACAAAACCAAAACCCCCCCTATTATCCTCAGGGTCAATTTGACCCCATTCATTGTTTATCATAGTTGACTTTTTTATTTTTGCTTCACACTTTTTCTAATTTCATTAAGCGTAAAATTATCATGATCATTTTTCAATGTGCTGAACACATATTGCACTCATTGATGTTCCTCTGGGGTCAGGAGCAAACTTGATACTTTTCAGTTATTACATGATATAAAACAGAAAGTTTCACTTGATTGTGGCGCTGCAGCAGGAAAGGCCATATCATCACCACAACCAATAGGGTTCATACTCATGTGGTCATGAAGGTTGTCAGTCAATTTGAGAAGATTTGGATGAAAACTATTTAAATAAATACATGAATTAAAATTTAAAAGTTTGGCCTGATGGTGGCTTTATTTATATATTCAACAAATAAACAAAGGGACGAAAATCATTTTCTGGAAGCAAATATCCCTGGGGTCAGATTGACCCCAATGGTAAAATGTGTTTGTATCATTTGATGGTAAAAGGAGGGTTCAATCAAAAATTAGTCTGATCCAAAATCAGATAGCTTCACTTTGAATGTTCTACAGTTCTACAATCAAATCTATGTTCACACATTGAATCGCCTTGCTGAAAAAAAACTTAATTCAAAACTTCCTTTTAGGCTTCTATTACATTTGACCAGATTAGACAAAACTACACTCTGAGTTCAAATAAACCAACCTGCAGTCCCCTGAAGGTGTGGTCCTGGACTCTAGTAATCTGGTTTCCTGCAAGGTAGAGGATCCGAAGGTGCTCCAAACCCTGAAACATGTCGGGGGTGACCAAGTGGATGAGGTTCCCATTGAGGGCCAGTTCTAGCAGCTGACCTTGACTAAGGAAGGCCCCGGGCTCCAGTGCAGAGATGCTGTTGTTCTGGAGATACAGATAATGCAGCTTGCCAAGATGAGTCAGGTCCTGAAGGCGGATCTGCACTATTGTATTATCCTGGAGGAAGATAGTCTTCATGCAAGACAGGGGAGAATGATGTTAGCAGAGCGATCATATTCATAACTTGATTGCATTAGAGCAACAGAGACAGAACATGACTGTTAAATTGGGTTTTGTTTTCTGGAAGAAATTAGGCAAATTCTGTGCCTAGTGGGGAGAAAAACGCATTACCTGTACAGAGGAAATCAAATTATCCACATTGAGATCTATCTCATTCTACTGTGCACAGCTTTGAATTTATGATAATGTAGGCAATGCAACAAATGCAGAGAAAACTGGTTCAGGCTTAAGAAAAATGAGGGCTATGCTGGTTCATTCTGTGCTGTCAAACTGTAGAAATGACAGCCCCATGTCAGGACGTGTGATCTTAAAGACACGTTAGCTTGATCGAAGCTATATGAAAATAGCTCTTTGTGATTGGCTGTCTGCAAGAATATTTACCAGGTAAATAAGTTCGGATGAACTACAGCCGGGCTCACGGAACATCTCCGCGCCGAAAAGCTTCTCGAGAATTCAGTCAAATGACTGGGTTCCACCGAGTAAAAAAATGGGGCTCCCAGGGGCCCCCTGTTGCCCCCGTGGCACATACGGCGTAATGGGCCTCATTCATAAATTGGTACGTGTCAATGATTCGGTACCACCAAATGACGCAATATTTGACTCACAAAAAAATGAGAAAATTACTTTAATGGAAATTGCCAAAAAAATGGGGAGTGGGCCCCTCAGGCCCCTAATCAAATTGTGTGAGGCATAATCGTAATCTACGTTGAATCACCTTTGACATGATATATCACACAACTATGTTCCCATAAATTTGCAAATCATCAGAAATGGCCCCATTTAAAAAAAAAAGGGCTCCGAGCGTCTCATCATATTCATTCATCAAGTATTCTACCAAACTGCATTCCGATCTAACAAGAACTAACAAAGGTGTAGTCATTTGAAAAATGGGGCCCCCTGGCACCCTCTTGACACGTACAGGGTAATGGGCTTCATTTATATATTGGTATGTGCCAATGATTCGGTACCACCAACCATCATAATATTTGACTGTCAAATAAATGAGAAATCCACTTTTGTTTTCCTTTTCTTTTGGGGAAAATCAGGCTCCGAGCGTCAATGCCTACAAATCTATAGATTATACCTACCAAATTTCAGCCTGATCCATTCACAATTATCAGAGGAGTAGCAATTTTAACTAGCGTACACAAGAAGAAGAAAAACAACAACAACAATAAAGTGAGTGGCGTTTTGAGTCCGGTAGCCTGGCCTAAAATCACAGTGGCAAAGTAAAAATATGACACCTACTGAGTGAGGTTAATAGAAGATTTTAGGCCGGACACACTTCTTTCTCTTTATTATTCATTAGCTGCTGTAATGTTGGTGGTCTGAACCCAAGAGGAAAAGGAAGAGTGTAATGTAGAACATCTTTTTAGCAGATGATCAGAGGGTGTGTGTGAGTCACTTTCAGAGCAGGAATGAATAATTACTCAGCCAACAGTGCAGCCCCTCCCTCCAACTCACATCAAAGAGGGTCATGACGAATTGATTAACCACAATCATTTCAGAGTAATAAGAATGTATCAGAAGAAGTCTGCTGTAAACTGTTTGTGTAGTTGTAGAAGCAGGGTGACCATACGCCCAGATTTACCTGGACATGGCCTCTTCACGTCTTGTCCGGTCCGTCTGTCCGGATTTGAAAAACTCATGAAAATGTCCGGCTTTCCCGGAACACGTTAATTTAAATGACAATAATTCTGCTTCTATTTGCTCCATCTGAGAAAGCTAAGAAGTAGCTCTTTACAGCCAATATCATGTCATTAGAGTCATTTTACTCACACGTGATGGAATAACTAAAGATGCAGCTTTGTTTTGATGAGAAATGCAGCAGAAAGAATAGAGACTAAAGTCAAAGATGAATCGGAAGAGACCAAATACTGGTGAATTTAATAAGTAACCCACCCCCACCCCAGCTCCTCCTCTTCTGTCTAATTAAACAGTGCCTCCTGTTGCCCTCTAATGTCTGTGCTTCTGTTCCAGGGGTTCATGCTGACCAATCTCTCTGCTTATGCCTTTCCATGTAGCTCAGTTGCGTGGAATGGCAGAGAGGTCCCAGAACACAGCCTTACCGCCAAATCTAAACTGCATGCTAATAATTTGACTAATGTGATCCTGACTGAAATGAAAAAAGTTTAGCAAGAATATTCTCCTGAATGATAAAACCTCCATGGAGGTTCAAAGGTTTGAAAACGAAGCAGCTACTGGGAGAAACTACAGTAAGTGATCTTATTTTATGGGTAAAATAAGTTAATTTCTTGATGAATAAATGTTATTCTGCTTTTCTGCAGTTAGTCTTTGTGTACATTAATTTGCATGCTTTTTAAACCTTGTGGACAAGGTTTAAAATCGCTTATTTATCTACTATATGGTATTTTGCTATTACAAGGTAGATTAAAAAAAACATTGAGAACTTTAAGTATGAATTAGGCTGGCCCGAGTGTCCTCTTTTTTGGAAATCAAAATATGGTCGCCCTAGTATTAATAGTAGTAGCACAGAGGGGTATAACTCACCTCTGTTGCAGAAGATATGCCTTTGGGGATCTCCTTGATCCCAAGGGATCCACATTCCACTGTGAGGCTGTAGCAGCGACAACCAACGGGACAACCCACAGAGGGCTGAGCGACGAGGGCTGGAACCATCAGCACCAAACTGGAAAACCACCAGAGGCCCATGATGGTTTAACAGGTGTCTTCAAGGTCCAAAAGCTGGAGGAAGAGGAGAAGGAGGAAGTTTGAATAAATCTTGACTTTATTCCCTATTCTAAGCAGCAGTTTGCAGAAGATATGTTGTGTTGTATAGGCAAATGATTGTAAAATGGCCATAGGAGGATTGATAGAAAAGCAAAGAGCACATAAGCGTATCTCTCCCTTCCTTGGCTGTTTTCCATTCAACTGTGTCTATTCAGTGAAATTGCAGCTGCTTCTATTATGGGCTTCAATTAATTAAAGATGTGATAAAAGATGTGCAGGTTGCCTCGAGGACCTCTTCCCTTTTTTCTTTTTTCTTTTGGCTTAATGCATGCACAAACACACTTATTCACTCCCTCTATTTACGTCCCTTTCTCTTTGTCTTGCACAGAGACTGACACACATGTAAATGTGCTGCAGGGGGCTCAGTCTTTTAAAGCCTCTAATCTCAGAAACCACATTTGCTTCCCACTAAAGCAAATCTCAAGTGGTAACCATTTTCTAATAATCACCTGATCAACACCCTCACTTTTGGCTGCTTGCTGCACCTCAAAGCAATATTTTTTCTTGATATAAAGCCATCACGGAGCAACTCAGCCATGCACCTTTTTTTTTTCTAACTTCCATATATACAGCAAGCAAGGGATTTATAGTTCTGCCTGACTGATCACATGATATCAACCTCAGACTCACTGTCCAACGCCATGTAGGCCAGCAGTGTTCAGGATGGTTCATCGCTAGCAGACAACAAGGAGATACGACCAGGTTGGTGATATAATACATGCTGAAATGTCACACTGAGCAGAGTCATTCTGCTCCAGTGACAGCCGGTAGATTTACCCAGCTTTGCTACACTGCCTCCCCTTTATCCCGGGGAAAGCTTATTCTTTGGAGTAAAAGAGGCAGCATCCATCCAATCATCTCACAATGTTTTAAAACATGAATGTGTAACTTGCAGGGTTACATTTTCAGGTACAATTACGTTTATAATTATCCATGTTCAATTACGATTAGAGTGAAATGCATTTTTTCCAATTGCAATTAAATTACACCCATTTTGGGAACACTTTATAATAACTTTCTGTTCTAAGTAGTTAATAGATCAACCTTTTTTAACTTTTACCCTTGCTACAATGTTCATTCTTTATCAAAAACACCCCCAAAGTACAAGTGGGATTCCCTCCTGCATCTCTGAGAAATCCTCTATAATCCTGCTCTCTGAGCTGCTTCTCTGCCCTCTTCTGAAAAACAAGCGGTTCAAATTCTAGTGACGTCACTAGAATTCTGAACCGCCCCCTCCAGGAAGTGCCTGCTGCTGTTTGCCGCGCCTCCACAGTGATCATACACGCCCATTCTCTCATGCTAGAGGCATGCGAGCAGCCGAAGAACATCTGTTTGGATGGTCATTGTCCTTTCTTATCCAGTCTGCACAGGGAAAAAAAAAACTCTGTTTTTGTGGAGCGATTCCCACAATAAAACTCACTGATGGAGAGGCCACAGCCGTAAGTAAAATAAACCTCTAGTAAAATGTTAGCCATACTCATTTCTTTGTCTTTATATTTCAAATACATTTGAAAGTAAGTATAAGAATATGCACAGAATTCTTTACAAAGTTTGGTGGGCGTGCCTGTTTCCCATGAGAGGCGGCGCGCCGACAAACCGTGCGTCTCAACTTCCGGGTTGAAAGAAAATAAGTCATTTCTTAATAAATTAGTATTTTATTTTGCAAAATGTAAAATATTACCCATATGTGGAAGGTCTTAATATAGCATGATATAGGACCTTTAAAAAACTGTTAGTTAATGAGTTATACATTGTTTACTGAATATTTGCTAACAGTTTGTTAAGGATTTATAAATGTGCCTTATAGATAGCCAATAGATAACTTATAAGCTGTTATTTAACAATTTATAAATTACATGTCACCTGTATGTTAATGATTTATCACTATACCTTTAAAAATTAGAAATACATCATGAATAAGTTAGTAAACTACTTACAAATGACTTGACAAGTATCAGTTAAAACTTTATATACGTTTTTGGGACGTTATTCTAAAGTTGCAACTATTCCTCATTTATGAATGTATATAAAGTTATAAAAGTTGAAGAAGAACTACAGGAAACGTCTAACATCTGTAATTGTTAACAAAGGTTTCTGTACTGAATATTAAGTTTCCTTTTTCTGTTGTATCAAATACTTATGTCATGTAATAAAATGAAAATGATGGGGTTTTTTTGTGGATTTTTTTTAATATATACATATATATATATATATATATATATATATATAATCCGTCTGTCAGAGTTGAAGTGTACCTATGATTAAAATTACAGACTTTTCCAGTCTTTGTAAATGGGAAAACTTTCAAAATCTGCAGTTTATCAAATACTTAATTTCCCCACTGTAGTTATAAATTATTAACATATAGTTAACATGTAGTTTATAAATTGTTAACAGCTTGTAAGGTATCTATTAACTATCTATAAGACACAGTTATAAATAAAACTGTTATGCAAATATTCAATAAGTAATTTATAACTCATTAACTAACAGTTTATTAATCATTTATCAGCTACTTATAACTGATAGTTATTATAAAGTGTTACCATTTTTTTATTCTCAAAAAGTCAACTACAATTACATTCTCAATTGCTAAATTCAATTACAATTAATTACAATTACTGAGCCTTAAATAAATACTCTAATAAATTTAACCTTCCTCTTGTGTTAGCTTTCTGTTAGCGTCTCTTATGATAACAGGTCCTAAATCAGCTGTAAACTATACTACAAACAAATATCTATCATCTCATTTCTTTCCCATCTATTGATTACCTTGTTAGGCTTCTTAATCAATGAAAACATAGGTTTTAATATTTTTGTTGTGAGTGTTTGAGCCTTTTTTGTGTCAGTATTCCTCCTATTTAATTTTTATTTTAAATGATAAAATGTGGGAAAGCTTGATGTGAAACACATTTTAATAATTAACTACTGTATGTGTAGAACTGTACATAGAACTGTAACATGGTTACACAGTTTTGCTTTGAATTATAATTGTCAATTTTAATAGAAGTTTATTGCAATTACAATTACAAAGTCAATTATTTGAACTCGAATATACTTTAATTTTGATTACGACCTCAACAGATTTTTTATATGATAAAAACAATAATAATCATTTTGCCATAATTGTAATTAATTATCAATTACACAATTACAATTATAGTTGACTCCAACCCTGGTACCTTGGTACCGTCTGGGGATCGCATCAGAATGTCTGACGTGAAATAATAAACACTTGATATGAATCTTCATCTGTTGGAGATCATATGGATGCGCACAGATCTAATCAATGCCACCTTTTATTTGGTTTTTTTTTTCAAATAACTAAAGACTGAATCCTTTTTTTTTTTTGCTTGCTGAACTAGTATCATGCATGCATGCAACATTAGTTGAGCCACAATCCCGAGCCGTAATTTAACACTTTGGCACATAGATAAGCACAGATTAGTTATTCAATGGTTCTGAAGCCAGCAAAATGAAAAATGAAGTGGATTTTAATACTGTACGTTAGATTTTGAGCCAGCTAGATTAATACAATGTGACCTACATAAGCTCTATAATCATTGTGAAGACAGAGGCCCGTATTAACAAAAGGGCTTTCCGTATCAACATGCATGGAGAACATTTGACATGTCTTTTGTCAGGGAAAAGATTTGGTTTTCAATGAGCTTTTGTGACCTGATTTTTAGAGTGGAAGGACTTTTAAATAGCTTTGAATTAAAGAGCTTTGAACTAAATAGAAGGCACTTACCAGCCCTCTGCTAAAAATGCAGGCATGGAGTGACATTTGTTATTTGTTAAAGGAAAATGAAAGCAGTATCCCTGCAAAGTAAAGTAACGGAACTGCATTTCCCTAATGGGAGACAGTTCAATGCCCTAGAGTAAGTATAACCCCTTAGAATCAGTATAACCGCTCAGTCAGTATTACCCCTTGGAAACAGTATAAACCTTTGGAGTCAGTATAACCCCTCAGAGTCAGTATAACCCCTTGGAAACAGTATAAACCTTTGGAGTCAGTATAACCCCTTGGAAACAGTATAAACCTTTGGAGTCAGTATAACCCTTCAGAGTGAGTATATCTCAGTGTTTTTCAAACTTGGGGTTGCTTGGAATTTAAATGGGGTCCCTTATAATGTCTAGAAATTGATAAAAATAAATACTGATTACAATGTAATGTTTACATTATTATTATTATTATTATTATTATTATTATTATTATTACATTTGAAAGTAAAACATGACAGAATTATAATCAAATGTATTTCATATTTTCACTTTCTAAAATATAAATCAGTATACAAATCTGGCTACTCTGTATTTGTGACACAGTAAAAAAAAAAATGTCCTTGGGGTCACCAGAAATTTGTGATATTAAAATGGGGTCACGATCCAAAAAAGGTTGAGAACCACTGGTATAACCCTTTGGATTCAGTATAACCTCAGGACTCTGGGATACTCATTAAAAATCAGACTAAATTTGGGGGATGAGTTATTGAAAATAAATCTTTTCTATTAAAAACACGGAAAACAATATGAGGGTGCTATAAATACTCAATAATTTAAAAAAAAAGCATTGGAATTTCCTTACTCATAAAAATCTACGCTCTGACAAGGGTAAACTGTAGTATTATCCCCATCAGCTAACCAAAAGTTGTCAATAACAAAATATTAAATAAGAAAAGAGCATTTAAACAAAGCTACAAATGCAAGTTTAAAATGGAAGGACTGGCTGTTTTAAATTCAGCTCCACCTGATGTGGTATCTCAGTGGCGAGAGGTCAATTTGTTCATTTCAGTCTTGTTAATCCTTTACAAAACATGCGTAATCTGCACAATCACAGGCTCGTTAGCTCAGCTGCTTTCAAACATCAACACGTTCAACATCTTCACCAATGCAGCCTCTCTATTCAGTGGTGTAGCCACTGTGTATAGTGTGTGTAAAAAGGTTGACAAGTGTGGGTTGCAGAGCTCTAAGAGTGAAAGACAAGCAGCTAACCTGCTCAGGCAGATGTCATGTTGACAAATGCCAAAAAGGAAATCTAATACTGAAGCTCACGCCACACACACACACACACACAACACGAAGCCTGTTCAGCATTCATTACCACCGTCGTCTTCTTCCCCAGCAACGCGTCCAAGTTTATTTGCTGGGAAACTCTGAAAACTGCAAATGCATGTTTAATGCACTTTGTTTTTCCCCAACAAATCATCCACAGCTGAACATTCACAGCCAGACAAGCCAAATATTCACAACACAAAATCAGAAAACTACACTCTACATAGTCAGCGGCGGAGCGTTATGCTTCTTTTTTATTTCAACAAAGGTGCAGCTGACTGCTTGAGTTCTGCAGGCAGACGCAAAGTCTTGTTAATAAAAATATTTGTGTGGAATTAATTTTTTTATCCACGTTGTATCAACAATATTATTGAGTATCGAATATTTTACCGAGTATCAGTATTGAGTTGAAAATTTTAGCATCGCGACAACCCTACTGTTGTATCTATATTTTTCTCATTCGGTCAATTTATGTTGTTTTGTGCGTTTTTGTTTTCGTGTTTGTTCATTTTTGGTGCCATTTTGTGTATTTGTGTGTTTTGTAAGTCATATTGTGTATTTTTTGTTGTCGTTCTATGTATTTTTCTGTCATTTTGTGTTTTAGTCCCATCATTTTTGTACAGTTTTGGAATCATTTTGTATTTTTTTCTCTCCTTTTGTGTATTTTTGTTGTCATTCTATGTATTTTCCTGTCATTTTGTGTTTTATTCTCATCATTTTTGTGTAGTTTTAGATTCATTTTGTAGTTTTTTTCTGCCATTTTTGTGCATTTTTGGTTGTAATTTTGTATATTTTCATGTATTGTTGTGAATTTTTTTTGGAGTCATTTTGTGCATTTACTATGTGGAGATTGCCCAAGTTTCTCCTGCCTGCCTTATAAATCTTATAAAAACTGCAAATGAATGTTTAATGCGCTTTGTTTTTCCCAAACAAATCATCCACAGCTGAACATTCACAGCCAGACTAGCCAAATATTCACAGCACAAAATAAGAAGATAATAACACTGCATAGTCAGCGGCGGAGCGTTATGCTTCTGTTTTTCCAAACGAAGGTGATTTTCGAAGGTGCAGCCGACTGCCTGAGGGCTGCAGGCAGAAGCAAAGTTCACGTCCCTGTGCTGCCACCGCAGCGGGTCAGCCTCATCTGTTGTTATGGTAACTACAGTGATGAGGGACGTTCTGCTGGTGTGGCCTGAAGGCCAGGCACAGTTCCTTTAAGCTGCTGTGAGGCAAAACATCTCAGGAGTAAAAGCTGTCATTTTACAGCTAAATTGCTCACAGGCGCTTAAGCCGTGTGATGACCCAAAACTGAATCATAAACTCTTTTTAACTTTTCTCGCTTTTCTGGTCCTTGTCCAGTAAAGCGGCATGCACAGGCATTGAATATTTTTGTTTGGAGTGTGTGTGTGTGTGTGTGTGTGTGTGCGTGTGTGTGTGTGTGTGTGTGTGTGTGTGTGTGTGTGTGTGTGTGTGAGACAATTCAAATCACGATTTGTTGCCAATTTCATTCAACGATTCGATCCAAAACGATTCAGTAACTTGAAATCGATTCAGTAACTATAGATTCCTGACGTTTCTCGTGAGGGAATCGTATGAGTTTATTACGGACATAAACAAGTAAACAACATTTAAAGGCAAATGTATTCATATTTTATTTGAACAAAGTCCAACCAACACTTCAGTTTAAATCAACAGGATGTTTTATGTTTTCAACATAAAAATAATACAATACAATCAATTTCCCAGTCGCCGGCTTCTCGGTTTTGTTTTTTGTCTGCACATGCGCCGCGTGACATCACAGAAAGCCGACAGAGTCTGCCGTAACGTTTTTAATATTAAAAACGCTTTTATAACACACCTTTTAAAACCATTTTAGATCATTCATTGTCACCCGGAAGACCAACTTGCCAAGCACAGATTGATGTACAGTAGTTTGATTGTTGGAAATTAAATCGATTTATCGATCTAATGGACGAATCGTTACACCCTTAGTGTGCTCCCAGAATCCCAAGGACACACAACCATTCTGTCCCACCACTGATCTTCCTTCAAACCAGGAATCTTCAAAGATCAAGTGAGACCTAACAACGTGACCGAATGCTGCCTTCCAAGCAACTCCGAACTCGGGATTTTCCAACCTCCCACTTGACAAAGTGACTTGGAACGCCACCTGAAGTCGGAGCTAATAGTCTATTGGCTCTAACTTCATAAATATAGTAACAGACATGTCTGAGATATTTCGACATGCGGCTGCTGAACTTGGTCGACAAAAACCATAGCACGCCAGCATTACGTGTATTTTAGTCAGCTTGCATCTTGATTAGTGAATGATGCACCAAAATTACGACCACCGAAAAACTTTTCTTACCAAAAAAAGACAACCAAAATGGGATGTTTTGTAGATATGGTCAGCGTGGACCAACTTGTCCAGTCCACGGACTCACTGAGTATTTCGATACATCTCAGCACTAAAGCGTTTCCTGAGCAGAGTTGGGACACATAAGTGTGTTTTATGTTTCTGTGTCACTTAGACGCTGTAGTTGCGTGTAGCCCTTTGTCAACACAGACCATTAGCACCGCTACGCATTGATAGCATCTGGTGTCAGAGTCTGTCAGTGCACGTTTCTCAGAGATCTTTTGGACTTTATCACGACTGTACTTATATAGATTATTACTTGGATGGGATTCAAATTAAACCAGCGTGCACAGGAATTGATCCACACTGCAATAAAAGTGTGTCTCCAAGAACATGCTTGGATAATAAATAAAGCAGAGAAGCTGATTTCATCAAGAACTTCAATGCCCTTTGTGTTTTAATGAGATAACATATTTATTTTGACTCTTTCAGCAGCCCAGTCAGGTATATAGGCCTGTACAATATTATTTAATCTACGAGTGGGATCAAGTAGAATGTTTTGTATTTTTCATTTTATATTGTGGATTGTTAGAACGTCAGTGCTAAATAATGATTTTCATATTTTAATTGATTTATTCTTTGAAGCATGAACATTAGTTTATACAATTACAAATGTTTTCATTTTAGTGAGGTTTGTACACATTCAGAGCCATAAATGCAATAGGACTAATGACTGAATAATGAATAATAATTTCTTTCAGTGTTTTGGTGCATCTCCAGTCTTGATTGGTTACCTTTCATTCTAAGTCACAAATCACGGGGTCATGAGTTAGGAGTAGAGGTGTTCCAATCCGATATTGATATCGGATATTGGTCCGATATCAGCCAGAAAACAATTATCAGATTTTATCGGTCTGCATCTAAAATCACCAATATAAACTCTCCGATAAAATGTTCCGCTCCAGCGCTTCTATCCATAGGTGACTGTGGTTCACCTACTGTTGCTGACTATTGTTCTCTGTTTGAGTAACATCACTTGATCAAGCCTTTTCTGACATTCCACACTACAAAATAACTAATAAATGTATAATTCGTGCTGATATTGTGTCGGATCAATATCGGTATCGACCGATATGCAAGGCTGCAACATCAGTATCATATCGAAAGTGAAAAAGTTGTATTGGAACATCCCCAAGTTTCATATTTACGACGTCTCAGAGCCAATTGTAGGGGAAAAAACCCTCTTAACACACCTTAATAGGATAAGATAATCTTATATTATAGTCTTATAAAACATAAACTAATCTAGTGTTTGCCATCCTTGGTCGGAAAAGGAGAAAGTCATGACACGACCAACCCTATTGTTTTTATATGTGTACCTCGCTTCAGTCATGTCCCTTTTCCAAGCCTCTGACCTCAAACCTTTTTTCATTTTACATTCTTCTCCTATGACTGACAGGTACTGAATCACTCGTCTCAGAGAATCCCTTTGTCCACAAGCGCACACCCCTGTGGCACCAGCCCAAAAGTAACTTACTGACATTGAGAGATAGCCTCGACCATTTGCGCCCAGACGCACGTTAACATATAAGCATTCGGAGCACGTCCATAATGTAGCACTTGGTACACGAGCAGGAACGAGTAGCACTCAGAAAGACAAACTTCACTGACAAACAAACTGAAGTAGATCCACGTGATGAATGAAAAGAAAAGCAGCAGCGCTCATCCTTCAGTGGCCACCAAAAAAGCCCAGATGCATGGACATTGGACACGCAACGTTGAGTTGGAACAATAAACCAAACACAGCTCAGTTATTAAGTCTGCATTGATTTCTTATTTTCTCTCTGCAGGCATCAATTTTTCTGCAAAACGGAGGTCTGTTTTTTGTGAATGATTGCGCCGTGAAGTAAATGAGTACATGTTGTTATTTTTGTGTGTGCGCGTGTGTGCTTTTGCTAAAGCTTGCTATCAGCGTGCCTGAAGCAGAATCACAGAGAAACAGCAGCAGCACCAGCACTTTGCCTCAACTCTCAGAGGAGCGTTCGGTCCAAAACACTCTTTGTTTTTGTGCATTTAGACAAACTGCACAAATCTTCCCATTTAATCCCTCCTTTGAGGAAAGCTTTCTCACATATCTGTGTGTGGCAAAGCAGCAGTTGTTGTTCAGGTCAGATGTAAACAATCAAAGATCGTCGGATAACTGCAATACTTTCTAGCTGTAACACTGGCAGGCGCGTCTCACCCGTGGGGGATGCGACAACCGCACTTTCATAATAACAAAAAATCATCCCCCTCCCTTTTTAAAAAGGGATTCATTGTCTAAAACGTATTGATCCAGTTAGATTGATTGAATGGCGATCAAGCCAATCACAGCCATTTGACAAAGTGACAAAAACATGGCAAGAAAAGAGTGAAAAGTGACTGAAATGGGCCAAAAGCAGTCAAGAGTGGCAAAAACTATTTACAAAAAAGAGGAAAGAGGTGGAATGTAATGGCAAAAGGTAGTTTAAATGAGCAAAACGTGGCAAACAATAGTGAAAAAAGGGCAAAATGTAGGGGAAAAGGTAACAAGTGTCATTTATTGGGAAAAAGGTAGCTAATTTGGATGAAAAGTGATAAAAATGGTTAACGAATCAACAAAAATTGGATAAAAGTGTCAAAAAGAATTTGCAAAAATGAACAAAAACTAAGTAAAGGGGATTTTTTTGGCAAAAGGAAGCTAAAATCTGAAAAAACTACAAAGAGTCACATTTTTGGGAAAAGGGGTATACCTGGGACAAAGGAAGATGCAAAATGGCCAAAGAAAAGGGTAAAAAGGGGTTAAAAAGTTTCCCCCTTTTAAGGTTTTCTGGGGGAATAATAATTAAAAATAAGACATAAACAGCCACATGTTGAGTATCCTGACTTAATAGAACACCCTCCCTTTTAAAATCACTGCTCCAGCCCTGAACACTGGCACTAAAAAAACAGCAGCTTAACCCTGCATCCATAAGTGAAAATACTCCATAAATTGTTGTCTAATACTCAACAAGATATTGTGTTGAAATGCATGCAAGACAGTGTGATTTGTGACCAATAATTGTGAACTAAAAAGCATGATGGAAACTGTGTGAATGCATAATCAATATTCCATTTTCCACACCAGATTTACTTCTATGCCACCATTTTTCATCACGAAAGCTCAACGCTTTCAGAGACATTTACAGTTTCTGTTAGCCCTGTAACATTTGGCTGTTACTCTCTATTTTTTACCTTTTTACCAAACCTGGCTCATCATCTGCATAATTACACAGATGCAACATTACATGATCGCACCAACAAAAAGATGGATTTCACAACATTCACTGTGTAAATAAAGACTTCAAAGAGGATTCCATCTGGATAAAATTTCAGAAATGCACTTTCCAGTATTTGGCCTTTTACTGTTTCTGCATTGCTTTGCATTAAGGGTTAAGGAGGCAAAATAAAAAAAATAGAACTAGATATAAAGACGTCTCGAGATTTGCACCAATCACAACGTGTGTAACATACAGTATACAGCCATGCGAAAATAAATCTGAAAAAAATCTGCTTCATTTTTGCTGCAGTACCATACATGAACTGCTGGGCACAGTGTCACTTCACCATTTACATTGTGAAGAAGAATTGCGCAACAGAAGAAAAACCAACCTAAAACCTCAAATGTTTGGGACCATTTCATTGAAAACTTGTACTACACACGAGGTAGAACATGTTAGGTATTTGCAAGTTTCTTTGTGTTTATTATATTATACATTTATATGACTTTAAGACATTGTTCTTTTTATTTCTTGGTTATAAGGTAGTTTTTGGTGTGATTAAATTACCTCTTCTTTAGCTCCAATCACAGGATTTCTAGAAAGGAGGGGTGAGCAGAGCCCACGAATAAGCCTCCTCATTGGCTGCCGTGATATATAGTGAAACACGTGCATGGTGCAAACTTGTTTTCAGTCTTGGACTAACTTTGGATGCGTAAGTGGCTGTTTTCCTTCTCGACAGGTAATCTAATGTTCCATTTTTCTATATTTTGTGTACATTCTTTTGCGTGGTGACGTGTTTTACCGGTAGTGCACGTTCAGCTCTCGTGCGCAATTTTGCGCACTTCCGTGAGAGGAGGAGACTGGGAGGAATTATCAGAGTGGGAGATAGGATTTACTTTTCAAATACAGCCATGGTCCTCTAGTCATAGTTCAAGAATCAGGTAGTGCAGCTTTAATATATTGTATATTATAAATAATAATAATGTATTGGATTTTAAATAGCGTTTTATCATAAACACTCAAAGCTCTTAACTATGATGTGCAATATTCTTTCACTCCACACATGTACATTATATTAAGAACTGTATTTTTTCAAATGAATTTGGGAAAATTAATCGAAACTTTTGACCACAATAAGAGTGTAACAAAAAATTGATTTGGCAATATCTCGCCATATTCACTGTGCGATTATCATATCGATCTGAAAAATGTCCAAATCATTTTTAGTTTTTTTTATTGTGTTTTCTATGAAGAAAAAAAACATTTAATTGCACTAACATATGCATAGCACGTAAACACCCGGTCACTAGGTGTCAATGAATTACATCAAACTTTGTTAAACTACCTCACCCCTCAATGCATTTGAAGTTGATTGTATTTTATTTTTATAAAACATACTGGGTCATTTTATAGATGTGATTACTTTTGTTTTCAATAATTTAAGAAGTTAAC
Source organism: Gouania willdenowi (assembly GCF_900634775.1). NCBI lineage: Eukaryota > Metazoa > Chordata > Actinopteri > Blenniiformes > Gobiesocidae > Gouania > Gouania willdenowi. The sequence goes on along the minus strand of NC_041060.1, from coordinate 10,714,337 downwards.
AGAATCAGAATCCGTTGTAGAAGCAAAAATTTAACTTTTTTGAAAAATGGAATTTGACAGTTTGATGAACATACCACTTGTTTTTCATATTAGAACTTGAATTATAGTTAGTTACCATTTACTTGTTCTCGCAAGTTTAAAAAAATGAAATAAATTGTATATCATACCATTTTGTACTTGTGAAGGTGAAATTTGTCAATATTGATAACGTGATGTATCGCAATGTATATCGTATTGTTTAGTATCGGGATATATTGAATCGCAGGGGCAAGAGGGGGCAGCGCCCCAGCAAAGAAATGTCTTGCCCCTAAAAATCAAAGATTATGTTTCCTCACTCCATGCTGAGATTTCACGAGACACATCTATTACACTGCACGTTTTTATACGCCTAAAGGTTGTGAAGAAGGTCCTTAAGGTCCTTTTAAGGACCGAAACGTTGCAGCTTGCTCTTTCTTCCTTTTGGCTGTTTTACTCCTGTTATGAATAAACGGGGATATGAGGGCAGGTGGACGGTGGTCTTCTACCGTCGGGTTTGTGCCAAACACCGCCGCAGCCCTATCGGGCTGCCGCCGCGCTCCTCAGGCCGCTTTTATAACAGCCGCAAGCGGCGCACCCATGCGTCCGTCACGCAAACCTGGGGCTGACGCGCTACACACAGCTACAGAGAGCCAGGCTTTCAGCCACAATTTTTTGACCCGCAGGACTACTTTGTAGCCCCGAAATATCGCTCTAATGAGCGCATCGCATGCCACCATTACACGGACACGTGCAGTGACGGCGCTGCTCCAAAACTGCCAGCCCCTGAAATAAAACAAACATTAATTACTGGGAATGCTAAATACTAGGAACACACAACCATGTTCATCCTCCAGGACCACTACACGGTGGCCATAGTGGCTGAGTTTGAAGCCCTCCTGGGCATGCCCACAGTGGACTGGTGAGACCCCTTCCAGGCAGCCTCATCCTGGGCTAATGCAACCTGGGGATGCCTTTACAGAATGAGACCCTGGAGCAGGTAGAAGCTCTCATCAAATCTCGTGTAGAAGATGTGAATTAGCAGGAGGTGAGAGAGGGGGAGACAGGGTCTCATCACCATCAGAGAAGGCCCCCCCACAGCCCAACCATGTCCTACAATCACCACCAGGGCTGAGGTGCACATTTCAGCTCACTCCAGGGCCGTAGCAGAGGTGGCCAAGCCCACCCTCATGCACAAAGCCCCCCCTGGCCCCCCACTACTCTTCAAATTCACTCCCATCTGACCCAAACAGTTTCACCAAAACCCCAGAGGACCCCACAGCCCCTCCCTCTGGGTGAACTCATCAACACAGAACCAAAATCAAAATCATCCAGTTAAGATATATGTTACGTTGTTGGTTGATCAAATCTGAATGAAGGATATTTTATTTTATTTTTCAGTCCCCCCCCCCACCTTTGAATGATTGCCACCTTATTGTGGTCATGGGGTTTGCGTGCCTCAGTGACCTTAAGAGCTATACCAGCAGGAGCTTAGTCTTCAGGTGGGACACCCGAGTTGGACAGGTCTGAAGGTAGAGGCCTGATTAAGTGTAATCCACTTCTTTAGGTTGGACACATAGCTAACAACCCACTTCAATGAAGAAAACACTGTTACTATAAGCACGGGGGAACAAAGCGCTGGAGCATAATGTGTACATATTATGCCCCCTCACATTTCTGATTGCCCCCTTATATATGCCTGCCTACAACCGGCCCTGTTGTATCGTCAGATTCATGATAACTTTGCATGGACACTCTTCTCAAATTATTGCAGCTTTTTCTTCAAAACCTCAGATTCTATACTCAAAAGCAAACTGTGGCCTAAAACAACACAAGCCATTTTATTTACTGTGTGTGTGAACAACAAACACCTGAAAACCTAGTGCATACACGTCAAGATGAAGTTCAGCTCCATCAAACTGAAATCTGTAACACTCTCCTTAGCACAAGAAACACAGTTTCTTCTGTGGGTTTTTCTCCGTTTGAACAAACACAACTTTGGAGTTCATAAACAATAGTCAAAAACCCAGCCGAGCTGTCCTGTTTCGCCTTCGTGATGCAATATTTATTTACACAGGTTGGAACAACATCTTTCATTGCTAAAAAATCTGCGATGGCGATGAAACATAAATGTAGTGAACAAAACAAACACGACAGGATTAGATACAGATCACGTTTTGCTTTACAGTTGGAATGTTAATACTCCCATTAGACCATAAACTGTTTTTCACATTTTTTGAATTTTTTATGTTTATTGGTAATAATGAATTATGTGACATGTGGATGCGAGTATATTTTTCTCTCATTTTGTGTGTGCTTGTTGTTGTTTGTGTATTCAATTGAGAATTTTTTTTCTCTTTACATTTTATGTGTTTTGGGGGGTCATTTTGCATATTTGAATTATTGTTTAGAGGTTTTTTTTGTAAATTCTTATGACATCTCGTGTGTGTTGATTGTTTTCAGTTTTTTTTTGAGTAACTTTGTATATTTGTGTTTCATTTTGTGAAATTTTGTAGACATTTATTGTGTTTTGCAAATAATTCTAGGCATTTTTATTGTCAAATGGCGTTTTTGAAGCAATTTTTTTTAAAATTTTGTAGATTTTTCTATAATTATTTGTACTTCTGCTATTGTTTCATGTATTTTTCTGCCATTTTGTTGGGTTTTGGACTCATTTTGCACATTTAAATGATTGTTTTGAGTATATCTGTCATTTTGTGTTTGTTGCTTTCAGAGTCTGTGTGTTTTTTTGTTGTAGTTTTGTATGTTTTTGGAGTCATTTTGTGTATTTTTTCGTAGCTTTGTATAATTGTGCATTATTTTGTGAATTTCTGTACTCATTGATTGTGTTTTGCGAGTAATTCTATGCATATTTGGTGTCATATTGTGTTTTTGAAGACATTTTGGTGTATTTTTTGTTGACATTTTGTGTATGTTTGCTGTTTTATGTATTTTTCTACCATTTTGTGTGTTTTTGGAGTCATTTTGTGTATTGTTGTTGTTGTTAGATATGCTAAATGCTATATGTACATTCACAGTGCATTAGTGAATTGATAGAGAATAGCCGCTGCTACATTCTCTAGTTAGTGGGCGGGATAACACTACAGGCAGGATGACAGCGCTAGAGACGATAAATAAACTTTATTTTGAGGAAAAACGACAGCTTTTAAAAAAAATGGGAGACCATCACCTGAGCTACCAGACCTTCAGCAAAGGTAAGGTCAGAAAATTGTTCGTATTTTCCACAGATTATTATTGGCTTTGTGGATGCGCCTCACTGAGGCTGTTCTGAGCTGTCGTTGTTGTCGTTTTCTCCGTGTTTCTGTGTTTCCAACACAAACAACGGATGCGCTGCCGTGTCATGAGATATATCTCGCTGGGAGAGTATGGAGGCTATATTAGAAAATAGTTTCTTTAATGGTGTTTTACGATGTTGATTTTGTTAGATTAACACTTGCCACCAGAAACATATGAAATTGTCATTGGTGTCAACATTGGTGGTCTCGATTTGCAACGCCCTGCCTACCCAACCCTAGTGGTCACGGCACGTCGCTGATCATCACTCTAATTTAAAAAAAATTATCTAAAGTGAATGAAGCGTCAAATAAACTGCTCTTTGATAACGCCCTCAGTCACCCCGATGGCTACTTCATAAAAGGTTAAAAAAAAAAACAAAAGAAACAAAAACTTTGAGAAATAACTTTCCCGTGTTTTCTGCTGACAGCACAACCTGTCTGACACTCGTCTGTCACGGCTTGTGTCACTCATCTTTAGATGCCCGTTTTCCCTAAAGTCCCCTTTGTGTCTCTTGTACACGATCCCTTCTCATAGTCAAGGTTGGTTGATGCAATCGATCAGAGCAAATTCATTCACCGCTGTCTCGTCTGACGGGTTGCAAAATTTATGAGTCAGTGGATCATACCACAGCTAAAAAAATGCAATAGATTTTTTTCTCTCTTTTTGTTTTTCTTCTTCGCTCCATTTTCATCAGTCTGCATGGCCGAGGCTCCTTCTTCTTCTTCTTTGCCCATTTCTGAGTGTCACTGACACACATATATGTGTACGGCACACACACACACACATATGCAAACATGGTGCAATCCCATTTGACAGAGGCGATGGAAAAAGGCGTTTTGAGGGACCGCTGAGATCAGAGAGGTGAGGGTATGATTGCACAGGACTCACATTCTATTGAAAGCAAAGCAATTCCCCACAATTTAATATCACCCACAGTTGTGATAAAAGTATTCACATGGATGAGTTAGTATTTGATTATGTTTTCTCCCCCCCACCTTCCCCCTGCCTCCCCAAGAATTGTTCCATACGGGAGGTTTTAAATTGTAAATTTTACTTTGTGACAGTTTGCAGTTTAGCTGAGAGTGGATGTATTACTCATGCAGTGAACTGGAAATGATGCCTTGATAATATCTGCTTATCACTTTCCTAAATTGCATTTCTGTAATATCGGGCGGCGTCTGAAAACCCCCATATATTACTGTCCCCTTGTTGCCATAGAAGTGACACTATCTGTAGACTCACGTTAGATGTTATCAAACCCCAATCTGTCCTATACATTATACTGTCATTATCTGTAGGGTTTGATGTGCAGAATAAAAATAATCATAAGTCATAACCACTGTTAATTTCCATGAATAAAAATTCCCATAATTGGTTTCGTCGACTCCATTTTCTTAAGATACAATAACAAGACAATGACTTAAAAAAAAAAAATACATGTGACTGAAAACCATAAACAAAACCTTAATAAAAAACCAAACGATAATAAATACCAATCTATAAAGTTCACATAAGATAAAATCCAATCAGAACTAAGTTTATTTTTTGGAAGGTATCCAATCAAAACTGCTTTGGTTGCACGGTAGGCGGGACAAGCAGGTAAGTGATCCAATAGGAAGTGAGCGATTGTGGTCATACGTAGTGAGCATTTAAAAACAATAATACCAATATCAGGTTGATAAATGGTAATTATTATTATTATAATTATTTTTTTTTAAATGTGTATACTCTTACGCTCTATATTTTAGTCCACTATATATGTAACTTAATTTTAGTCGACTAAAATCTTAATGTTATTAGTTGACTAAAACTAGACTATAACTGAAATAGTCTTGATGAAATTTTTTTGACTAATACTTAGTGGCATTTTAGTCAAAAAACTATGACAAAAACAAAATAAGATAATTTGCTGTCTTAATTAAGAAAAAATGCATAAACTTTTATGCTTTATATTCTAGTCCACTATATCGTTAACAGATTTAGTCGACTAAAATCTTAATATCTTTTGATCGACTAAAAGTTGACTATAACTGAAATAGTCCTGATGAAATTTTGCATTTTAGTCCAAACACTATGATTAAAACTTAAAATTTGCTGTCTTAATATAAAATGCATCAACTTTTATGCTTTATATTTTAGTCCACTATTTCTGTAACAGATTTAGTCGACTAAAACTAGACTATAAATGAAATAGCCCTGATGATTTTTTTATTTTTTTATAGTAATACACAGTTGTGCCGGGTTGTAAACAACCCCCCACTTCTGTTCCTCATTGCATAACCCATCATACTGCTCACACTGTTTCACACCCTTTACACTGATGTCCACCCCATATATCATTACGTGCGACCAGTACAAGATGAAACCTTGTCTGTAGTGGTAGCATTTCAGAGCATGGAGGATGCCGTAAGACGTTTAATGTTAACCCAACCACGAGGAACGAGTGTATCATGTTTTTCCTGCAGTCTGTGCCTTCTCCTCGCCCTCAAAGGGCTTTCTTTTCTGTTTCAGGTGTCTTGATGCTGGAGCTGGAGGTTCCTGATCAATGGTTCGCTGCTCAACTAGTCTGGAACACTCAGATGGACTTCTTTCTTACTATGGACTCTATTTTTTGTCAAGCACTTTGAAATGACTTTGTTGTAATTTGCGCTATATAAATAAAGTTGAAATGAATTGAATACTAAGTTGCATTTTAGTCAAAAGACTATAAAACTAAATCATTTGTTGTCATAATTAACACTGGTTATAACATGCTATCTTCATGCAGCATGTATTGAACATTTCCGGTGATCTTTACCAGTTCCCTTTATATTTTCCCAGTGGGGCCAGCACTGAGATTGCTGTGCATTTATATCCCACAAATATTTCAGCTATCGTCGCCTTGCAGACACAATCCCATTAAAAATTAAAGATTTTTAGTTGCATAAAGACTCTAACTGCCCATGCCAGATGAACAGCCACCCACACTTAAACAAATGAGGTCCTATTCAGGGCTTGTATGTTAGGCTTCACGGTGCTTCCTGGGCAGAATAGCAATTGACTCGCATATTAAGAAGAAAGAGTGGAAGCATGTAATGAAGAAGTGTTGGTCCATATGATGTATGGACAGATGTAATATTAATAGTAAGTCTGTGGTAACCATAGCACATTGCTCTTGGCAGTTCCCATAGTGTCACTGCAATGTTTCTACCGGAACCATAAAGGCAGGATGCTATTATAATATACGCCTCTTTCTTTTATCACCCAGCCTCCCTTGTGAAGTGAATGTGCAATGTTACAGTTAAATTGCTATTCTTTTATTATCTCTGAGATGCATTTTCTGATCTTAGTGATACAGAATTGTGGAACACACCATGTTTTCTTGTTTCTTAAACACAGCAGCAGCAGCTCTTTAGGAACAAGTAAATTGTAATAAAGCACCTTATCGCAGTTAGTCCAGTGTCTTAGTGTCTCTGATAAACTTTATACAATGTAATACAACAGTCTGTGTAAAGCGCTCAGCATGCAATCGTGGCAGGTTTTTGGTAAAGCTTTAGACAAGCAACAACTCATCCTTTTCTGAGGCTGTCATTGAGTGCTGCTGTTAGGATTGTGCATGCAGTTCATCATTTATTTACACTGGGTGGCCTGTTTATTAGGTACACCTGCACAGGCTAACAACCCCTTGCGGCAAAATGGCAGATTCTTGGTTGTTTAATGGTTGTATTTTGATAAATATAATTGTGTGTGGTAAATATTATTTTGCTTATAATTTACATTCATGGGTCAGTCACAAACAATAGCAACCATTAAAGCAGCAATTCTCAACTGGTAAATCGAGGCCCAAAAGTGGGTCGTGGACCTGTACTGGGTGGGTCGTGGAAAGCTGGTCAAAAAAAAAAAAAAAAAAAGAATAAATGCTTAATGTCTCTCATGTTGGGCTTGTCTTTTATTTTTAAATAAACTTTTCTTTTGAAAGGCATGCTGTGAAAATCATGTGGCACAGGTAAATATAATGATTTATGTTTTTAAAAAAAACATTATATACGTTTGTTTTCAACAGCTATTTTTGAAAAACCAAATTTGGTTGTTAGTTGAATTCTAAAAAATTTTACATTTGTAGTGGTATTCATTTTAAAATCTCCACCTTGAAAAGTGATTTTCTAAAGAACATATTTAGAAATACAATGTTTTATTACATGTAAATTAATAATTTAAGCGTCACAGCCAAATTAATGAGATGGTTAGTATTTTTTAAATAAGAAATACAAACTGTTGGTTATGTATTTTAAGTTAATGCACAGGATTATTTTAGTCACGCAAACAGAAATACATTGTTTTACATGAATAATATATCAATCTATCTGCATATTATAATTTAGTAGTAATCCAAATGAATGAGATTGTTAGTATTTTTTTTTTTTTTAATAAAGATAAGGTTTTATTTAAGTATTTTAAGTTAATGCACAATATTATTCTCTTTGTGCAAACACAGAAATAGATTGGTTTTTTTTTCACATATAGAAAATTTAATAATCCATCGGCACAGTTTAATAGTAATCCAAATGAATGAGATTGTTAGTATTTTTTTTTAATATTTTAAGTTAATGCACAATATTATTCTCGTTGTGCAAACACAGAAATTAAAAAAATTTAATAATCCATCGGCACAGTTTAATAGTAATCCAAATGAATGAGATTGTTAGTATTTTTTATTTTTTTAATAAAGATATAAACTGCTGGTTTTATTTAAGTGTTTTAAGTTAATGCACAGGATTATTGTAGTTGTGCAAACACTTGTGTCTAAATGAACGCACACATGCCTGTGCTTTCAGAGGATTAAAGCGTCACAATAGAATATCAGATGGACTGGAGATACACATACATTGTTATTACTCTTCAAAAAGAAAGCTATATAGTGACCTACCGTTGACTTAATCCTTTCTGCTGCTCAGTCACTCATTGCTCCAGAAGCTCCAAAGAAAGAAAGAAAAGAAAAGAAAAAATACATAAACAGTAACAATAATGTGCTGATCTGACTTGAAATCAGCGCACGGAGATGAAATGCATTGTTTCAGCGTTCAACGGTCCACACGGTGTCCGTCATTGTGTTGGACGCTGGGAGGTGGAGGAAGCTGCCGGATGGAGATCTATGATGTTGGACGCTGATAACGAGCAATTCCCGATCCTTGTCTGCGTTCTGTGGCAATGTTTCCGAGCTTTTACTCGTTTTTTTCCCCCTTTGATACTGCTCTCAGACAGGGAGCCACTCTCTAATTATCTGCGCCTGAATGGACTCCCTCCCCCTTTGCTTTCTGCTTTCCTCCCTCTCTCTGTGTGCATAAGAGAGAGAGAGAGAGAGAGAGAGAGAGAAAGAGACTGTGTGTGTCAATGTTAATTTTGTTGACGAAAAACAGGTTTTCGTCGACTACATTCTTTAAAGTGACAATAACTAATATGTTAACATTTTTCTGTCAACTAATAAAAATGAACGTATACGTCATAAATAAATACATAGACCGTCTCCAGATTCGCGCCGACCACAATGTGTCGACGCGTTGCTTAATGCTGTAAATTTTTGATAAAATTCCGGACGGCAGCCACTTCCCGCAGTACCATACATGAACTGCTGGGCGCAGTGTCACTTCATCATTTACATTGTGAAGAAGAAGTTGCGCAACAGAAGAAGAACCAACCTAAAGTCTCAAAAGTTTGGGACCATCTAGCTGAAAACTTATACTATACACCTGAGGTAGAACTATCATCTGTGACATGAAACTATCAGTAATGTGTTAGAATCTAAGCTGCAGAAAACTGATTTATAAAATAATCATTTCAACACGGTTTCACTGCATGAAATGTTTGACCACTAGGGGAGGCAATGCTCCCCTTGCCACCCCACAAACTCCACGTATGGTATACGTTTTGGGCAAATCATGAATAAAAATTTCGAGGATAAAGTTGAAATATTATGTCGAGAATAAAGTAAAAAAGACAAGATTAAAGTCAGAATTTTGAAAATGAAATCTAAATAATACAATATTGTGATAAAAGCCAAAAATTTGCTAATGAAGTCAGAGCCAGTTCACAATCTGACAATAAACAGCAGATCATGGTCTACAAAATGTCTTGTATCGATGAATGTGTTGAACTATACTTCAAAGTTGGGTTTATTAACAAAGATTATTTTTCTTTTAGCTCATAAATGTTTGCTAATACAGTCAAATCTAAGGAAGATGACTAGGGCCAATTCACCATATATCTTCTGATTTCTGATTCTGATGAACAGTCTCCATCAAAACTAGCCCTAATCTGTGACCGCAGCTCCTCAAAAGCCACGGACGGACTGAATGCTCCACCTTTTCCAAACTTGGCTGGTTTTTCCTTCTGAACAGATTATGTTTTTGGCAATATCTCTTCAAAGTCCTTAAAGAGATTACTACGCAGTTTACGCGCTAAAAGCTAATCCGCTTCCGTAGTTATGAAATCCAAAGGTATTTAATCAATACTACTTTTCTTTGTGTGGAAGGTGGGACAAGCCGGTAATTGATCCAATAAGACGTACCGGTAAGTACATTGTGTTTGCGCAAAACAGCTCAAGTGGTTTTACACATTGATCAATCAAATCTGTCTCTGTGCATTTACAAACATTAATACATTCCCATATCACATTGATAAATGGTCATTTATCTTATTTTAGAAATGCATGTTTTAAATTTTAGTCAACTAAATGCAACAGATTTGGTCGACTAAAATATTAATGTCATTTATTTGACTAAAACTAGACTAGAACTTAAATAGTCTTAATGACTAAATTTTGACTAAAACTAAGTTGTATTTCAGTCAAAAGACTACTCCTAAAACTAATCAAAATTTGCCTTCATAATTAACACTGGTGTGCGTGTGTGTCTTTAATATCTTCACGTCAATTTTACTACTAACTTTCCATTCTTCTCGCTCTGCCATGCCATTTCCATAAACAGTCTGACTTTGTCGTACTGGTTTCAGCACCATGGACAGTGGCCTTGGCTTTTATTATGAAATGTTACACGGTCGTGAAATAAGATTTTCCATGTTATACAGCAGAAAGGGAAACTCTTCTCGTTATATTTTCAGGCTCTGTTGACCGCAATAATAAAACTGGAGTGGAAAACCGAATTGGGACAAGTCAGTTTGACTCTGGCCAAGGGCAGGTGAATTCAGGCTGAACAACCGGCTGGCCTTGCAAACTGCACTGTGCAGACTGACACGGTTCATTACCAGTGCTGTGAATGGATGGTGGGATTTCGGGGGGTGTTAAATTGCATTTTCTGGACGCTGATGATGTTTGCTTCACATTGGCAACATTGAAACGCTCTATTGAGTTTTTTTCACTATGGACTCAATTTACGAAGTTTTTTGCCGTTATAAGAAAATATAGTCCAGTAGACTAATAGGAGTGTTTCAGTTCTCTAAAAGCTAAGGAAATTAGGCTGAATGCTTCCTTTAGAACCTCCTTTAACCTAGGAAACAATAATGCATCCTTTACCAGAGGAGACCACATAACGCTGCCCCACAATTCCTTGCGGCATTCCCGCAAATTCACAATGACTGAAAACTTGCACTCTCATTCATGGAAAAAGGGATCAGGGACATTTTAGTGACATTACGTTTTATTCAACATATTTCATTCACCTTGTAATGCTTTGTGGGGTTGTACATTTGTGTGCCTACAATGTTATGTAGGCCTATATATTGCATACATGTAACAATTTCATAAAACGATACTTATTTTGGATTAATGTTGATTTCTGAGTGGAAGGTCAGTGAGAGCAACCATTCATTGTGATGTTCTTTGAGTTTTCTTTGGTTCCTGGTAGTCTTTTATCCTTTGATTTCAATTCAAACCTTGTGACATTTAAGATTATATCAGTGGTTAGAGACACAGGGGAACGTGTTATAAATGCGCTTTTATTAAATGATTTTCAGAAATGTGTAGTTTTTTCACAATGGCAGACGTTACTAAACTTTGCCGCCGTCTGATTATGACGTCATCTAGTGGAAGTTTGGTCTGATTGTCAAAACAACATGATGGCCTTTTCCTACCTCCTTTAAGAAGTCTCCTAACACTTTTCTTTAACCCTGTGGATGACGTCACAGGGTTAAGGAAAAAATGATAGGAAAGAAGATAGGAGTGACTATTCGGACGCAATCCAAGACCAAGTCAAGCCGAGACCAAGACCATAAAAATGAATTTTAAAAACTTTGACAAGGTTGAGCAGTTGAACATTCTCTCTTTAACTGTTGTTTTCTTTGAAATAAACTTGACAGACAAAAACAAGGTTTCTGCACCTATTTCTGTCATGTGACGTGGGTGTGGTGGACCAAAGTGCAGAAAAGGATGGAGGTATGAGGCAGATGTAGTGTTCAAAAGACCAGTCCATGTTTATTTAAAACCAAGAAAAACAACAAAAGAAAACACAATGAAAAGCAGGGAACAAAACTGCTGCAGCACACAAGAAGGGTAACAAACCAAGAACCATTTGGTGTCCAAGCAGCTAAATAGTGAGGGAGGCTTGATTGGAAATGGGCCACACCTGGGTGCGGCAGCTAATCACTCAACCCAAACAAGGTGGAGACACAAGCAAGAAAACCTGGGAACACAAAGACACAAGAGTTAACAAAACAAGAACTAGAATGGAAACTAAACAGAATAAACAAAGACTCACAGAAACAAAAAAAGTACCATAAGGGCTAAAGTTTACTAAAAGTAAACAGAACCTGACACAAGGAGGCAAACAAATCAGTGAGCTAACACTAATACATGTTTTAAGTTAAATTGCTACTTTACGTAATCAGGAACACTTTCAAGTGCTTCTCCTTATTAATACATTAATGAAGTTGAAGAATAGTAGATCAGTGCTGGTTTTGACTGGTCTTGATGGAAAATCCAGAGTACGGCCATTCTGACAATGACAAGACCGAGTAAACATACTCTTGAGTACAAGACAAAACCAGTCTCAATATTACACAAGATCGCAGATGTTGTCATACTGTACGGCAACAGTAACCCTACAGATTCCCCATGAACAGTACACAAGAATCACTACCCTCCATGGAAGAAACGGTTAGTGGCGCCACGGATAGAGTTCACCCATTTAGCAAATATTACAAATAGAGGGCTGTGGTTTCTCCATGCTGCTTCTCCTGGGGCTCAGAATTAGGACGTTTTTGCATGGTGATGAAGTATGAGTCGGATAGAAAGCGCCTCGGCCATCCAGACTGCAGTAGTATTGCAAAAAATCAGATACATATCCGATTTAGGACCACATATTAAAGTGTCCTTGGTCAGATTTGAAAAAATTGGAATTGTGCTGTTCAGGCTGTCTTTAACAGATCGGATACAGGTCGCATATGTGCAAAAAGCAGTGATGGGGAGAGGAGGAGGAGACGAAGCGTCATTCGGCACAAACATCCTGGAGAATAGAGAGATAAGCCAGCATGTTGTCTGGGGGAGCCAATAAAGATAATTTGTTTTCGACCAGGCCAAGCACAATTTATCTCAGCCTTGAGTTCTCTGGGTCTCAGTATATCCAATATGGTGGCCATTAACTTCCAAGCTGGGCTGTCAACTTCTCCAAGTTAGATTCCATCCCGCGTAGAAGATCAAAAGTTGCTTGCATTTGAGTTTGTTTATTGCATGAGTCTGAGTATTAAGAGCCCTGCACACCCCATCAGTCATGACATGCAGCCTTCCCAAAACAACTGCCAGGGTAATCTGAACTTTGCGATAATCAGAAAACTGCCAGCTCCAATCAGCAGAACACCTTTTATCATAATTCCAATTACGTAGACTTCTTTAACATCTTCAACGGAAATAATAGACAGGCACATGATCCTCCACTCCTTCCAGCAGATCATTGTGTATCCGGCTACAAACGTTCCGTCAGGACAGGCAGGTTCTCCTCTGCCCATTCATTATGTTGAAAAAACTTTGTTGATTGCATTGAGAGACCAGCTGATCAATTTCATAATTTTGGTTTTGGGTAAAGATGCAGAGAGAGGCTACTATTAGATTCTGACAAAAGACAGTACAAGACAAAGGAGCAGCAAGCAAGGACAGATAAGGGCAGGAGGGAGCGAGAGAAAAAGCGTGAAGAGAAGTGATATATACATCTCCTTTTGTTGAGTGCCTATGATACCTTTTGTTTGTTTTCTTTTTGATTCTAACTCTTAAGTGGGAGTATTTGAAAAATATAAAATAAATTAAATATGGCTTATCAACACAGTACATCACAAAGTGTACACGTCTGCCAGATAAAGGCCTTTTTTTATGACTTGGAGTAGTTTTGATGAGTCATATTGTGATTTATCAGGCTTTGTTTAAACCTTGTTTAAGATTATTATTTATTATTTATTATTATTATTATTTATTATTTATTATTATTTTTATTATTATTATTTTTATTATTTTTATTTTTATTATTATTTTTTTTATTATTAATTATTATTAGTATTATTATTATTATTATTCAGGGCTGGAGTGTTCATTTTACTGTTAATGCCATATTATTTTTTAGTTAGCATGCTCCTTGTTTCTTTCTTTGTGTCTACCTGTGCTCGTTAGTTTCCTGTGCTTTCTTCAACTGTGTTCAGCAGGTGTTTCAGGTTGAACTAATTACCCTCTGCCTCTTTGTTTGCCAGTTTCACTTTAATGCATTTTGTCTTGTCAGTCTTGGTTTAAATCGTCTGTCAGTCGGTCAGCGCACTGTTCGATGGAGTGTTGTTGTTTGCTTGTTTGACTTTTTCCTAATGGAGAATTAAAATGATCTTAATTCAACCTGCCCTGGCTGAGGGTTTGTGCATTAATCTAATCGTTCTGCTTTGCTCTAGAGTAAAGGCTCTGCTACGGGGAAATTAGAAACTGATGCATGCCTGTTTTTTTATGGGCCACCAGCAGAATTATGCTTCATTTTAGTTCTTAAAAGCCTCACTTAAAAAAAAAAAAAAAAAACTTGTTCATTAATCTTTAATTTAATAAGTTGTTAGGCCGTGGCCAAAAGAGATGTAGCTGTTAGCAGAACAATAACAGCTGACGGTAATGCACTCTAATGACTGTTTGGTAATGATAATTAAAAAGGAGAGTGAACAAATAGATCAAAGGATAACACTAAGTCTTGCAAAATGGGTTTTGTTTAAAGCTGTTGAAATAGGCGTTCTAAAGTTCTTTTTTTAAAAAGTAATTGTTGGTTGTTAACTTGTTAAAATATGATTAGCTCTTGTTTTATGTCAATCCTCAACTTTTCATTTGTTTTTATTCTCCTTCTTTTTTTTGTCTGAATAAAAGAGTAAAAATCTATCTAATCATCATCTGTTGTACCAGCTGAGCATTGAAGCCCCGAGATATCATTGCTAACACAGAGACAGATGTAATGAGTCACACAATTCATAGTCCCACACTAACCCAAACTAACAACGTCATGGTGATACTGGTTGACAACAATGCCTAACAGCTAAAAGAAAGTGAAATCATGCCCTGCTATTTCTTACTTTGCACAGGTTTTCACAAAGTCCTTATCCATCCTTCCCATACTAATATCACACAATGACAGTCATTTTTATTCACAAATTGTTGAAAGAACTCTCAATTCGCTGAAAGTCCTGCTTTTCTCATCAGTGATTTACAAAATGTCCCCAAATTAAATAAAATATGTCACAAATTTGAGGAAATTTAAAGACACTATGCTGTAGAGACTGATACCTGCTACCCTTTGCTCTGATATTGTTAGTGCCTTATATACTTTATATATCATTGATATGTTAGTGCAAACTAGGGCACATTAATGCTGAAATTACTCATTTAGCCGCGTGATATCTGGTCCACTTAAGATCAAACTAGTCTGTATTTAACTCCTGAACTACAATGAGTTTGACAACTCTATTATAAACTATATCATTTGTTTGACATTTTAAAATAAATTAGTTTTTATGTGTATTTTTTGTTTGTTCTTTTATTTGTATTCTATTTATATATAAGGTAATGTCATTCCATTGAAACTGTTCAATTTAAATTCCTGTTAACTCACTCACTGCCAATGACGTTTAAATGTACGTAGTTTCAAATCCAAATTCAGGCTTGTACTATGATGTAGTGACCAACTGGTGCCATGTAGGAGGCAGCATCGCACCTTTGGATGAGAGATTAGCCATGATTATCACCATTGCTGGGGAGGGAGAAGCCAGGGAAATTGTGCTACGAAGGGATATTTTTGAAGTATCCAAGAGCTCACAACAGTTCACACTCAAGCAGAGCATTTGTGGAGCTAAGTGGGCTATTAAGGGTGTCGCGATCGTGAGAGAAAACGATCAACAAACCGGGCCAAGGAGGAGGAGGAAGTTGGAGGACGGCCAAAACACAGTAAGCAAACTTACAACTCTGTCCCAGACAGCAAAAATAATAATACATTTGCCATCAAAAGCCCGGTTTCAGTGTTGTTTTTGTTGTTTAATTGAAGGAAACTAATGTTATTAAGGTGTCCTTAAAGCAAAAAAAAAAAAAAAAAATGCTTGTAAGTCACTGACAGGTGACTTTGAAGCAAGCTGTTTTAGCTGTTGGAACAGCTCTTTCACAGTGAAAGTGACATAGAGGTTGATATGTGTGAGACAGAGTACTTTATAGTGAATAACCCCAAAACCTCAAAAAATCTGTCAAAATGCTCTAAAATGGCTGGCAGTGAGGGGGGCAACTGTTCTGAAAATGGCTGGCAGTGAATGAGTTTAATAATAAATAACAATACATATTCTTTAAAAGCATCTTTCAAGCGACCCAAGGACACTTTACAATAAACACAATACTGAAAAACAGTGCAATACAATATAAAACAGAGTAATACCAAAAAGAAAAGAAAAAGAATAATGTAGGAGAATTTATGGAATAAGATGAAACATTGAATTACAGAGAATATGCAGATTGGTTGACATGGGTGTTGAGTTGGGTTTCTGGAGTGAAATCCTTCTGAATAATCACTGAGACAACTTTAATCTTCTGAACTTTTGGTCATCAGTTACCAGGAGATTTTTTTTTGTTAATTAATATAAAGAAGGAATGGGCTATATGTACAGTGAGACGTGACGTATTTACGGTTGAAAATAAGACGATGTCTTTCCTGTTACGGCAACGCTAGCTTTCGGACAGTCAAAACATTGAGCCGTCACACTTTTGAAACGTGTTTTACACAGTTTTGTTGTTGTGCCTGTTTATGTGGTTGTGTGTCTACACAATGACATCCAAAAGAACAAGGTTGACCTTCCAAACAAGAGAAGATAGCACATCAAGATATCACTGTGTCTCTAAGTGTACAGCTTCAGCTAGATGTAACTCTGCTTTGAGTTTTTTACTTTCCCACAAGAGGATGGGCTGCAAAAAGTGGGTCATCAACATCCGGAGAGATACTTTTCCAATTACAAATCACACTAGGGTCTGGAGTAGTCATTTTTTGCCAGCTATATGAAGGAGCCATCAAATCCACCAGGGTGTCGGCATTTAAGAAGTGGAGCTACTGTATCCCCGCTCTTTTTGAATGGAATAATTACTCCCTTCCCACCCGTCGTTCTGGTGTTTGGGAGCAAAGAGAGTGATCAGACTCTCCCTCTGAAGACCCCGAGGAGGAAATGGATGTACCTTATCCTGACCACGACTACTGCTCCTCTGCTGAGCTGGGTGCATTGGACTTAGCCCTCAAAGTAATAGAGGAGGTCTGGGCAGCGAACACTGCGCTCTGGAGACAGATAGATCAGATGGCCATCAGCAACAAGTTTGGCTTGGAATGGTTTGTGGCTTCAGATGAGGACATTCGGTTTTATACAAGGTAAGAAATGCTATCAAAACATAGCTGTAGCTATTAAAGTAGCATTAGCGCCTAGAGAAACCCATCTTCATTAAGCTCTGTGGAGCCGAGCTAGATGAGCGTACAATCTGCTGTATGTCATTAATTGTTAGTTTGGAAAGTTCCAGCCAACAGCATGTAAACTCAAGAGACTCGGCCATTGTTATATAATCACAGCACTCCGCAATCGCCTCGTTGAAACGGAAGTTCTATCTCGGTCTTAACTCAAACGCGGAAGTGAAGCATGCATATAGAGGGTTTTCACCGACGTCATTTTCTGGGCAGTAACCCGGATGTTGGCTCGACATGTTGGAGGTAAACGGATGTTGGCACTATATGTTGGAGGCTCACAGAGGTGTACTCTGCAATCGATAAATCACTGAAAAGCTCCTCAAAATGCATTATTGACGCAAAGGCATACAGGGAAGTACTTTGTCTGCAGGAAAGGGCACAATATTTGGAAAAAATATGGTTTATTGGTGGTGTAGATCCATTAGAGTCGACTCTCTCGTCGTGGATCAATGACAACCCGGAGCGTCTTCCATCTATTACGTACCTTGATATCGTCAACTACTTGGATTTCACCAAGCCCATAAACAGCCCATACCCGCCAACTACATCCAGCGGTCTGCGAAGCAGCGGAGCCTCGTACCATCAGTGTCCGCCAGCGGAGGAGACGTTAAGCGGTGTGATCGGAAGCAGGAGCGGGGCTAGCAACTAAGCTAAAAGCTAATCCTCAGGAGAACAAATTGGACTAGCTGAAGCTGGATTTAAATGCAAGACGGTGTTTGCATATACACCAATAACAACTGGTGCAACAACAGTGAGCTTGTCTCATGTCACTGCTCTCCTGATGTAGAACTACTGACTATAAAATGCAGACATTGTTCTTCCTGATTTGTTATAACTTTTGGCAGTCTATAAAACGCCACGTTTTACACTTGACCGAATAGTACAGCCAAAAACACGGCAATAGTTTACCATTTCCTCTCAGAATTCTGGATTTGCTTGTGTGTGTGCTGTTTGTAAACCTGCTGTTCATCTCCAAAATGATGACTTCCGGGTTGATGACCTAGTTGATGACGCTCCGTGAAAACCCTCTAAAGCCCATTATTTGACTGTATAATCTCTTACACGATCTTGTGAATACCTGATCTTCCTTGGTTATTGGCTTGTTGCAACCAACTTGAATAGGTGCATATCGCCACCTACAGTACTAGAGTGTAAACTGTACTGAAGTGCGTAAACTCCTACATATATACTTCCACATTAAAGGATATTAACTCAATGTCTAAGTACCTGATTAGCAGGTAAAGTGCCCTTTATGACAGAAAACAAAGATGGTCACTGTGTTGTAAAATGGACATTGGTAATCTGTCTGTGATTTACTTTGCCTCAGTGATATTGTTGGGTAGTAAACAACACCAAAAAGAGAGAGCATGCAAGCCTCACCAAGAAAGAGACAGGAACTCTTTCAGTTTGAGGCAATGTTGATCACCATGCTGTCCTTTGGTAAACGTTGTTTTGTTTTTTTCAACAGGTTCCGTCAATCATAGACTCTTTATAGACTTATTATGGACAACTTTTTATATTAAAGGGAGGTCAGACTCATTACTGTGTCTTTTAACAGAAGTGACCACCAACCATTATCCCTTCAGATGCCTTGTAGCTCCCAAACCTACAGTAGTTTGACATTAAAAGAGCCCTCTGCTCACGTGCGTTCCTGCCTTTGATTATGACTTTGATTTGATCTCTCTCTCTCTCACACACACAGCAGTTAAAACCCACACTGACCCACATTTACTTTCACTTGATTAACATCATTGTGCCTGTCTATTCTGGGTGTGCTGAAGCGTGCACACGCTCCAGTTGCTGATGCATAGCCACATGTGAAAAAGATTCCATGCCCGAGCAGGTACTTTAGTCTGTGTCTAATTGGGTGTCTTTGTGATGTCGAGCGTGTGCCGCACTGTGTGCATTTGAGCTCAGATTCTAATGATCTCCTCACAACCCCCCTCTAGGTCAGCACTATTTCAACCTCCATCAGGATAATAATTATCACGCTCAAACGTGTGCAAGAGAACACAGCTCTTTCCTCACATCCTGCTTCTTTCCTAACTCTGCCTTTCGTGGCTCCAGGGAGCAGCAATAAATGTTGAATTACAACACACGAGCCATTTGTATGCAAGCAAAGCCCCATCTGCGTTTTATTTTCAACACAAACTGCCCCATAAAGTTTGCTAACAAGTTGTCTTTTCCTACATTAAAAGCCAAAAAGCGTCTCATTTAAGCAACCCCAGAGAACGACGCTTTGGATTGTAAGGTCACGGTTTGCCTGTTAAAATCCCCCAAATCTAGAGGGAAATCGTTTCCCTTTTCCCCTTATTCTGTGAAAACGCACTCAAACAAGTCGCACTTGCATTAGTGCAACTCTCAGACCGACCTCAGAAGATGGAGGTTTTTTCTTGGCTGTTTCCAGGTCTGTGCATCAGTGTGTGTGTATTTTCCTGTCTCTGAGTGTGTGTGTGTGTGTGTGTTTGGATAAAAAGCCTTCATCTCCCTGCTGCTATTCTCACAGGGTTTCGTTGTAATTAGGAAAGTTTTCTTTCTCAACTTCCCTTGTAAATGAAAACACCTCATTCTCTATCAAAAAGCAGCACAAAGCGCACCACAGACCTTTCCGCACCGACATCCTCACCTCTGGGTTTCAAATAGCCTTCCTTTGTTGCCATTTGCTCTCTTTTGTTGTCCGAAAACCTGAAGTGGCAAAACAGAATTACTACTCATGAGAAATGTTGAAATCAGAATACACTCAGACTAAAGGGAGGGAGGGAGGGAGGGAGGCGTAAGCTCTCGGCTTCTGTGAGAAATTGAATACAGCTATATATTGCTTTGTGACTATTACAGACAAAGTTTAAGATACGTCCAACAAGGCAACCGAAAATAACCTTTGACAACTTCATTTACATTCAATCTGGCAGATGGTGACAGAAACAAAAAATACTATTTTACTTCCAGAAAGCAGATACCGGTATTTTATGGATCTACACAGATGATTTCTATTTAATCCTCCTATTATCCTTGGGGACCCCATTCAATGTTCATCATTCAAAAAATAATAGCTGACTTCGTTTTTTTTTTTTTTTTGCTTCACATTTCATGGCTTTTCCTAATTTGTTGGGTACAATTGAATAAGCATAAAATCATCCTGATAATATTTTCTCAATGTGCTGAATGCATATTGCTTGCATTGGTGTTCCTCTGGGGTCAATTTGACCCCAAGCTGTTTTAGCTGTGTAAAAGTTGTCTGTCTGTATGTTGTGTTGATACATGACAATATCCTCATCTTGGAACAGCTCTTTCACAGTGAAAGTAAGAGAGTAGAGGATGACGTGTGTGAGACAGAGTACTTCATAGTGAATAACCCCAAATATGTTACAAAAAAGGAGATAAAAATAAGTAAATAAATATGTTGATGAGAGGAAATGGGGGTTTCCAACATCAATCAATATGGTTCATTTTGTGAGAGTCATGATTGTGAAGCCCAAAGTAGAAAATATTTTCAAGATACTCCAACTCTAAAACTGAAAGTTTGACCTGATTGTGGCACTGCAGGAAAGGTCATATCTTCACCACAACCAATAGGGTTCATACTCTTGCGGTCAGTAAATCTGACAAACTAATATTCAAGACAAACTAACACAAATTTAGAGAACAGGTCAACATTTCATTATTAAGAGGTTATTTATGTATTCAACAAATAAACAAAGTGCCTGACACAAAAACTAGGTCAACAATTTTCTGAAAATCATATTCTGGATACAAATATTCCTGGGGTCAGATTGACCCCACGGGTAAAATGTGTCAGTACTATTTGAGGATAATAGGAGGATTGAATTAGTAGGAATTATACAGAAAAAATGTTTTTATCTGTTTTTAAGGTTTGTTTGTGTTAAAATCCACGACATGCACAGACAGATGTTAGAGAGATAACACTGATTTAAAGCCGGACACCCCACCCCCAACCACACACGCACACACACACGCACACGCAATGAGATTATGTCACATTGAAAATCACGTCGGGCCACGAAAGCTTTACAAAGGGCCAGCAAAACAACAGCTGTAATGTGACAGGCAGACATTTGTTTCACTAAGCACTGTAAGGGATTGTGAAAAACAGGCAAATGGAGCTCAGGAGAGCCTTATATTATTAGGCCGTGCTGTGCATCGCCTCCACACGTACTTTGAATAAGTGCGTTGTCCATCATCCCACGGTTTGGCCTTCACACCTTGACAGCTGTCAGTGACGTTGACATGTGACAACACAGATTAACTGGATTAAACTGATCTGTGGGGGGGAAAAAAGAGGTGTGACCACAGGGGATAATAGCAAATGGTGCTGGTAATGTTTAGAAATAAAAAGTGTAGAAAAAGAGAAGGTGAAAAACGACTGCACATCTGGTTTATTTGGGCAACATCTGCCATTAGCAGCAGGGTTAGCCTATAAATTAATCTGCAAACGCACGTTTTTGGACACGATACAGGAAAATTACACGAGAGACTTTGTAAAAATCAGTTTTACATTGTTAACTGTGCACAAAAAAATAATGAGGTAATTTGGGTGCGAGACGTGAAATGGTAAAAGCTTGGTAAACACATAATGTAGTCGTCTACTGCATAGCAGAAGTATTAAAATTATAGCCATAATGATAATATTTTATCACATCAGAAGTTGAGCCATCACTTAACCTGTTTTGTCTCATGCAAATAAAAAATAACAGCTTTCAACAGAACAAAGGTTTATTGTAAACCCAACCATTAGCATCAGTGTTTATGGTTTCTCAGACTCAAAAAAGAGTCGGTTTTTCTGAGATGCCACCATTTCTTTTCCCTTTGACTTTTGGCTTTGAGTACAGGTTTAAAACATGGTTCATTAAGCTATATTAGCTTCCTCTCTGCATGTTAGTACAAAATATAACAGCCAGTGGAATTTATTTGTTGAGAGATAATCAAAATCTGTGGATTACACAGGCTTGCACTAATAACTGCTCAAACTAAAGTCAAATATTTGTTTAAAATTCCAAACAAATCTGGAGAAATTGGAACCAAAATACATTTAGGCAAAATTAAAACTATGAATTGAGGTAAAACCTTGAAACACCCTGAGCATAAAGTTCTGAAAAAAAATATTTTTACTTGATTTTCTTGTAAAACTGATTTTTAGTTGCATTAATCATGGTACATTTTGGTGACTCTTGATTAAAATATTGAAAAACATTCCATGTAAACAGGGAAAACAAGCTAGCTAAATAAAGTCAAGTCCCATGTCTGTTATATCAACAGGTTTTCATTTATTCTTTATATTGTAAAGAGCGTAGTGAGTTGAAATTAATAATGAATCCTCAAAAGAAAAAAACAATTAAAATACAAATAAAAGAAGACGCAGCAAAAGGAATTATTAATAAGGAACTTTTTGTGAGAAAAAAGTCCAAACAAAGAAATAACATAATACACAGTAAGTGAGTTTAAAGCAGAGATAGGCAACTTTTATCACAGGGCCACTTTGTTTTATCAAAGGGCCACATTATCAACATTCATGTCAGCATTTAGAATAATGACCAATCTGAGCATTAATACAGAAAAAAACAAAGAGTTTTATAGTAATTTTGTGTGATTTTTTGTCATGTTTGTTGTTGTATTGGACATTGTGAGACATTTTGTGCATTTGTGTTGTCCTTTTGTGTCATTTTCCTGTAAAATTTGTGCTGTCATTTTGCGTTTTTTTTTTTTTTTTTTTTGGAGTAATATTTATGTACTTCTGCTGTCGTTTCGAGTATTGTGGGTTTCCAGAGTTTCCAGTCATTTTCTGTAATTTTATATATTTTCCGAGTAATTTTGAGTATTACTGTTGTCCTTATGTTAATTTTTTTTGTAGTTTTTCCTGCAATGTTTAATGTATTTTTGCTTTTGTTTTGTGTATTTTTCTGTCATTTTGTACGTTTACTTTGGGGGCCGCATAAAATTAGTGTGTGGCCCCCGGACCGCCAGTTGCCTTTGCCTGTTTTAAAGTGTTGCCTGGCAGATACTGTATATACAGATTAAAATGATGACTGTCAGAAGGAAGGGTGTCTTCCTTGTTTTTGGATATTTTTGTCTGCGATTTTAGGAAGCCCATTGCTATTGCAGTCGGGTGTTGTGCTTCAGCACCAAAGATCAATACTCTTCCATTATGGTGATGAACGGTCTGTTTCTTCAATCGTCTGCAGTCAAGACAAATTCTCCGAACCCACTGATCCGAATCAGTCAATGTGGGCTTGACAGCCGAACACCTAGGAAATGTGAAAAGTAAAGGCTGAGTGACTGGTGAGACCTGAGCAAGTCCGTTAATCACACAGCCAACGCATAGCATGTACTATAAGCTCACACAGTTACACAATTCACTATCAACACCTACACAACACCCTTTAAAATATATACCACGCATTGACTAGTAAGAACTCACAGAGTCCGAAAATGATCTTCGCTAGCTTCTTGAAAAAAAATGATTGTCAACAGAATCAATTGAGAATTTTATCCAATATTTAGTTTCTGTTTGAACACAAGTGCACATAGTTGTAATATGTAAACATTTTTGCAATATTAATGCACTTATGTATCTGTGGTCGTGTTTATGTTCAACACTTTTGGGGGTTGTTCAGGGTATACGGAAGGTGTAGTGTTCAGGAAAAAAAAGTACGCAGGTATTATTAGTATGATTAGGATGGACCGCACCCACTGAAGTATACTTCTAAGTAGGAGTGTGACGATATCTCAATATGGCGATATATTGTGAGATTTTTTTTGCACGATCAATTATCAATATGCTTGCACTAAGTATCAATTTTATTATTTACTTTTTCAAAACCTTTTGTGCTTTTTCACTAAAATGTGCAGGTACGTCTTCACAGAAATGTTGTCACTGTTTGTTGAAGGAAACAATATATTGTTTACTGGAATATTGCACTATAATGGTGTCACTGGTAAGAGAGACCCTATTTTTTGTTTACAGAAAGCACTATTGAAGATACTTGTTTACATTGGTATGTTGACACTTATTTACAGAAATGTTGCACTAAAATAGTGTCACTGTTCATAGGACACTTTTTCAATTTATTGTCTTTCAGAGATAAAAAAATACAAATTTCACTTAATCTTTTTTTTCTTATGTCATAGATTATCGTAGATTGATTTCTGACCAATATATCAATAATCGCAGTATCATATCGAGAGATAATTGTTATCGTGAGCATTGTATCGCGTATCGTAAAAAAAGCATTAAAAACGAATGGAAAACAAGAAAAGATGCTTTTATTTTGAAAAGGCAATGTCTGATTTTTAGCTTGATGCCGGTCCTCAGGATGATTTTACATTCCACTCGCAATGCATCATGGGGCTGTTCAGTATGACTTGTGTGCCCACCGTGCACACTTCTAAAATGTTCTGATATAGTATACATCTGTGTACTCAATCTTTCCATACTATCCAATTGGAACGCACTATATACTCATTTTGACATCAGTCGTAGTATGAGTAGTACGTTCGGATGCCATTTGGAACACAGTCAAAGACATGAAAAATATTAACTAGGGTAAAGAACAACACAAATACAGGAAGTAAAAAAAACAGAAATGTTAAGAGCTAAGCGTTCATCAGAGTGCCTCTGACCAAGTTTGAACGCACAAGCCTTGGGTTGGAAAGAAGGGACGATAACAACATGTGCTGCTAACGAGCATAGATATAAAAAGAACAAGGCCCTTAATGTGCAACATGTTGTCAGCAATCCCATTCAATACACAAGTCGAGCCTTGACAATTTTTCAGGTATTTTTTTTTTTTTTTACCGGTAATTTAAAAATGCATTAAAGAAGCATATTTCAACAGATTGCAAAGGTGCAGTCTTGCCTTCAAAAACAAATGTGCTTGATTAATGTTAAATATCTCGCTCCTCAACTTGCTTCAGCCTGAAAAAAAATGGCCCTTGCTCTAAATTAATCAAATTTCCCTTCAGTAGAGTCGGGGTCGGTCACAGGGCCAGATTGATTAAAACATTAAAATGTCTATTTAAAAAAAATCACAAAGCTTTTCCCAGTGTGTGCTCTTTAAAGGTTTTAATAAGTCATTCATGTATTTTCTTTTCTCTCGCTCTCTCTCGTCTGCACATGCTGTCAAAGGCCAACGCTACAAGAAGTGCAATCTTCATTCATGTAGTTTCTAAGCTTTGCCATCCTATTCTGCTGTGAAAAATGTATGCCAATAACTACCGTAGATTAGTCCGTGAAACTGGGGACCCCCACTGTACCTGAAGGTGGTTGAACACAGACATGAACAGTCATGTGTAGACAGGACCATCTATAAGGGAGAATAAAGAGGAGAGATTTTTGGGGTCCATCCATAAAGTCAGCAAAATGATGATCTGTTGTTCTATGAATCTGTGATAATAACATTTATTTATTTATCTGAATAATATCCACTGTTATCCAGGGCGTTTTGTGCCATAGTATATAGTCATTTTAAAGATGTAAATCCTTGTTTTAATCAGAAACAAAATAGATTAAAATTGACCAGATTGTGGAAAAGGTGGTGAAAACCACAGAAATCGGTTCAAAGTTAGAAAAACTGTGTCAGGTTCTGTTTAGTTTTGTTATTTAGCCCTTTGGGTCCTTTCAGTTCTTCTGTCTTTGTTCTGTTTGAGTCTGAACTCTTGTCTGTGTTTCAGAGCGGTATTCCATAAATGAGGGTTAACAAACTCTGAGTCTATCCATAAACTCTGGGTCAACATACCCCGCGATGAGAAACTCTGGGTATCTGATTCTATTACACCTGTATGAAGTGGGTCAATCAACCCTGAGTATGTAAACCTCTGGTTACTGACGTGCACGATAAAAAGCCATCATCAATGGATCGAAGATGAGTCGAGCTGCCATGGCAACCACCCGGAAAATAGTGATTTATTCACCGTAATGGGTGAAATAAGCCGGTGTTTGAGGAATATGAGCCTGTTCTAAAGGTGCGTTCAGTCTTCAGTGATTATAGTGGCTTAAATCACCCAGAATTAGTCACTCTTTTTGGTCACTTCATCACTTTTTGGCTTCAGTGACGTGACGAGCGGTGAATAATATGAATAAAATGTGTCTGAGGAGACGTGTCAGCAGCATAGGATGTCTGCATAGAGAGCCCTCCTGTTACACTGGATATTAAGACAATAAATGCCACTTAATATTGCATCATTTATATAGATTTTTAATGTAATATTGTCGCCAGAGTCATCGCGACGTCCTAAAAAATGTCATAAAAAAACATTGAAGCGGGACGCGAACCCGCGACCTATCGCTTCTAAGAGCAACGTCACAATTCATTGCACCATCATATCTTCAAAGAGCTGTGATTTACATATTTAACTGTATAACAATATAAAACAACAATCGAGCCTTAAAAGTGGATTCATTTAAATGATCATCTCCTCCTTTATATTATCCTCAGGTTTTTATTCAGGGAACTTTACGACAGACGTCAGTAGATGTTTTAATGCAGATCAACTTCTCAGTGTGTTTCACTTAATGATCTACATCTACAATGTTAGAAAGAAAATTACCGTTATCACAAAAAAAAAAAAAAGACGTAAAGCAACACAACATTAGCAATGATGTGAACACGTCTGTGGTGTGTGATGTTACTAATGTGTTTCAGATAAAAGTGTTAAAGTTTATTAAAGTGTTCAGAAACGATGTTCAGGTGGGCGGAGCCAGGTAGAAACCCAGGGTTTCTTTGATAAAACCTGCCAGCGACCAGGTTTAGTTCACGGACAATGTTGCCGTGGTAACATACTCAGAGAAGAACATACCTCGCTTTTAGGAATGGGATACTCAGAGTTTAAAAGTGTCAATATTGGAACACTTAGTTTAAACTGGCAAATAATAAGCATGACAAATCATGAAAGTGGTTAAATTGTCAAAAACAAGATTGATTTATATGACAATAATGGGTCAACATGTGCAAGATTAGGTGGAAAGGGTTTATAAGTCCCCAAAATGTCTTAAAGTGGGGGGGGAAGTGCAGAAAAGGCATTGAAATTTGATGGAGAAGTGTCAGAAATGGGAGTAATGTCGGAAAAATGCATTAAAAGAAGCAAAAATATGGCAAGAAAAAGTGATGAAAATAGGTCAACATATGGCAGAAAAATTGTTAAAGTATATTTTCTTAGTTTCTTAAAGGGGACATATCATGGTTTTAAATCCTTCCTTTTTACATATAAATCATACAGTTGTGGTCTATATAAAGCGGAACTGCAATGCTTGGGTCTGAATTCCTCAATATTATAGCTCCACCCCTTTTCTACCCCTTTTCTGATGTGCTTCTGAGAGCAACTCGTTTTGGTGCGGTCTCTTTAAATGCAAATGAGACACTCCATACCCCGCCCCCTCTTCAGGTGACACTCGGTTCAACTCCACCCTGCTCGGCCATTTTTGTAGTTTGATAGAAGAGATACGGCTATGTAGCGGCGCATAAACTTTTTATTCAGAGGTTATTTACAAACTGTCAACAACAGAAGACTTGTCCATCCAGCCTTACATGTTCGAGCCAGAGTCTGACCCGGCGGAGCGAGATGAACAAGATGATGAACCTGCAGAACCCTAACAAGTGAACTAACACAAGCACCGAGCTAACGCTAGCGCCAAGCTAACGTCACGAAATGCATTTTAATACAGTCTTTTCAAAGACAAAAACGTCAAAATGAAATGACTAATGAAAACTTTAGACTTAAATTAAATCACGTAGGCCATATCATCAAGGATCTAAAACGAGCACACAGCGCTAACATATGAAGTACGGTGCAACTGCTAAGCAACTGCTAATGCTAACAAAACAATGACAGGGACGTGTTATCATCACACTTTTTAGCGTTATTTACAGCTTACCGAAGTGCTCTGTTCATCGTCTCCAAAGATAGAAGGAATTGAACCCTCAATCAGACAAAGTCTTTCAGCAAATCCTTCTTTATGCTGGCGGAGGTTGCTGAAGCAGTCATCCTTGAAGTGCTGCGCGCACACAAAAATGACCTTACCCACAGATGTGGGTACATTTCCGTGAAAAATAAAACTCAACCAGGCACTTTGAAAAGGTTCTGATGCTGGGAGACGGTGTAATGAAGCGTGTGGGTTACTACATCCAACAACCCAACATTTTGATTTCTCCTCTCGTAACTTCGGCATCCTTGAGCTTGGACTACAAAATAAAAGCAAGAAATAAAAATGGCGGATTGCTCGAAGTGTTGGACCTGGAGATGATGTACTAATTCGGCAGTTCCGCTGCAAATACTGTGACGTAATAGAGAATAGAAAAATCGAAACAGATTGAAAAATATGAGCAAAACAGAATATAAAGATATCTACAGAGCACCCGAAGAGACTAATTTGAACTTTTCTGTACTTCTAAGCACTCTAAATATACAACAAAATGCATTTAAGGGCTAAAAAAGTGGATTTAGCATGATATGTCCCCTTTAAAGGCATCTGGAGACCCCAAGGTTAAGAACTCCTGCTCTGGAGAACAGAAACCTCCTTACCGAGTTCTTCTGACACGGACATGTGAAGAGATGAAGCGTGCCTTACTGTGTTATTTTAATCAAACCATCCATTAGAGGTTGTACTCCACAATGTTTTCACAGGAGGAATGCAGAGTGGTTGAGCAATTACTGTGTGACTGACAGGCTCACAGCCTCCAACATCCAGCCCTTCCTAAACAATCTAATACGTGAAGCTTAGACAGAGCTCAGATCCCGTGGTGACAGAGAAACGTGGGCAATGCAGAGGAATAGTATTGATTGCTGCTTTACGTAGCAGAGGAATAAATGCAAACAGAGCAGGGCTGTGTGTCATTGGTACTGAGACTGTGGAGAAGCTAATTGCAAATGAAGTGGGACACAGTGGGTCAAAACATGAAAACGCTCTACATGCACTATTACGCATTTGTTTAGTCGCAGAAATTAAGTCATACACCTGTATTTATATACTGTATATACAGAGGTGAAAGTAACGGATTACAGTACTCACGTTACTGTAATTGAGTTGCTTTTAAGGGTACTTGTACGTTTTTTGAGTATAATTCTAAATCCGTAATTTTATTTGTATTGAAGTATGTTTTAAAATATTTAAAGTAATTCATTACATTTCTGCACCCAATCGTTACTGAGTAAATTATAATTGTTTTGTATTAAAATGATCAATGGACATTGTGAAACGACAAAAAATTAAATGACCAGACAACAATCAAATGCATCACATTATAGCTGAACAACCAGATTAAATGTAACAGTTCATAAATGTAGCTGTATTTAGAGCCTGATCATTTATTTTTATGTTTTTTAATTTAATTCATTGGTGTCATTTTATTTAAAAAAATAAAAATAAAAATAATTATACATTTTGTAAAACCTTTTATTTTATACA
This sequence comes from Gouania willdenowi, assembly GCF_900634775.1. Taxonomy (NCBI): domain Eukaryota; kingdom Metazoa; phylum Chordata; class Actinopteri; order Blenniiformes; family Gobiesocidae; genus Gouania; species Gouania willdenowi. The sequence continues at coordinate 10,684,694 of NC_041060.1, read as the reverse complement.
GATGCCTTTGTGGAAAATAAATTAAGTTCCAATTTTGTAGATTCCGTCTCTTCCTTTTTAAGTTTATACATGAGATGTTTTACTGTATGCAATGGAATCGTGGCAAGATTTATTACCAAAAACAAACATGGGGGGTGAAAGTAACTAGTGACTTATACTTTAAGTACTATTTAATTAAGCTACTTTTGACTTGTACTTGAGTATTTTATGCATGACTTACTTTCACTTGTACTTGAGTACAATTTCAAACAAGTAACAGTATTTTTATTTGAATAGAATATATCAGCACTGTTTATACCTATGTATATATGATGTAAATTACAGAATTAACACAGGTTAATGTTTTGTAATTTATAGCTTCAAATTGGCCATCATTTTTTTTTTTTTTTTGCTAACTGGCAGTTTTCCATTTGAACACTTTTTTTAATGTAAATTAAGAAAATTTAAGACCAAATACATAACTTGTTTGATTACAGTTTTTCTCAATTTGCCAATTTTTTTCTCAATTTATTTCGTTTTTTTTTTTTTTTTGCTGATTGTGTTTAATTACCGTATTTTTTGGACTATAAGACGCACTTAAAATCCTTTAATTTTCTCAAAAATCGACAGTGCGCCTTATAATCAGGTGCGTCTTATTTATGAAATGAACTACTGTGCTTCAACATACTGAACTGAAAAAGTGAGTGTATTGTTCTGTATTTTATGTGTTAAACCTGAACAATGTTGAGAATTATTGTTAATGAGTTATTTATTTATTTTTTATTTATTCAGTTTATTTCCGACATGGTTACATTCATTGAATAAAGTTTGACTTATCTGACTATTTTATTTTGCTTAATGTGTCTTAATAATAATAATAATAATAATTAAAGCCGCGAGCGGCGTCATAGGTTCCGATGAAGCGGCCGGGGGCGGTAACCCACGGTCACGTATACCACTGTTGGGGATTTGGGAATTGGCCTGGAGTTGTAAGCGTTTTCGTATAACGGCGTACTTATCGCGAAGGATTTTCCTGTGTCATGATAGGCCCCTCCCACTTTTCACAGCCTGCTCTATTTGCCATAGCAATGTGCTTCCATCTAATAAGATTCATCCTACAGTGTTTTGAAGTCAACACGACATATCGTCTGTCCGCTACAGCTGCTCGTGTAGGACGACCACAGAAGCGGCGCCCTCTGAGAACGCAAGGCATTGTGGGTAAATTGGTTATCGTTTGTTGTTTAGCTCCGGACAGTGATCGTGTGTATCAAATATGAAGCAGTTTGAACTTTGCATTCTGGAGTTGTAAGTGTTTTCGTATAACGGCGTAGTTATGACGAGGGATTTTTGTGTGTGATTATAGGCCCCTCCCACTGGCCATGATGGGTAATTTGGTCATCGAGCGTTGTTTATGGATGGACAATCATCGTGTGTATCAAATATGAAGCAGTTTGTACTTTGCATTGGAGCGTTATAAGCATTTTCCTATTACAGCGTGTTGATGGCGAAGAATTTTGCAGTGACATTTTAGGCCCCTCCCACTGACCACGGTCTGTTGTTTCTTCAATAGCAATTTGCTCCCCTCTGTGTAGGTTCATCCTACAGTGTTTTGAAGTCAACACGACATATCGACTGTCCGCTACAGCTGCTCGTGTAGGACGACCACAGAAGCGGCGCCCTCTGAGAACGCAAGGCATTGTGGGTAAATTGGTTATCGTTTGTTGTTTAGCTCTGGACAGTGATCGTGTGTATCAAATATGAAGCAGTTTGAACTTTGCACTCTAGAGTTATACGCGTTTTTGTATAACGGCGTAGTTATGGCGAGGGATTTTTGTGTGTCATTATAGGCCCCTCCCACTGGCCATGATGGGTAATTTGGTCATCGAGCGTTGTTTATGGATGGACAATCATCGTGTGTATCAAATATGAAGCAGTTTGAACTTTGCATTATGGAGTTGCAAGCGTTTTCGTATAACGGCGTAGTTATGGCGAAGGATTTTCCTGTGTCATTATAGGCCCCTCCCACTTTTCACAGCCTGCTCTATTTGCCATAGAAATGTGCTTCCATCCAATAAGATTCATCCTACAGTGTTTTGAAGTCAACACGACATATCGTCTGTCCGCTACAGCTGCTCGTGTTGGACGACCACAGAAGCGGCGCCCTCTGAGAACGCAAGGCATTATGGGTAAATTGGTTCTCGAGTTTTGTTTATGGCTGTACGGTCATCATGTGTATCAAATATGAAGCAGTTTGAACTTTGCATTCTAGAGTTATAAGCTTTTTCCTAGAACGGCGTCCTGTAAATGCTAACCGTGTACATGACCTTAAATGACACCGGTCAAAAACACAAGGCATGATGGGAAATGTTTCAAAGCAGTCATGACCAAGCTTGGGCACATGTCCTTTGTGTGAAATTTGAAGCTGATCGAAGTTTGTGTGTCAGAGTTATGGAGATTTGGAATTTTTTGCGTGCTAACGAAAATTAGCATTGCATTTTTGTGGCGGCGCCACGACCAAACCGTGACAGATACGAAAATTCTTTCGAAAACTTTTCATCTTCAATGGGTCCTTTGTGGTGTTGCCAAGTTTTAAGCGAATCGGATGAATCCCCTCAGACTAGTTAGCGCAGATGCGTTTCGAGGGCGAAACGCCATTTTTGACCTTTGACCCAAGATGGCTGACTTCCTGTTTGGTTTTGGGCGGGGTCACAATGTAACTTTTTGCTCATTCTGGGGCGAAGACTACATGTGGCGATTTTCGTGCAAATCGGTCAGACCTGGCGGTCGTGTGGTTCCATCGTTTGTTTTGGCGGCTAAAACGCACGCTACACGTGCGTTTTCTTTCTTTTTTTTTTTCACGCCACCAAATTATCAAATTTTTCGCCAGGCCTGAGGTGCGTGCAAATTTCGGTGAGTTTTCGGGCATTTTTAGGGGGTCGAATTAGCGATCAAAGGCGGGCGGGGTATAATAATAGGAAATAAAAGCGAAAACAATAGGTTCCTCTGTCCCATTCTGGGACATCGGAACCTAATAACAAACCGGTGCGCCGTATGTATGAAAATAGACCCAGTCAGACCCATTCATTGAGAATAGTCCGAAAAATACGTTAAGTGTTTTAGACACGGATGGTGTTTTAGGCCTACGTTTGTGCAGTGTTTTGTGTTTTTGCTGTTGGCTGTTTTGGAAAAGAATTCTTAATCTCCCCTTCCTCTATCCCTCCCAACTCCCTCTCCCTGGTTTCTCCCCCTCACTAGCAGAACATTGTCATGACGTAATGTCCTTGCTCTCGTTTCTTTTCTTCTTTATTTTGAGTTGGTTGAAGGTGCACGTTCCTCTCACTAACAATGTTTATTAGTTCAATGTTTCATTTAGATTGTTTGGGTGCTGATGTCATTTTGAGTAGCAGGTGAGGGCTCCACCTGTGACCAGTAGGCTATAAAGCCAGGCTGCTGGTCAGTCACAGGAAACACAGAGCTTCTTATTTTTTACACCAAAAATGGCTTGGTTTGAAATAATTGAATGCAAATTGAAAATAAAAAGGTTGTATCAACACTTATTTCTTCTCATGTAAAGGTTTTTCCCCCTCTCGTTCCTGTTTTTAGATTAAGAATGCAATGTCTTGTTCACCTTTGACAACAAAAAAGATTATTAATCTCAATGGGATTTTCCTGGTTAAATAAAGGTAAAATTAAAATACAAATAAAAAAAAATGAATGTCATCCAAAGAGCATCTACACAAGAGTATACACAAGGAATAATTCAATTTAAATAGCTGTCACCTCAAACGACAAACTCTTCCTCCATTATTTTATTCCCTCTGGTTGTGTTGTTAAATATGTTCGTAAGATTCATAATTAAAATATTTGTATTAAAATCTAATCTTTAATATCCTTTGAAGTTTTTCCCCATTACTTGTATATCTATGAATTTTCTATCCTTTTTAAAACATCTGATTGGTTATCAAGCCAGCATAGTTTTAGTTTGTGATATTATTATTTTTTTATTTATATATCTTAAGGTAGCAACTTTAGGAATAAAGAAACAAGTATTACTGTGGGAGTTTCTGTAAATGTTCAAATATCGTCTGTAGGTGGAAGGCAAGGTAAAGCTTTCAAGCATTGCTAATGTCATTTAAATTGCAGCTTCCACTGCAGTTGATTTATTATGTTTTTTTTTAAACCACATTCAAATTGTAGGTTTGTCTACCACGAGGATTAGGTTGAAGGTCCCGCTGCATCATCCATCACAAGCACAATAACACTGAGTGATGGCACTTATTGTAGATGTCATCTTGTAGAAAGCGTTTAAAAGAAAAGCATGTCAACCCTTAACCTCAGGCCTGACAGATTAATCTAACATCACACTGTCATTTACATTTGCCTGTCAGATCAAATCCCCGAAAGCAGTGGTTCTCAACCTTTTCAGCCCGTGACCCCCATAAAGATTTCAGAGAGCGGGGACCCCCACTGTACCTGAAGGTGGTTGAACACAGACATGAATATTGAAGAACAGTCATGTGGAGACAGGACCATCTATAAGAAGGAATAAAGGAGACAGATTTTTGGGTCCCATCCATAAAGTCAGTAAAATGATGGTCCATTGTTCTATGAATCTGTGATAACCACATTTATTTATTTATTTATTTATCTGAATAACATCCACTGTTATCCAGGAAGTTTATTATTTGTGCCATAGTGTATAGTCATCTTAAAGATGTAAGTCCTTAATCAGAAATGAAACGAGTTAAAAGTGACAAAAATGGTGGAAAAAGTGGTGAAATGGGATTTAAAAACCACAGAAATTGGTTAAAAGTGATTAAAAAAAAGGGTCCAAAGTGTCAATATTAGAACAAATAGTATGAACAATTACTTTAAATTGTGAAAGCGGTTAAATTGGCAAATATAAACATGAAAAATATTTTTCATTTGAAGCCCATTTTTGCTTATTTTAACACTTTTCTGTAACTACACCAAACTAGCCATATTTTAACCTATTTTCATAACTTTTTGCCATACTTTTGCTCCTTTTAATCAATTTTTGCTTCATTACTCCCATTTTCGCCACTTCTCCATCACATTTCCCTGCCTTTTCCGCACATTTCTTCCACTTTCAAGACATTTTCGGCACTTTTAAACCCTTTCCACCAGTTTTCGCACCTATTGTCATATATGTTGATCCATTGTCACTTTTAATCTCTTTTCACCATATTTCATACTTATTTTTGCCAATTTAACCACATTCATCATTTGTCATGCTCATTATTTCCCCATTTAAACTAATTGTTCACACTTCTAAGCCAATATTGACACTTTGAACCCTTTTTACCGCTTTTTCTGACTGTTTTTAGCCACTCTAATTTGCAACCTTTATGGAAACGGGTTTTAAAAATCTCATTTCAGCACTTTTTTCACCATTTTTGGTCACTTTGAACCCATTTTATTTCTGATTAAAACAAGGATTAACATCTTAAAATGAATGAAGAATGAATGAAGATATACTTCCTGGATAACGGTGAATATTAAATAGGTAAATAAATAAATTCATAAATGTGGTTATCACAGATTCATAGAACAATAGACCATCATTTTGTTGACTCTATGGATGAACCCCATAAATCTCTCCCCTTAATTCCCCCTTATAGATGGCCCTGTCTCTTCAATGTTCTTCAATGTTCACGTCTGTGTTCAACCATCTTCAGGTACAGTGGGGGTCCCTAGTCTTTGGAACCTTTATTTTGGTGGTCGAGGGCTGAAAAGGTTAAGAACCACTGCCCTAAAGAACCAAAAGATCATAAGGAGATTGTGAATGCAAGAATGCGAAGTTGTATTTAAAGTTAAGTTACGGTAAAGATTGCTGCTCAGGGTTAAAATGCTACCTTAAAATCAGTAAATCACAGCCGGATAATTGATCGTCTGACATGAGGGAGAGCGATATTGTTCATCTATTTCATTACTCCGCAGCTTGTGTTTGATGATGTGATTTACCCCTAGAGTCACTCTCGCTCTCCAACCTTGTGAGTGTAAAGTGAAAGTGTCACGGCCGTGGATGTGTTGTTTATTGCAGCTGACATGAAGTGAAGGTTGCCCGCTGTGACCCTGAGTGGAAGCTTGTATTTCACCTGCGGTTTAAAAGAGAGCGTGGTTTCCACACAAAGAGGAGTCACCTTTCAAACCCAACACAACGGTGGCAGCAAAATTACTTCCTGTCAAAAATGAATGAATAAACAAAGTGGAGAGAGTGTCCTTCAGCCAGCCTTGTCACGCAGGAACACGCCGCTGCACTGTTGTTCTACAGACTATCAGTGCTGGGAAGTGTAACGGATTACCGTATAAGGCGCGCTTAAAATCCTTTAATTTTCTCAAAAATCGACAGTGCGGCTTATAATCAGGTGCGCCTTATGTATGAAAATAATTTGTCAAAATGTTTTAGTACAACTTTGGTAAACTATGAAGCTGCACCACTTGATGGATTTTTGGTGCTTCAGGGCTACCGTAGTCAGACGCCTCGTGGAGTGATATGTACCTGTACTGTGCTTCAACATACTGAAGTGAAAAAGTGAGTGTAATGTTCTGTATTTTATGTGTTAAACCTGAACAATGTTGAGAATTATTGTTGAGTTGAATAAAGTTTGACTTATCAGACTATTTTGTTACTTAATGAGCCTTAATAATAATAATAATAATAATAATAATAACAATAATAATAACAAACCGGTGCACCTTATGTATGAAAATAGACCCAGTCAGACCCATTCATTGATAGTGCGCCTTATAATCCGATGCGCCTTATAGTCCGAAAAATACGGTACATGTAACGGCATTGTGTGATCAGATTACACATTATGAGTAACTATAATCTGTTACAGTTAAAATAGTTTGTAATCGGATTACAGTTACATTGTTAAAATTAATGGATTACATGACGTCACTTCTCAGTTTCGCAGGTTTATTCACTCAACGTGGCAACGCGATGCTTCTCCCAGAATGTCAATATAAAAAACCTATTTGCGTCGGTCACTCAATCTATAATGTAGAGTGTTTCCTTACAAACCAAGTCCTCCATGATGTGCTAACATGCTTTGTTGAATAGACTAGTGGACTGCACACTACATTTAAAACTGATTATAATGAGTATGTGTTTTTACCAGTGATGTGCTGTGAGCACTAGGGTTGGGTAGGCACCAATGTCAACACCAATGACAATTCCATATGTTTCTGCTGGCAAGTGTTAATCAAACAAAATCAACATCGTAAAACAACATTAAAAACAAACAATTATTTAATATAGCCTCCATACTCTCCCAACAAGAAATATCTCATGACACGGCAGCACATCCGTTGTTTGTGTTGGAAACACAGAAACACGGAGAAAATGACAACAACAACAACTTAGAACAGCCTCAGTGAGGAGCATCAACAAAGTCAATCCTTCCTTTTGTACCATTCACTGTGAAAAGTATGAAACATGTTCTGACCTTACCTTTGCTGAAGGTCTGGTAGCTCAGGTGTTGGTCTCCCATCTTTTAAAAGCTGTCGTTTTTACTCAAAAAAATTTTTTTTTATCTTCTCTAGCGCTGTCATCCTGACAGTAGTGTTATCCCGCCCACTAGCTAGAGAACGTAGCAGCGGCCACGCTGTATCAATTCACTAATGCACTGTGAACTTACGTATAGCATTTAGCATTGCACGGTTACGTCCAAAGGCAGCGTAGAGATCTGCCTTTGGACGTAAATGGTTGTCATCTTGGGGAACTGACTGCGCATGCGCAAACACATAAAAACACGCTAAGGGAACAGAGGCAGAGCAGCAATGTGCTTTTGGGAGGGGGTGTGGCCTTACAGCGGAGTGAGACTGTGCAGCGTCTCTGCTGTACCAGGAAATAACGATGTTTATTCATTTAGGCTATGAAACGCACAAAATGCTGACACTTTCAAACTTATATAGGTACTGTAGGCTATTTGAAATGAAAAAATAAATAATTTATAATTATATTATAATTAAAAGAAATAATCAAAATATCAATTCACCCTTGGGTAGGCACTGCCTACCCTGCCTACCCTGACTGCGCTTCACTCCTTATTACTGCGTAGTGTAATATCACCATCTGCACCTATAGAGGATGTTGTATTTACAATAGTCATTTATATTCTTCTCAATGATGGCTGCATTCCTACACTTAAAAAAATCTAATTTAATGTAGACGTAATCCAAGTAATCAGATTACAATCCTCAGATTGAGCAATCTAAGGGATTATATTGCAAATTCCATTTATGGGCATGTCATTTGTGATCAGTAATTGATTACATAACATTCCCAACACTGCAGACTATGTACGAACATTTAAAGGATTAGAGTCAGAAGTCACATCTCCACACCTGTCCTCTGTGACTTTAAAAGCGAGGGTGTTCTTAGGGTAGGGCAACCTTCGTCTCCTGCACACCTGGGCAATAATCATGCTATCTAATCAGCATCTTAATATGCCACACCTGTGAGGTGAGATTATTATTAAGTGCTCACTATCACAGATTTAGACAGATTTGAGAAATAGGTCTTTTGTGTATGTAGAACATGTTCTAGATCTTTGAGTTCAGCTCATGAAAAATGGAAGCAAAAACCAAAATGTTTATATTGGGAGGGTCAGAAAACCAGTCAGTTCCTGGTGACCATCATTTGCGACACATCTCCTTCCCATAGAGTCGACCAGGTTGTTGACTGTGGTCTGTGGAATGTTGGTCCACTCCTCTTCAATGCCTGTGCCAAGTTGCTGGATATTGGCAAGAACTGGAACATGCTGGCGTATACGCCGATCCATAGCGTCCCAAACATGCTCAATGGGTGAATGTCCGCTGAGTATGCTGGGATGTTTTTCAGCTTCCAGGATTTGTGTACAGATCCTTGCAACGTGGGGCCGTGCATTATCATGCTGCAACATGAGGAGATGGTCGCGGATGAATGGCACAACAATGGGCCTCAGAATCTCATCACAGTATCTCTGTGCATTCAAAATGCCATCAATAAAATGCACCTGTGTTCGTTGTCTATAACGTACACCTGACCATACCATAACCCCACCACCACCACCATGGGCCACTCCATCCACAACGTTGACATCAGCAAACCGCTCACCCACACAACGCCACACACACTGTGTGCCATCTGCCCTGAACAGTGAAAACCATGATTCATCCATGAAGAGATCACCTCTCCAACGTGCCAGACGCCATCGAATGTGAGCGTTCACCCACTCAAGTCAAATTCTTTGGTTATGCAAACCGATTGTTGGCGATCATGGAGGTGAACATGCTGGATGTGGAGGTCCTGGGCTGGTGTGGTTAGTTGCACGTGGTCTGTGGTCGTGAGGCTGGTTGGATGTACTGCCAAATTCTACTGCCTTTGGAGACGACTTATGGTAGAGAAATGATGAATCATGCTGTTTAATCAGCATCTTGATATGCCACACTTGTGAGGTGGGATGGTTTATCTCTGCAAAGGAGAAATGCTCACTAACACAGATTTAGACACATTTGTGAACAATTTTGTAATTGTGTATATACAAAATGTTTTAGAACTTTGAGTTCAGCTCATGAAAAATGGGAGCAAAAACAAAAGTGTGGCATTGTTCAGCATATATATATATATATATATATATTTTTTTTTTCAAAACTTTTCCTTTTTAACTCTAGTTTATATATAATCTTGCAATATAGATATATAATGAAAGATTCCCTGCTCTTCATCCTTTGTTTAAATGTAGTAATAGAAGTAAAAGTAACACATAACACTCATTTGTATTTATTTGTTGCTAACAGTTTTGTCCTTTTAGCTTTACCATTCATCCCAAAGTTCTATACCTCCATGTTAGAATTTGGGGTACACACAGGAAAAGACACTTGTCGATACATGATTCTCTTCTCTAATCATCAAGTAAAAATACATTTTCCTCCCAAATTCTACATGGAGCAATCTTTGGAAAAAGTCAGAAAACCAAAGTAACAGAAATTCAGGAATAGCCAAAGACAAACCATTACAACGAATAACAATAATGACTTTCTTATTCTGTTAGTGGAAGAAAGATGGAAAGCACACGAACATTTTGTCCTCGATTAAAGTTCAAATCAAGAACCATGAGCGAGTTTGAGGATTTGAGTGAGTTTGACACATTGCCAAAATGAGCTGGTTATGCGACGAGGTCAGAGCATCTTTGAAACCACAGCACTCCTCCGTCTGCAGTGGGCGGAATCCATTAAAAGCCATTAAGAGTAAGAAGAAAAAAAACTGAGCTACTGTAGCTGAAATTGCAGAAATAGTTATTATCAGTTCTGGTAGAAAGCTCATAATAGCTGTGGACCAGTCAGAAGTGGGGGTGGGGGGGTAGTTGAGTACTTTAACTTGAACCCAGAACAATTTCAGAAAGTGGCCTTTTCTGGTGACGCATTATGTCTTCTCAATCACATACTGTATATATAGCCAGGTATCCCATTGGAACTGGTTTTAGCTGACTGGTTCTGGGAGTACGATGGACATTTTAGGACAGGGGTCACCAACACGATGCCCGTGGGCACCAGGTAGCCCACATGGACCATGTGAGGGGCCCTCAGGAGCTCTAAAATCTGATTTAGTTTCCAGGATTCAAACTCACAAAGATAAATACAGAGGACAGATGTAGTTAGTACTTCGTAGAGTTAAATACTGCTGCATGTGATCAACTTTTGGTATTAAATTATCGTCTTTAAATGTTTATTTTCACTGTAACATTGTGACAAATGTTTTTAAGTGTTGCAGATTTGGTGTATGAGTTGTGGTATGTTATATATAATATAATATCTGTAAAATATGACTTAATTGTTACATTTTACAAATGTTGTATGTTATACAAACATTTTTGTTTGTAGCTAGTAAAATAGGAAGATGATCATTTTCTAAGAAATGTCATGAAAATGAAACAATTGCATAAATTAGGAGACGTTTCTTCAAAGAACCCCAACAACGTAGTATTTGAGGTTTATTTTCCCAAACTCACCTGTTTTTTAGAGTTTTAGCCTCTGTGACTCTCTGAGCAGTTCTAAAAACGGGCTGTTTTAAGGCCTGCTTATGCATATTCATGAGTAGGCGTGTCTGTAGAGGCAGAATTTATGCCTCGCTCTTCAGTGATCACCAAAGCAATTTTCTTTTGCTATCCATTCACTGCACATTACAGTAAAACACATGGCTATTTAAAGGTATAGAGGAGGATTATGAGCCATAGTTGTTGAAATTTCGTTGTCATTGGATCATCCAACTTGGTCCAGATTTAGCATATTTGGCCCAAAAATAGTTGTTGGATATAGTACTTCTCATTTGCGGTAAGTAGCTAAATGGTTTTAATGCTTTTATTTGGGCTCATTTGGACCATATTAGCAAAAAACAGGAATAAAAGATATTGCAACAACCAAATCTACAAATCCAATCCTGGTACAAGTTCACTACAAAGGTTCCCAGAATTAGTTATTACATTTTGAGAAGGTAACATCTAACACTTTTACTGTGGCTCAGTGGTATAATGGGTTGGGGGTTCGAATCCCACTCTATCTGAGCCATTGTTGTTGCGTCCCTGGGCAAGGCACTTAACCCTCCTTGCCTCATATGAGTGAGTATGAATCAGTGATGTGCCGTGAGCACTAGGGTTGGGTAGGCAGGGCGTTGCAAATCAAGACCACTAATGTCAACACCAGTGTCAATTCCCTATGTTTCTGCTGGCAAGTGTTAATCTAACAAAATCAACATCGTAAAACACCATTAAAGAAACATAAATATTTAATATAGCCTCCATACTCTCCCAACAAGATATATCTCATGACACGGCAGCGCATTTGTTGTTTGTGTTGGAAACACAGAAACATGGAGAAAATGACAACAACAACAACTCGGAACAGCCTCAGTGAGGAGCATCCACAAAGCCATACCTTCCTTTCACTGTGGAAAGTACCGACAATGTTCTGACCTTACCTTTGCTGAAGGTCTGGTAGCTCAGGTGTTGGTCTCCCATCTTTTAAAAGTTGTCGTTTTTCCTAAAAAAAAAGTTTCTTTATCATCTCTGGCGCTGTTATCCCGCTTTTAGCTAGAAAATGTAACAGCGGCCACGCTGTATCAATTCACTAATGCACTGTGAGCGTACGTATAGCATTTAGCATTGCACGGTTACATCCAAAGGCAGCGTAGTGATCTGTCTTTTTACGTAAATGGTTTTCATATTGGAAAACTGACTGCGCATGCGCAAACACATGCAGTATTAACACAGGCTGTGGAGCCAGAGGCAGAGCAGCAATGTGTCTTTGGGAGGGGGTGTGGCCTCCTTCTGTCTTACAACGGAGTGAGACTGTGCAGCGTCTCTGCTGTACCAGGAAATAGCGATGTTTAGTCATTTAGGCTATGAAACGCACAAAATGCTGACACTTTCAAACTTATAGGTACTGTAGGGTATCGGAAATTGAAAAATTATTTATAATTATATTATAATTAAAACAAATAATCAAAATATCAATTCACCCTTGGGTAGGCACTGCCTACCTTGCCTACCCTGCCTGCATGTCACTGCTTATTACTGTGTAGTGTGATATCACCATCTGCACCAATAGAGGATGTTGTATTTACAGTAGTCAATTTTATTCTTCTCAATGATGGCTGCATTCCTACACTTAAAAAAAATCAAATTGAATGTAGACATAATCCAAGTAATCAGATTACAATACTCAGATTGAGCAATTTATCTTACCACCACCGGTATGACTGGTGTGAGTGACTGGTGTGAATGAATAATGGTTTCTGTACGCGCTTTGAGACCTTTCAAAAAAGTGCTATATAAATCCGAAGTATTATTATTATTTTTATTATTCAATCAGTTAATTAACTAATTTACAAAATTCTAACAAAATTCATCATAAGACGTATGGCAAAGATGTCTTTTCAACTATATTTTGCTGCGTGGGTGGCCCTACCTCATGTAATGATTATATACTCTCCCTGTGACTAAAACAGGCTCATTTATTGGCGGCGTAAACTTTCTCAGGAATAAATTGTTACCATGGATACGGCAGAGTTGGTCGTATTTTTTCCCCCCCAGGAAAACACACATACCCATATGAGCCATGTGACATCAGGGGCTCATGATAATGAGGCATTTTCGTCATCTGAATAATTTGCAAATGTCACATATTGCTGCAGCTGAGTCATCTTCTTTTCACATAGCTTTCATTCAGAAGATTTGTTGGTTTGTTTGTGCAGAAAGCTTTAAAAAAAAAAAAAGAATCAATCAGCTTTTGTGCACGAGATTTTTACAACCAACACTGCAACAGTGAGATAACAAATGCTCAATGCTCACGCACAAGCCGGCAAATATTAGATAAAGGTCAAATGTGTTTTGTGGACTAAATATGCCAGCTGGATTTTGTTGTTCTGGTCTTTTAGATTTCTGGGTGTGTTCCCACTTTTGAAATCCCTCTTTGAAAATGTGAAAGGCTTGTTAATAAAAATAAAAAGGAAATAATATTCTGTGTCTGTGGAAAATATTTGACTTTCCTTTTTTAAAACGATAAAAAGATTTTTGTATAATTATCAAATTTACCTCCACTTAACCTTATAGACAAGGCACGTGTATTTGTATAGTGCATTTCATACACAAGGCCATTCAATGTGCTTTAATGATTAAAACAGAAAACATTAAATACTTAAATACTATACTTGTATTTATCTGTGTTGCATTTGTATATTTGCAAATTTGTATTATATTTTGCTGAAATATGTGCACTTTTATTTAATCCCTATTGAATTACCAGGTTTTTAAATTATTATTCATTACATGTTTTTATTTTTATTTTCTTTGTTTACCGTTTCTTCTTTTCATTCGAAATATTTCTGGAGCCTCTGTAAAGAAGTCATTTTCGCCTGGGATCAAGAAAGTATTTCTGATTCTGATAAACAGTTTAAAAACCAATGAAAGCATGAAACGTGAACTATGGTTTAAAATCAAGAACAAAAAACAAAAACAAAACATAAAATCAATAATAAAAGGTTTTAAAGTCTCCCTCTCAGGCATAAGCAGTAGAGAAAGAGTGCCTTTAACTTGGATTTAAAAAAAGTCAGTTTTACACTGCCATCTAACGGTGAAAAGCAATATTACAACTAAATTATGTATTTATTTGAAGTTAGAAATGTATTAAGAACATTGTTAAATGTTTTTATTAGGTACTTAACATTTAGCATTTGCTACATAGAAAAGGAAAAGAGAAAGAAGTAAATCATTTCACAAACTGTCGAATGGAGTCAATCTTTGTGTGTTTAAAGGACAATGTCAGTACAGTTTAAACAAACCTCAAGACAAAATTGCTTCTAACAGGAATTTAAATTAATAACATTTTGTGAAATATTTCACAGTCAAAACATCAATGGGATTTTTTTTAAATTTTTTTTAAGAAAGCTTTTATTGGTTTTATTATTCAGCAAAACATACAGTATGTACATTGTTAGACACCATAGTCATCCTTAAAACCCATTCTTAGGGCTCGGGTAAAAAAATCGATTAATCTATTTTCGGTTGAATGACCTGATATTGATTCATGGAATCCTAAAATCGATCTTATAATGCAGAGTTTTTCCAACCTTGGGGCCTCGTGATTGACAGCAGCTGACCTGCCCACTTTGCGTAATTTCTAAACATTTAGCTTTACACTTGGTGACCGATTTAACGTTTAGATTTAGATCTAAATTTTACATTTACATTTAGCTTTAACATTTACATTTAAATATAAATGTATCATTTAAAGATACATTTAAATGTTAGATTTATTTTTCATGTGTACACATTTTTAACAATGATATAGAACATGATGTTTTACATGAATTTCAGTCTCAAATGAAAGAAAGAAATTCATAGCTAAATGTTAGGGAAGAGAGCCTAAATGTACTCTTCCCTTGCAGTCATAACACCCCCTTTCACAATAATAGGACAAAAGTGATCTTTAAAATAGATTTTATTTACCATTCTTGTAATTCCAACAGTTTACGATATACAGCTGACAGGACTAAAGACATTTCAATGGATTTTGGCCCTAAAAGTTGAAGAACAAGAAGAACAGACGTTGGTTAGATTAGATAGATCGACGGATACATATGATAGAAGATACTAGAAGAACTGGCTACTCGTTTCACATTGTGCTTGTCCTCTCCACTCCTCCCATGTAACAGGGTTTTACATCGACAACAATATCACAATATCATTCAGCCACACCGCTGAAGGTATATATTCACATGATTTTTTAATGTTTTTTTTTCTTTCATTTTTTCAAACTGGAAGTGTGTATATATTTGATATATCCTGTTACTTATAAAAAACAAGTGATTTGTTTAAAGTGCCTGCGACATTGGGATACCGTGCTTTTACATGAGCAGTGCTATTGGAGAGGTAATGTTCGGTCATGGAACAAAGGCGGGAATCACAGTTTTCTTTTACTTTGGGTGACAGGTTTGTGCAGTGGCTTTATATACAAACAGGCTTTCAGTGTTGAGCTTCATGTTTGAGATGATACCTTGTGCAAACTATCAATCAATTGTGCCGCAAAAAACCTCAGCTGCCAGATAATTAAGACTCTAGAAATAGTATGAAATAATTGTCCTGAAATCTGACTTTAATGATGGTTTAAACCAGATAACAAGTGAGAAAACCTGGTGTTTTTGACGATGTTTGCTTAAAAATAGACAACCCCAACCTCCCAGCCAAACTAGCCCAGGCCATGGCACATTAAAAACACAGTGATATGATATGTAATGTATGAGCGTTGGCACTGTACTGTGAAACATACTGAGAAAGTTGTTACAATGCCTTTAAAAGACAAACAAGAAATACATGGTTAAGTGTGTGTAGCCGCTGACTACAACAGAGCTCACTGTAAAAACTACAAACTAATAATTCCTCGTAGTTCAAGTTTTGATCCAAAGTTTTTTTTGTTTGTTTGGCAATGCTTTTTTTTATTATTATTTATCATTAACTGGCTCGATTACTGTAACTATGACTACACCTTAAAAGGAAACCAAGAAGTGGTGTCACTAAACATGGATGAACATAGATTAACCCTCCTATTATCCTTGGGGTCAATTCGACCCCATTAAGTGTTTAGTATTAAAAAAATTGGGGGAGACAATATCCTTATTTTGGAACAGCTCTTTCACAGTGAGTTACTTTTGTTTTTGCTTCATATTTCATGACTTTTTCTAATTTGATTAGTACAATTGATTAAGCAAAACATTATCATGATGATAATTTTTGCAATCTGCTGAATGCATAATACAGGCATTGGTGATTCTCTGGGGTCAAGCTGTGTAAAAAGTGTCCGATAATTTTGAGTTGCGTGCCAAAGTAGAACTGATGTTTACTGCACTGTGGAGGGCGGGGTATTAAAATAAGTAAATTAATCTATTTATGAGAGGAAGGGTCACCGACATCAATCAATATGGTTAATTTTGTGAAAGTTGTGAATGTGTACTCCAAATTAGAAAAGATTTGGATGAAAGATTTTCAAGATACACTAACTCTTAAACTTTAACCTGATGGTGGCGCTGCAGTAAAGGTCATATCATCACCACAACCAATAGGGTCCATACTATTGTGGTCATTAATGTCAGTAAATTTAATGGTGGTGCTAGAGAACAGGTCAAGGTTTCATTATCGAGGGGTTATTTATGTATTCAACAATTTTCTGAAAATCATTTTCTGGAGGCAAATATCCCTGGGGTCAGTTTGACCCCAACAGCAAAAATGTGTTGGTAATATCTGCGGATAATAGGAGGGTTAAAAGCAGCAGATAAGGTGTGTGGTTTCCTTCTTCATTTAGTTTAAAAAAAAAGCAAGAACAAATGCATTTTTTCTTCTTCTTAAGGATTAGCAGAATAGGACTTTTCTAGTTCTGATGAATTAAAAGTACATGGACATCAATAGACAATACACCTGCTCTACATGCAGGCTACAGCAGTAAGAGCTACTCAACTACACACAGAGTACATGGTACACTTGACGTAATCCACGTCGCATTATGAGAAAAAGTCACAAATCAAAAACAACCGACACCCGCCCACCAAAAAAACATATGAACCCCTCGCCGCACACGAAAGTGAAGAGTAACAAACACTTACACACAGTCTGATTATATACTTGTTGTTTTTGCTTCTTTTTTTTTTTTTACATTACTGTACAAATGGGGAGGGGAGAGAGAGCAATGCAGGGCCAGCAGAGATTGGTGAGGTCTGAATATAGAATACAATAGCACGGAGGCATGGCAGCTAATCTTTACTTAGAACTACATGAGCGCACAAGACAGGATATTACAAACAGTTCCGAGCTAGCGGCTGTTCCAAGGTAGACTGCAAACATTACAATTCTCGCCATTCTCAATGTGAATAAACTCTCTAAAAAGACACAATACAGTAAATTTAATGAGAAAAATGTAGTAGTCCATTGTTTCATAGAGCAGCAATACTTGGATTCCAAACAGACTACAAGTTAAGGGGTAAGGATACACCACCAACGAGTACATTTGCATTATGTGCTTTTGATGAAACTGTGTGCTTCATTCACCATGTTCATTGTGCTTAGCTTGATTTACTACATCTTGGGCTCATGTGCAGAACAGCAGCCTCTTCACATTAAATACTGTGTGTTTGTCAGCCTGTTGATCTGTGTCAGTTTGGCTAATGCTACTATTGTGCTTTACCACTCCATCTTCATCTGGTGGAGCAATGTAGTAAGTTCAAAAATAAAAGCGGGTTCTCAAACTAAAGTTTGAGGGTCTATAAGGAGAAGTAGAAAATTAAAGAATAGAAGCGTAGGGATGTTAGGCATCGTTTGAATTTGAACGATTACGGTTCCGATTCCTCGTTTCGATTCCAGTCCTTTTGAGAGGCATTTGTACAATGTTCATGGTTGCGCAGTATTGCTTCTGGTGGATTCTTCTTCCGGTTGGCGGAATTTGTACCGAAAGTAAGAATCAAAATGTAAAAATTTTAACGACTCCGGGAGAATCAGAAAGTTAGTCCCCGCACCAATTTATACGTGATGCCCAACCCTAGTTTAGCTGTAGCTAGTATACTAACACATTATGTTTTAACAAGTAACTCAGTTACTGTTACTGTATGGCACATTACCACTTTTTTTTTTTTTACTACATATTGGCGAATTAATTAATTTGTGGCCGTGCAACAAAATGCGTTGTGCGCAAGTTTGTTTACGTTGAAAGAAAAAAGAACCCGGACTTTAGGTAACAAATGTGCTTAAGCATGGCACAGATTGCTTAGTCGTGTTAGTGCAAGCGAAGGCAAGTTCCTTCAACTTTAAATAATTTTAACTTTTTTTCTTTTGTTGAGAACAAAGAAAAACAATTGTTGTTAAATGTCAACAGTTTCTTGACTTAAAATGCTATTTTTCCTGCCAGAACAAAAAAAAATAAATCTCCAATCTGTAGACCTACCACTGAACTAGAAGCTAAAGGAGAACCGATGGATGCTAACGTACCATAATTTGAGCCACTTCATCCACTCAACAGCACAGCAGCTGGATTTGAACCCAGGGACAGGTTAGCAGCATGGCGTATGCTAAAGGGTGCATACAACTGATACATAACTCTTGTAACGCAATCATAATGACGATAAAGATGTGATGTAAATGCAAATGATTGGAAGCTGTAAAGTTGATCAACAGTTTGTATTATTGTCCCTACAGTAACAGTAGTGAAATGAAGGCTAGGAGGGCATTAGTTGGCAATTGAAATATTTTTTTTAAAGAAAAGCATTTCAAACATTACTCTTTGATTTCAATAATCAGCTTTGTAACTGAGTTACTTTTTCTTTTTACAAAGTAACTCGTTACATATTTTTGAGTAACTACAAGGATAGTATATACTTTAAATACTATACTTGTGGTGCAAGGAGGCTCACTAAACAAAAAGTTTGAGAACCACTATCTGTCTTGATTTGTGGGATAATAAAGTTTTTTCCCCATGCTTTAATGATGCTGTGCTTTAACATTGTTTCAAAATGTCTGTAGTATATTTATGTTTACACAATGGTTAAAGAATACACAAATGCAGTAGGCCTACATCATTAATTTGAACAGTGTGCTTATTGGATGTTGTGCAAAGGGAGATGCTGAATCACATCTACAAATTAGCAAAGCTTAATGACTGGGAACGGGAATAATCGCTAACATTTAGCTATAGCTCAAGATTAGCTAATATATTAGCAGGAAACAGGAATAATTGCTAAGGATTAGCCATAGCTAACGATTAGCTAACATATTAGCAGGAAGCAGAAATAATTGGTAATGATTAGCTATAGCTAACAATTAGCTAACATATTAGCAAATCAGCAGGTGAAATTGTCACCGTCCATGCAGCTGTTGTAATCTTTTGTGCTCTCACTGGTATATCCTAACTTTTTTTTGACTGCAAACTTAAAAAAACTTCAGCACACAATGCAAAACAGTGCAAAGTTTGATCTGATGCAGTTGCCCAAAGTCTGTCTTGCCCATGATAATAAAATTTAAAAAAAGAACACATACTTTGTCAAGTTAACAGGAGTTCAACAAACGATGTGAGAGTAACAACACAAAGCTGTTGAGAAAGTGGAAAACGAAAACCCTTCAACACGTGTTTGTTCTGTCCTTCACCAACAACGCTGGACTGAATGTTTTTGCTCGCAGACAATCCTGTAAACTAAAGAGGCCCCCGTTTTAATTTCTTCACACCCTCCAACAAAGAAAGAACAATAAGTCACAGTTGAGGAATGGAAAAGACGGTTAATAACGATCCTATATATTATTTGCACAAAATAAACATTATCTCATTTGTTATTTACTAAGTTACTTTACAGTAACGAGAGGTAAAAACGTAGACTTCTACTGATATAATACTATGTAGTTACATATAAACTACGGAGGTTAATAAAGTTTATTCAGTTTTCCAAGCAGCTTCTTCAGGCTGCTTTTCCTCTTTTGCTCAGTTCCATCACTGTAAACCTTTTTTAGTTTAAATACATGAAGGCTAGATTGGTAAGTTACACATGATAAAATAAACAGCAACTTTTCACAACAGACCACATTTAAGAAATGTATGTGAATTTTTTAATGTTACTTTTGACCAAAATTACAGCAATATTTGTGATATTTTTTTCTCGTAAAAATATAATCTAAATCTAAATGTTAAATTTACATTTAAATCTAAATGTTAAATGTAAATCTATTCTGTCTATCGTTCTGTCAATGAGCTTTTATTTTGGTACTTCCCGTGAATTTGCATATTAGCTAAATATTTTTTCACCTGTGACATTTAGATTTAACATTTAAGATTTATAACAAGATTTAAGATTGATATTTAAATGTAACATTTCACATTTAGATTTATTATTTAGATTTAACATTGACACTATACTTTTACAAAAAAAGTAAATATAACATTTCACAAATATTGCTGTAAATCTGGTGAAAAGTAACATAAAAAAATTTCACATACTTTTTTTTAAAAATGTGGTTTGTTGCAAAAAGTTGCTGTTTATTTTAGCATGTGCAACTTTACAATCGACGCCCCATATTCCTCTGTATACGCGGCTGACCCCCAAAAACATGGACAAGCCTCAGCTAACTTAGGTAATGCTTTTGGTAACATGTTGGAATGGAGCACACCACCATTATTACACACCCCATGGGTGACGCACACTGAAGAATAATCCTCTCAAACCCTGGTTCAACTATCTTAAGATGGATTTCATGAGAATATCTGGAAGACTTCACCATCGTGTACACCTCTGACACATGAAGTTGCATCACATAATTTTGTGTGCGATGGATAGATTTTCTACCAGTGAGAAAAACAATGCAGCTTCAGTCGCTGTGAATAGGTTAAGCTAACGTGGCTAATGTTCCCACAGACGAGGAACCGCAAACTTTACCTCCACACTGACCCTGAGAAATGGGCATTGGGACCTTGTCTATGAAAAACAAAGATCTTTGTTTGTGTGGATGCAAAGGCAGAGATTTACAGCACAGTTTGATGTTTCTCTGCCCATTTAAAGCAGCTTGAGTTGGGAGGAAAAGTTACTAAAAGAGGGAAAACTTCTGCCATAAATGTCTGTTGTTAAACATTTGTGCTGTGTAGATTTGTATTTTGAATAAAAACAGCAGCATAAGAAGAATAAGAACGGGCTAAGTTTACCTCGTGAGGTCACTGTGTGCTGCAAAGTTTACAGTGTGAATCAGTGTATTTCTAGCTAGATAATTATTAATATTTCCCCCCATCTTTCACTATGAGCTGACTGTAAATGGCCAGTACAGTTTCCTCTCACCAGCACCACAATGAGTCTCCAGCTGTCAAAGCTGCCACAGAGTCACCCATCCCTAACAGAACCAGTCGATGGATTAAGGGAGAACAGTGTGTGTCGATGCACGCATGCACAAAAACAAACACATGCAGCGTCACAATCCAATGGAACTGCATATGAAGATGACATTTACAAGTTTTACAAAAGAAAAAAATGAACGGAAAAGCAAACGGCATTATTAAATTATGTAGAAGAAGAAATTAACAACCCACCCATACACACGTATCAACATACATACAATGTTTGTTTTTTGTTTTGGAACTGACCAATTTCTTTTTTCTTTCTTCATCCGTTCAATCTTTTTTTTTTCTTCTTTGTTTATCTAAAGACAACACACTGATAGACAAGAGATGATTAGGAAAGATAATAATAAGCCCTTACAATATGTAAAGGTCTCCAGCGAGTGGGATCTCCCCCACAGATGGCTGTGGGAAAGAAAGGGTGAGGATGGAGGAAGAGGAGGAGATACTGGGGTTCAGGACCTCGGTGGCGCTGACGTGTGTGTGTGTGTGTGTGTGTGGTGCCGTCTATGCGCTGGGGTTGGGGCTGTTGTGTGTGTTGGTGGAACCGTTGCTCCCCTGGATGGTGACGCTGATCTCATCCTTCTCTTTTTCCTTTTCCTTCTCCTTTTCTTTATCTTTCTCTTCCTCCTTCTCTTTCTGCTCCTCTTTCAGCTCTTCTTTCTCCTTTAGCGGACGTGCTTCCAAGGTGTCGTCGGAGGCCATGGGTGCATAGCGGCCTATCCGGTGCTCCTGCAGGGCGGGGCCCCACTTTGGATGAGCTCGGCATGCGTACTTCAAACGCTGAGAGAAAAATGGACAGAAAAAAGAGGAAATCAGAGGGGAGGAACTCCAAAAATGTATAAGCACGAGCTCATGATTTGATGCGATAAACAATATTGGGCTCATGATAACGATACGGTTATCAATGACTATATATCTCGTGAAGTCGTTTTACAAGATACAGTATATCGTCTCACTTTTACTTATTGTTCTTGGTGGCAAGAACATTTATAATAATAACAATACATACATTTTATATAGCGCTTTTTTGGACACTCAAAGTCGCTTTACAGAATTAAGGGATAATAATTGATTCATGTCTTTTGTTGTAATCTCTGACTGAGCTCGGAGAATAATCACTTTGCAGACAAATGAAACCATTGGAATTTCAAAGTAAGGCTCCCGAAGACAAAGGAGGGATGGCTTACATTCAAAATCAATGTAAATGACGCAACATCAAGTGACTTCCCTTCAAGCAAAGCGACTCGCGTGAATCCAGCAACTCAGTCGCTTGAAAAGAGTTGCTGGAAGTCACTCAAAGTTGAAAATGTGGAAGTTTTCAAGTGACTTCAAGTGATGCTGTGTCGCGACATCCAGTCGCAATGAGTTTCACCTTACGTCACTCCCCGTTGTCATTGTCTGTAGAGCCAGAGGCTGCAGCGAGACGGCTATACATTTATTCAACTTACTGGGGCCAAAATGAAAGAGACATACTCCTTGAATAAGCCTTTTAAATTCTAAGTATATTTTGACTAAACTCATCCCTTAGTAACTGTAAGTTGATCATTTAAACCGTAAGTACAAGTGGCGCTGTCTATGATAAGTGCTGTAAACGTATGGCCTCTTGGTACAGCAGCCCTCTCAGTCCTGCCTCCCGTTTTGCAGACACGTACTATTCACCCGTCGTCACGCTACTGGAGCGATGAAGCGACCAATAAGCGCGACTATGTCTAAGCGACTCATCGTGGGTCGCTGAAGTCGCATTCGGTGTGAACGCACCTTAAGTCACACACCATAAAATACCTTTGCACTGGTCAAACTGACTTAAACACTTTAAATATGAAAATACATTTGAGGATCTTTAGGTAAAGTATGTTAATGAAGGATCTAGGGAGGGCTCAAAGTGTGTGATAGGTTCCTTGTAAACTGAATTAAAAAGAGGCAACGATAAGAGGAGAAAATTCCTCATCTTATTTTATACATTTTTTATAATTTTGATACTTATTATAAAATATTTATTGTTTTAAAAAAACTGTATGATATAAACTAATGTTGTGCCGATACTGATACTAGTTTCGGGAGAGGCCCCAATACGACACTAAACGGCGAGCATCGGTATCGACAAGTACTAACTTTTAACACACCGACACCGTGTTTTTCTCTCTCCCAACTCTCACTGCTGCCCTGATAGGGGTGTGGTACACAAAGTGAGTGAGCCAGACCAGTTGGGAGTGAAGTGAAGTGTCCATGTAGAAGGCCCGTCTGATTTGAGACCTGCCCATCCATAGAGCTGGCCAGCGGAGAGGGTAGATGGCGCACACGAGCATGCGGCACCATGGGCCCCAGGGACAGCAGCACAGTCAACAACCCACCCCGTGGCAACCCCCGAACCATGTAGGCCCCACGGAGCAAGGCACCCAAGGCATAGAGGGGCACCAGTCACACTCCCCAGCCACGCAGCAGAGAAGCCCGCACCAGGGCCAACGCAGGCCCGCACGGCCCCACAATACAACACCGTCCACAGGTAGGCAGCCCCGGCCCCCTCGATGAGAGAGGACGCCATCAACCGGCCAACCCGCCAGTCACAGACCGATAAGCAGGCGAACCCAAGCACCCCCAGCGGACGGGACAGGGAAACAGAGAGCAAGAGGAAAAAGTGGAAGAGAAACACGCAGGCCAACTCTCCAATTCTGAGAGAGTTGGTGGTTTGGTGGTCCTCTTGTTAACTTTATGGAGATTGTACCTCTCTGAATGTGGCTCCTGGTGACCGAGAGATCTTGTAAATGGCGTAAATGGGTATGCAGATCACAGAGGACAGAGCCATGCAGAAGCCAATGCCCAAGGACCATCCGGGGTACACGTAGTCATTGTAAGTGATGGGCTTGTACTGGATCACTGTGAAGATCAGGATAAACTGTGGGGAGACAATTAAACATTTAAAACATGTTTTTAATTCAAGGTTATTCAAACATTATCCACCCCATTGGTTTCACAGAGCAGGGATAGCCCTCAACAGGTAAAATCAGATACTATCACAACATAATCTAAATTAAAAGTTTAGTCCAAACCACTGTACTGGTTCCAGTATGAGCCCCGAAGGACTGATCATTCATATGAGTAGTGAAAAGAACAAAAGCTCTTAAAACCTGACCAGTAATCCACAACAAAGAATTTCTTGGTCGGGCCCAGCAGCTTAGTGGCCCAACACAACAGCACGGCAAATACCATTGATAGCAGCTGTGCACTTCTGTTTCCCAGTAAGAAAAGATTAGCTTTTCAAGATTTATATTGAAAACAAATCTGGCAAAACGGATTAGCGTTGATGGCAGCCAAAATGTAGGTCAGGTCCCTTACAATGAGTCAGCAGATTGTAAAAAACCCCTTTAATCAGCATAACTCAGCTGACGGATGGTAACTTACGGAGATGATGAGGGGGGAGATGAATCTCCAACAGACTTTGAAGAAAAGAGGAGGAGGGAAACCAAGCATCATCTCAACATCTTTGAAGTAGTTCGTGTGACCTGCATGAGGTGAAAAATAACTGTTTTAGCAATGATTACAAGAGTTGTTCCAATACAGATTTTTCCAGTCTGATCTGATACCGATAATGCAACCTTGGGCATTGGCCGATACCAATATTGAACCGATACGATATCATCACAATTTAATTAACAATAGCTGTGTTTCCATTACAGATTTTCACAAAATAAAAGTAATAATAATAATAATTGCAGAAAAAGTGTTTCCATGGCGCTTTTGCAATACATTTCAATATCAAAACTTCTGAAAAACCTGCCCATGAAAGCATAAAAACTGTTCAGCGATATTTAAGTTTTTTTTTTGAAATTCAGGGGTTTCCATTACCAGTTTTCATTGAGCGATAATGATTTTGCACATTTCCAAAGGCAGCTAATGATATTCAAATCATACATACTTTATATAGTCAGCAAATATAGGCATGAGAAAAACTGACATAAATGTTAACCTTAATCATAACAATATCATACAATTAAATAAAATTAAAAAAAACAATATAGAAGACCCTAATAAATAACACATAAAACAGTATTTCCCAAAATGTATAAGCCCATGTACCCCTTAGCCTTTATTTCTTATCATAAGGACCCCTTAGCTCATGTTATACGTTATTCAATTGTGTCTGCAGGCTTGTCTAAACTCAATCCTGTGTCTCATCCAACATTAACCTTGAATTTCCTTTTTATTCATTTAATCATTTCTGATGTTTTTCTCGTTTTAGAATTCGAATTTTACCTTTGGGTGTAATTAAAAAAGTTGTGCCATAAAATCTTATTGATGGATGACAAAAAAGTATGTGTGCATGTAAAAAAATGTGTACCTCGTGAGAGGTGTTCAAGTACCCCTCGGGGTACACGTACCCCAGTTTAGGAACCACTGACCTAAAATAAATGAGGTATAGGAGACTTTAGATGCAGGCCGATATATTCTTTTTTTTTTTGCTGATATCGGACCGATATGTTATCACTATCAGATCAGGACATCCCTGATTGCCAATACAAATTAAGTTGTTCCTTCTTCTACACATATATTGAATTTCTTTTTTAATGTTGCTTCACTGACACTAACTGAAGCCACCAAACCCCTTATAATATAAATATAAATAACTGAGACATGTTGAGTCTGTATCTTCTTACCATAGACATACATGACGCAGATGCACATGATACAAGAGATGATAACCAGTGAGAAACTAGCAGCGTAGTTGTCCATTAGAAGCAGCCAATAGATGCCCGCCTGTACACCATATAACACAGAGCGTTATTGTTAGAAAGCAGAATGAGCTCCGATGGATGATCTGTGCTGGTGTGGGACTTACTCGTGTAGTCAGTGGAACTCCCAGGAGAAAGCCAACGATGGCCACAGACAGTGTGACCACCGTTTTGTTTCTGATTATCCAGTCTGTGCCGATCTCATCCACGACAGCCGTTACCAAAGTCTCAAGCAGACAGAACTACAAGAGTAGGATGGAGAAAGATGAAGGATAAATCAATCACAGCTGCACTTTTTAAGCTCACAGATGTTCGTTCTCACCTGAGTTCCCAGTCCAAGAAGGATCAACATAAAGAAGAAGAGCAGTGACCACAGCGGAGAGATGGGCAGCAGAGTCAGAGCTTCTGGGTATGCCACGAACGCCAACCCAGGGCCGTGGTCAGCAACCTCTGACACGGGGACATTCAGGTGATGGGCCATGAAGCCCAGGATGGAGAAAATAACAAAGCCGGCGTACACGCTAGTAGCACAGTTGGTGATGCTGATGATGATGCTGTCTCTGTTTGTGGAGATAAGAAGGACAGTGTCAGTTGTACAGGCCATTATTACACTTTCTGCCCTAAAATACTTTTTAAAAACTGATAGTTTTATTTATGAATGAGAACGATGACTGGTGGAAAGAAGGACAAACAAAGACTGTAGCCTGGTGTTGAAGTGTTAAAGCTTTATGGGTTTTCATATTTTGTTTTAACAAAAACAATTACTTCCTGATTCCTATTAAATATCTATTTTCTGTCTATATGATAAATGCTCTGTATTTGAGCAGCGATCATCCATGATCGATTACAGCTGCAAGTTATTGTGTAGTCCTGCTTTTATGTTTCCACGGTGTCAGTTAGCATCTCACTACTGACAACATAAAATGTACTGTGTACATTCTAGAAGGCAACAGAATTATCCATCCATCCATCTTCATACCCGCTTATTCCCATTTAACAGGGTCGCGGGGGGCAACAGAATTAATTCATTAATAAAACACAAAAGAGAAAACCTCTAAACAAAAATTGTTGTTAAAATTAAACATTCAAATGCTGGGATGTTAATTTTAAAATCAAGGTAAAGGATCATTACAGTGAAAGAACATTTCATTCTGTCCAAATTCAAAAATGTATTTAATATTCTGCTGTGCTTTAAAGATTTTTTTTTTTTGATAATTGTGATTTTCATTCAAAATAAACACACAAAACAATAAAAATTAAAAATAACATAACGACGAGTAACAATTACTGCAAGTTATAGAAAACTAGCAGTGTGTTATCAAACAGGGTAACTGCCATTTGTTGATTTTAGTATCAAGATGCTTAGTAATGAACAGCCTTTTTGGATACCAGGAAAAACTCTTTACAGTGTGCTATCATTGAAAAGTCAGACTTATTCATGATCACAAATGTGTAGAATGTCTTTCATTGGGTCAAATTGCACTGCGACATGTTTTTATGTTGTTATATGTTTTTATGTACTATGTTTTATTGTGACTCCCCATATCTTTGCACTCTGAATCACCCCTATTCAGTGGTTATCATACGGTACACCCCTCATTGGCTAGTGTAGGTGACGTGATAGGTGCACCACGTGACTTAAAGTACCGTCAGTTTTATTTTAGCTCATATTTATTTTTAGCCATCCCACTAACAATTTTATTAACCCAAGAAATACCCTAAAATGTACATTTTTTTCATATATGTCTTTTTAAAGGTGAAATTTGCAGTGTTAAATATGTTAAAATGAAAAAATATATATGACAAAAGCGGGATTCGAACCCATGGCAGCGGAAGGAAGAATTCTGGAGTCAGCCATCCTGGCACGGTGATAACACAGGCACATTACGCTTATTTGTAAAAGATCCGGAATACGTATGTTTCCGTATGAATAGACACTTCGAATAAAGTTGATTGAATTACCTGTTTACAGGATGATTATATGTTGATATATGTATCTTCTTTTTTTTTTTAATCGATCCTTACAGATAACTGAGATGTATTTCTTAATTTTCCACATTTTTGACCTGGGAACTGGTGCACTTTGTTTTAATCATGCAGCTGAATGTCCTTCTTGGCTTATTGCGGTCTACAGTCTTAACGCTGCAGTTCCATGTTTTCACCAGTTGGTGGCGTTAAAGGAGAGTAGTTCACATCTCCACAGGGAAGGCACTGCAGAACACAAGCTGATTAGGCTGCAGTGCAGCTGTGTGCTCAGATAGCCCTACCTCCAGCTGCTGGCAGGAGAACAAATTCTATGTTCAGCCTCTGACTGTCCTTCACTCCATCAGTGCATGTGGACAAGTGTAAACGCGACGTTATCCTCTCTTTAATTCTCATCTACAGGGTTTTTCCTAATCAATTACATTCTCCTGGGCGTCTTGTTTCCTCCCTCGGTGGTAAAACACAGTGCAATCGCTCTCTTAACACAAATCCCAAACATGCATTATCTCTGTAAACCTCCTGTCACACCTTTCCCCCCATGTTCTCTTTTGAGGCCAAGTGCTAAGCATTCTTTATCACTTATGGTATTTTTTTCCCCCCATGACATACCATGTGTCCTTTAACTTTCTTTTACTGTTGATAAAAGTATAAACCAAATCTTAATATTACTCAGGTGTGGGTTTATGCTTATTTGAAGCAAAAAAAGAAAATATATGTCAAACGTAAAAGGCCCAGAATGCGCTTTGTTTTGCATGTTTGGTTTAAAGAAGGTGTAAATGTAAAACATAATAATATTTAAAAATAATATCATATACATTGTATACTTTTAATTATATTTTTACATTTCCCACACTATCAATAATTTAACCTCATCTTATACTCATTACTGGAGGTAATAAAACAAAGCCATGCTAATAATCTGTTAGCTTATGTTTAAGGCCTGGGATGATGTGAGCCAAAGTACAGAGAGAACAATCACGCTAGCACAAGGAGAACATGCAAACTCAGCACTGAAAGATAAAGGTCCACCAGGTTTATCCACTGTACATACTGGGTTTGAAGTATAGTAACTGATCAATGAAACTAATTAGGCTTTAAAATAGAGCTGAGCGATATATCAAGATTCAAGTCATGTCAAGTTTTCTATTTTGGCGATATAGAAAATTACAATATTTAAATGTACAATCGACATATTTACTAAGTGCAATATTACCCATTACTCATTGTAAAACAACACATTATTTATTATCTATTATTTATTGAATTTCCCCCCCTTAATTTTCCTTTTTTTTAATTTATAATTAGTTTTCTTGCTTGCTCTTTGTGTCTTTGGCCACTGTAATATGGTAAATTACCCACTGTTGGATAAAATAAAAAATAATCTAATCTAATCTTATTTTATATTAAAATACTTGTTTTAGGAGTCGCTATTTTCAGTACTTCTCAGAACAGCAGGAAAAGCACAGTTAAATGGATCACTGAGTGTGTCCTAACCCAGACCGTCCCCTAAACAAGCCACACTAAAGAACTCACTCACACGTGCTGTCCCTTATAGGAGAAAAAGCCAAAAGTGGTACATATTGTGCCGTTGTTTGTTAATATAAGTGCCTGTGTCACATTTTGCATTAACAGATTTAACCCTGAATTGTCTTTCTAGTAACACTTTATTTGAATTAAAATGATCCAGATTTATATTGTAGATCGCCATTTTGAGAAAAAATATTGAAATATGAGTTTTGGTCCATATCGCCCAGCACTACTTTAAATCTGTTATTATTTCAGTTGGATATGATAAAATAAAGCTTGTGAACTCAAATGAAAAATGAAGTAAAAAAGTAAAAAAGTCATTTTTCTTCATCCACTTTCTGGAAAGCCTACCTGAAACAGTTGTTGTGGAACTTATTGTATGAAGCCATGGTTATGAGACCACCCCAGGCACAACCCAGGGAGTAGAAGATCTGCGAGGCAGCGTCTCCCCAAACCTTCAAACACCATCGGAAAAAGAATCAGAGCAAGGAAGGAAAACACTGATCTCATCATTGTTTCCTTCCCTTTCCTCTATATTCACTCATCTATATATCATCCATACCTTTGCATCGAGAACCTTTTGCCACTGTGGAGTCAGGTAGTACTTAATGCCATTAATGGCTCCATCCAGAGTGATGCCACGGATGAAGAGGATGGTAAGAACAACGTAGGGGAACGTGGCTGTGAAGTAGACCACCTGCAGACACAAATTAAAATTCATCACGTGCAAAGTGGGTTTATGTAGTCCAACTATGTGTATGTGTGTGTGTACAAAGCTGACCTTTCCAGAGGATTTAACGCCCCTGATGAGACAGAGAAAGACGACAACCCAGGATATAGCCAAGCAGCCCAGGATGGGAAGCCGGACCTCTCCAAAATTTCCAATGTCATCAGAAATGTTCAACACATAGTGTCTGTAAGAAACACACGCATGCACGCACGCACACACGCACACGCACACACGCACACACACACACACGCACACAAGTTATATTTTATATTCCTAGTCTGATTTGAACAGATATTACTTCTAATTGGCTCATTTCATTTGACATCATAACACTAACTTTCCCATACTATAAAATGAGTAGTATTTAACCCCTTCGAACCCCACCCCCTTCTCCAAAAATCACATACCCATAACAAAAGTTTTTCAAAGCTTCTACATGACCTACATCGCTAATTTCTTTTTCAGATTGAAGTAGGACCCTTAGCGATTACAGATGATGTGAAATTTTGGAAATATATGATACTGAGTGAAAATAAATCATGGTTGGTTTTGGTGGTGACGGTGGCGTCACGAAGCTGCGGCGCTGCTCGTCACATCTAATATAAATATTTGAGTCCTGCAAACACGAGGGGCATGTTTGAGCCCACCTTATCTCACAGGTGCATGTCGATTTGGACCTGGGTGTCAAGCACTAAAACGGAGTCCAAAGAGGCTAACTTGTGTAACTTTGGCAAAACAAAACATGCTGCAAAATCATTCTTGGCATGACCACACTAAGGCACACACCTCTGAGTTAGAGATGTCACATGATTTTTCTATCTGATCTTCGAGCCAAAACAAAAGGATATCAAGCAGCCTTTTCCCCCCCATTACTAAGCACAATGAAATCTTCAATGTATTTTGGCAATTTGAGATTTTTCGTCACTTTAAAGGTTGACCTAGAGGACAAAACTCGATCCATCTGTCAGGTGGATTGTTCAGCTGTACGTATGTGAAGAAAAGTAACATATTGGCTTTCATTTATCAACTTTGCGTGAAAATGGGTGCATATTTGAGTGCACATTTGGTCGTATGACAGGACCAATGTGTGATTTATGAAAGAATGGTATTTGACTAATCCCAGCGTATAAATGATCGGGTGTTAAATAAATAAATCCGGCAGCTGAATTCAATCGTCATTAACTTGTTACACACTCCTGTTTCTGAAGCCCCGCCCACTGAGGTCAAATAAGAAAATAAACTTTTCCAAGATGAAAATAGGCATCTTTACATCTGAGGTGGAGCGAAACAAAGATTAGCTTTTTGAACGTGTGAAAACTGGACTTAAAGGAGTCTAATTAAACGCTGTTGAAAGAGGATCAGCTACCGAGCATGTGAAGTCTGCCCCCCTGTGTGCGCCAAGCAGAGATCCTGGAGAAACGCACAGAAATATTATGTTTATATCAACCTCAGGTGTAGGCCCTCTTGAGGCAATAAACATTATAGTAAAATATCACCATTTACCCCCAGGGATGCGCTGTATGGAGAAGATAGGACCTCATTCTCAAAGAGAGCAGCGCTGCGTCCCCTGTGTGTGTGCGTACTGGGTGAACCTATGCACTATGGTAGCAGAGTTTACCAGCAAATCAAATTTTATGCTGTTCCAGAAGCGGGTCCGCCCAGTCTCAGCCAATGAGATTAAACTTACTTTTTCTGATTTGTCACCAGTCCCAGTTGTTGATCAGCTTAAATATCTTGGTCTATGGCTAGACTCCTCACTGTCATTTAAAACTCATATACAAACTATTACAAACAAAATTTCTTATCGCTTAAAATTGCTTTATCAATCAGTTAATTGTTTTAGTTACTCAGTTAGAAAAAGGATAATTTTACAATTGATTCTTCCCATTATTGATTACAGTGATATTATTTATCAAAACACCACTGCCACGATTCTCCAACCACTTAATGTCACTTACAATAGTCTGTGTAGATTTATCCTCCGCTGTCCCTTCAGAACTCACCACTGCCAAATGTATAAACACTTGTCATGGCTCTCTCTGGCATCTAGACGACAGCTTCACTGGCTATTATTTATATTTAAATGTATTAATTTAAGTTTTCCTGATTATTTAAAACAATATATAATTCCTTTCAGATCGTCATACAGTTTGCGTCATGCTGATCAACCATATCTTGTAGTCCCTAGAGTCAAAAAAGTAGTCGGTAAATTTTCATTCAAATATAAAGCTCCATTTGACTGGAACATTCTCCCATTATCGATCCGCTCTCTAACCTCTGTGTCTCTGTTTAAAAATGCTCTTATCCTCCATCTCCAGAATATCTGTCAGTGTTTTTGATTATAGGCTATGTAACCGAAACCTTTTTTATTCATTTAATCTAATGAAAGTTTTTACTATCATTAGATAGCTACTATTAATGATTAATGATTTCACTATTATTACTTATTTATTTTTGTATAAAATATTTACTGTTTTGAGCAACTGTTAAATGTATACTGTGTGTGTGTAGGTGTGTATGTGTGTGTGTCTATTTATATTTTGTTGTATTTATTATGTTTGAAATATTGAATTTTTGTATTGTCTGCTCTGCTGTATCTGTCATTTTATGTAAGTTGAGGACCCCCTCGAAAACGAGATGTTCCATCTCAAGGGGCATATCCTCCAATAAATAAAAAAAAAAAATAAATAAAAAAAATTAAACCTGGGTTATATGATATTCCCTGAAAGGAAAATCAAAAAAGTGGTACCAGTAATAACGTAAAATTCCTTTTATTTTGTTTATATTCTTTTAATAATCCATTTAGATCTGTTCTGAATGTTTCTCTGCTTATGCTTAAATGACAGCTGAGACTTGTTTAATACTATATTTTCAGTCTCAGATTTTGCTGTGCTGCAGCACAAATCCACACATTCATATACGAGGTCAGACCTGACGTAAGATCTGATCATACCGTACACTCACGTCAAAAATGATATGCTTGATAAGCTTGCGTGAATTCGGTCGAACGCACGTTGTACACTCAGTTTTGAATGTATGAATGGTTGATAAATGAGGGCCAATGTGAGACAATTTTTTCGAGAAGAATCAAAGACTTAATATCACAACTTGAAAAACAAAGTTAACTTAAGAAGGGTTATGGTTGTGTTTCTTACTTCCAGTACTCCTCACTGGGGCTGGTTCTCTTGGAGCGATTGACCGCCTCGGACACTCCAGCCACGAGGCTACTGGTAACGTTAGCCAAGCTGCCGTTGAGCTGGGACCCTGAGCCGACAACCCCGCTGCAGTCTGGTGTGTTCCACGGGTTGTTGCAGTAAGTCCACGGCAGCAAACTCGTCATAGACATAAAAAAGTAGTAGAAGGCAATGCAGATGACCACGTTGTAGTAGATCCCGATGTATGTGGACACCACCATCATGCCATAGCCCACACCTGGGGTAAAAACAATGATACGGTTAAACAGTTTGCCTTACACATGGCCTTTAATACAGACAAACACTGACCTTTGAACATAGGGCTGATCTTCCACACACCCAAACATCCCAGACTGGCAAACTGACCAAAGGAAAGCTCAAGAAAGAAGAGAGGAATGCCGCAGAACACCAGCATGATGAAGTAGGGTAGCATGAAAGCACCTGGAGGAGGGAAAGCAACGATAAACGTCATCAGTAGGCAAAGGTGAAAGTAACTGATTACAAGTACTCACGTTACTGTAATTGGATACTTGTACTTCTTAAGTATATTTCTAAATCAGTAATTTTATTTGTACTTAAGTTTGTTTTAAAAGAAGTAATTTGTTACATTTCTATATCCAACCATACTGAGTAAATTATTAAGAAAACTGATACCTTAAACCACAGTACTGTACCGATTTCATGTCATCAGTTTATGAAAGCACTTAAAACATAATCCATTTGTACTACATTGTTGCAAACAACATCAGGTGGGATGTTTAAATAAGACTTGAGAAAATAAAGCCTCCAAATAAAAATAAATAAATAAATAAAGTAAAATAAAATACTCCATAAGTATTGCCATAACAAAAAAAATTAAAAAAAAGTCGAAGCTGATTGGTTCGGCGATTGTTTCCATTTGTATAAGGGTCTATAGGACGCAAGAGGGACTTATATACATTAATGTATAAGAATGACCACAGGCCGTAGACCATAGTAAAAAAACTAGTTCGGTATTTTTTCGTATTTTAAAAGAATCATACATAAACATAGATTTCTCAGAAACACTGGATATCAGTTTTAACAAGCTGATGTGAGCGAGTCCGAGCCTCATTTAAATATGTGTTTCACTTATTATTTACTCAGTAGTGGATCAAACTGTGGCTTTACGTTGGACATAGTATGAAAATAGTTGGACATCACTGTGACCAACGTGGACAGAAATGAGAATAAGTGTAAGGACAGATGTGAATGGGAACGCCCACATTTCAGGGCCACTCCACCCACAGTGCTTAACTGGGATGGAGGCGTGTAGTGACTGACTTAAGTACAGGGGGAGAATAGTGCGCAGCCCAAAACAGCGCCGATGCACAGCTTTTCAGACTTTCACGCATGGGAGAATAGACCTTAAAATATATATATATATATTTTTTTTTCACATTTATTACAAATGAACAAATAAAAAAATAGATGAAAATTAATTAACAAAACTCAACAGAAATCTCTATAACATTTTAAAACGTCAAGGGATAGGAAGAAGCCAAGGCTCGTCAAGTCCTACCCCATTAACAAATGCAAAATCTAATAAAATAAACTCAATGAACAATACAAATACATTTTTTTTCCTGAAATGCATGAACTGTAATATAATAAGCAGACAAATATTGAAGATCATCTGTGGTTATGAGCTTCTGTGAGTTAGCACAGAGGTCAGTGAATGGCCACCTGAGGCTGTTCAGTCTCTGGTGGGTCAAACTGGACAAGAAAACAGATACTCATCTACAGGGAATATACAAATGTGTGTGTGTGTGTGCGTGTGTGTGTGTTTTCACTATCTGTCCGTTTGTGAACTCGGCCGGCACAACCAGCTGATACGCTACAATACTAGAATCTTATCATTGCTTCTAAAGCTCGGTGCTGTGCTATCTGCAGCTGCTCTGGAGCTCATGTATGGGCGACATACTGGACACCCAGTCTCTGTATGGGAATCCAAATATTTGCACTGTAAACATCTGGAACTTGTTCCAAGGAAGTTTTTTTTTAAACTGCATAGTAAAGGGAACACATACAACTGTATGAATTTAGAGCACATTTGGCGACATCTAAAGGAATAAGTGCCATGACTGTTTGCTGCACATCAGCAGCACCTGGGTCCATTCTTCGTGCTCCGGCATATTTTGACAGCGTTCACAGCCCAATAAACAATGAAGCAGAACTGGATGCTTTCAATGGTTGTTCTGAGAACGTAGACACATGTACAAAGAGTGTGAAATGGTGCAACTTCTAATTGTGGAAGTTTGTCAAGCTAAGCCCCAAATATAGAAAAAATTTTTAGTTTTTCACGATGAGAAATGGAAATAAAACTTTTTTTCAGGTTCAGTATTTAAATTGATTGTTGGAATGAATTCCAGTAGTTCGGTTACTGCCTGTATGTTTGCCCAGTAATGTAGTGGTGACTTGATTAAGAAAAGCATGTTTAGACCAGTCATTTTTAGTGCACGTATCAAGCTCAAAACCCGGCCTTTTGCCTTAATAACTGTTTAAATT
This sequence comes from Gouania willdenowi, assembly GCF_900634775.1. Lineage (NCBI taxonomy): Eukaryota > Metazoa > Chordata > Actinopteri > Blenniiformes > Gobiesocidae > Gouania > Gouania willdenowi. The sequence goes on along the minus strand of NC_041060.1, from coordinate 10,648,611 downwards.
GCCAAATAATTCACTTGTAGATATCTCGGTAGGGCTGTGCAAAATGGACCAAAAATTCATATCTCGATATTTTTCTCAAAATGATGATATACGATATAAATATTGTTATTTTTAAATCTATGAAGTCTTACCAGGAAGAAAATTCTGGGTTAATTTTGCCGATGCAAAATGCCAAACAGACATATTTATTACAGCTGCACAATATAAGCCACTTTTCGGCTTTTTCTCCTCTAAGGGACAGCACATGTGAGTGAGTTCTGTAGTGTAGGAATGGGTTAGGACAAACTCAGTGATCCATGAAAATCGCAACTCCTAAAATGAGTATTTTAATACCAAACAAGCTATAAAATAAACATATATTGTTCTAGACGATATTGTAAATTTCTATATCGCCAAAATAGAAATCTCAATATATCTTGAATCTCGATATATTGCCCAGCCCTAATCTCGGTCATGCTAAAGTCATAAATTCATTGAAACTCCAGAATATTTGCAGTGGCTGCTATTTTTTTGAACACTCAAATTTTCTAAAATCCTGCAATTTCTCACAAACAATCCAACAAAATTCCAAAAAAAAAACCATTTGTGACAAAATGGAGATTTTTTTTTTTAGTTGAGATCCCACAGTCATACGTGGAAGTGAAAACTCGGGAACAATCACGTTGAACTTGATCTTGTTTTTTAACCCGAACTAGAAATTAAACTGCTCTGTATTGTTGCAAAATAATAATAGAAAAAATACATGTGAAAGAGTATCTTTAAAAAGCATAGAGGAATTAATATGCTAGGGTTTAATTTGTTCAGACAAAGCTTTCAGGCAAGGTAATTAGTATCAAATAAATTAAACTCTAACATACTATTCAAAAAGAAGACAAAATTAAGTTGCTGGAATTATATATAATAATTAAGTTGTGTTTTTGAGGGGAAAAAAACTACAATAATAGTGAAAATCACGATGAATTGATGACTCTTTGTGCAACGTACCTCCTCCATTTCTGTAGCAGAGGTAAGGAAACCTCCAGACGTTACCCAGGCCCACAGCGTAGCCCACACTGGTGAGGACAAACTCAATCTGGTTGCCCCAGTTTCCTCTTCGGGAGTTTTCATCCTTCTTCACCGACTCTCCTGGAACTGCTCCGTTCTGCAACAACAATCAGACAAACTATTAAGATAGTTTTTTTTTTTAACCTAGGGGTCATTGGGGTCACCTGGCAATAAAATGGGGCCACCTGAAAATTCTAGTAATAACGCGATAAAATAAAATACTGATTAGAATTATATTTCAAAATGTATTTATTTGTCTATTTTGCACAATTGAAAAACAATACAAAGTCGAACAGAAATAGATACAAAGCGCAGGAAGAGGCAGTACGCTAAAATAACTAATATTCCTTTTCAAATAAAAACACCACACACAATCTCAAACAACTGTATTCTAAACTTAATATAAATCTCGTTCAAATAAAATGCTGGATAAATAATAACTGAGCTGGCAAACCTTATCACTTTTTGCACTAATAGTGGCTACACTGTATTTGTAACCCAGTATAACAAACATTGTAGCAGAAATTTGGATTATAAAAATGGGGTCCCGACAAGAAAAAAGGTTGGGAACGACTGCTTTAAGGCGACTTAAACAGCAAAAGGTGTGAAACAAGAAAACCATTATGACTGAGAAGAGAATTTACACTCCGAATGACCTTCCTGAAGTTATTTATTAAACTATTACTTTCATGTAGTAGGAAACACCATCATAAAATGCAGGAATTGATTTAAGCTGATAAACATTTTTTAATGTTTTTTCTCCTCCAGATCAAACTTCAGCATAAGGTGGGCTTGCTGGAGCAGACTGGATGTAAAGTGAAATCAGCGCCTTAAGAACAGCCCATAAGCATTTGGTCGTGTCGTTCTGATTTCCAGCTTCTCCTTCTCTTCTTACCCTCCCTCCCTCCCTCCCTCCCTTCATCACTCCCTCCCTCCATCTGCTGGCATCAGATGGTTCCTCTCTCCTGACCTCCTCTCTAACCTGAGCTGTGTCTGTCTGTGTGTGTGTTTGTGGGCACACATGAATGCACTTGGGCCATCGCAGAAAAACCCTATTTAAGTAAAGCATGAACGAGAGGAGAGACACATGATCAGCTGCTCATTAGTAAGTCAAATATAAGCAAAGATCTGGGAACTTGAACATGTACATTAATTCAATGATAATCTCATTTAATGTAGCGTACACAGCAAAGGAAGCAATGATGCTAAAGTTTATCTGTAGGAATGACTGACCTTGTTTATAGTGATTAAATCCTATTAAATCCTATATTCCTCATGTAACCACTGAGGTTAAATAATTCAATGTTATTCAGTCAGAACGCTATGTGAACACTATATGACAGACAAGGGCAACTAGCGGCCCACGGGCCACATGTGGCCCTCAGTCTAATTTTGTGCGACCCCCAAAAAAATGCCCAAAAATTGTATTTCAAGAAGTTGGAAGGAATATAAAGCCCGACATAATACACAAAATGACTTCCAAAAGACAGAAATCGACAGCGAAATGCACAAAGTGCACAAAAAAATGTCCAAAAATACTCGAAATGACTACAAAAACACAAAAAACAACAACGCATTACAGAATAGCTCCAAAGACACACAAACTGTCAACAAATATGCAAAAAAATGACAGAAAAATACAGAAAACAACAACAAAAAATACAAAAAGTGAGCCTAAAAATGCACAAATCGACAACAAAAAAGCAGTAAATGACAGGAAAATCCACAAAATTACAGGAACAAAAAAATTACATGAATAAAAACTGACAAAACAACAACAAAACAGACCAAAAAAAAGACAAAACCCTTTTCCCCCCTTGTATTAATGCTCAGATTGGTCATTCTTCTAAATGTTGACATAAATATTGATAATGTGGCCCTCGGATTCGATTCAATCACATTCTTGTGGCCCCTGCTGTGATACAGTTGCCCATCCCTGCTATATGACATTGTTATATATAAATGTGCAAACTGTAAAAACACCATTTTTTATTTTGGGGACTTGGTGCCTACTTAATGAAGCTCGTAAAGTGAATGTGCAGCACTTTGGTTGAGATTAACATGAATATGCTGTTTCAAGCATGTGCAGACTGTGCACAGTGTCATGCATTTACGTGTTACCTTCATTCATCCATCCACGCTGTGTTATCTGTGTGTGGCAGAGGCTGCTTTCTCACTGATTGAACAGTCCTGTATTTTTAAGATGCTTCAAATCCGACAGGAAAAAATGGGGAATGCGAGTCTTAGAAAGGCTCCAGTTTAGCAGTGAAATATTAGAAAAATCAAAGATGGACTATAGAACACTCTGTTACTTGCTGATTAATTTCCAAGAAACTGTGTGTGTGAATAAAGTTTGTTTCTAAATACCTTAGTAGCCTTTATTAGGCCAGTATATTCAAGATATAATTGTAAATCTGTATTAAGATGATTTTTTTTTTTACAAATTAATATTAACTTTATCCTATGATGACCATTTTATTTATTTATTATTTTTTTATTTATTCAGTTCATTTCCGACATGGTTGCATTCACAGAAATTCATTTGACATTCAGAGCAAAATCACATCATTGTTTTTTTTCTTTTTTTTTTTTCTTTATGCCCAAATGGACATAAATAGGCAGCCTTGCCTCTGTCAGTCTGCCATAAGGCAGCTGTGGCTACAATAGTAGCTTACCACCACCGTGTGTGGAGTGAAAAAATAATGCACATCAATGTAAAGGGCTTTGAGTGTCTATGATAAAGCGCTATATAAAATCTGATGCATTATTATGATGATAAATTATTATAATGTCGTATCTTAATAAAATCTTAATTTTATGAGATTAAAGTAATAATATTTCAAGAAAAAAAAAAATTATGACATTAAAATCAAAATACATCTGTGTTGCGTCGCCGGTCACTCGTGCGTTACGGAGAATATGGAATATATTTAGTGAGATTATATTGGAGAGGTCGACTTCAGGGCTATCGGTATTAGTTGCGTTCACTTCAACAGGAAATCCTGAGTGCTATACCATTATGAGTTTAAATTATGACTCTATTCTCTAATCTATTCTTTAATCTTAAAACATTATGACTTTAATCTTGAAATATTACGACTTTAACCAATAAAAATTTTGACTTTATTCTCAAAAAATTATTAATTTATTCTCGAAATATTATGACTTTAATCTCATAGTGCTCAGATTTATTTTAACTTTAATGTGGGTCTAATACGCCCTTGTATGTATATACGACAGCGTATACCTTTAATACTTATTACTTATTTTCTAGTGTGGAATGTTATAAAAAGCTTAATCGAGTGATATTACTCAGATAACAATAGTCAGCAACAGTAGGTATGAGGAGAAACTGACCTATTTACAGAAAAAAATAAGACCCTGAGTAATAACTTTAATAAATTCAATAAAAAACAAAAATACATATTGTTAAAGTGCAACATAACCACTAGTTTAATTTGTAAAACAAGAGCCCCCATAGTGACAAATATCAGACCTCCTCAATGAATATGCTGCCTACAGGATAGAAGACACTTGTTGGACAAGAAAACAACCATCAGCCCAATTTGCGCTAAAGTTGTGCTGTTTGTCTTTGACTCTGGCTGTGAAAGAAAACAAAGAGCATTTCCTCGGTCATCCTCTTTCTCTGAGTCGGGCTAGAAGCTGCAGGTGGGGCCGAGCTTTGTTAGAGGGAATATGTTCAGGGTGAACTGAGACAAACACTGACCACAACATAGATTGTGCAAGAGACGACCCCCCCCCCCCCCCGACACACACACACACACACACACACACACCACAGTGAGGCCGGATCGCTGCAGGGTCACACGTCACGACATCTTAGCCTGGAACTGTCTTTTGAAGGAAAAAGGCGCAATGGGGACAGAATGCAGCTGTGTGTGTGTGTGTGTGTGTGCGTGCGTGCGTGTATATGTGCATGTGTGTATCAACACAAAAGTGTGCTCAACCAGTCAAGGAGAAGATTGATTTCTTGGAATAGCAATCCTTTTTGCACACACACATACGCACACACGAATGCTGCCTCACAGCTAGAAGAATGTGAGCGTTTCTTTGCAGGAAATGCAATTTTGATGGAGAAAATAATTTTGAGCATATCAAAAATTTAAGTCGAAATGTCGAGAATAAAGTTGAAATATAATGTCGGGATTAAAGTGGAAATTACGAAAATGAAATTACGTGATAAATTTGTCAAAGGTCTGCTAATGAAGTCAAATCTACGGAAGCTGGCGAGGGCCAATTCACCATATGACAACCAGCATTGGGAACGTTTACTTTAAAAAAGTAATTAGTTATTCACTACTTGTTCCAAAAAGTAACTGAGTTAGTAATTGAATTATTCTATAATAAAAGTAACTCATTACCAAGGAAAGTAACTATTTGCGTTACTGTTTTATCAAAAAAAAGTTGCTTTATGTCAAAGAATTCAGATTTTTTAGATGCGTGTGTCGTTGTGAGGTGCTTCATTAAATTCGAGTTGTTTACAACGGATGTCGACAAAGTCTTCACTCCTGGATATAATGTACACTTCACATGCATGTTCTTGCCTTTGACCACAATTAATTTAAAGTGTTTGTTTCATCACCTTTAAAAATGACAACTTTTCATCAGACTGCTCCACGCTCGCCATCTCTGCTGCTTCATCAAATCTGTAGTGGTTGTGTGTGTGGTGCATGTGCTGGCACATGTGTAAAAACACTGGCTCTGATTGGCTACCATGAAACATGACGCCGCCTTAGCCAATCATAATCGCTTGCCTTGTTTTTAACCCACCTCCTCACTACAGCTGCGTATAGAGCCAGGGGTGCTTTCGGATAACAGTTTACTCAATCAGTGCATGTAATACACCACATTGAACGTTAGTAACGTTAACGGCGTTGTAACGGCATAAAAAGTAATTAGCTAGATTAAAAAAAAAAAAAAAACAGTTACCTAACGCCGTTATTCCAAACACTGATGACAACAAACAGCAGATCGTGGCCGTACACAGAATGCAGTGTACCAATGTATGCGTTAAACTAACAAAATTGGGTTTTTTTACAGCTGATTCTTTTTTTTTTAGCTCACAAACATGGCAATGTAATCTCTTTAAGCACTTTGAAACCAGTCAAGTTAGGAAGAGGTGGAGTATTCAGTCCGTCTGTGGCTATTGAGGAGCTACAGACACAGATTAGAGACAGTTTTGATAGACTGTTGTCGTATATGGTGAATTGGTCCTAGTCGGCTTCCGTAGATTTGACTTTAACAGCAAATGTTGGACTTTTATCACAATATTGTATTTTGAGTTCATTTTCAAAATTTCAACTTTAATCCCGTCTTTTCAACTTTAATCTCAACATATCAACTTTATTCTTGATTGGCCCTAATCTGCTTCTGTATCTCCCTGAACCTGAGTGCAAGCCTGCACTTATCTCGTCAAAATCATGTAAATTCGATTATCATAACAATGAATTACTTTTCTGAGTGAACGAACATGCATGTAACTGTAACTGTATGTCTTTGATCCTTGCAAAGTGTTATGTCTGCATTCAATTCATAGTTATTACTATTTAGTCCAAGATGGATTTTGGAGTTCTATTGTCAGATTCATCCCAAATGCACATTTGTCACAAAATCAAAAAAAAATAAAAATGAATTGGCACAAACATGCTTGATGTTTCAAAACACTCCTCAACTTATATTTTATTTTAACCTGAGGCCATGTTTGTGTTGCCTCACATTAAGACTGTACTAACCCAAACATGCTGTTAAACGTGTATCTCATAACATGCGGCGAAGAGCACTTGTAAGACTTCTTTGACACTATTTGCATACAAGAAATGAACCACAGCAAACAAACCTTAGAAATAACCTTTACCAAGACAATGTTAAAAATGGCATACTCTGTACTATGGACTACAAACTCAATGAATATATATTGTCAAAGAAGATGAGGATGATGACCGTTCCCACTGAAGTATACGTCCAAGTTTCCCAAGATGCATTTCGAACCTACAAAGACAAAAACCTGAAGCACACTGAGGCTAAATATCTCTATTGATTCATCACCTTTAAAAGTTCTGAAAGCATTTTAAGTGAGAAAGTGACCAAGTAGAATATCAACATCTAGTCATTTGATCCATGAAACTTATGGAAACACATTTCATGGCGACATTTCTGAGATTTTTGGAGATTGTGATACTGACAAAACTTCCGGTTAAATTTAAAACAAGAGCCCTAGTTACAAAAACGTTATAAACTAAAGGAATACAAGAAGAGATGCTTTTGTTTTGAAAAGGGAATGTTTGACTTTTAGCTTGAAGCCGGTCCCAGGACAATTTTACATTCTGCTCGCAATGCATCATGGGGCAGTTGAGTTTACTAGTGTGCCCACTGTCCCGATATAGTATACATCGGGGTATTTCTCACATACTCAATCTTTTCATACTATCTAATGTGAATGCACTACATACTCATTTAGAAGTCAGACTTAGTATGAGTAGTACGTTAGTATATAATTTCGAACACAGACTTAGACCCCTAACAAACAATGAGTTTCAATGTAATTGTACATTTGCTAAAACATCTTTTCAGGCACTTTAAGCCTAAACCAAGTCAGAGTCATTGATTATTATTGTTATGAGCAAGAATTTTTTTTTTGGGACCAATCGTGAATCAATCGAAGTTGAACTCAATGCAAAGTGTGACCCATAAACCAGTGAAATGCTTGCCTCATAAAATCAATCAATCGGTGTATATATATCGTATGTGTATTTCTGATTGCTTCTCTGCTTGTGTCTGCTCTCTCTGTCCAGGTGTTGTAGCCTGTGGTGTTGGCTCCCAGTACCCCCTGGTCAGTCAGTCAGACAGACCCCACTCGTCTCTCTCTGTATCCCTTCATCCTTTTACTTTTTCATCACGTGCTTCACTGGGACCATCTGGGCTTTATATAAGACCACACACACATGCCTCCCCCACCCCTCGCTCTCCTACAACTTTTGCTTCTTTTTTTTTCTGTCTCTCTTTCCGGTGACTGCATTGACTTTACTAGCTTTCTGACTTCTATCACAGCTACAGAACTAAAATGAGACTAAAATGCGTCCAGTCATCTCTCTAATAAATCAAGGACGTTTTGCGTGCACGTGTGTGCGCATCTGTGTGTTTGTGGAGCAAATATCTCTCCAATGCCGTGTCTGTTCGATCTGAAACGTTTTTGACTGCTTCCACATAGGTTGAGTGTGTGCATGCATTATTTTGGACTTTTAATTTTATTTAGCCCAGATGGTACATTCATGTTTACCCAGAAGTGAAACCTATTCAGCTTTTGACCTCGGTGTGAGGGGGCGCAAGCGCACCGATCTGTTCATTTACAACCTCTAATAATCGGTAGAAGATGACCCTCCTCCAGTCCACAAAATAAGGTCGGTCTGTTTTTTTTTTTTCTTCTTCTCAAGTCTCACGCATTGGGTGTGAGACACACATTTCAACAACCTGTGATGGAGGATGCATGCACGCACACACACACGCACACACACACACACACCTCAAAACACGATCTCACCACACATACGGTATTTATAATAAAATATACTAAATGGGTAAAATACACCAAATGAAAAAAAAATATGAAAATGAATCAAAATACAGAAATTTTTTTTTATACAAAAAATACACAAAATGACAACAGAAATGCACAAAACTACAAAAAAAAAAACAAATTTATCATGTGCATGTCTCACAGAATTAAACCAGGGAAATCTCACACACTATTTTACTTTGCACCCACAAATAAACCCCTTTATAACACTACAGAGTATGCACACCTCTTTGTACCTCCAACCTTAAAACACATACTCATTTGGCCATAATTGACAACTCTACTTAAGCTCCCACTATATGAATACATACTTCCGACGGGCACTGTACTAACCTCTTATTCCTTTTCATCGATTTGATTGGATGATTGCTTAACCAATTGATGTATATATCGATCTTGGTCGATTTATCGTTACAACCCTAATAGGTAACCTTCTCACTTACAGATGTATGGTGTGCTAATTTTCACCTATTTCATCTCATATCTCAAATATGAAGTTGACTGACTTGTGTAATCCTCTTAATTCATCTTAATCTTCAAACTTTTGCTGATCGGATCTTATGATTGACTGAGAAAGGCAACATCAAATATTGAGATTAGAGCTGCTTGGTGTAGCACAGATCACAGTGTGGACGGAGCAAGCTTTGCATCCCCTGTATTCTCTTGCTTATAAACTATGTATGTTTGGATACATTAAAACATGCATAAAAAGGACAATGACTTTATTAAACGAACCAAACCAAATCAAACATTTCACGTTTCTTGTTTGCACGATCAGATATCAAAGTACAAATAAAATTCTGCATGTTTCATGCATGTTTTTTTCTTCTTGTTTTAATCAAAATATTCCTCATTTCCAGTACCTCTGTGCTAGGAAATGCACACCAGGCCAGTAATGAATTCCCCTGCATTTATAATCTTAAAGTCAACTGATTAGACAGACTGTTAAACTCCAACACACTCTAACAGTCTGTCAGCCAGTTGTTGACAACAATCTGAGTCTGTAACTGTGTTCTGTCAGGCTGACAGTAGAAAGACTGCCAGCTCAGTGCTGAATGCAAAGAGAACTGCTGATCTACAGTATGTTATACAGGCTCAGGTTCAAACTGGGGGTGATTTAAGGTGAGTTGCTCTATAAAAGGGCAAATGTAAGTCGAGGTAAATATATACTGTATGCCTTCCTGTTTGTCAGCAGCAATTGTTGTGGCCAAAAAAAAGTTTATGGTGCTTATAGGACTTCTCTTCTCTACAATGTACCTCATTGGTTTGACCTTAGATATTGTTTAGGGGAGTGGGATTAAAGTCGCTGCTTTTAATGCTTTTTTTAAAAGCAAAGAGTGCATCTAAACTTTAGAGAGGGATTGAGTATTTCCATACACTTTGGGGCTACTTTGACAGGCTGCAGCACAAACCTGACAGCTGCAGCCATGTCTGTAACAAATACTGTTCACTCAAGCAAAAACGTTTCCTGCAGGACTCCCTTTCTTTTCCTTTAGAAGATGCGTTTCCAATATTCATGGAAATGCGTAAAATCTAAATAACACAATAAAAACTGGAAAACTGCAAAAACCTGAATTAAAAAAAAAAAAAAAACACTCAAATAACACTGAAAGGTTTTGATGCTTTCATGAAGAGGTATTTCAGATGTTTTGATATTGAAATGAGTTGCAAAAGCGCCAAGGAAACACTTTTTCCGCAAATACACGTCACAGAATGTGATGTATCTAGTCACATGACGTGAGGTACCTGGTCACATGACCACTGCTCTCAGAGAAAACGCGGTACGTGTAAACAGAAGAGAAGACCGAGACATTTCTAAGCATTATACTTGAAATTTATTACTGCCACATTAGACGTGAAACAACAAAGGAATACAGAGTGTTATAAGGAGGTTCTGAGCATCCGTCTTTCTGGAGCGAAGTCTCGCGGGATGAGATTTCAAAGCGCAATTATACTTTGTCAAAATTTATAAATTTCCCTTAATTTTGCGGAAATCTGTAATGGAAACCCAGCTGGAGTCGCAAACATACATCAATTTTCAGGATAAAAAAAGAATATAACATCCGTTGCTAAACAAGTCAGAGTTTAGTGATGCGATGAGCTCTCATTGGTCTTATTGATATTCTACAACTGTTTAAGATGCATTTCATTTCCTACAGTGAGGAATCTTTAATGACGGCTTGATTATCCCGTCATCTTTTAGACAATTAACTGCAACTAATGTTAGGTAATAAATTGTAATGATTAATAACGGTATTAAACTGTTATGGCTTAGTAATGCATTAACTAACATTAATTAAGGGACCCTTATTGTAAAGTGTTACCATAAATTACTAACCTTATAAACCTTTTAAATAGTGACTGCTAACCTAGCAGGACATCCTTATTCATGAGTTGAACTTATAACAAAGACAGCCATTGTAACATTTCCCATTAGTTGAAGCCATCCAATACAGTATTGTTCCAATCAAATGGGATTTTTCCAAAAATCTCAATTCAAACAAAAAGATTGTTTGCATTTGCTTTGCTATGAAGTTGTATTTTCTTACAGTTTAAAACAGCTACTTCAACATTAAAAGTCTAGCTTCTAATGTTATTAGGGGTGTCCCGATCCATTATTGATATCGGTCTAATATCAGCCAAAAAAACAAATATCGGATTTTATCAGACTGCATCTAAAATCTCCAATATATATATTATATTTACTCCATTGTAGAATACTGTAGATATTATGTTGAAGGTTAAAATGTATGTAACCAATTGGTTAATAATAAATGGGTCAGTTTTTCTCATACCCACTGTTGCTTCTCTGTTTGAGTAATATCACTTGATCAAGCCTTTTCTAACATTCTCCACTACAAAATAAGTAATAAAATTATGTATGATTCGTGCTGATATCGTATCGGATCAGTATCGGTCAATACTCAAAGAGGCAATATCGGTATCGTATTAAAAGTGAAAAAGTAGTATCGGGATATCTCTAAATGTTATAATTAATGCAATTATTACATTTCCATCAAAATAAACAACGCAGTATATGAAGAATGTATAGTATCCCAGAGGCTGTATGTTTACTCATTGAGTGCATTCACGTCTATAGAAGTGAATTGTGTTTTTCGGCTGGGGTTGCTAGGAGACAGTGTGACAAAGCTCTCCGGTGAATATCTAACTTGTACCATGATGTAGTGACCAACTGGTGACATGTAGGTGGCAGCAGCACACCTTTGGATGAGCGATCACCCATGTTGGGCAGAGCTCAGAGGGAGAGGAAAGGAGTCTACAAGACACAAAATGGCGCTACAAGAGTTGATGTTGAAGTTCCCAGCAGCTCACACTCGACCAGATCATGCGTGGAACTAAGTGGACTATTGAGTGTGTCACGATGATGAGAGAAAACAATCAAAAAATGGGGCAAGCGCAGACACTCAGCATGTCTGGGAGGAGGAGGAAGTTGCGTGTGGGGAGAATGACGGGGGAGAGACTTGGAGGACAGCCAAAAATACAATAAGAAATCCATTCAACTCTGACATAGATAGCAAAATAATAATAATACTGTTGCCATCAAAAGCCTGGTCTCAGTGTTATGTAGTTTTATAGAAGGAAACCAATGTTGAGGTGTCACTAAAGCAAAAAAAAAAATTGCTTCAAAGTCACTAATAGGTTTTTTCAGAAAAAGCCATTTTCTCAGCTTTTTGTCACAAACTGGCGATTTGTGTGAAACTTGCCTCTATTCAACTGCTTAATACGGGAGAACGAAACAAGCTAGAAACAAAATTCTTTTTTCTGATTAAAGTAGAGACTATTCTTTCAGAATCAGCATTTTATGATTGTCATAGTACATAATATTCTGTGCGTCTTTAAAAATTTGTCAAAATGCTCTAAAACGGCTGGTAGAAATTTTAAAAATGGCTGGCACTGAATGAGTTAATTGCCTTATTTAACCTTAAATTGACTGCTGTGACACTCCAGATGTGTTTATTATTCCCACTTGTTGTGCAGCTGTGCCTTTGCAGATTCTCTTTCTGAGCTCAGGACATTCCGTCAGCACCGCTGCTTTAGAACAAACCCTGTGTTGTTCATCCTCTGGCTTATTTCTTTGTCTTTGAAAACATTCATCAAAGACAAACATGATGTGATGTTGGTGGACACTGACACTGACAGGAGTTCACAGCGGGACATTGTAGTCGGATGGCCACAATGAAGACCTCTCCTTTGTCCTATCATAAGACTTGTTAAAGGAAAACAATGGCTCTAACATTTTTAATCCCACTGTGCGGAAAGCTAATTTGTGTAATCTGGAGAAATAGGGAGACAACAATTGAACAACTGGCTTTTAACTGACCGTGAGATAACTTTTCACATTTTATGGTGAGAAAAAAAAGCTATTTTAATTTAAACCAGGGGTGTCAAACTCGTTTTAGTTCAGGGGCCGAATACGGAGCAGTTTGATATAAAGTGGGCCACAGATTGTATGCAGGAAAACTAGTCATTTCTACATTACTGCGCCATAGTTTGCACTTTACTGTATACATAAAATAGAAAATATGTAAGAATATAGAACATATCCAAGCAAGAAGTGATAAATATCAGTTCCAACAGGATTTCACTTATATATTGTGATCAATTTCTATTAAATTAACAGAAATATTATGTCATAATTTGAGATAAATCAAGGATTTTAACACTAAAAATTACTGCAATCATGTGATATAAGCACCGGGAAAACTGATGAGCCCCTGCAAATATTGTTGAGTTTCATTTACACAATGATTCAGATTTTCACTGTCATTTTTACTTTATCCTGCGGGCCAAATTGGATGCTCCAAAGAGCTGGTTTTGGGCCCCTGGGCCATGAGTTTGACACCTGATTGAAACCATCTTTAAGCTTTACTATGTATGAGATGTTGATAATGTTTTGAGTAATACACATAACTTATGTTTGATACCGTTGCAAAATGTCTTTCTCTGGTTACTCCACTTTCTCCACAATCAAAAACATGGTTGTAAGGACTTGTCATGGTTCGAGAACTGAGACTCAAATGCAACCTCTCAGGTCAATGCACAAATTCACTGCACACTTCTACCTATCACAATCTCAAATTTCATCATAATAGAATAAAATACACTAAACAAACTAAAAAAACAAAAACATCTGTCTGTTCTAGGGGTTACATTGTGGAATAATGTTGATAAAGAAATAACAATTAGTGACACTATTTATTTTTTTAAAAGAAAATGTCACAATTTATTTTAGAAAGTTATGTGAAGCAGTAGAAAAGAAAATACATGTATATATCTTTTTCTTTTTTTGAAAAAAGGCAACTCAAATGTTCTTGCTGAATGCTTACATTTCTTGTGTGCATTATTGAGAAAGGCAACTTGAATGTTATGATTTATGTTGGGCATATACTGTAAGCATTTTTGCTTCTGCCTGTTTCAGTCCTGTTATATATTTTTGAATTGTGATTTGCATTTGAATATTTTTTAGTTAGACTAAAACAAAGTTAACTCTTAAAAAAACAAGCCAGAAAACAAGCCAAAATGATCCCTTGACAAAAACAAAAAATCAACTGTCGGCATTTTATTTTTATTTTTTCATCTTTTCCATGCCAGCAATCATTCCCCCCCGGTTATTCCCAGTGACACACATAAGCTCCCCTTGCTCCACCTATGCAGAAGAGTTTAGTAAACATGTCTGTCTGCATTGACTGAATCCACTCGGCTATTATCAGACAAAATGCCCACCGGATCCCCCAAAAACAGCCCAGCTCAAAGCTCTCTTTATGAATGGGCTTTGAGGTGAGAGTAATAGGCCTAAAGACAGTGTGGACTGTGGCTTCTCAACCTGCTACCACTGAGGCCACATACCAAAAAGACGCCATTGGGCAGGGACTGAATAAATCGCCCTCCACGGCTGATTAATTGAAACCAATGGACGGGGTGTGAGGAGAAGGAGAGAAGAAGAGGAGGATGAGAGAAAGTCAAGTGCAGTCGGAATAACGGTGGAATAGAGGGGCCGCCCCAGAGCTACGGGTCACCTACACACTGTCATCTATGTATTGATAGATCCATTGTTTGTCACTGGGACCGACATCTGTGGTTCAAACAAAAGGGCTCGGCTACAGTTGCATTAAACCACTGTTGCATCCACGTACACAAAATAACTTTTAAGTACAATTGAAAAGTTTAAAGGGCCCATGTTATGCTAAATCAACTTTTCTGTGCTTTACACATCATTAAGTGCTATTTGGCCTTCATACACAAATAGCACTTGAGTGTTTTTTTCATTGATTCCTTCAATCGTTAGTTAGAGGGTGATTTGTTCCTTAATTACTGCAGGGCGAGCCCAAACATCTCGCTCCACTTTGATGACGCGTTCCCAATTTAATGACGAATCTGAGCTAGAGAAGCCGCACCTCCAGGAAGCTCTCTGCCATGATTGACATGTAAACAGACACGCTCACAAATGTGAGCATTTCAGCGTCCTTCGCGCAGTGCTATGTATGTATTTTCTACAGTCTATGTATTAACCGGTCAACGCCCCACCCCCACGCTCTGTCTCATGTTTATAAAGCAGCATGAGCTTGGCTACGGAGTGGGTGGGAGGAGGGCGGGCTGTCCTCTGGCCCTACGTCACCGTGCGGGGAGGAGGAAGTCAGTGTCCCGTCTATAGACACACCCACTCATGAATATGCATAAGTAGGCCGCAAATCAGCCTGTTTGTGTAGAAATGCTCAGAAAGTGACTTTTCAGAGGCTAAAACTCTGGAAAACAGGCGAGTTTGGAAAAATAAACCTCAAATACCATGTTTTTAGACTTCTTAGAACAAATGCAGATGGGTGAAAAATAGCATGACATGGGACCTTTAAGATAAGTTAGCAAGAGTGGTTAGTTACAACTAATTTAGCTCATGTTTGCCAGAGGGGACAGGGACATGAAAGCAAGATAAAAGATAAAAGCAAAACTAGTGGTTACCAAAGAGTTAGAATATCGGTAATGTTTGAGAGTTCTTTTAAGTCAGGCATCTGTAAATAACACTAATAAATTACAGCCAGGGATCTATACTGTTAGATATAAACAAATGCATTGCAGTACATTAAACTAGACATTGACAGTTCAAAAGATAAACAGAGCAAAAGGAAAAATACAGTGGCAAACTTGCATAATGCCTGTCTATGTAAGGAAGTGTACACAAATCCCAAAAGAGAATCTGAAAGAACAATCAAAAATTCAAAACTATATGTAAGGGTGCACAGCTAAATTTAACTTTTTACATTTTGACATGTGTCTTTAATTATTTCAGATTGAATGATATTTAATGCACTTTAGTTATAAACTAAATCGCTAAATTCTGATCAGAAATCAGAGCAGTTCTTCAGCCAGTTTGAAAATGCTTGGGAGCACTCGACTGCATCAAACATTTGTCAGAGTGACCAATGTAGTTGTTTTGTTTTCCCTGATTTTGACGTCAATGCTCTTGGCACTTGGCAACGATGAGGACACTCACTGTCTTGGTTGTCATTAAGTTGGCGCTCTATATTCCATACTGTCTGTGCAAAGACTGTTGATAAAGACATTCTGGTTTTGACTTCTTAGAGCATGTAACAACCAAAATTTACCAGAAAAACACAGTAAATGAACAAGAACGCTGAGAGTGCAAACCTCCACCAAGTTTAGAGGTACTGTAGCTACAATACCTTACGGATCATCCCCAAAATCAAACGTGTTCTTCCTTTTGACACTGTCAGCTCACCAAATTTCATTTAAATCCTTACAGAACTTTTTCCGATATCCTGCTAACAAACATCCACAACAGATGAACGGAGATACATATGGAAGGAACAGATCAGGCTGTCAATTTTAACCCTAGAGCACTATCGATGGCTGATTTTCACCAGTGCAAACATATTTATGCGGAGTTCCAGACATGACATGGTGAAAAAAAAAGTAATTTGTGGCCACAAATTAATCTATTTTTACCATATTATGCCTGGAGCTCTGTATATTTACACTATTTTAAATACTGTATGTTGCATTAATCTGTGTCATGGGTCTCTGAGTAGCATCGGAATCGTCTATGACGTCTTTGAGGGTGTGGGTGTTTGGCTACTCCAAATTATGCCACATTAAGATATTAATTTGCTATGGTGGTCTCAGTAGGTAACAGACAAAAGGAAATCTCAATAGCGATAAAAGGGGAAAAGTGGGGTGATTTTTATCTGATATAATAAGCCCATTTGTCATTTATTGTCATATTTTGATGGCAAGTACTTTTTATTATGTGTATTATATAGTGTAAAAATCAAGCGTTAGCGTAGAAAGCTAATGCTGTGTTGAATGCTAACGCTAATCTGTTCATTTCCCTGCTACAGCTTGAATTACTGAGACAATCCCTCCCTTTTCCCTGACAATTGTGCCCTCCAAAGAGTGCCTGAAATGGATTCAAGACAAAATTGACATACAATACAACATGTCCCTCCTCACTTAAACACACTGAAGCCTTAAACTTGTGGTCAAATGGGAGATGCACCAAAATGACAAGCAAAATACATTCTAAATATTCATGTTATCAACTATAATAAAAACATTTCTCTGGGTGTCCTGATTTCACTGTTTTAATTGGTATTTATTGTGTAGTTTCAGTTCTCTAATTTTACCTTGAAATAGTTTCCCATAGTGCGCAGCTTCAAATATCCCTAAAAGCATTACGAGTTCCTAACTCCTCGCTGTGATACTTATAGCCCCAGGGGTGCCACCATAGATTCCCTAAATGCCTCCAATGGGAAGAGGGCGAGTGTGATAGCTTTGTAAAAGGGGAGTGAGGATAGGTTGTTGGGGTGTCACTCCCCTGGGGTGAAATGTCATCTGGCTGTTTTATGAACTTGGATTTCAACTTCCTGCGCTAACAAAGTGAATGGCAGTGTGTGAGACAACAGATGTAACAGTTGTGTTTATGTTTTCATTCATTTAACAGATAATCTGAGCCACGTTTGATGGCATGTGATCAAGAGACAAAACCAAATCTCACTGACTTTACACGATCAATTTTATCCATCCTTTTAGTACCAAGAAATTCCAGAATATCAAACTTTGGGGCAGGTTTCTGAAACATCCGGAGGAAACATTGCCAGAGGAAAATGGCAAAATGCGCGCATGGCAAATGTTTTTGTATCCCTAAATAAACAAAACATGCACTTATTGACGCAGCTAGTGTGCTAGCTAAATAACTACCTGACTGATTTACTGCTTATCCCCAGACATCTAAAGTTCCATTCAAGTTATTTCAGAGTAAAGTGAGACAAGTGAGTCTTTTTCATTGTTCATTCATATTAGAGTATGTTGTTTAGGGTGACCATATTTTGATTTCCAAAAAAGAGGACACTTGGGCTGACCTCGACATACTGAAAAATTACTCAACGTTTTCTTGAATTTACCTTGTCATGGCAAAATCAAATATAGTAGATAAATATGTTGTTATTGTCCTTAAAAACTACATGATAGTGCCTGTAAAGAGTTCAAGCCCTGGGGTGGTGTTTGCAGGTTCTTCCCATTGGGCGTGGGTTTCCTCTGGGTACTCTGGCTTCCTCCCACAATACGAAAACATGACTGTTAGGTTGATTGGAGTCTCTAAATTGCGTGAATGCAAGTGTGAGTGGTTGTCGCTCTGTGTGTTGCCCTGCAATAGACTGGCACCCTGTCCAGGGTGTACCCCCATCTAGCACCCAGTGGGGGCCAGAGATAGGCACCGGCAGACCACCACCACCCTGAAAAACAGGAACAAGCGGGTCTGAAAATAGACAGACGGAGGGCTGTAAAGAGCAACTCTGTAGCTTTCAGAAACTGGTGGAAGTTCGCAGAAAAAGCAAATATTAGTGGTTATAGTGTTTTAAAATAATGTGACGTCACTGAGATTTTTTCGCTATGTTGTCGTGCCGTAAACAAGGGGGATTCAGGGACCATTGGAATGTTGTTTTTTTTTCTTCCAAAAAATTATATTCGGGGCTAGGGAGGCAAGGTTTATCGATATCAAATCACAATCCAGGTTTTAACTACTGCAATAACGTAACCTCGAGAGGCTGAGGTTTTTTTCTTCTGTCTTTGACATTGAGTGATGAATGATGAAGCCTTGCAATCTCAGGTTCAGCTGGAACAGATAAAAGGTCTGTTTCCATAAAGCAGATCCTAAAGTGTTACGCTCTGTGTTTCCTCCAGAGGAGGGCGCTGTCCACATAAAACCGAATACTTTTGAAAGTAGATTAATGTGTTTTGTTCTAATGTTTTTGAGCAAGAATATGTTGTTTGACAGTTTACAAGCAACATGACTTCCTTCACTCATCATTTTAGCAAATATGTATCAATGTATGAATCAGATATAAAGATCACAAATCGAATCGCAATCGTAATACTGGTCCAGAATATCTCAATTAGATTTTTAGTCAAAATCATGCAACCCTATTCGGGGCTAATTAAATATTATCTGGGGCTTTGGCCCTGAATAAAACAGCCTAGTGACGCCACTGCTTTGGGGGGTGACTGTGTAGTTCTAGTTTACAAATAAAAAAAAAAAAAACACTTTTCTATTTTTTTTTTTTTTTTAAGTAGGAGGTCATAATACTGTAAAAGCATAGGTGATCAAATTGAGGTAATGGAGAAGCGGGGAAGAAAAAAGACGACTACGATTGCAACAAATGCTGAGTGTCAGCGGAGGGGTGAGGTGCAGTAATGCCTGATGTGAGCAGACAGGCAGCCCAGGTTGAGCCATGTGCATCCATTCCTCACCCTCACCCTCCGCCCTGACTCACTTGTTCACTCATTTGTTTAACAAGTTCATTTGTGCATGGGCCCTCATTTGGTATGGCTGTCAAGTGATGCGCGAGACTGGCCTAGGGATCTGTTGGCCCTTGCAAGCTGTTCACCTGCATCCCCTACACCACCAAACCTCCCCCCCTCGCCCTCAACACACACACGCATGCACACACACACGTACACACAGCTATACAAGCGGTAGACACTGCCTGTCATGATGCCAACAGTGTGGCCTATTGCTGTGTAAATACTGGGATCAAGCTGCCAAATTTCCACATCAGCTGTGAAACAGACATTCACAATATATTTTTGGCTGGATATGTTCATCAACTTGATAGATTCTATATAAAATGAAGTTTTTCTGTCAAACTAACACTGACTGAATAAAAAAATAAAGTCGTAACAGATCTGACCATGGTTCTTTTAAACTTGTTATATAAGACGAATAAATATTTTACATTTTCTGGATTATTCTGATGATTTGGAATCCAGTTTTCACAGTGCAACGTCTGTCACGCAGTCTCAACATTGATCGTTAAAGGTAATGTCCGATTCCTACTTATCATGAACTGGTGATTGATTAGATTAATCACTTGACGTTTCAAGCTGTTTGGTTCATAGTATTTACAATGATCCGAATGTAGAAGACAACGTTAGGGTGTATTATTCTATTATATAATGTATTAAGGGCAGTATTAGTGTTACAAAAGATTGATTTCTTTTAAAGCAAAACTTTTTGTTTGTGGACATCGGACTAATTAACTGTACTTTTGCAGTTTATCCTTAAATATTATTATGTGGACCTATTGATAGAATTGGAAATATGCATGCACTGACTGCTTTCCACAATTGATTATTAAAACCTATTATTTCACCATTTTGAAAAATATCTGCTAAAATACAATAAACAACAAGTAATTTATCATTTTGTCCACAAATACAATTATTCACTCCAACATTATTTATAGCTTGTAAAATAAGCAATAGTGCATTCTTCCAATGTCCACTGTTTGTTTTGATTTTTTACTTATGGTGAAAGGATTTTTTTTTTTGTCATAAAAAGTAAATTAATCCTGTACCTGTAATGCCAAATAAGCTCCTCCTATTGAAATAGACAAAGTATTGCCACCGGAAACACTAAATACCAAAAAACGGACTAAAAAAGAACAGTAATTTAACTAATAGACAGAGACAAGTTTCCCTCCTGCAGCAGTACCACAACAGCCAGTTTGCATTGCTACATCTCTCCTAAAAAAAGCGGTGAATGGTTTTGCTTTTATGTTTGTTGAACTCATGCATTTTGCTAAAAATAATAAAGCTTTAAGGAGAAATTAAAAAAAATGAAGGAGCAAGGAGCTGCGTCTGACATATAAACAGCTTCAGACAGAATCACAGACTACTTCAAACAGGTGGTCTGGAGCTACGAGCCAAACCAAGTGTTGCTCAAAGGCAGTTGTCACTACCATCATCATCAGGTTTGAACTACATTTAGTTTAATTACTTTCCTATCCAATAGGAAGGGATAGACATTAGACTCTTTTATCAAACGGACGCATTTAATAAAGTGAGGATTCAATCTACGACAGCAATCAAGGTTTATGCTGTAATAAAACATTAGTGATCTACAATTATGTACAATGTAAATATTGTAAATCTAAAGAATGAATTTACTGTTTTAAGGTCAATTTAATTCAGATTTAGCGACAACAAATAGCATGAATAACAGTATTGAAAAACTATTTATTTATTTTTTTTAAGGAAAATGAATGGATGCAAAGAATGAAGGTGTATTCAAACATAACTTATCTAAGAGCTTGCATGAAACACAGCATTTGTCCTTTTTCAGTAACTAAAATTGATAAGTGTTGCATTGTAATTCTGTAGGTCCTCGGCAGTTTCCCCTCCTGGACCCTGACGTGACCTTTACATTCTTTCTTTAGATATTTTTTGCCAGTGGGTGGAAACCCAAGCAGTGCTACTTACGACTGTGTGACCCACCCACGTATGAGTAAAGTTTCACCATGCTATTCCTATATGAATGAACATGGTGAATGGAGGTTCTCTTCTGAACTTTGAACTTCTGACCCGTGTGTATTTGAGGTTTCAGTCTGGCTGTTTTCACTGACCTTCCAGATCGTCTGTAACTTTAACAAACAGGGATATAATGGTTACGTTTCCTTATTGTTGGGGCATCCATGTTTTCACAAAAACATTTCACTGATTTCTTACACGTTGCATATTCCTCACAACCAAATATAAGATTTTTTCTTTGAAACAAAGCTGATGCAGAGAACGAACACATCTGACCTTAACACATTTTTTAGACATGGGACTTTCTCATTGAGCACCCTGCCAGGGCCGGTCTCCAAGGGTCCACCTTTGGGAAAACCACCTATAACATTGGAAGCAGCATTTAAGATGTATAGTTATTTTTTATTTAGTAATAACATGGAAATCCTGATATAGGGACTTTGATAAAAACACGTGTATAATAAAATGTATCCATTCTAACAACTTCTATACTGAATTTTTGTAATCAACTATCTCATTGACCACCCTGCCGGGCCAGTCAACAAGGGTTCAACTTTGGGAAAACCACTTATACCTGTAATTGAAAATTGTATTTAAGGTGTATGGTGAGTTTTTTTTTTTTAATTCGTAATAACATGAAAATCCTGAGATAGTGACTTTAATAAAAAACATGTGTATAACATTAAAATGGGGCGATTCCTTACATGTGAATTTCTGTACCTTGGTGATATAGCTTTTGAGAATAAAAGAATAAAAAAATGAAAAGTTAGTGGCCATATTGCTAGTGGCAGGTAAAAAAGCCATCAACAGATGATGGTTGGGGGTGGATTCACTGACCATTAATGATTGGATCAATATTGTTCATAAAATTGACATTATAGAGAAACTGGTCATTTTCCCTCAGAGGGCAAAAGTTGAATACATTCTAGAATTATTCAACTTTTGCACTCTGAGGGAAAATGACCAGTTTCTCTATAATGTAAATTTTGGTAAAGATTTTGGTTCAAAATGATGGAATAAGCAGTAAGATCAGATTTTAATTGACAATATTTCTTTTTTTTCTTTCTGTTCATTTTATTCAATAAAAGACAATGGCGATAGGACCAAGGAAACTCTGTAAAGTTGAGTGAGAATGTGCTTATCCTTGTGTTTTCCAAATAAAAGTCAATAAAAATGAATAAATTATAATAATGCACCCATACCAATAACTTCTATGAATTTTCGTAATCAGGGTTAGCCTGTCCTAGCTTACTCAGATCAAAAAGGCATGTCCATCAGAGGGCTAATCAGAGGCCCACTTATAGCCTAGCATAAAAACTGTGACGAAACCTTTCTATACTCTTTGCAGTGAAGTGTCTTTTAATACACTTTTAATTTAGAGGAGAAAAAATCCTGGCTCCCCTTGCTTCCAAGCCTTTCTGTTGGGTGAAGATAACCAGAGACACTGTGTGCAGCTGATCTTAAAATGTGTGTTATTATAAAAATGTGGCTGAGCAAACATCTCAAGTATTCAAGCATTTTTATTCAGGAAGTCAAAAATCAGCATCCAATCGCAGGGCTTAGTATTGCAATTAACTGGCTATAAATCCACACAACAAGCCAGGTGTACACAAAGGAAAATACATATGTACAATTCCAAAGAAAAGTCCTAATACCATTATAATAGAAAACCAGATGTGCAAATACACATTCCAGCAATTTCTCTCCCTCGTAACTCATCTCCACCATCAGCTGATGAGCAAAAAACTCACCTTTTTACATCAATTTGCATCCATCATCACTCAAACACCTTATAATATAAGCGTTATCAGTTCACTATGGCATATACGTATGTGCCAGACATGCAAGGCAGGTGTTAGCCCCACAGCAGAAAGAGTGAACTTTTCCACCACAGGGGAAAAGAAAGAGGGCACACAAACAGACCCATAAATTCATCTATTTCTGACACTCTTTATCCATTATGTGTCTGTGCCCTGGCTTTGTGATGTAGGAAGTCAATGCAGCTACTTTGTATTTCTGCTCCATAAAGCACAACACCTGCTTCCAGAGCAACAAACTTTGTATGTGCCGTGCGTGTCGACAACAGAAAAAAAAAAAAAAACAGAGAAAGCATAAGTTCTGCATATTGACAATTAAAATACAAGGTATTCATAGATAACTATAGACAGATTTGACATCTCAGCCGCTCCATTGTGGTATGTACATGTTCATGGTAAAAACCCAAGGGAAATAGAAACTGGTAATTTTGAGTGCTGGAGAGTGCAGCAACAAAAGTCAACAACAAGGGTTCACAATTTCTGGAAAAAAAAAGGATGAACTTGTAGCACTGGTTTGTAACCTAGAACCAAAAGTTGCCAATGCTCCTTCAAAGCAAGAGCAGATGTACAACAACTTGCTGGTTATAGATGGCCTGAAACTGCCTGATCCCCATTGGGATCTCATTGACAGATTGTGGGTGAAAGGAATGTGCAGACACGGAAACAAAACCGTGGTGACGGTAGTTTGATAATGAGGATTTGGTAGACGTTTGTCTGAAAAAATCAATTTACCAAGATATCGTGATATTTCACCGCATGATTATCGTATCAATCCAAAAATGTAATCTGTTTTTTTTTTTTTTAACAAAGTTTTTTAACAAAAAAAACATTTAATTGCTCTAATAGCACGTAAACGCCCGGTCACTAGGTGTCAGTGAACCACATCAGACCTTGTTAAACTAACTCACTCCTCAATTTTTTTCATAAAACATACTGGGCACTTTTAGATATGGTTACTTTTTTTTCTCAACAATTCAAGAACTTAACAGAATCAGAATCTGTTGTAGAAGCAAAAGTTAAACTTTTTTTAAACTGTAATTTGATAAACATACCACTTGTTTTGATATTGGTATTTGAATTACAGTTGGTTACCAGTTCTCACAAGTTTGAAAAATAAAAATAAAATTGTATTTCATACCATTTTGTACTTTATTAGTAAAATTACTGATATTTTGTTATATCGCAATGGATATCGTATTGTTTAGTATCGGGATATATTATATCGTATCGTCAGATTCATGACAATGGACACCCGTAGTC
The DNA here is from genome assembly GCF_900634775.1 of Gouania willdenowi. Lineage (NCBI taxonomy): Eukaryota > Metazoa > Chordata > Actinopteri > Blenniiformes > Gobiesocidae > Gouania > Gouania willdenowi. The sequence goes on along the minus strand of NC_041060.1, from coordinate 10,624,059 downwards.
TGAAGCAGTGTTCATTTTGTGACTAAAAATTTTCGTCATCATTGTCGTCAACTCCATTTTTTTATGTGACAAACTAGACAATGACTTAACTATAATGTTCACAAGGGACAAAATCCAATTAGAACTAAGTCTCTGTGTTGGAAGGTGTCGTATCTAAATTTTTTTGTTGTGCAGAAGGCGGGGCAAGCTAGAAAATTACCCAATAGGAAGATTGTGTTTGCTTGACGTGGTCTTATCAAATATGTCTGTGTATTTACAAATATTAACACCATCCAATATGAGATTGATAAATGGTGACTAATTATTTTTTAAAAAATGACTATCTCTGTAACAGATTTAGTCGACAAAAAAAAAATCTTAATGCTGTTTAATTGACTAAATCTAGACGATAACTGAAATAGCCCTGAGGACAACATTTTAGTCAAAAGCAGTGGCGGCTCCTGACACATTTCTCAGGGGGGGAAACTGTTCTGATGATGCCTAAGGTGACCCGTTATATGGGAAAATTAATCAGCAGCAAGACAATTGCCATATCTTATTTATTTTCTGGTCAACTTACATAGCAATACCAAATGTAACATCTGCATGGAAAAGTTATATCCAGGAGCGTTCAACAAATAAAATTAACTTACAAATGAAGATCAACAGAGAGATAAACAATGTTTGTGTGTGTGTGTGTGTGCAGACAGAATATATAACTTAATGTAGGCGGTCCTAAAGACATAAGGTATATGACACCATATAAACAAACAAATAAAAAAAGGTCTAACAGTCAAATAATGTTGCTACCTTGTTTAGTTACTGTCTGACATCCTTCATCAAACTGTGAAATCTTAGTATTTCAGACGTGTATATCAATAACTCATAATTCAATAACCTTGAAGTCGCTCAGTTTCAGAAATGTTGATGACCCCGGATCCTAAGCAACATTAGCAACTACACTTAAGGTCAGCTATTAGACAGTCAGATGGGCATCCACAGAAACAAATAAAGAAACCAAGAATTTAGAAAAAATCTGAAGTCTGATATCGATTTTATAAAATGGGAATGATTGCAGAATACAAATATTTTTGTCTATTTTCTAAATGATTGTTTTGTTTTTTTTACATTATTTAGTGTGTTTGTGAGTGAGTGTATTATGGTAAATGGTAAATGGACTTGATTTTATATAGCGCTTTATCACCACACTGAAGCAGTCTCAAAGCGCTTTACATATCAGCTCATTCACCCAATCACTCTCACATTCACACACCAGTGGGACAGGACTGCCATGCAAGGTGCTAGTCAACCACTGGGAGCAACTTAGGGTTCACTGTCTTGCCCAAGGACACTTCGACACATAGTCAGGTACTGGGATCGAACCCCCAACCTCTCGATCAGAAGACGACCCACTACCACCTGAGCCACGGTCGCCTTATCTGGCACTACACATCTTAGAAAGATCAATGAAATTGTACTGGGATTAGTAGATTATATCAATCAAAAGACTATAGAACTACAGAATAAAAGTTGAAATAGGAGCATTGTTACATATAGATAATATTCTAAAAGTCTGTCAAGTTAAATCAGTGACTGTACAATGATGTCATTTAAATAGTATTAATATATCAAATCGTATCCTCTTTAACAGTAGAAGGATGCCAAAGCTGATCAAATGCACTCGTCCAGCAATTACCAGATCCATTAGGACGCCTTATTACTCCAATTATTAGTGAAGCATGCCTTAAAATTACACGAGACCTCCGACTATTGTCCCGATCCAGCGAGGTCGATCTACCACTGAGAGGAGAGAAGTGACCCATGGAATAACAGAAGAAATTAAGGTGTGTGTGTGTGTGTGTGTGTGTGCGTGCGTGCGTGCGTGTTGGAGACAGAAGACCAAACTGCTTTTCAGCCAGAGTTATTATTGTTACAAATTAGAGAAATATGTGAAGACAGTGGTTGTGATTAATGGGAAATGACAGTGATGAAGGATGGGTGACAATTAAATTAAACATTTTAGATTAGAACAAGCCCCCTGTCACTTTTCCATTTGGGTCCAGTAAGTTAATTCTCAGAGGTCAAAGTTCAGTGTAACTGCCATTTTAGCCACACCCTCTTCTCATCCGTACCTGAGAATAACACAATTGATGCAGTGTTTATTACTAGTTCCTGTATTAAGATGCAAGATTTCAAACTTGACAAAATTGCATTACAGCATATTACACTTTGACGTTAATTTTGTAATATTTACGTCATAGTTTCCGTAGATCGCATTATTTCACGTGAATGAAAACGACATCAAAATGTCTTGATACTTTCATTATGTTCACTCAGGACTACTGTAAATCTAATCCAAACTAAGTGTATTTATTGAAAGCTATAGACTAGTTCCTTGGAAACCTTGGACAAGAAAGACGACCAGATGTGTGACAAATATTACATTTAACAATATAGAAGAAAAGACGGTACATATATTGTGTGGTGCGACTATCACCTTCAAAAAAATAACAAACTTGAAGCGGCCTCTGCAAATTTAAGTATTACATTTTATGCACCGACCGCTTCCGTTAAAACCTGTCAACATTATATCGTATTTTTTTCTCTTTATGTTCGTACAAAATCTGCTAATAGTGTTTTTTTAACCATAATTGGGATATTCCGTTGAATCAATGAACAGTGAATTTTCCTTAAAATAATATTTGAAAATATTTAAATATTTGATTGAACTAGGCATGGTGTCGAAGCAGCTTTGGAAAACAATTCAAAGTGATGCTAAATTATTGATAGTACACTTGTTCTATTGAGTTTGATTTTGGCACTAATGGCACTACTGCTTAAATAGTATGCATTTTGTTGCATACTATATCAATTATGTTCACATACTAAGGACATATGTCTGTATGTATTTCGAAACCCTAATGTTATTCCTATTAGATTGATAAATGTTCATTGAATCTTTTTTTATTTAAATAATTTAGCGATTCAGCATTCTACATAAAACCATTTTTGTGTAACTCCGGTGCTTAAAATTGTTATGTAGTTAGCCCATTTGTCCATTGTCTATTAGATTTTTGACAGAAAAGTCTGTGTACCATGCCAACCATACCAAACACTTGGTAAACAGACAATCTCAACCTTTCAACATCTGTTGCAAAAAAAGCACAACCCAGACCTCAAGTATTCAATTAAAAATGCCTGTTACTTAATTCCAGCCTGCTGTAGTTGTGTTTTAACACATTTTTCCCAAAGGTCCGAAGCAAAGGCCATAGTATGAGAATATGCTAGACCCTGATAAGCTTACTGTGTATCCCATACGCAGTAAATGTTTCTGAGGCGGATAAAAAAAAAAGTCACTTAAGGTGATGCCGGTTTAAACAGACCAATGTGGGGTTTCACTAAACACATTTATTTTGAAGAAACAAACTCACATTAGATCTGTGTTAAATAAAAAGTACCAGAGGACAAAAATAACCATAACTTCTACTCAGAGGTGTAAAGAGTACTGATATGTCCTACTCAAGTAGAAATACTGTTACTTGCTTGAAATTGTACTCAAGTACAAGTACAAGTAAGTCATAGATAAAATATTCAAGTATGAGTAAAAAGTAGCTCAATTAAATAGTACTCAAAGTAAAAGTTACTAGTTACTTTCACCCCCCATGTTTATTTTTGTTAAGAAATCTTGCCACGATTCTCTTGCATACAGTAAACATCTCACGTATAAACTTAAAAAAGGAAGAGAAAAATCTTGCACAATTGGAACTTAATTTATTTTCCAAAAAGGCATCTGTATACAATAAAGGGTTTGTCAAAATATACAATTATTTTTAAGATAAAATAACACCAATGATTTTAGTTCAAAATGAAAGAAAAAAAAAATCAGGCTGAAATAACTGGCATTCAATGTTATTTTGGCACGGTGTGTTACGTTTAATCTGGTTGGTCGGCTATGATGTGATGCATTTGTTGTCAATTTTGGTTTTTCACAATGTCCGTTGATCATGTTAAAACAAAAAATAACAATTTATTCAGTAACGATTGTGTGTTGAAATGTAACAAATGACTTCATTTGTTTTAAAATGTATTTAAGTACAAGTAAAATGACTGATTTAGAAATATACCCAAAAAAGTACAAGTACCCATAAAATCAACTCAATTACAGTAACATGAGTACTTGTAATCCGTTACTTTCACCTCTGCTTCTACTAAAGGTTAGTAGAGGTTGGGCTCATCCATGCTTTCTAAATCCACCATAAAAATGTGCATAATAGTTTGTGTTTGTGTGTGTTGTTGCCTACAAAACTATAGCGCGCTGACTCAGCCTTGACAGCAGCAGTCGGAAACAGGAGACAAGGACTTGGCTAACAAGGCAAGCCAGCAGCAGGGTTGGACGCACACACTCAGATAAACAAAAAAAGCCCCACCCCCCTTCACACATTCTTATACACACACCTTTTGCTGCTGCAATGGTAGAAAATAACGGTATATATAATTGCGAGGAGGAACTAATTGTTTCAAAGTATTTAAAAGTCAGCTGACAGGATGTCGGATGTATACGCCAAACAGTGGAAGAGAGTGGAGGAAAAGGGGGCATAAATATAAGCCTTTTCTGGACACCTCTGCTTTTCTTTTCTGTCACTCTTTTTTTCCACACACACACGGCGGACCAGCCCACTTCCTTACCAACAACCATCTCTCACGACGCTGCCCCGGACTTCCCACTGCAATTACTTATAAAACTTTTCAGGGCTTTCACACGTGGTCGGGTTTTTAAAGAGCTGCATCCCCCTCCTCACGTGGTCTGGGGGGTATTGAGTCGTCACAGACCCACTGAATGATCACCGAAAAATAAGGCGGCGGAGACAATAGCTCGTCTTGATGAATTCAATTCTTTCAAGACCCTTTACCGTTGTCCAGGCAGCTCCAAGCAAAACAATTGTTGCTTTGATAGTCCATTAAACACACACTCCCTGAATTGCTCTAAGAAACTCCCTTTAACTACTTCCGAATCAGGATCTAAAGATGATATACATCTGACCGGAACTTAGGATATTCTAATGCATTCTTATTGCAAAGAACTCCCCTGCGTGAGTCTCAGTAAGCCAATATGTAATACCCTTGAAGAAAGAAGAAACCGCACCACACTCACATCCATTGCAAGTAAAAACACTTACAAAAAAAGACAACGTGTAAAGCTGGAACTGACCTGGTCTGCAGTGGTAGCTGCAATGGTGTTCGGCTCGGACATGATTGAATGTTGTGACCCAGTGGTGCTTCTCTGCCGGCTACTTTAGGCTCCTTCATTCACACCTTGCCCTTCAGTTCCGCCACGAAAGAGGGGGGAGAAAACACAGTATACCCTCCCTTTTGCCCTGGCTTGATTAATGTCTGAATTACTTTCACCTCATTTCATCTGATGGAGCTCTGCTTCCTCTCCGCCTCTCTTGCTCATTCGGCATGGTAGCCCACTCTCTGCTGTCCCTCTTTCCCCCCTCCCTCTCTTTTCTGATTCCAGCTCTGCCTCCCCTCCATCCGTCCCTCGTTTGCTTTTGCACTCTTACTTTTTTACTCACCCCTCCCTCTGGTTCTCCTCCCAGTCCTGTACTTTCTCGTGTCTTTTTCGCCCGTCGTATTTCCCCATTTCAGGAATATGCTTCCGTCCGCTTGTTCACCTCAACATTTTTACCCAAGCTTTGCACAACAACTGTCCACCCTTCCTAAAAATAAAGGAGACACAGGAGTGTTCACCAGTCCTTCCACCTCTACAATGAATGGCTCGTTGTCAATCCAGCACCTAGGCTGAATACAGAGCAAGGAAGCGAGAGAGAGGGGGACCCATGGTGGTGGCGACAGGGACGGGGGGTGTTAAACTTTCAGTTGAGCTGGCTGGAGTAAAGTATGGGGGGGAGGCTTGGAGGACCTGTGAGTTTGAGCAAAGCTCTCTCTCTCTCTTTCTCTCCTATCTCTCTCTGTGTTTCTCCTACCGGATTAAAGCAAGAGGACCAACAATGTGAGGTACCCACAAGTGAAGGGCCCACATGGCCTCCACCGGACTCCCTGCCCCTTCCTTCTGTTTCTCTGTCTCTCTTATTTCTTCCGTTTGTTTTCAGGGGCTGCTACTGCAACTCTGCAGACCACCAACAACTTCCCTTTCAGGAGTACTTGACTCTTCCAAATCCTCGTTCGTCTCTACACCCTGACATTGCCAGCACCCACCACCAACCCCAACCACCCCCCTCCACCATGTCACACCAAGAACCACAGTGATCCTGAGCCCTCCTTCTTTTCCTGTTCCATGACAAGTTCACAGCTACACACTTTTAAATAGAAACTGTCTGAGCCACTGTTTTGATGCGTGCATTGTGCCACCTTTTTGGCAACAGATGGGTAATAGCTCCACACAACAGAAAAGGGGAAGGTGAAATAGAGAAAAACTGTAAAAGAACAAAACAAAACCTGTTTTCACAATAAGGGCTTGATTGAGAGGATCAACAACCCCATTACTAATGTGGCACTTTGTGTGACAGTGTCTTTCAGTGACTGCACGAGGTGTGAGTGATGTCTAAAGTTGACAGCTGACTGGCACACAGCCTAATGGTTGTTTGATAGCCGGGGACAATGGATGCTGCCGGTTGAGTGGAGGCCCTCCAGTTGTGTTTAACATGAGACAAGTGACACAGACAGGATGTCATTCATTTGTCTATCAATTCAATAGTACTGGCCTCTCACAGGAGAGGTAATAAAAGAGTGATTAGCATATACCCACACTATTCGCAGCTCTAAGACTGAGTACTAAGGACAAAGACAAGTGCTCAAAACAAATGCATGCGTTTGCAGATTTGACGGTCACAATTACTTAAGCAGCACTTTGCAGTTTGCCATTAGGTTTTTTTTTCATTTACAGTCACTTAAGTACTTGGACATTCTTACTTTTTTAGAAAGTGGGTACTTAATGTACTATATGGCAAATCCTAATTAATACCTTAATCCTTTATTTACCATATTTTTCTTTTGAGAAAACAAAATCTATTTTAACAGCACCTGCATTAACATAACACCCACATCTCCAGACAAAAACAAGTGAGTGGGTTGGTTTGACAGGTGCAGAACAATAATGAAGGCCGTTCTAGCTTAAACGAAAAGCACACCTGGCCTGTCCAACATGAAGAAGTGTGGCACTTTTCAAACATCATGTGCAGGTGGGCCCAACCTAGTAACTGTCGACCATGCTAATAAATATAACTATAAAAGCATCTGCTTAGGAAATTCTTTACACCCCAGATAGCAAACGGATGTGGGCCACATCTTGCAATGATCCAGCAATTTTGCCATTCTTTTGGCCCGTACAAAATAGATGTGAGCCAAAATTGGCCCACATATGAAGCTACAAATGTGGCCGAGTTATTTTGAAACATATTTGGGCCATTTTAGGCTGAATTATAGCGTTGACTAATCTGGATGTGAGCCAAAAGTGGCCCATATATAAGGTACCATATCTATTCGGTCTGTCCTTGGCCCACTGGGCCAGTTATGGACAAGAATAATTTTGCTATCTGGGCCTGTAGATTTGATGGTATCAAAAACATAGGAGTCTCTAAATTATTTGCAAAGAATTGATGTGATTGTTCCAAAATTCTGTACATGAAAAAACGTAAACAGAAAAATGAATGAATGAATGAATACCTGTCTGCTTTTTATAGATTGCAGTCAAGATTCATGCCTTGTTGAGCAGCAGAACTAGTTTTATTCAGCAATCCCAAAATCACAGAGAGCTGTGAAAAACGACTTTAACCTGTCAAGAACTGCACAATGTTCAGTAATAACTGCTTGCACTGACACCTGCTAAGTTAATGAGAGGCTCAGTGGTCTGGGAAATCTTCTCAGAACAATCTCTTCATCGTCCTCCAAAAACTAGAAAAGAAAATGGTAGAATTGAATCTTTCTGCTGCTAATTGCTGCTCCCTTTGCAGCAGTTATCAAGACATGACGAGCTGCAGGGTGTGTAATTAAAACACAATTCACTGCCTGACAATTTACCACCCACTTTGTCTATTGCCAGGGTTATCCTCTCAATGGGTAAAATTCTTGGACGAGACAAATATACTTCTGCAAGTCTAAAACACATACCGTATGAATGCTGCACACTTACACACACAATACAAACATATCAAACACATTATTAGTTGTATAACTTGATCTTTTAAACCCAATTATCCTGTGCAGAACTATTTTAATGTGCATTGTACTAGTTTTGTAGGGTGAGAAATAGTGCATCGATTACTTGGCTCTAACTAGAATGTAATGATGCTTCAACACCAGGATAGTCATTGGGTTATTTTGGTGGGAAAAGCTGAACATTTCAGCTGTTGTTTACTGTTGCTAATGAATGAATACCAATATGAATCCTGACCAGGAAGATGTCCAATAAAAGTTTTACAGATCAAGTATTCATTATCAAACATACCTTTTATTTGTGTAGTTTCTCGGCTGTTTTTTTTTTTTTTTACATCACATTGTGAAGCCAAGAAATGGTTGTAGACAGTAATAGAAAATAATGATCACAGTAATATTTTATTTCCAACTATATTGAAGTGTACTTAAATAAATGCATCTGAACATGTCCAGAATGCTATTATAACAATATATCTCTCTGTCCTGACCAAAAGCCATCTGTTGGTGTTCAAAGAGTTTATTAAATGAGTCCTCTCTCTGCAGCATAACTTTAATACTGTATTAGAGGGAGCTGTAGACATACTGCAAAAACACTTGTGTCAAGTTGAGGACTATTTTGTGCATCTTTAGTTATTCTGACCATCTTGTCTGTAACAACAGCAGCATGTCAGCGCTTTTAAGTCAGTTAGCATTTACTTTTTATCTAAGTTGTTTACTTGAAGAACACAATTATTTTAGTCCACTGAATCTTTTAAACATTACAAACTGATTAGTTTTCCACCAAGGCTCATGTCTAACTTCCCACATATTGATATAACAGGATCCAATCCATGCTAATTTATAGTGCAATTCAGGGTACACTATGAATAAGATGCTACGGTCTATCATTAGACTAACACAGAGAAACGGGCAAGGTAAGAGTCTATGACAAAGGCACATTGCCTACTATGAATGTGGTGTGTGCGTGAGTGTTGGTGGTGGTCGGAAAAGCCGAGGTAAGGCAGCCTTGTGTCCGTAAGTGGCTACGACTAGGCCTGGGCAATATATCAAGATTCAAGAGATGTTGTGATTTCTATTATGGCAATATAGAAAATTACAATATTGCCTATAGCAATATATTTTTATTTTATAGAATATTTTGTATTAAAACAGACCTTCCCCTAAACAAGCCACACCTTATGAGAAAAAATATTGAGATATGAATTTTGGTCCATATCGCCCAGCTCTAGCTACAATAGTAACTTACCACCATTGTGTGTGGAATGAAAGAATAATGCAATGTAAAGCGCTTTGAGTGTCTATGAAAGGTACAACATGAATCAAATGTATTAAAATCAAGTACTGTAAAGGATGTCATTATACAACAGATTCATGCAAAAGAACAACAACAATGTGTGTGTATTGTGTACCCACAGGGATATTGCTGCATTTAACTGGTTTTTCAGAGTGTGCACACAAATATGTTGAAGATGAGCGGTTTTCAATGCAACAGAAATATAGCCCAAGTACTTATGCAAATACATATATTTGTGTTTCTTTGAAAAGTGTTTTGTCCTCTCAGGGCCTCCTTCCTTCCTTCTACCATTGCACACCTGAGTGCAATCAGCACTCAGATAGAGGGAGGAGTATATAAGAGGGTGGGGCTTTCATTTCATTGTCCCATTTCACACTGCACACAGAGTCAGAGGCACTGGTGAGTAGTTCCCCTGTGCAGTGCCACAGCTAATATTGGTGAGGACCTTCTGCCTCCATTAGTTTTGGTTCACTCCTCATGCAGAACATGGGTGCTATGAATTGGTTGTGTTTTTGTAAGCCTGGGTTCACCTGTTCTTTAAGACACAACTTTTTTTTTTTTTGTTTATATAAACTGTACAGTGCCTGTCGGAAATATGTATTCATGGGGAAGCTTAAGTAGAGTTGTCAATTATGGCCAAATGAGTATGTGTTTGAAGGTTGGATGTACAAGAGGTGTACATACTCTGTACCCTGTAGTGTTATAAAGGGGTATATGTGTGGGTGCAAGGTAAAATAGTGTGTGTGATATCATGTGCATGTCCCTCTATGGGACATGCACATGATAAATTGATAAAGTTTGCACCAATGCGGCCAATTTTTATCAACCGATCTTCGCGTTTTTACGTGCATCGGCCGATGCAGGCTACTGCATTTGCCAATCCGCATTATTTACAGAGCAGAAATATTTTTTACTTGTTCTACATCTCCTGTTTTTAATGTTTAAGTATTTTTTACTTGTCGATCTACCTCAACTTTGTTCATTTCAATAAATGTTCATTTTTTAAAAAATTGAGACTCGTACCATCATCGTGTAATTTTTATGATGTAAATTGAGGGAGCAAAAGTAGTATCAGCTCCAAATACCGGCAGTGTGTATCGGCAGTAGTATTGGCTCCAAAAATCGGCCAAGGCTGATGGGGGAAAAAAAAAAAAACAAAAAAAAAATTGGCGTCGGCCCTAAAAAATCCACATTGTTCTGTCCCTAGTGTGGGACTCGCTACCTGTCCATCTCTCCTTCGTGGGCTCACTCACACACACACACGCACGCACTTCAGCCGCCCACATGCATGCACTGACTCACATCAGGTTGAAATGCGTGTCTCACACCCAATGCGTGAGACTTGAAAGCTTTGCTAGTACATCAGTGTGAGTGCGGCTACTTAGACGGCCCTCCCCCCTCTCTGGTCTAACCCTCCGTCCGGTGTAACCCGTGATGAAAGAAGTCCACAGGAGCTCAAAACTTGTGAAAGAGCCTTAAACTATCTTCCTCCCTCTCACTCGTGTGTCTGCTTCGCTGTGTGCGTGCACATCTGGTGCTACTCCAGGTCTTCAGCGATTGGTTATGGCCGTACACGTGACTCTCGCTCACCAAAGTGATTGACTCTCGCATGCAGCAGAGCTGTGCAGTGATTGGCTCTGCTTTGCTCACGGTAGATGATTTTATGAAATGATTCATTAAATGGACTATTTCAGTCCAAACAAATCCCACGTTCCACAGCGTTGAACTAATTTGTAGCTATGTAGCAAGTATGAGCTCTGTATGTCCCTGAACACCAGAGATATTTGAGGCACAGGCGCACAAAAACGCAGCGATTCCTTGCTTTAATAGGGAGATGCTACATTTGGCAGGTGTAAAAAAAAAAAAAGGGGAAATACATTCTTAAAGACAAAAAGCCTGCATCTAGATTTCTTTGTTTGTGAAACAGAGGGATATTTATTTGAGTAATTGCTGTATTATGTTTGGATGTTTAACACTAATTAAGCAAGAACAGATGTAGCTACTAACAAAAACAGGTTGTTTAAAGCCTTACTGTTTTTCCTCTGAAAAATATGATGGGTGGTGAAAAAAGGTTGACTATTGTAAAGCCAAAAAAAAATTATTCATATGTGAAACCATTCAGCCTAGTGTTAAATAGTTTTCCTATTACCTATTAATCGGTGCCAACTGCAGTTTCGAATAGAACCCAGGTGCCTTTTATTAAACAAGCAAATATTGATGACCATGAAGATAATAGGAAGCCATACATTGAAGGTCATACCTGAGTCTCTGATGGCAACATTTACTATATGTCACCCAAAGGCCAAACACAGATTGGGGTTAAGGAAGCAGGCTTGTAATCGGAGGGTCAGCAGTTCAAACCCAACCAGGGTCATCACTGTGGGATGTTGAGCAAGTCTCTTAACCGTAACTGCTTGTGTTGTACGTCACTTTGGATAAAAGCGACCATATCATGCATTTCCATAGTATTTTTCCTGTTAAACGGGTGGCTGAGGGTCGAGCAGTGTGGCTAACGTTACCCTTGTGACATAATCTTGTGTAATTTTATTTAAATTCTGTAAAGCAGTTGTTCCCAAACAGAGGGTACCCCTAGGGGTACAGGAGCACATTGCAGAGGGTAATCAGAAATAATTAAGGAATATTCCTAGTTGCTTTTTAGGCTATATTTTGGACACATTTACCACAAACTAACAGTACTGTTGCTCAATAGAATACTATGTTCTTGTTATTTATTGAAACAGGGTTATTTTATGCTGTAGATGCCATTTTTATCACACTTCTGACAATAGGAGACAACAATTAGCTACATTTTACAAAGGAAAATATATTTACTTTTAGTAATCACATAAAAGTTGTATTTAAACTTAATTCCACTTTCAATTCCACTAATTGTTTTGAATTTGTAGATTAAGCCTTAGGGAATTAATGTTTGAGGCACATTTAGAGGTTTAGGAGAGTTCACTGTTCTATAAATAAAAAACCATTTGAAATTATGGAGAGGGTACTTTTGTTATGAAGAGGGGGTACACATATTTTGATGTAAATGAGATACAAGGGACAAAATATTGGGAACCACTGCTTTAAAGCATATAAAATGTAAATTAAAAACAGCAGTTGCCTCCATTACCCTATTTACCACGTTTGGTATGATTTCAGAAATACTGAAAATATGATGGAATGGAGAAGTGTAGTGACGCAGACTTTATGAGGAAATGGGTAAACCCTAGGGCTGGGATAAACAATTTTTTTTTTTTTTTTTTAAACGATTAAGCTAGTGATTATTTTTTGATGCATCAATTAATTTGACATGTCATTTTTCCAGCTCAATTCGATTATCTCCCCATTAATTTACTAAAAGTAATTAATACATGTACTGGCGCCCTGTCCAGGGTGTACCAGCGCCCTATGACAGCCGGAGATTGGCACCGGCAGACCCCCGCGACCCTGATAAACGGGAATAAGTGGGTATGAAGATGGATGGATGGATGGAATTAATACATGTTGATTTACATATCTAAAATGAAATAAATAAAAATGCATGCATTCCTTAACAATGCAATTTGTGTATTGCTCTTCAACTCAAAATTCCAAAATTAAGTTCAGGAGGAATATAAAGTACAAAATAATGCATTCAGAGTCAGCGGGAGCATTCATTAAAAAAGAAAAAGGCAGTGGGAGCCGGCAGCCTGTCATGGCTTACTGAAAAAAGTGCATCTTAATTCTTTATTCACATGAAAATAACAACTTAAAGTAATACACTCTGCCACTCACATTATTCTTAAACTCAAAATTCCAAATGCTAATAGAGTGCCATTCCAACAAAAAATAAGACAAAAATTGGAAAATTAACAAATAAATATGGGGTTTTAAATGTTAATTTTTAGTTAAAAAAAAATAATCAAAATGATGAAAATGTAAATGATCTTGATTAGAACATGAATTGAAAATACAAGGGTCAATCTTGGTCCCACACTAGGGGGAGATGACACAAAATGATGAACTATAGAAATAAATTCAGGTTCCACTAAATACTGTTTTATTTACAAAATCTGATCCTTTAAAATATGTGCTGTCACTCATTCATTCCATCATTATGCTCTATATTAAAGTTTGGGAAACACTGGTGTAGAGCAACTTCTCACCCTGACTCAGGAAAATAGCAAAGCTTTTTTTATTCACATTTTAATGACGCATCTGCTGCTGCTGATGTCACGGTGGGTGTTTCCTCCTTGTCGCGTTGACACGCTGCCGTCCGGTCACACCCGGAATAAAGGACAAGGGTTACGGGGAACAGCTACCTTCGACGAATGAGTGCGTGCCTTCACTGCCTTGCGATTTTGAAACTCTGAGGAGCCACTCATGTTAGTTATTCTCCGGCGATGCCATCTTTGTTTTGGTCAGACGACGCATCGGCTCACACATGTTGTCCCGGCCCTAGTGAACCCCGAAACGCAGTTTGGGACATTTTGAAACGAAGGCCCTACTAAAGAAAGAGCCAACACTGTGGTCCAGTAAAAGTTGTTGCACATCTCTAATATAACTAGCTGCTGACTTACCAGTATACTATTCATCTTTAATTAACAATATACTGGTCTTGCCTGCTTGTACCAATCCCTCACATTACATTTATATCCAGTCAAGCTCCATATTTACTAAATTCCTTGTGCAAGATTAGGCAAGCCAGTGGGTCAGTGAATTATGACCTTAAGTTTCTAATTTTAAAATATACAAAGGTAAATTAATGATTACGTTCACCTTGTAGGTGATTAATAGTTACTGCAACAACCCAAGCCTTATTCATATTTTAAAAACGCTTCACAGCTATTGCGAATAACTTGTAAAGGAAATACATATAAGGTGTACACGTACTCAACAGGATTATTTGAGAAGGTCTTGTGTAAAAAGGATTATTTTTCTGGAATGTGTAGAAGGAGAAGCTGGAAGTCTAAAGGTGAAAATGCTCACAGGCTTTTCAAAAAAAAAAAAAACGGATTTAACAGTTCACAGTGAAAAGCAGGAAAAAAAAACATTTGAAAGATGTAAATCAAACATGAAAACAAGTCTGAGAAGGAAAACAATATCTGATTTGAATTTTTCAGTGTCTCATTATCTTTCTCGTGGTTTTATCTCTTTCATTCAAGGTACTTTTATCTGCTCTCACAAATAAACTCAAATATCACGGCATATCAGGCCTCTTCCAGGCCTTTCTAGTAAGCAGTGAGAGCTTTGTGGTCTTAAAGGCCAGCAAACACAATTAATACTCAGTGGAAAGTTAGACAGCTCAACCATTAACAAAGTACTTCGGTGGTTGTCAATCACATTCTGGGTAGTTTCTGTTTTAATTAAGTCAGATTAGATTTCAAAGAGAATATGATTTTTGTCAAAGTACAAACAATATTTACAACAATAATTTCATAATCAATCACTCTGAAATGAACACACGGGGTCCTAATTGCTACAGGCTCATTGATGTAATAAGGTTTAAAGCTCCATGAGATCACAATTGGATCGTTTTAACCAAATATAAATAGATAATGTTGGTATTAATCTGAGTCTTTTCACAGGGCGAGTGTATGCAAAATAGCTAAAATTTAAATATCTTATTTACAATTGCAAAACATTTTCTCGAACCTATATATTGGGGGCTTGTCCTGACCCGTGACAGCACACCTTTTATTTCCCTTTGTTTTTTTAATTTACTGTCATTTTCTATTTAGCGTCAGCCAGGGTTGGGGTCAATATTTTTTTCCAATTACAATTAAATTCCAATTATTTCTTTTATCTTCTGAAATATAACTGGAATTACTGGTCCTGAAATAAAAAAACCTAATAAGTTAACATTCCTCCTGTGGTAGCTTCCTGTTAGCATTTCTAATGATAGCGGGTTCTAAACCGGCTGTTAAATACACTAAAAATAAATATCATCTAATCTATTAGGCTTCCTACTCAATGAAAATATTGGTTTTAATATTTTTGATGAGGGAGTCAAAGCCTTTTATTTTTTTTTTTATCAGTATACCTCTAGATTTAATTTTTTTTAAAATGGTATGATGTGGGAAAGCCGGATATCCCGCTCTAGCCAAGTCATTGTTGTTGTGTCCTTGGGCAAGGCACTTTACCCACATTGCCTCGTATGAATATAAAGTGAGTGTTGGTTGTGGTCAGAGGGACCAATGGCGCACTATGGCAGCCTCACTTCTGTCAGTCTGCCTCAGGGCAGCTGTGGCTACAATAGTAGCTTACCACCATTAAGTGTGGCGTGAAAAGATTATGCACGTCAATTTTAAGCGCATTGTCTATGATAAAGTGCTACAAAATCCAATGCAGCATTATTATATGAAATATATTTTAATAACCAACTACATAGAACTGTAACATGGTTGACCAGTTTAGCGTTGAATTATAATTGACAATTTTTATAGAATTTTCATGGCAATTACAAAGTCAATTATCAAAACTAAACTACAATTCAATTATAATTATGACAGCAACAGATTTTTTAAAATTAGTTGTAATTAGGCCATAATGATAATTATCAATTTAACAATTAAAATTGACCCCAACCCTGGCGTCAGCTCATAAAGAAAGTATTCTAGCTTACCTTTGTCATTTTATTAAACAGCTTCTTGTTACATGCAACACGTCACGTAATAAACCTCTAACTGGCCTCTACTGATTAGTGTCTCATCAAAGCAAACTAAACTGGTTCCCTGCCTCACAGCATGGCGTCCTGCCCTTTGAGGACCATGAATTCACCTGCTTTTATACTCAGCGTTTAACCTTAGTGTGATCCCACAGTCACGTCTGTCCTCATTACCTTCACTAGGGTCTGTATAACTGCCCCTTACTGCAATTAGGTTAATATCTCATTAGCTCTCGTTAGCTCAGCATCCCCATGATGGGACGTCTGGCTGTGAGAGTGGCCTTGAATTAAAGGACGCATCAATACCCTAGGGCTGCACAATTAATCACATTTTAATCGTGATCACAATTTTGGTTGCCACGATTAAATAAATTTGATCGTCTGTAATATTTACAGTACATTTAAAACATGGGCTCTGCACTCTATCATAAAAAATTCTTGGGTTAATTTTTCTTGGTGTAATTCTTATTTAAAGCTTCATTATTCACTGTAAACATATTGTTTGTTTAAAAGTAGTGTAACAGGGGCGGTGTTTAGCTCAGTGGGTAGAGCGCCCGCCCCATGTACAGAGGCTATAGTTCCTCACCTGCAGCGGGTCCAGGTTCGATTCCGGCCTGGGACCCTTTCCTGCGTGTCATTCCCTGCTCTCTCTGACCCCCTTTCCTGTCAAGCAACTGTCATATAAAGGCCACTAGAGCCAAAAAAATCCTTTAAAAAAAAAAAAAAAAAAAAAAGTAGTGTAACAGAAACACAGATATATTTTTTTTTTCCCACACGTTAAGTAATTGTGATTATCATTTTTGCCATCGTTCAGCTCTACAATACCTATGACTCTCACTCAGGCTTACCAGTGCATGTGTGTAGACAGGAAGTAAAAGTAAGGCTGTGCAATTAATAAAAATTTGATTTTGATTACTACACTCAACGATAACAAAATTAACATGATTGAGAAAAAACAATTATTTAAAAAAAAAAAAAATGTTTTATTTGCTAAACAAAACAAACTTCTACGATTTACAATATCTACAAAGAATAAAGCTTGAAAAAAATGAGAAATCGATTATTAATACGGAGTTGTTTCATGCTGCTCTCAAAGCTAACGCTCTAGCCTGCAGGCCAACACAAGGAAACTTATTGCTAGCGGTCTTAAAACATGACAGGAGAAATGCAGCAAAAACGCTTGGTAAACAAGCAAGGCAAGTCAAATTCTCTTATATGGGTGGGCAATATGGGCCAAAACTCACATCTCAATATTTTATCCCAAAAATGTGATTATTTGATATAAATCTTGATAATTTAAATTGAAATTAATCTGACCAGAAAGACAATTCTGGGTTAAATTTGCTCATGCAAAATGCCACAAAGGCAATTTTCTTTTTATTAACAAACAGCTGCACAATATGTGTTACTTTAATATTTTAAGGGACAGCACGTGTGAGTGAGTTCCGTAGTGTCTTGTTTGGATTAAGCTCTGGGTTAGGATGTACTCAGAACATGTAAAGCTCAGTTAGATGATCACTGAGCAGAAGAGAGAGAGAGCAGCGACTCCTAAAACAAGTATTTTAATAAAAAAAAATCTCAATATTGTCATTTTCTGCCACCAAAATACAAATCTTGATATATTAACCTGGCATAAATGGAAGGGTAAAAAGGACTGTTCTACTGTACAACCTTTGGCTTAAAAAATAAAATGATTAAGTTACATTTTAGTTGACCATATTTAAATTTTTAAGTTATAAAAAATAAAGAAATTTTCATTTGATGTAAATTCCCTTAGCCAATACAAAATAAACTATACAAATATGTATATTGATAAAAGCGATATTGTAATTTTCCATATCAGCAAAATAGAAAACTTGAATATCAATACATTGCCCAGCCCTATTATCATACATGGGAACACTTTTGGTTTGATGATCTAAAGCAAAGACAAATCACATGCAAGAAGTGTTTTATTTTGTGCGAAAGTGAAAATACTTGATTTTATTTATGTTTGAAGAATATATTTAGCATGATTATTTTTTGGATAATCGAGCAGCCCTAACAGAAAGCATAAAAAAATAATTAGTAAATGTTTATTCATGTCGTCCAGCCGACCTTAGATAGCCAGGTCCTGGGCACCCATGGGACAAAGACAAATGACAGAAAATAAGACAAAAGCAGAAAAAAGTGAAGAGAGATTTTTTTTTTTTTTTTTTTTTTTTTTGCAACGCTTGGTTAAACCTGAAGTTTCCATGATAATTTTTCCGCCCTACCCTACAACACTCATCCCTCACTACATTAGCTGGGAGGACCCCAGCTGTTAGTCAGTATAAATAGCGTGAGGCATGGGCTCGGACCCCCAGGGAGAACTGGGCTCATTGGAGGGAAGGCATGGGAACAAATCGAGCCGGAAAAAAGCACACAACATATACACATTTTGACAAACATATGGGACCTTTGCTGGGGAGGAAAGTGAGGAACATGTGAGAGAAGTTGGCCTCACGTGGCAGAAGTCACTGTCGCGCTCAAAATGTGATGAGTGCGCGCGGGTGAAAAAGTCCCAAAGGAAGACTCGTTTTATCCTTCAAAAGATAAATAACACTGTCCAAGGTATCGCAGCTTCACAACTCTCTGTCTGTGGATACAAATGTAGCATCAAAAGCCCTAAAAACCTCCCTGTTCACTTGTCTGTAAACTAGTTCCTATCTAGCAGTCTAAATACTGCCTCTGAGTACTATTAAAATATAAATATTTCAGGCACTTAACTACAGAATGCTTTCATAACTAATAATGTTTATATATATATATATACTGTATATTTGTGGATATCACATGTTTAGGTCTCAATGTCAACATCAGACAACAGATGGTTTAAATTTGTACCATATTGTTTAATAAAAAAAAAAAAACTCAAAACAAAGACCATTTACACATTATATAATGTTCTTTATATAATCTGCAGTTTTATAAAATTAAAAAAATGCTGACATATTATTCTTAGTGGTGGTACTCAATTATAAAGTTAATCTAATAATTAATCGCCTAACAATATTTGACACGAAGCAAAGTTTTTCCAACTTAAATGGAATTTAAGTTGGAAACTGAAACAAAGACAATAATAAATGAGCTTAAACAATTGTGTTAATTTTCATCACGGAGTGCAAACATAATGTGCAATATGAATAAAGAATATTGTGATGTGTAAACTTAAAGTTACGTAAGCTATATATTATTCATGCTTTTCCACATTTTTTTTTTTGTTAACTTTAAAAACAAATTTATTCTTGTGTATTCAAAAAAAAAAACAGGACATTCAGTAAATTCCAGAGAAGTGTTAACTGAACAGTGCAAAACAGTGATAAGGAAATAAATAGACCAACTGATGAAGGTGATGGATTAAGTTTGTTTTCCATCCTGGTTTGAAACACTAAAATTAATGTCCATAAAACACAGCAATGACTTCTCGGGTTCTCCCGTTTCTTATGTCTGTGCATCAGTATTATGGGTATACCGGGAACTCGTGAAATGAGAGGTTCTGCGTTGTTTGGAGTGCGAAAAAAAAGATTAACTGCTTTTTTTTTTTTTTTTTTTTTTTTTTTTTGTGCGTTATTTTTACGCCCTTGTCCTCTGTCATGTCCTCCCGAACAATGCAATGCTTAACTTTTTAAAGAGTAATGCATGCGTACATCTGACATATGCAGGCATGCTATTAAACCATCACATCCACACACCAAACCAAGAGTTTTGGTTCAAATGCAACAAATGGCTAATATATAGTTCTGAGACAACTTTTGAAAAAAGTTTTAAAAAAAACATTAAAAATGAAAACAATACTGAATGAAACTGGCAGGATTTATAGTCCACCTGTTGTGGACGCCATGTTAGAATCCGGTCCATAATTTAACCCGATTCAGAGGATGACAAGAGAGAAAAGTGTGAAGCCACTCTCTCAGACTTGCTTGTGTTTATTGTAAGGCCTTAAAGGGAGGTGTGTGTGTGTGTGTGTGTGGGGGGGGGCATTAAATCAGAAAGACATTTTCAAGCTGAGTGGGTTTTCCCAATGAAATCAAAGTGTGTGTGTGCGCGCTAGCATACACAAGACGTTGGTTGGTGGTGAGTTACCTTTTCAAGAGTGCCCAGCAGTGGACGTGTTTGGCATTTCAGGCTCTTTGTCACTCAATTGTGTGTTTGCCACAGTAGCATCCGTTAGGTTGGCACTGGTTGTTACCGATGCTCTGTGAAGATACTATTGTTTTTCTTTTTTTCCCCTCTCATTTTCTATTATTCCACTAGTCAGGTGAAAATACAAAAAGCAGAAATGAAGCCTGTCTTCATTGTCCTCCACCTGCCCTCAGAGCTCTTTCTCTTTTTCTCTCTCGGTTCACATCTGTTGGATGGCCTCTCGCCCCAGGGGCAGTCAACACGGTTACTGAGCACTGCTGTTAACTCTACTGGCTGACTGGCACATCAATATGGTTCTTACATAAGTTCATAAAGAGTCACAATGTGAAATTAATCTGTAATGATTAATTGTTGTTTTTCTAATTCATGTACTATAATACTATGTTAGTATTTATATTTGTTCTTGCTCTTTGCTCATATGTTGCTGCAAATGTGAATTTCCCCTCTGGGGATCAACAAAGGTGTGTTCTATTCTAATCACTTACTATTATCTCATTCTATGTTAAGGTTTTCATTTATTTAAAAATGAAAACCTTAACTTTAAATGAAACTTTTCTGGAATTATCTCATTTGCATAGATAATCAATAATTATTGTGG
The DNA here is from genome assembly GCF_900634775.1 of Gouania willdenowi. Lineage (NCBI taxonomy): Eukaryota > Metazoa > Chordata > Actinopteri > Blenniiformes > Gobiesocidae > Gouania > Gouania willdenowi. Next base: position 10,603,206 of record NC_041060.1, on the reverse strand, counting down.
ATTTTTATATTTCTTTAACATTAGAGTATATATTATATCACTATTAATTAGAGAATTACAGTTTATAATCTGTCACCTAGATCCACTTATTCACAGTTGAGTCGTAAGGGGAGGTGGAGCCTATATCTGAACTGACTCCACCCACAATGTTGGGCATCATCTTCAGGCTGTACCTGTCTGTTACAAGACCATTAAAAAAAACAATCACTACGTCAAATACACTCCATTGGTCAATCTGGATGCCCTTATTAATCTAGCAAACTTGGAGTGCTAGCAAATTCCACTAAAGCACTAAACTACCAACATATTGTAAAGCTATTATAAAATAAATTCCACCCACCAGTACATTTGTTTGAAGACAATTTGTTCATTACACACTACATATAGCTGTTAACAGTTGGATTTGTGTGAAGTATGTGTTTGTTGTGATATTTGAATACTTATGAAAGGTTTCCTTAGGCTTGTGTATTGATTAAGTCCTAGAAGAACATACATTGTACCTTGTATATATATACATATATATATATATGTATATATATATATTTTTTTTTTTTTTTTTTTTTTAAGCACTGCAAATATGGTTATTAACAAATAATCATTGTATTCAAAGGTAAATTTAGGATTTGGTATTACATGCAGAAGACTGTGCTGACAAACTGATTTACACTCAACTAAAGCTGCAACTTAGGTTAGTCTACTACAAAACTAATCATATCTTTTAATTTTGTAGACTAGTCACGATTATTTTTCTGTTTTGAAGCGCACATTTTGGACTGCTTTTTCAGTGCCCCTGCTTAAATCCTTCCACCTGTGAAAGTGGCCCTGTTGTACTGTGACAGCATGTTTTACAGAGAGGAATTAAAACGATGACATAAGACATGCATTTGTAGTGTAGTTGTTATATTTAAAACTCATTGAAATCATGACATAAACTACTTTAGCACTGACCACACATTTAAAAAAAAAAGAAGTGTGAACTATTCACTGCTCTTACACTGACTTGCTGTGAAGAGATGGCAGGTGTGTGTATATACTGTATAATGCAGTGACCATAAAAGGCCAGCCTAAATGATGCTGATTCATTGATTAATCAATACATCTCTCTAAAGTCTTTTGTAAGGAGTTTCCATGAGGAGTAGGAGTGGTAATTGGAATGCATTTAAATTCTACTTTGATCCACAGCCAGTGTTGGGTGACCTTTTCTTCCATCTGGTGTTGGTAATGATGGAGGTGCAGCTGTGGTCTGCACAGCCTGACATAAGAACAACGCTCAGCAGACAAATAAGCACAACTTCAGTTCAGCACCTCCTCTTTCCACATCCTGATGCATACCTTTTTAAACAACGGTTATTCAACCACCATGAATGTAAGAGACTGAGTAAGCAGTAACTAAGGAAGGGTGAAAAGAGACAGCGAGCCGTCCAGTAAAACCTGGTGCCAGGGCACCATCTGCCCATCGGCTAGGTGGAAGTGGGGCCTTCCAGAGCAGTCAAAGACATTGCAGAAAGATTGAGGAGATGGGGTTCCATTTAACTGCTGGGCGCGAGTTGGACAATTGAGTTTGGTCAGAAACAATCCTGGCAGAAGGCTACCAGCAGAGCCAAGCGGTAGCAGGAAGCGAGCGTCTTGTGTGTCCCAAGATTTACCATGACAGGTCCATCTACCAACCATCTGGGCCCACATAAATACCAACTTTCCAAAATAAGTGTACAGGAAACAGAGGGTTTTTTCAAATACTAGACATGATTTACATGGAATCGGCAACAAAATAAACTTGGATACTACAGCGAAGATGGAAAAGTGCAATAAAATATTATAAAAGCCTACAAAGTGAATCAGAATACTAGGTTTATTAAGAACCTTTAAAAGTAGAGTTGGCTATCGATTGGTCCCGGGAATAACTTTCAGATTGTCCCGGAATCGTTAAAATGTTTAAATTTCCATTCCTACTTCCGATACCAAGTCTGCCAACCAGAAGAAGAACCCGCCAAACACCAACGAAGAAGAATCCAAATGTATATTTATGCTGAAGTTTATAGATTTGATATTTATATAGGAGTTGAAAACAGCCCAGTGAGATATTCCTAGTAAAGTTAATAAAAAAGTAAAAAGTTAATGGAATTCTACTTCACGGTGAGGTTCAGACTATTAAACCAGAAGGACCTCTGGTTAGCTAGCTGATTTAACACATTTTGACCCTGCCTCTTTGAAGAATCCAAATTGGGAATCGGAACAGGAGTTGTTCAAATTCAAACAATGCCCAACCCTATTTTAAAGCATATGAAGATGCAGATGGGCTTGTCTTTGTATTTCAGTTAATGTAATTAAACTTATTTTGTCCATGAAATCTCAAAACATTTTAAATAATAAAGCAAAATAGCCAGAAAGTAATGGTTCTGTGTTAAATTCCTTGGTGATAGTTGAGAACATAAGTGGATTGCCAAATTAAATCAAGACAATAGAAAGGCAACAGTGAAAACAAATCTAACTACAAAACACTAAAAACCATGAAGCTGATGAGCAACAGCATGCAATTAATGTCCCTCGTATGAGAGGAGCAGTAGACCACGGTCAACACGAGTGAGAATTCAATTGTAAATGGACTTAATTTATGTTGCACTTTAATTACCAACTAGTAAATAGTGCCAAAGTGCTTTATAAAATCATCCATATTCGCCCAATTACACACCAATGGGACAGAGCTGCCATGAAAGGCGCTAATCTACCATTAGGGTTCAGTGTGTTGCCTCAGGACACGGTGACACATAAATGGATGTAGCCTTGGGATGGAACCCCCATTCTCTCTATTAGAACCCTTTAAGTGGACCTAATGATCACTGTGAGACAGGTTTTTTTCAATCAGGTTATCTGCCAGAACTAACAACGTTTAAACTCCTTAACTTATCTTAGATGTTCGTCGCAGTAATCTTATCTTAACCAAGAAGGCAGGGAAACATTTTAAGAGCAAGATTAGGATTTCATCTTAAAGTCACCTTCGCAAGCAGGCAGAGACAAATATCGCTCTGCTCTTGAGTTACAGTTCAGACAGTTCTCATGCATTTTAACAAGGTTCAAGATCTTAAAGAAGCTTTCAAAATGAAAAAAAATATAATCTCTGGGAAAAGCAAGACTTCAAACAAGCAAAAATGTCACCAGAAAGAGAGAGACCTTAGAGTTCATGTTTATCACCGTCTCAAGACGGACTGAGAGACTTTGGGCAGATAGGACGGAGAAGAAATGACCTGACTACCAATGATGCCAAATCTCTATTTAAAGGCTGACAAAGTGAAGGCCTGCCATTGACATTTCTTACCTCTTGGCCTCATGTCTTAAACTGCAAATCCAAAACAGTCAGAAACCTTTTTTTTTTTTTTTGGCAACTGTTGCAGCTTTCAAATTACTGATGAACAGCAAACGTGGTGAGAAGCAAGAAACTTTGATGGCAGCATGTTTTTATGAGGTTTGTGATTCTTTGGCTCTGATGGTGAGCAGGTAGCACCAACATGTGTAAACAGCAGGAGACGACAGCTCAGTCTCTTGCACCAGCAACAGGATGATTAGGAGGGAATCATAAAGAGTAAAACCCAATAAATGAATGAGTTCCAGCAGAGAATGGGGGAAAAACCTCTACCACTTTTTAGTGTACTTTTATGCAATAACGACTTTTGGAGTGAGTGATTATGAGATACTGTGAGATGCATGCCACTCACTGTCATAGGTGCATTTTAGTCTCATCTAGGGATAGCCAATATATCGTGGTTCAAGATATATCGAGTTTTCTATTTTGACGATATAGAAAATGACAATATTGTCTAGTTTGATATATCTATGAATAATATTAAATACTTGTAAAATAGAGTACAGTTGGTGTCCTTTACAATTGTCCATATCTCTGAGATATATATATATATATATTTTATAACTTATTTTGTATTAAAATATGCGTTTTAGGAGTCATTTCTTTCTAAGAAACAAGCCACACTACAGAACTCACTCACACAAAATGACTATCGTCTATATCGAGATATATCTATTACACAACTATTTAATATTATTTGTGGAGTACAGTCAAACAGCGTCCTTCTTTACAATTTTTACATGTATTATAATGGCTTATTTTGTATTAGAATACACGTTTTAAGGGTAGTTTTTCTCTACTTCTCAGAACAGGATACAAAGCTCAGTTAGATGATCAGTGAGTGTGTCCTAACCCAGACCACACTAGAGAACTCACTCACACGTGCTGTCCCTTATAGGAGCCAAAAGTGGCACACATTGTGCAGCTGTTTGTTAATAAATGTGTCTGTGTGGCATTTTACACAAGCAAATTTAACCCATAATTGTCTTCCTGGTAAGACTTTATTTGAAATAAAATTATCAAGATTTATCGTATATCGGAATTTTCAGAAAAAATATTGAAATATGAGTTTTGGTCCATATCGTCCAGCCCTAACTCCAGCAGAGAACTGGAGGGAAAACCTCCCAGTGAAGATCGAGCACTTTTAAGTGTCATTTTAATGAGTGATTGAGATACTGTGAAATTTGAAAACAAGGTCTAAAACCTTAAAGATAGAAGGCAAGAATGGCACAACTAGTGCCCACGCACTCGCTGTCATAGTTGCGTTTTAGTTGCATCCTTGAGTTTTATCATCTCATGATGTAACAGCGTGGGCATGTGGTCACTCAGTGAAAGTAAAACTCACCAGGATGCCAGCAAACCGCTTTTCCTCCATCCTTCAGGACCTTGGGGGCAAAGATCCTCAGCCTCGCTCTTTTCTCTCTCTCTCTCTTTCTCTGGGATGCACTTGTCCACTTCTGGCTATTAGTTTGCAGTTTTCAGAGGTAGCCGAGATTTTGCTAGAGTATCTTCACCTCGCCGCGTTGCTCTCTCTATTCTCCGTTCTTCCTCTCGCCTCTTCTATATTGTTTGTGAGCGTAGCTGGAGTGGCGTTGCCGCTTTGTGTTAATTCTGCCCTAATCCAGAAACTTTTCTATGCTGTGAAAGGAACACGTGACAGGCAAAGAGGAGGGAAGGAGGAGAAAAGTGAGGAAAGAAGGGGGGGGGGGAGGCAAGGAAACACTTTTTAGTTACTTGTCCCTTTTTAGTCCAAGTTCAAAACAGTTGCCGAGTCTTCGGACACGACCTGCTTTGAGGTAAAGCGTGAAAACACAATTAGCACTTTTTTTTTTTTTTTACATTGGCTGGACTTAACAGAAAATGTGACTTCTGAGGTTCCGCTTGGAAAGGACGGGAAGAGATCATTTAGAGAACATGCAGTAAAGATTTGCATTTTGTGGCGAAGCAGCTGCCATAACAAAGTGCCCTTTTGTGTAAAGAGATTAACTGTTTGGGCAGTCTAAATGTTTCCCTTTGACAATTGCTGTACCAAGCCAGACTGGGGAAAGCACACTCAGCCAGGAGTTAAAAGAAATATATGTTGGTTATAATGGGTACAATAGTAAGAGATGTGTTGATTATTGTGAGGTCATGAACATAAACAAATTATTTAAGGACCTCTTAAGGGCATAGTTTTCTTGTTCAATTATTTTAACTTGAAAATTATTTCCCATGGTTATTGTAAATCAGGGGTGTCAAACTAATTTTCGTTCAGGGCCAAATACGGACCAGTTTCAGCTTAAGTGGGCCAAAGATTTTAGGTGGAAAAAGAGAAAATGTAACATTAATTTTGCATTAAGTGTATCAGTCCCTGCAGAATTTTCACTTAAATTTGCATGATTTGGGTGAAATTTTGTGGAATAATTTGTGGAAAATATACCAGATTTTGGGAAAATTTAGTTTTTTTCAACAATTTGAGATGAAAAATGACTGCTGTCATGTGATCAAAGAACTGGAAAACTGAGCTCTGCAAATATTGTGGATATTTGGAAGGACTGAGATATCTACAACTGAATTATTTGGTAGCCTACAAACTGTTTAATGTTTTTTTTTCTATCTTTTTATACTTTCTTGAGCAGCCCTGCAAAAGAAAAGGGACTAGGTAGCTAAATATAGATACAGTTCAATGTCACACACACACAAAACATGCATATCGCCTGCCACATGTGTAGTAAGCATGGAGACTTGAAACAGCCTCAAGACATCCATCATATACAGCAAGCTGCACACTTAGAAAAAGACGTGGAGACGCTATAGTGTGTTAAAGTGACTCTTGCCATATCAAGACAGAAATTGAATGCAGTTAAACACAACCAACTGACATAGAAACCAGTTTAGATGTGAGAAACTATTAAGTCTTAAGTCTACGATTTTGGCTCTGTTTCACTTATCAGCTCCACTAATGTACGCAACCTATTGGGCAACACTAAGAGGAGGGGTGTTATTACCCTTGTTTTGACCGACCTGGTGCTAATGCCTAGGTTAGCACCAGAAAAAGAGTAATCTCAGTAGACGGCATAATGAATGAAATCCCAAAAGGTTGTTACATAATATAAACGTCACTTTCGAACTCTGCAAACACAAACTGTTACAAGAAAAATAAGTTTAAAAAAACTGACACTGTATGAGGAATTTAAGCACAGGAGAAAGAAAAAAAAAAAAAAAAAAAAATACAAGATATAGTCATCAACATCCCCCGCCAGATTGGTTTTCATTATAACTCACAACCTTTTCCTAAATGTCCTAAATCTAAGAATGTAGATGTATACATAAGAAAATATTGTATAATATAAAATTACTAACTACAGTATATCTTAAACGGTTTCTAAGAAAAGCTGTCCCCTTTGAAGATACCTCGAACACAGTATAGAAAAACGGAACAAGGGCAATAATTCTAGAAAAAATAATTGCACACTTCTCATTTTCAAACTCCATCAAAGTATTCTTACCCTGAAGCCACACACCAAATTTGGTTATCCTATCTTGAACAGTTTCTGAGAAAAGCTGTCCAATTTAACTTGGACAGAAGGCGCTCAAACCTATATCCCCCTTTCCACGTTTTGTGGCGGGGGATAATAATGTCTTTAGCAGTGAGAATACAAATACAGGAATATAGAAATACATTGATGGCTTCTTTCACAAAGCCATTTTAGTTGCTTTTATCCAAACTCTGAATAGTTCAATTAAAGCAGACAAAACAGTTTCTAAGAAACAGATTAACAAACACCAATGTATACCCCAGCAGAGGTTGACCTCTCTTATCTTTGCAAATGTACAGGGACCTTGACCCAGAAACATCACCAGAGACAATAACAATCATCCACGATGCTCCGAGTCCTCACATACGCTTACAACACACTAAACGCTCAGCACACAAAGACAAATATTACAAAATGGATTTAGGATGGAAGGTTATTAATAAATTCAAGTAATGCGTGTTACAAAGGTTGACACTCTTCCCAAACTGTGTTTTTGAACAATTCATTTCATAGTAAAGATGATCAAATTAATTTATCACTGATTTGAATAGACATATTTGACCAGCTGGAAAAGAAACTTATTTCTAAGCGTGATCTTTAGTGGCGATACAGATATTGAGGTTTTTACAAAGCTGATATCCTCGGATGTGCACACCTATTTTTTGGTGGGGTAATTGAGGAACCAACCCCCTCATAACCGAGTCAAATTACATAAATATTGGTCAATTACCGACCAGGATATATATATATTTTTTTTTTTTTCACCAATGATAAGGGAAATTTTTTTGACTGATCCAGAATCAGTATAATAATCGGGATCCTCCCCCCACCCCGGAAATGTAATGGAAACGTCCATAGCAAAAAGTCTATATTTGGTTAAAACTTCCATTAAGTACTTTTAATGTAATCCTGCTTGAAGTCAAACAAAAAAATGAACGTCAGTGATTTTTTTTTTTTTTTACCTCCTTGCTGAAGGTAAAAATCATTTCTAATTGATTATTTAAAGGGTAAATCACATGAGATAGTGTAGAAGAAATTTCAACTAGGGATAGACCTATATGGCTTTTTTTAGGGCCGATGCCGATACAGACTGCCGGTATTTGGAGCTGATACTACTTTTGCTTCCTGAATTTACATCATAAAAATTACACAATGATGGTACGAGTCTCAATTTTTAAAAAAGGAACCTTTCTTGAAATTAACAAAAGTGAGGTAGAATGACAAGTAAAAATATTTAACAAATATTAAAAACAGGTGCTGTAGAACAAGGACAAGTAAAAAAATATTTCTGCTCTCTGTAAATAAGGCAGATCGGCAAACGCAGCAGCCTGCATTGGCCGATGCCGATACACGTAAAAAATCCAAAAATCGCCCGATAATATCGGCTGGCCAATGTATCGGTCTATCACTAATTTCAACTGATATTTGAAAACCACTATGGTGGAGCTTTAGTTTTTTCGCTTAATACAAAGTTTTTAACAACAATTCATCAGTGGTCACGATGAGAAACAAAGAAATGCCGTGATAAATCCATCTACATAACTCGATTCAAGATGCATCGCATAGATAACTGATTCATAATCTTAGACCCTAGAATCCTAATTGAATCAAATTGCGAGGTCCATAAACATTCCCACCTTAAGTCTTTTTCTCTCGCGTTTATACATCACCAAGAATCAAGCACACTCGTCTCTCAACATCCTCAACCGTTTTTCGTCACATTTAAAGAACTACTTAAAATGTATATTTTAATCAAAGGTCACAGTGAATGTCTTCTGGTAAAAAACCAAATATCCAAAACCACATAGTGCCGAGTCATGTGGATACCACACAGTAGAAATAAGCTATCAGAAAGGATTAGTTAGTTAATCATAATGATCTCATTGCTGGATGGATTGATCAAAGATGAAACTGTGCTTTGGTGTCCTCTACTGGTGGTTAAAGATTATTATTATTATTATTATTATTATTATTATAGGCTAAATAGAACATTTAAAGTCAGAAGAACCTTTTTTCACAGGCAGTTTTGTGTGCAAATACAAAGGACTTTTTCACTGTGAACATAATGGGATTCTTATACCTTTTTTGTACTGTGATCTATACCCTTTACGTTGCTGTCAAATGTATTGAACTAAAAAATAATAATAATTAAATAAATACAATATTTTTCAATGTTTACATAAATAGGGATTCAATGGCTTTATTAGGCTGTTGTTTTTAACCTATGAAACACTTACAATTGTAACAATATACAAATCTTATAAAAAGTAAAGTTGGATTGATTAATTGAACAAAAAGTGCATTAAACCTGTATTCTTTCCCATTGCTTAATGCTCAACTCCTTCTCCCCAAACCTAATCTTCCATGTTTAGCTCAAAAATATCTGGCCATACCAGCTGTCCAGACATGTATACTGCACAAAAATAACACAGCGTTATCTGACAGCATAATCTGTGAAACAGACCAGGGGAGGGGGAAAAAAACGTTGGTCATTGCCACTAAAGTATACTGCAGAAGGTGCAGATATGTAAAACTCCATTTGCTTAAGAGATTTTTAGTTTTGTATTAGATCAAGTGTGATCAAATCCAATCCCTGCACTGGAAAGCAGCTTGTAAAAACCACCAAAGATTATCACTCCTGCTGCTTTAACAATACAAATGTCCTGTTATTTTATCTAATGTTAACTGTCATGGTCTCTGTGATGTGTGTATTTTGTTCTCAAGCTCATTGTAGATTCCTCTTTTAGTGAATGTTCTCTCCACTCAGTCTCTGTTTATGGAGCTATATGAATAGCTTTTGGGTTTCGACTTACTATCTTTGTTAGTTCTTGTGTCTCAGCGCTTTCAGGTGTTCCTGCTTAGAAATTGCACACTAAAGTACTATACACTACAAACTCAATGAGTATATACTACTAGTATGATTAGGATGGACCGTTCCCACTGAAGTATACTATTTAGTTTTCCAAGATGCATTTCAAACCAAAGACAAAAACCTGAAGCACACTGAGGCTAAATATCTGTTGATTCGCCACCTTTAAAAGTTCTGCAAACATTTTAAGTGAGAAAGTGACCAAGTAGAATATCAACATGTGGCCATTATCAGAGCAAATAGTGTCTCTGGATGGCATTACTCAGCACCACAATAAAAAACTTAGATGTTATCTTTGATAGTGACTTATCCTTTAATTCTCATATTAAACAAATCTCTCCGTAATATCTCTGAAATCAGGATTATCTTGGCCCAGAGTGATGCTTAAAAACGAACCCATGCATTTGTTACATCTAGACTATTATTGTAACTCCCTACTGTCAGGATGTCCTGACAGGTAATCCAGAATACTGCAGCCAGAATACTAACAGGTACAAACGGCAGAAAGCATATTTCTCCAGTATTGGCTTCCTGTAAAATCTTGAACACAGTTTAATAGTTTTAATAGTTTTAGTATCATGTTTTTCTGCAGTCAGTGCCTTCTCCTCGCCCTTCTCTCTCTGGTGTCGTGAAGCTGATGATGGCAGTTCCTGATCTGTGGTTCACGGCTCAACTAGTCTAGGACACTGATATTCTATCTCTCCATCCTGTTCTGTTGGTCCTTCTGTTTACTAACCACAACCAGCCAAGGCACATGGCTGCCACCTCTGAACCTGGTTTTTCTGGAGATTTCTTCCTGTTAAAAGGGAGTTGTTTCTTCCCACTGTCGTTAAATGCTTGTTCATTTGGATCTTGTTGGGTTTTTTCTTTCTTATTATGAATTTCATATTTTGATAAGCGCATTGAGACGACTTGGTTGTAATTTGTGCTATACAAATAAAGTTGAATTTAATTTAATCGCGAAAACACATTTCATGCCAAGATTTTCAGAAACCAGCCATTGTGCTACTGGCAAAACTTCCGGTTCACTTCAAAACAAGAGCACTATTTACAAAAGTGTTTAAAAAACAAAACAAATGGAAGACAATTAGAGATTATTTCATTTTGAAAAGGGGTTGTTTGATTTTTAGCTTGAAGCCGGTCCCAAGTTGATTTTACATTCCGCTCGCAATGCATCATGGGGCGGTTGAGTATAACTAGTGTGCCCACCTCCAGGTTGAGTGAAGTCAGGTTTTCTTGGGTTAGCTTTACTATGTACTTTGTTGTTTTGGTTAAATTATCATGGCTACATTTATGGGTGTGACTCCTGTATGCTGCCTCCATGCTCTACATCTGGGTCCTCCAACAACTCAACTCGTGACAACAACTTTGTTTAGCGACTTGTGTTTTTGACTTATAAGTAGTTTTGAATACAATTCTGCTAAACCACAACCATGTTTCCATGTGACCTGGTATGCTGCTGCTGATCCATCATCTTGTTGTTTAGTCTGTTGTTTAAATACAAATGAAACACCAATGATCTTTATTTTTAACCTTTAGAACTGTTTCCATTCAAATAAAGAGATCCCTGTTCTTTCTAGATGTAAACCCTAGCAGCAGCAGCAGCAGCAGAGGAAGGAAAGCACACAGAGGTGTGTAGTTAGGTGAAAGAAATGCTCTACTGTCTCTGTGTTGGGGAATATGGTGGGGAGAAGGTGGTATGACAGTTAAGTGCTGGAGCTGCTATCATTCAAGTATACACGACGTCTGTTGACATACCCTACTTTTACCATTCACATGGGCAACAAAATCTGGTTATATCACAGGTATGTACTGTATATACAACATCTGGAGCCAAGTCTCAATTCACAAGTTAAACAAGTAAAGATAACAAAAAGAGTAATAAGATTTAAAAACTGGTAAATGTGGGAGTTTTTGGCAAGCACTGTTTGTTTTTCTGCTTCTTTACATTTTGGTCACTTCTTAAATTGCCATAACTTTTAAAAAGTAAGTGTTTCACAGACTAGTGTGAGAATACTGGTTTCATGTAAGGGGATATAATAAACCACATGAAGTATATTTGAAAAGTGTATAATCTTAACATAATTGGTTAATTTAACTGTAAAATTATTATCTAAAAACAAAGCTATTGGTGATAGGTAAGGCTACTACCAGTGTTGGCACAAAGTCAACTATGTACAAAAGTCAAATAACAAGTAAAAGCACAGTTCCGCTAACTCATTATTAATGACTATTAGTACTGTCAATCGTTTCTAATGAAGGCCAGCTGTATTGATAAGAATGCACTTATTTTTTGTTGTTTATTTTGTTTTTTTAGAGGATTGTTTTTTTTTAGTCGATGAAAATGATCTGAGTCGATGCATTGTTTATTTTGTGTTCCTAAAGCTCTTGGGTCTCATTTTCACTTTTCAGCACCTGGACTAATATTCTTGAAGTACAGCTACCCTAATTTACACTACAGAACTGCTGGCTGGTTACCCGAAGAATAAATAGAACAAAATATATGAAAAACAATACAATAACAATTTGCATTAAAACAGAAACGTAATTGCAAAAATATAATAAAACTCCAAAAAAATTCAATATGAATGATTACTTAGAAATGTTGTACTGTTATTTTTGCTTCATGCTCAAAGGAAGCTGAATATAATATTGAATTATTTGTGCAAGAGTTGTGCCACAACCTATTGTGGGGGGGGGGCTCTGGTTGAGTAACATCACTTATCAAGCCTTTTCTCGCATTCCACACTACAAAATAAGCAATAAAAGTATGTATGATTCGTGCAGATATTGTAGTTGATTAATATCGGCATTGATCATTATTCAAGGCCGCAATATCGGTATCGTATCGGAAGTGAAAAAGTTGTATCGGGATTAGGGACATCCCTAATAATAATGACAGCGTAATGTCAGCTTTATGTATAAAACTTCCAGTAAAGCGTTACCAAATGTTTTTATTAGGCTTTTAAGTAATACCATTTTAAAAGTTCATTTGTAATATAATTTATTTTTAACATTTTGTTTTGTGTAATGAAAGTTTAATTGTTATGGAATATATATATATCCTTTATTCTCTATATATCCTTTATTTATCCCTCATCCTTTATATTTATCATTATTATTATTATTGTTGCTGGGTTGTTCTTTGTTTTTTTTCCTTTATTTTTTTTTTTTTTTTTTTTTTGTTTGTTTTGTGCACCAACTACCAAGACAAATTCCTTATACTGTCCTTAAAGCTGTACATGGCCATTAAAAACATTTCTGATTCTGAATATTTTAATACAGCTATATATTGTTTATATTCTTTCATAAAAGACTGTAGTTTACTTCAAGCCACTTTGGCCTGATTAAAAATGATAGGTGCTGGGCTGCAGAGCTGCAACTTTGACATATGCACGGAAATGGCTTTGACTGTCAGTGTCTCGTCACGTTGATAATGAGTGAGTATGAATATAACCGTTTCAACAAGTCTGTGCCACTTGGTTTTCTCTCTCTCTCTCTCATTGAAATGAATGAACGTCGGCGAGACATAAAAGGTGAATGAATTCACTTGAAGCATGAACACGTGTTCCATCATTCCCGAGCCTCCACCAACCCTCTGCTGCTGTAAGAGCGTTAAGACACGCTACAGTCAAAGCTGGGACTACCACACAGTTAGACATATGGGAAATTATCAGCCTATATGTTTTGCCATAAAGGGTCTGTCTTACCGTGGAGGTGAACCGACCATCGCCTTTGAACGACGGTGCAAACGGGGCTTTTTCTTTCTTTCTTTCCTCCAGTCAATATTGGGTTAGTTATTGGAAGTTGCATCACCTTCTTTCGGTCAAAGCCAGGGCAACAACTCCTCCTTAAAGCCCTCCCCTCATTTACTCTAAAAACAGGCGGGGGGCGTAATGGTATGGCAACATGTGAGGGCTGTCCATACACACGCGCGCGCATACCGCATCAATTCTCCATACCCCGCACGTGCATCTTTAATACCTTGCAATTACCCGTTTATTCTTCACCTGGTCACAGTATATTCACTATTAACCAAAACAGCACGCCCAATTAACACACACACACACACACACACATATATATATATATATATATATATATATATATATATATGTATATATATATATATATGTATATATATGTATGTGTGTGTCCTTATTTGATAATTATGTCTAACTTGACACAGCTGCAGTCACTTCACATGATTAAGGTGTATAGTAGTAATAACATATATGGACCCGCCTTTGTCCCACACCATAGAACACAACAAAGGTGAAGGTGCATGCGTGATTTTTTCCATGCCGCAACCATTCCGGATCCCTTCAATCGTTCACATCCGTGCGTATTTACAGCCACTTTATCCAAAAAAAAATGGAAAGAAAAAAAAAGGGAGAAAGGTGCGTTTTCATTCATAATGCAGCAAAACATGTGTAGTGGCTGTCCCGTGCATAGGTAATTAATTAAAGCTGCAGACAGGTGTGGTTACAGTGCAGTTTGCATATAGTCACAGCCGATAAATAATAGCTCCAGGCTGCGGGGCGTGCACAGACAAAAGAAGCATCAATAATAAGGAGTGTGTAAATGAAGAATGGAGGCAATAATCATGAAAATGGCGCACTTTTTTTGTTTTCTTGCTTTTTTTGATAGTTATTTTTTTCTCTCCTCTCCCTGCATGCAGACCCAGAGGCAGACATCAGACATTACCTTGGTTGGTACTGGTGCGGCCAGGTTGGAGGGTCGGTTGGGGGTAAACCGAGGAGAGGCACCCACATATGGGGAGGCGGTGTCAGTGAGAGGAGGTGCTGAGGAGTTTGGTGAGTTGGGGAGATTCAAGAGGTGATATGACTAAAACAAGGTACTTGAAGAAAAGTAGTTCCACCTATTTTCATTTGACATATACACCTATGCATACAACTTTACAGCATTTCACTAAAAATATCATTTTATTTAGTTTTTCAAAATCAAAGATTCCCAAAGTGCTGGTTGTGGCCCCCTTTTGGGTCGTGAGATGTAATTTTCTATCTAAAAATAAAAAGTGAAAAGATTCGTAATTAAATTTTCATTTAGGTTCTAAAAATACAGATACATTTCTATAAAAGTGTGCAAAACTGTTAATACAAGGTGAGTTGATTCACAGACATTCTTCTATTTTCTATTTATCATACATGCATTCAGTCATGTATGAATACTGTTAAGGTGGGATGATATATATCCTGCGACAAGATATAACAATATTAAAAAGCCAGTGGCTATCCGTACAGTTGCCGTATCAATATACCAACATTCTTTCCAGACGCAGCACCCCTATTTGGCCAGACATTAGCCAGTTTAGGTCACGTGACCAAGATTAAACCTAAACCTAACCTTTACTCCAACCCCTAAAAATTGTTGCGATATTGGGTTATAACCAAACCCTAACCCTAAGGCGCTACATACTTGTACTTTGGTAACCGTACCAATAGCACCGGAGGTTGTCCGTACGGCAATCGTACAAATAGACACTTTCTATTAAAAACTTCACTATGCTGAGGGTAAGAGACTAATACATTTTGTAGGTACAAGTTTTCCCTAGTAGATTTTTATACAATTACAAGATTACAATTTCATTTAGCAAGCATACACTTTTATATAAAATGTGCAAAATGAGCAGTTAGGGTTAAGGGACTTGCTCAACATCTCGCAGTGATGGCTAAGGGTGTAAGAAAAAATAGATTCAGCGTTGTATCGCAATATTTCACTGCGCGATTATCGTATCGATCCAAAAAAAATTGATTTTTTAATCATGTTTTTTAACAAAAAAAAAATGTAATTGCGCTAACATATGCATAGCACATAAGCGCCCGGTCACTAGGTGTCGGTGAACCACATGGGACAGTTTTGACAGTTGGATAATCATACCACTTGTTTTTGATATTGGTAGTTAAATTATAGTTAGTTACCTTTTATTTGTTCTCGCAAGTTTAAAAAAAAATGCAATAACTGGTATTTCATACCATTTCGTACTTGTGAAATGTGTAATTATTGATATAGTGATATATATTGTATTTTTTAGCATCGGGATATATTGTAGGCTGTTGCTATAGTTCCAGACAGACCCAGACCTCAGACAAACCTGACTATAGTTCTGGCACTTCCTGTGCGCATGCGCAGTAAGCCGAAAGTCAGAAGTTCCGTCACTGCCATCATGTAAAGCACATTGAGTTGCCTTGTGTATGAAATGCGCTATACAAATAAATTAGCCTTGCCAGATCCGACCCTGTCACTGCCGGACTCGTGTCCTTCTTGCTATAGTTCCGTCAGTTTTATTTAGCCCTCGCCCTAACCCAGGAAATACCCTAAAATGTTTATTTTTTTTCTTCGTATATGTATTTTTAAAGATGGAATTTGCAGTGTTAAATATGTTCAAATGAAAGTACTTTTGTTCAGAGAGAGATAGAGAGGATGCAGGAAATGCTTACAACAAGACAATAAAATAAATGAGTGTATTTACTGAGGAGTGTGTTTTAAAAGCCAACAGGCATTTCCTGATTTAAGCAAACTCATCTCAACCAAACAAAACTCGTTGTTTAGTTTTTGTCTCGACCCACTACTTTTGAGTTCTGACCTTTTAACGTGTAGTGCTGTTGACTCAGGCCAGGGTCCTTTGGGTTAGGTAAACAAAGCTTTGTGGGTCTACATAGCTGAGGCTCCTTGACAAATACATACACTCACATCACATTTATACACGTACTCAACACAGTTTAAGGAGAAGCAGTCATCGACTTAATAAACGTTGAGACCAATATATCTATCTATTTTTAATAATGGAAATGTTTTTTTCCCCAGTACATCTTTGTTGTAAATATTAGGAAAAGCTAACAAAACTTCTTGTTAGTCCACTTTATAAATATGAGTGCTGAACAAAGCTGTAGTACAAGCAACTTCAATTGACCTTTAATTAAATAAAAAAAAAGGATATACCATGTATTGTTCTCTTGTCTCTTTAATTCTTTCAGATGGTAACATTGAAAGACAGTAGAAATATTTGTCTAATGCGTAAATATATGGAAGGACTTTGATTACAAGTACTTACGTTACTGTAATTGAGTTGCTTTTATGAGTTTTTTGAGTATATTTCTAAATCAGTCATTTAGAAGAAGCAAAGTCATTTGTTACATTTCTACTCCCAACCGTCACTGAGTAAATTAGTTTATTGATTTTAATTTTTTATTTTATTTAAAAAATTTTGACAAACCTTTTGATTTTTTTTACAGATGCCTTTGTAGAAAATAAATTAAGTTCCAATTGTGCTAGATTTGGTCTCTTCCTTTTTAAGTTCATACATGAGATGTTTACTGTATGCAAGGGAACCGTAATAAGATTTATTACCAAAAATAAACGTGGTGGATGAAAGTAACCAGTAACTTTTACTTGAGCTACTTTTTACTTCTACTTGAGTATTTTATGTTTGACTTACTTGTACTTGAGTACAATTTCAATCAAGTAACAGTATTTCTACTTGAGTGTGATACATCAGTACTCTTTACACCTCTGCATATTATTCAACATTGGCCTAAAGGTTGCATTTGTGCAATGAGTAACAAGAGACAGTAAAAGCCTGAAGTGATGTTATCTGTTTGAATAAGTTGCTCATCCGACCCGTTTCAGTTTCAGGTCAAGCATGATTGTGAACCACTGGTATCTTTACCAGAGGTTATCACCTGCAACTGCCTCTAAAGTAAAAGGGGAAAAAAACATGTTACGTACGATGTGATGTGTCATCATCCCTACAATAGTTTATCACAGATGTAAAACAAAGACTGTTGATGAAGGCCTACACAAAGTAATAGGGGTGTGCATTGCCATGAATCTGATGATATGATACGATTCACGATGTCCCGATACTAAAAAAAAAAAATACAATATACATCACAATATAAGTAGAAAATGGTATGAAACAAAATTGATTTAATTTTTTTTTTTAAATTGCAAGAATGAATATATTGTAAGTACCAATATAAAAAACAAGTGGTACATTTATTAGGGTTGTTCCGATACAAATTTTTCATTTCCAATATGATACGGATATTGCAGCCTTGCGTATTGGCCGATACCAATATTGATCCGATATCAGCATGAATCACACATACTTTTTTTTCTTCTTCTTTAATAAAAAAAATCGGAGAATTTGGAAATTTGAATGCGATATCCGATATTCGTTTTCAGGCTAATATCGGAACGATATCCGATATCGATATTGGATCTTTAGTTTAACTTTTGCTTCTTCAACAGATTCTGATTCTGTTAAGTTCTTAAAATATTTTCTTTCTTTTTTAAAGTAACCATATACATCTATAAAAGTGCCGAGCATGTTCTATGAAAACAAAGTGCAATCAACTTACAAGCTACGATGCATTGAGGAGTGAGAGTTTAACAAGGTATGACACCTAGTGACCGGGTGTTTACTTGCTGCACATATGTTAGAGCAATTTATTTTAAATTTTTTGTTAAAAATCATGGTTAAAAAAATTGGCTGGACATTCTTTGGATCGATACGATAATTGTTTGCCTTACAAAATAAAAAAATTAAAAAAAATGAGCTGAAGTACCTGAAATACCTTTTTTCAATAAATTATGGAGAATAAATTGTCATGGTGGTGCGTTAATGCAAAGTAATGACCAAGATTGATTCATTAATTATGACTACATAACAAATGCAATGGATGAGTTATGTAACTTAAAACTTGTTGTCTGAAAAGTTTAACTTTGTGAATATCTTTTACAAGAATTTAATTTTTTTTCCTCTTTTTTTATTAACTAAACAAAAACACACAGGGTTGTCCCTATACAACTTTTTTTTTACTTCCATTGAAATACTATGTAATACCTTTAGTGCGACCTTGAGTATTGGCTGTTTAGTATGTATTTCTGCTGGTATCCCATGTGATCTCTACCAGCAGTTTTCTGATACCGCTCCTGTTTTTATTCTGTCCGTGGTTGTTTATTTTGACTACGTTGTTGGTGCAAGCAATAGAAGTTGGAAAATTGTTATTGTAAAAGTCTATAAAATGATTATAGACTTTTCCATAAATGATGATGCCAATCTGAGACATGTAATGTACATTTTAATGGAGCAGTTGTTACCTTTTTTGGGTCGTGACCCTATTTTGATATCCAAAATTTCTGGCAACCACAAGATTACTTTTTGATAATGTTTGTGATATAGTGTTACGAGCTCAGATATTTTTTATTAGATTTATACATTTAAACTTGAGGAAATGAAAGTATAGAATACAGTTGTTTGAGATTTGTCGATGGTGTTTTAATTTGAAAAACGAGAATAATCAGATTTTCTTTCTTTTTTTTTTTTTTTAATCATTTACTAGACATTTCAGTTGATCCCATTTGAATTCTGGATGACCGTATGTGGGGTCACGATCCCAAGGTTGAAAAACGCTGACTTGCAGTATGCAATGAAATGTATTCTTTGTTGTGATATAGTTATTTTTAAGGTTTAGTCTAGCTTCAGATGTCTATGTACCGGCTCATTAAACTGCCTGTCCCTCCCCTCCAGACTCACTCATCCCCACGACACGATTAGCCACGGATTGGACAATTAGTTCTGATTTAATTTGAGTCTTTAATAGCTTTTTCATTAAGTTTTATTTTCTTTGATCGAAAACCGATCCCTTTCACTCATCGTTTTTTAATCTGCCTTTGCTTAAAGTATAGTAGACGAAAAGCTATGATTACACGTGTGAGTCAACACTGCTTTGGGAAAGGTGGACACAACCATTGTCTCCAGAGGACAAAGGCAACGCTAAACTTGTGAGGTGTTATTGTGATGATAATTGGTGCTGGCCTGTTTTCAGTCGGTGGGATTTATAGGACGTGTAATTGGTTGTGAAGCTCTAATCAGGTTTGTGTGTTGACTGAGTGGTGGGCAGTAGAACACCTGCCTTTGTGGCCTCCTTAAAAGCCTTTTCCCTGTTTCATGACCTTTATGCTTGTGTTGTTGTTTGCTATAGTAGAAGATTTAAGTTGAAAACCGTTTGAGGTGCCCTGGGTAGCTCTAGTCACCAATGAGCTCCATCTAAAATCTGATTTACTTTCCTGGATTCAAACTCACAATTGTAAATAAAGATGAGAGATGTAGTTAGTACTAAGTAAAGTGAAATACTACTGATAAAGTGTTACTATCAAATACAACCCTCGGCCGAAGGTATTGTCATCAGTCTGTCTGTCTGTCTGTGTGTAGAGTGGTGTAGGTCTTTTAATGCATTACCCACCAACCATTCTCCCACCAAAACATTGGTACTATGGGGGGATTTCAAGTAAAGAAAAAAAAATACCGGTCGGTTGATTTTTGGCAAAAAAACGACTTTTTTGAGAATTTTGAAAAAAACATTGTCGTGGACTGATTTTAAAGAAGCAAAGGAGGTGGACCATTGATACCTTGCTGTAAGGTGACATTCACTCAGAGTTCTTGATTAGTGACAAAAAAAAAAAAAAAAAAAATGTTTGTCACAGAAACTACTACGTAATAAATTCTATGCATAAACAGGTGAGTAATCATATTTAATAATGTTTTGTTCTCCCACTGGTATTATAAATGTCACAATAAATCAATGTAAATTATTTTTCGTGACAATATTTTGAGGGTTTTTCAAATGTCAGGCCGAGGGTTTTCATGTGCGGGCACGTTATGTTTAAATGTTTATTTTTACTGAAACATTGTGACAAATATTTTTAAGTGTTGGAGATCTGGTGTATGGTCGGTGGTATGCTATATATATATATATATATATATATATATATATATATATATATATATATATATATATATATATATATATATATGATACATTTTATAAAAAATCCACCTTGCGTTTTTAAAAATATAATAAAAATGAAACAATTGCATAAATTAGGAGAAATAAAGTGTTTCATGTTGAAACCTCAACATTTCCTAACTTCTCAAATCCTCATTATCTTATCATATAGTTAAAGTGTAGAAAATGTAGTAATTAAGAAGCACCAACACAACACTCACTCACACACTACATTCATACTAGGCAATGTGGGTGAAATGTCTTGCCTAAGGGCACAATGACGGACACCACTGGAGCGACTGTCCCCCACTGTATGAATCTATACCTTTCCTAAAGGATGAGGAAATCAATAGCATTGGATAGTGCCTCTTAGCATACAATTCCACATTTCATCTCTAACATACTGTACACGTGACACATGAACACAACAGATATGAAAGAGACTAATCAACAATCAGTATTCATTGCTCAAAAAACATTATCTACTGTCCAGTTTTTTGAAAAATGTATGCACGATTTTTACATTTATAGGCTTATTAACATTAATATAGTCTTATTCATGCTTATATCATCTGTTTATATCATCAATACAACCTTGTGTTATGAAAGTTTCACCACAAAACAAGGACAAACAATGCTCTACCAAAAACTAAGGAGGAACATGACATATTAGAGAGAATCTAGTGTGTAAATGTGTTCTTTCCTTGAGTCTATTTAGTAAGTCAAGTAGAGTCAATTCATGTAAAAAGCACATTTAAAAACAACAGCTGTGGGGACCATGTTAGAGTGTAGCATTGAACACATTTCATAGGGCCTAATGTGAGAAACTCTGAGGCTATTGTGTCCTCTAGTGGCAAAAAGAATGGATTCAAATAGTAAATAGTTGGAGCAGGAAAAAAGAACCCATTTAGCTTTTAAAGTTTTTTGAAAACTCTGTAACACTTATTATTGAAGTGCTTGTAATAAACCGTAATAAGCAGTGATTAATCTCATAATAAGGGCTTTTTAAATTATTATTAACACTACTAAGGCTATATACGCGTTAATAAAAAGCTTCATCAATATGTTCATTAATGTTATGATGATTATATAAATGAGCTTCTTTATAAGGCCTTATTAAATGCCTAATAACATTAATAAGGCTATACACTGTAAAAAAAAAAAAAGATGGCTTTACTCAAAAAAAGAGAAATTATGCAAACGTGTTGCTTTAAAAAACGAATTAATGGTGATAATCAAATATAATTGATCTAATTTAACATGAATTGTTTTTTTATGGCAACAAGTTTGCATATGTTTTTAAAGTAAAGTCAGTGTAATATGTTTTACAATGTATATGTTGATTTAAAAAAGCAGTAATTATGTTAATAGGTTTCAAGGCTTTAACTACTTATCAACATCAATGAGATGTTTATTAACATTATTAATACTTGAGTAATGATGTGAATGCCTCATAAAGGCTAATAAATCATTTTTATTATGCCTTCATTGATTGTTAGCAATGCTGGATTTAAAGTGGGAACAATAAATTATATGGATCAATAAAGTCATCCTTACAAACACAAATCATTGCTCTCTTCTGTATTATTGTTCAAATTGGCCATTACCCTCAGTGCTGACATAAATATTAATAATGTGGCCCTCAGATTAGAAAATCACATTTTTGGTGAGATTAAAGTTGGAGTTTATGGTTAAAAGAAAATCATGAACATTTTTTCAGTAGTAAAACAAACAGCACTGTTGTTTACCTTTGACACATTGATAATGATTTGTTTCGCACTATTTTTCAGTAAAACAAAAAAAAAAAAAAAAAGAAACTTGTGATGGGGCTGAAGTGATCTGACATTTGCACTAAACAACCAGTAGGTGGTGATATTTGCCAAATTTTTCCCAATACCTAAACATGAGCTCAAAGACACAGAGAAGATTATTGTAAAGTTGAGTAATATTTCATCAACGGTGGTGAAGAACAAAGTCAATAATGCATGATATCATATAGCTGCCATTTACCCAGTGATAATAACTAGCTTTTAAATATGACAGTAGTATCTTTGTAAAATACACATTAAAATGATATAATATAAACTGCTTTCAATGATTTAATTTTGTGTTAAGCATCTGGAAACTGTACCTGGAACTTACTCTGAATTAATACAAAAAACAAACCAACATTTCTGAGAAAATATCTCATATTAAATGTAAATGGTCACTACTAATCTGTTATTTTAATGCTTTAAAAACTGATTTGGATTTTTTTTCCCCCTTTATTTCTGCTGTGCTGCCAAACCCATTATGATTGTGATCTGCTTCTAGCAATGAGTGACTTTATTGATTTTCTACCATTCTTTTGTCGCTAAAGCTAGGCCGTACACTTAGACCTCCTTTTAGCCTTTTCTCAAATACTTCACTCTTTATATTTATTTACGCTCACTCTTTGTATTATACGTTTTGCATCAAAAACATTTATGGTTGGAAGTTTCCTTGTTTCATTTGGCTTTGAAGTAAATAGAGGCCCATTCTTCTTCTTGTAGCCTTTCCCTGGAAAATGTTTATTGAGGCAGTGTTTTTTTCTTCATATATATTTTCAATGATTTACATAGCTAGGTGGAGCTACTGTATAAGTAAACTGCTTAAATGTTGATTGATCAGATCTAATGAGTTGATGTGTCTGCTTGTATTGAACCAAAAAAGAGCAGAAATGTCAAAGCTTGGTTGACCCACAGAGGGCGCTCTAGCACAATGTTTTTAAATGTTCTGAAAGGAAACAACACCACTGCAGCAGAATGGAACACAATTTACCACTACTGGTTTAAGGTAGACTCTGGAAATTTTATGTCACTTTTATGTATTTTTTTTAAGCTCTGGCTGGTTTACGTCTAAACTGAAAGTCCAACATTCTCAAATGTGTGAGACAAAATTCACAGATCACAAGACACACCTGCATGAATTCAAAGAAGCGTGGAGAAAGTGTTTGCCGAAACAAATGTATTAGTTGTAAAAGTATGTTTATTTCTAAAACAATTTCTTTAGAGCGAACTTATACAT
Organism: Gouania willdenowi; assembly: GCF_900634775.1. Lineage (NCBI taxonomy): Eukaryota > Metazoa > Chordata > Actinopteri > Blenniiformes > Gobiesocidae > Gouania > Gouania willdenowi. Next base: position 10,579,602 of record NC_041060.1, on the reverse strand, counting down.
CTGAGCTTACATTTAGGTTTCAAGTTCAGTTCAACTGTGGGTTGAAACATAGTTCTTCATTTTCAAAACACATTATTTACCTTGGAAGAAATACTTATCTAAAGTTTTGATACTGAGAAGATAGCTTAAGTTGAATGGAAATTCACTTTTTGCTTGGAATATTAAAAAATAGGCATTAGTACCAGGGTATGCATTCACAACCTTAATAAGAAATAGATTTTTTTTTAAAAAAAAAAATAGTCATTTAACCCTGACCATATGTTAGTATTAATATGATGTAAACACAGCAAAATATACACAATTTACATATTTACAGAATATGGGTCCTGCCCACTTTAAGCAAATTACATCTGGTTAAGGCACGATAACCAATCGTTTCTTTCAAAAAAAAATAATAAATGAACAAACAAACAAAGGCCCAAATAATTAAATGGACAAAATAGAGAAAAAAACAAAACAAAACAGGAAAGCAAAGCCTTCAAAAATCCAGTTTCTATAAAACATCTTAAGGCACCAAAGCTTTGCGATAGGTCGTGACCTTTTTTGGCAATTCAAAGTCACCATCTTACACATATTGAATTAGTGTTATTGCAGACAAACAAGGCACTGTTATTTATCACACCAGTTTTGTGAAGAGTCCAGTTTGTGCTTCTTTTGATGAATCTCCATGAGGTTGGAGTGAGTGAGGCCCTACATGTGCCTCTTCATATGTAGAGCCAGGTGGTCCGATCGAGAGAACGCTCTCTCGCAGAGGTGACACTGGAACGGTCTGTGGCCAGTGTGTTTCCTAAAGTGACGGGTCAACTCATCTGACCTGGCGAACTTCCAGCCACAGCCTTCCCAGTTGCAGTGGTATGGTTTCTCACCTGAGAGATTGGAAAACAAGTGTATAAGTCACATGTGATGGAAGGAAAAACACAGCAGACTCACTATACTGAAGATAACTCTGGTTTTAAGTGATGTTCTTACCTGTGTGTGTCCTCATGTGGGCTTTGAGGTGAGAACTTTTAGTATAAGTCTTCCCACATCCGGGGAACTCACAGCTGTGGGTAGCAGCTCGTTTTCTGGCCCACGGCCTGCGCCCTCGCTTCTGCTTGATGCTCCCCGTCTCATCCTGTGCGTAAAACTCCAAAACGGACGGAGACGAAGGCGGTGTCAACAGCGTCCCTTGCATAGACATGTTATGATGCTGCTGGTGGACATGGGCGGCCACTCTGAGCATCCCATAATGTCCCTGCTGAAACTGTGGCACCCTCTGCTGTGCGTACTGCGTTGGATACGCCGCGTTATTAAAGTACTGGGTTTGGAGATGCTGCTGGTGAACTGGGTGATGATGATGGTGGTGGTGGTGGGGGCTTCGTTCACAGTCTGTGCGTCCGTGGAGCAATGTGTGCTGCATGGGATGCGCAGTGAAGCCGGGAATCAAGCTGGCAACTGCAGCCTGGTGGTGCGTAAAAGCCGTAGCAGCAGCAGCAGGGTGCATGGAGCGCATCTGGTGCTGTGCGTCGACGTGCACCTGCTCTGACATCATACATGACTGTCCCACAGGCTCGGATTTGAATTTGTATCCACGAGGAAGAGGAGGTGGAACTATGGCCGAGTTGCTTGCCAGAAGTTGGGTGTATTCCCGCCCGTCTCTCGCCTCATCCTCCTCGGACCTTTCCCCCGGGTAAACCAAGTCTGATGTGAGCAGCTCGGCCATCAGACTGCTGGCCGGGATTGAGTTGGTGAAACTCAGCGTGTCATGGTAGCGCTGCGCTGTCATGTCGCCGCTGTCTGGCACTGAAGCTCCGCTGCAGCTCTCCGGTGACTCCGGCAGGGAGTACGCGCAGTGCTGCTGCTGTTGCGGTGGAGAAATGTCCTCGTTGTTGTTGGAACTGATGGTGTTTGAGAAAATGAACTCCAGGTCAACAAATTTCCCCAGTTCGTCGTCGTCTTTGGGGGGCAAAGCTGGAGACTGGACGATACTGAACTCCACTTCAATGAGCGAGTTGTCTGCGCCACCTGTTACGCACGGCTTACACAGCTGTAAAATAACACAGAAATAGCGTGATTATTAATGTTACTGTGAATTCAACAATATCGAAATCTGAGCACAGAGAATGTAAAACAATCTATTTACAGTTTCCATCGGCTTGAGGCTTGGAAAGTGTGCCACGGCTTCGGCAACAGCCATGCTGCGCGTTCTGACGAAGAAACAAACAGTTTAAAAAGCTCCAAAACAAGTCGTAGAGATTAGAAACTATTCCTCTGTGTCCATGGAGAGCTGCTTTGTTCACACTGACGGTTAAGTAGTCACAATTGAAGATCAACCTGCAGGGCTGACGTCTATTATAGGTCCTTTACGCAGAGGGGGTGCGGCTTCAGCACTTACACACACACACACACACACACACACTAAAATACTTACTAATTAATAGAATAGATTTGAGGAATCAAAATTTTACATTAAAAAAGTGATAAAAATAATCACTTAATTATTTCTTATATTTAAAACACATTTAAACACCTTTTTTTTTTTTTTTTAACTTTTGATATTTCTTTTGGGTATTTTACCCGTTATTGTAACTTTTCTAGTAATGAATATCAATATTTTCCTCAAAATTGAATGATCAAGTGAAAAAGTCTACCATTGGGAGGTAAACAAATATGTCCCATGAGATGAACACAGGGGGCGTCCTTAAACTGAAGTAAAAGCGCTTTTTCCAGTTTCATTTGGTTACAACATAAATTAGGAAGAATTGGCACACGAGCAGCCCCAAATATACATATGCACTCAGTGAAGTTTCGATGTTTTGTTTTTAAATTATTCACAGTACTCCATCAGTGTCCTGCTGTTCCCTCAAACACAGACTTGCTCACACGTTTTTTAATTTGCCCTCATTTGATCCCTGCTGTTAGACACACACACACTGATGTGGAGACGCTGTGTTTCGTTCTTCAGGTTCATGGAAGAACCGGTTAATCTAGCACTCAGCTAAGGACGACCTTAATAAACCCCCACACGATGAGACTAAACCTAAAGGAACTTAAATCATTATGTGTTAATTTAATTTATTTCTTATGATTTATGTTCTCCAATTTTATTTTTTTTATAGCCATTTAGGAATCATAGTTGGGATTGAAATTATATAACATAAAATTTGATTTGTTTGAAGCATAAGCCTCTGTTACAACCCCATGACAGTTCATTTTATTAGTAAATGTAATAGTTTAAAAATTCAAAAAATATATTCAAAAACTGATTCAATATATGAATAAACGCTCTTTATTTTTTATGAACTTTTTTCCTTTTTAATAAAAAAAAATGACTGACTTCTTTACCCAGTTTACCAAGTGTAAGTGTGATGATCCGTATTTGGTTTTTGCTTTTTGGTTAGTTTTTGTTTCATTTTAAGTCACACACCTGATTTCTATTCTAAAAAAAAGAAAAGAAAATAGAAGACATTCAAAAACTAGAGTAAAATACATATAACTACAAGACATATTATATAACATTTTTCATTTTAGGTAAATTGAATTAAATCTAAAACCAATATTAATCCCAAACCATAAACCAAATCTAATACATTTTTTATTACTAATACAGACGTTTCTGGCTATAGGCAGGCAATTGTATAAAGCCCCATGAGCCTCTTTTGAGAAGAATGAAAATGACTTGTCTTTATCCATGGTATGCTTTATAATAAATGCCATTAGCTGTGGCGTAAATAAATCAAAATCTTTGGACTCCAAAAAACACAAATGTGTGGCATCAGCACACAGGTATTCTGGGAATGATTGACAAGTACCCATAATGAATCAGTTTGTGAACCATTTAATGGATTAGAAATCTCTTTATTGACCAACGTGGGCCCCAAACAGCATCTTGCGTTGGACCCCAACAAAGCTAGAAATACCTCTGATAACCAGTGTAAATGATAAATGCATCAGTAAAGCCAGTGGATTCAATCTAACTAATTGGATATGGGATAGAATAACCTAGAGGTCATCAAACAAATGTATTATATCAAAAAAATATATGTGCTTGTACTAATACCTAAAATATTTTTCATTTCATGTTTTTTTCACGGGCGATGAGAGCCTTACTTTAGAGCCATTATCAGGGACCACCATGTCATAAAACATGTAGCTACCTGTACGACCTGTACCTTGGATATGACGATTTATGACATCAGGTATATACTGAAAAGCCAGAAGGCACGAGGAGTTTGTTGCCTTTTGTCTTGTCAAAAACACTTTCTTTAGTTCTCAGTCCTAAAAGAAAACATCTTTTATTCAACAAACGACACAAATGCATTTTTCAAGATATGTTTCTCTGCACAGGTTAAATATTTTTAACTTTTGTTGTGTTATTGTGTGCTGCTATTATATTATCTGTTGTGCCACAGGACTTTTACAAGGCCAGTGTGTTGTGAGTTTAACAATAAATACGTATAATTTTTGTTAAATGTTACCTTTTTTGAATTTAGAAAGTATTACTTTATTAGTGGAGATTCTGGAAGTTTCTCTAAAGTTTACCAAGGAATCAAGAAAATTATTATTAACCTTAGCAAGTAAATATTGCTACAATTAATGAATTAGATTTTGTTTGATGTCGACTCTAAAGCCCAGAGAATTACAACAAAGCCAAACGTCTTCTTTGCAGATCCTTCTGGTTCAGCTCCTGCAGGTGCTGTGAGAGAAAAGGCTCTGCAGCTCTCTGCTTATATACGCTGTTATTTTTAACTTAGCTGAGCTTACGCAAAAGAAAATCCGGTTCAGTCTGCAGGCCAAACTGGAAATGGACTCTATTTCCTGAGGAAAAACTTCACACCAGCTTCCTCTACTTTCACTCTGCCGTCACCTTTGGTGGCTTGGACGGATGCAGACGGCGAGCGTCTCCTGACCTTTAGCTCTGAAACGCTCCCTTACGTTCCTATTGCAATGACACATTACTACTTGGAAAAAAAACCTGTGAGTTCACAGATGACTATTGTGCTCTCAGTTTGTATAACTTTAAAACAGACATTCTTTAAAATAGTGCTAAATCCCTTGTCATTGCATTTGCAATTTTATCCCCCAAAAAATATCACTTAAGATTTATTTTATTTAATTTTTTTAAATGGGATATGTATTACATTTTTTTAAAATATATGGGATTGTAGCCAGAGAGCTAATTCCCATCCCCTGTCCCATTAGCACACGTGTGAAACTCAAGGCCCGGGGGCCAAATCCGGCCCTTTAGACCATCCAATTCGGTCTGAGGGAGAAAACAAAAAAGGTTGCGTAAATTACCAAATAATTCAGTTATATATATCTCAGCCCTTCTAAATACACAACTTTAATGGAACTCCACAATATTTGGAGGATGGCAATTTTGCCCATGCTTTTAAAATGACTGCAGTCATTTTAAATCTCAAATTGTTCAAAGGACTCAATTTCCCTGTAATTACTTCTTGTAATTTCTTGAAATTAAATTTTAATTAGTCACAAAATCAATGAAATATTCAAGGAAAAAATCCTGCAGGGACTGATATTTGTCACAGATTACTTGGATATTGTCAGTTCCTTACATACATAATGTATAATTTATACGTCAAAGTCTGCCTAAAATCTGTGGGCCACTAAGAACAATAAGATCTCACTACTTTATATTTGGCCCCTGAACTAAAATGAGTTTGACACCGCTGCATTAACAGGTTGGTGTTAGCATAAAACAAACATTGGTGATGGAATAAAACACACAGAGCAGAGGATGTTAAAAAAGACAGGTAACATACAATAACCATGAACAATCTACGTGACGTATAGTGCAGAGATAAAAGATAGACCTAAAAAGTTAGGAACCATGACAATTATACATCATTATTATCCTCCGCCACAAAGTGTGAAAGGGGGATGTAGGTAGAATTTCAGAATCAACTTTATTGACCAAGTAATGTATTGAATACACACGAGGAATTTGTCGTGGTGAACTCTGCTCTCTCTGATAGTGTAAACATTAAATAGTAACAATCAACTAGAATAAATACAAATAAATAAAAAAGAAGTATAAACATAAATATAAAGAGTAGTTAGACTAATAATAACAATCAACTAGAAAAAAGAAAAATAAATAAAAAAAGAAGTGTAAACAAATATAAAGAGTAGTTAGACTAATAATAACAATGAACTAGAAAAAAGAAAAATAAATAAAAAAAGAAGTATAAACATAAATATAAAGAGTAGTTAGACTAATATGTGCAAACTAAATAAAATAACAAGATAATAATAATAATAGTAATAATAAAAATAATAATGAAATTAAATAAAAATACAATAATAATAATAAGATAATAGTGCAGTAGTGCATTGATGAGTAGTGCAGGTGAACATTTAAATCAAAATATTATGTCCATGAACATAATGGCTCCGTCCGTTCATGCGTTCGTCCGTCCGAGTTAAAGGGGACAGCTTTTCTCAGAAATTGTTTAAGATAGGATAACCACATTTAGTGTGTGGCTTCTGGGTATCAATACCTTGATGGAGTTTCCAAAATGAGAAGCGCACAATTATTTTTTCCGGAGTTATTGCCCTTGTTTTGTTTTTCTTTACTGTGTTAGATGCATCTTCAAAGGTGACAGCATTTCTTAGAAATTGTTTAAGATTGTTAATAATTCTATAATCTGATGTGATACAATTTTTTTATGTATACATCTCTTAGATTAGGGACATTTAGGAAAAATGTGAGTTATGACAACAAATCTGGCGGGGGATGTTGATGACTGTCTTCTTATTATTAATACTGTTGTTATTGTATTTATTGTCATGATTTTGTAAAAATAAAGTAATTATACAGTATAATAATCACATCTTGTTAGTTCAAGCAGCATTAGTTGAGTTTGGATTTGAAACAAATTCTGCATTGATTTTGTGCTTTAGGACACAATTTTCAAAGTTGTGTGTTTCTGACGGAAGTTATTTCGTGCCATTAAATCTTTTTTAGTTTATAAATCCCATTGACATGGATCAGTTCCCAATTCATTCCCACAAATTTGTGCCATGCAGCATAAAAAAAATGAGGAAATCATGTAGCCTTGCACAAAAAATCCCATCAAATAAACAAACTGTGATCTAACAAAGTAGCATATGAACCAACATGCTGCACACATGAAGATGTGATTTCCACAGGAATCGAACAACATTTTTCAGATACTCAGATGCCCAATATTGATGCAAACGTATGCAGTTTTCTTGCTACTTTTTAACCATGGAGCTTCTTAGTTGCCGTGGCCCTAGTGTGTTTGTGGAGGGTTTTCTATTGGTTCACCCTGAATGTGTGTGGTACTGTAGAATGTGTCACAATCACAGAATGTGTCTGTAAATGAAGAATCTATTCCTAAAGTGAACAGTGAAATTAATTTAATATTTATTCTGCACACAGTTCATAAGTTATTTTTGAAGTGTGGGCTGCAATCCCACAGGTAAGTCATAAATATACAATAACTTAGGGATGGGCAACTGTATCACAGCAGGGGCCACAAGAATGTGATTGTAACTGATCCGAGGGCCACATTATCAATAATCACATCAGCATTTAGAATAATGGCCAACCTGAGCATTAATACAGAGGAAAAATAGTTTTGTCTTTTTTTTCTTCTTTTTTTTTTTTTTTTTGTGTTCTTGTAAATCTGTGTATTTTTCTGTCATTTTCTGCTTTTTTTGTTGTGGATTTGCATGTTTTTGGGGTCACTTTCTGTATTTTTCTAGTTGTTTTCTGTATTTTCCTGTCATTTTGTGCAATTTTGTCGAGATTTTGTGTGTTTTTGGAGCTTTTCTGTAATGTGTTGTTTTTTGTGTGTTTTTTTCATTTCGTTTAAGTGGTTGTTTTGTCTGTCTTTTGTGTTTTATAAGTTATTTTGTGTATTTGTTTCATTTATTTTGTGTACTTTGTGCATTTTGCTGTCTATTTGTGTGTTTAGGGAGTTATTTCATGTATTATGTCGGGCTTTATATTCCTTCCAACCTCTTTAAATACAATTTTAAGGTTTTTTTTTTTTATTTTGGGGGCTGCACAGTCGCCCATGTCTCCGATAGGTGATCAGTTTTTTTTATTGTTAATTCACATAGTTCTAACATAAATGCTATTTTTGTGTTCCTGTCTAACACAGCCAGGAAGAATCTACTTAGCAAGACACACACACACACACACACACTCAGCAATTATCCTCTATCACCCACAAAGTGAGGGGAAACCCAATTGTTATCTTAGATAAATAGGCTGCCGTGCATGGCATGGAAAAGCAACTTTAGAGATTTGAGGGAAGTGCGACCACACTGTGTAGACGGGCCAGTTGGTTTCTCGAAAGATTTGAAAGGAAGATGGGGAGAAGGAAGTTTGAATGAATGCAAAAACCAGCAAGGAAGCTTGTGGGAAAGAGAAGCAGCAATAACATTAGCCGGTGGCGCTCCAGCTTTAATTATGCATTTCCTGATGGTGAAGTTTGACGCCTGTTGGTTAAAACAGGAAGACGCTCTAGTCTCCATCTGACCTGATGCTGCTCTTTAAAACCATGTTATTTGCCAAATTCTGTGAGTCTAAGAAAAGCAACTGTCCTACAGAAAAGCTGCGGCTTCTGTGTTATTATTCTTTTTTTAAACAGAAAAAACATTCAAATGTGTTGATAATCGTCATGTACTTTGTAATAAATTCAAATCAAAATAGAAGTGATGAATCTATTGCTTTTTTCAGTTGGTAAAGCTCAGTGTGGCTAAGTGGTTTAGTAGCATTTAGCTCTAATGTACGCATTAACAACTACGGTAACTGTACGCATAATTAGATCAGGGAGCGACAGACTGTGGCTGATTTATAAGATCAGGATCAATTCTAATTAAGGTACAAGTTTGAAATGTAGCAACACAGAACATAACATTTTTTCACCAACAAGTCCATGATCAGGTTTGGTGTCTGCATTTCTGATAATAAAAAAGATGTAAAACAATAACTTGATTTTCCTAAGGTTTTTATATTAGTGGTTCTCAGTGTTTTGGCTCATATGCCCCCTTTTTCTTATTTCTGAAACCAAGAAAACTATTTTAAAACAACTACAGAATATAATGATGGAATGAACTAGTTATAACACACATTTAAAAAAAAAAAAAAATCATCTCATTTTGTAAATAGCTGGAAAGAAACACTATTTAGTGCAGTGGTTCCCAACCTTTTTTGGACCCATTTTGATATCAACAATTTCTGACAACCCCAAATCATTTTTTTTTTCTAGAATTAGTGTTTGATCATGCTTGAGGTCATTTTTTTAAACTGCATTTTATGATAGAAATACAGTTGTTTAAGACTGTTTAAAAAAAAAAAAAAAAGAAAAGTAAAAAATCTTTAAATTTTTTTTTTAGAAATTTCAGGCGACCCCATTTAAACTCTAATCGACACTACATGGGGTCCTGAACCGAAGTTTGAAAAACACTAATGTAGTGGCTCGTGAATAAATGTATCTCACGCCTGAGGTGGGACCAAGACTGACACTTCATTTGTTATTTTTTCTCTCTCTCTCTCTCTCTCTCTCTCTCTCTCTCTTTCTCTCTCTCTCTCTCTCTCTCTCTGTGCCCCCTGTAGTTTCATCACGTACCCCTAGGGGACACGTACCCCCATTTGAGAAGAATTGGTTTATCACATACATCCGAACAAATCTATGCAAAAAAAGCTACTCAAAAACGGCATGATAAAGAACACAATTCTATTGATAGTAGCAGATATCGTGTACTAAATTACACTGTAAATAGCGCTTTGATATGACTTTTGTTGTATTTAGCGCCATATAAATAAAGTTGAATTGAATAAAGGTCGCCCAGTGTTTAGTCCTTTACCTAATTCACATAAGCGTGTAAGAACCAGCTTATTGTGTCTTTGTGTTAGCCTGTGTCAGCAGGTCAATATGTACTTTCTTTTATGGGTCAATGACATATAAGGATTTCACTGCATTATATTTCATAAAATGGGCATCATCGGGCAAGGTTTGCATGAAAAATATGCGAATAAATATAGAAATACTTTGAAATCTTATACAGGACTATAATAGAACTAAAACAGGGCCATAAATCAGTTTGAAAAGATTTAGAGTAATTTTTTTAAAACAGCGGTCATGGCCAGATGGTCACAAATTAATTTCGTAAGTAACATTTAAAAATAAAAATGAGTGCATGGATACTAAGTTACTATATATTTGGTATATCTTTTTATGCGCTGAAACCTATTTTAACTAAAAGAAGTGCAGTTGGACAGACTTTTTAACTTTATTTATATAGTGCTAATTATAACAAAGCGCTAATACCCTTATACAGTTTGAAACAGCAGTATCACTATCATAACCTGGTTTTAAACTAGGAACCTATAGGAACACAATATGGAGGGTTTTGATTCATAACGACAGCATTACAACATGAATTAAACTTACCTAAAGACAATAAGCTAACATTAATGTGAACACTTAAATACAAAAACAATAATGTTAAAAAAGGTAACACCATTTTTAAGATACATTTAAGCACGTACACACACACCTTTTGCTGCAGTACATATATATATATATATATATATATATATATAAGCAAGTTTTTTTACAACCCTAAAATCATAGTTAACCTGGTTGGATTTTTAATCATTTTTATTATTTTATTTTCATTCGCACATAATCATCTACACACTTCATACCTTTCTCCAGAACATATCAAACGTGTGTATATAACGTGCTGTACCAGTTTAACCAGTTATAACCTTTGAGTAATTATCATTTGAATTAGCTTATTATCATCATGCTTGTACATTATTAATATACTCATGAATAAATAACTTATACCTGCTTTGTTATTATTATTATTATTATTATTATTATTATTATAGTTTATAAGACCTCTGTCTAAATGACAAGTTATAAATGATCTAGAACACTTTACCCCATTTCTAGATGGCACTCCTGGCAAATCTAAACATTAATAATAATAATAATAATAATAATAATATTAAATATGATCATGTTTAAAAACCCTTTGTCCTCCTACAATATACTCCTGTATTTATGTAAAAATGTCCAAATAACTTATCATCCTTTTGCTCCAAATATAAAGAAAAGGCCTTTTGAAGATGGACTTTTTGTTTTTTATTGATTTTGCTTTTATTAAATTTTGTGTCTGTCAAATTTTAAATCAAACCTTCTAAAGCCAATATGAGTCTTTTCATGACTCGGAAGATGGATATGACGTAATAGTTATAAGAAGAAAATCCTGCTGAAAGCATCTAAGCTGAAACCTGTGAAACTTGTTTCCCTCTTATTTTCTATTTTCACCTCTCTGTCAATAACAGTTATCACACAATATTACAGGGGACACAATATACTGACGGACAAAAGACGTGTCACTTAAGAAGGAAGGGGAAATGCATATAATATGATCTGTTGACGGGTGTCCATGCAAGTGCCTATGGACAATAAGCGATAGCTTCCTATCCAGTTTGGCTGTTCCACTTGGCTCATCTGTCAGTAGCTAAGCTGTGTAGCTTTCTCGTCCAGCGATGATACTCTAACCAGACTTGTTACGACGACGACACAGACTCACATCTATTGTTGTGCTTTTTCCAAGAGGCATAAGGAAAACTCACAATACTATTTTGGTGTCAGTGTCAGTGGTGCTCATTTCTTCATAAGTGGGTATTAAATTACAAGAAAACAACCTGCCAGTTCTGTTATTTTTTTTACAGTTATGGGGGGCAGATTGTAAAGTTGTATATGCTAAAATAAACAAACTTTTTATAACTTACTTTTGATCAGATTTACAGCAATATTTGTGATATTTAGATTTAACATTTAGATTTAGGTTGAATATTTAGATTTGATATTTAACATTTAGATTTAGATTTAATATTTAACAATTAGATCTAACATTTAGCTTTTAACTTTAACATTTAGGCTTCGATTTAACATTTTATTTGATATTTTACATTTAGATTCAACATTGCCATTGAATTTTTACGAGAAAAGTACATTTCACAAATATTTTTTCACAAAGTTTTTTTGAACATGGTTTGTTGCTAAATCTTACGTTTAGGCGATTGTTCAGTTGTATATGCTAAAATTAACAGCAACCTTTTGTAACATTTAGCAACAAATTAGTTACTTTTGACCAGATTTACAACAATATTTGTGATATTTAGATTTAACATTTAGATTGAATATTTAACATTTAGATTTAAAGTGAATATTTAACATTTAGATTTAAAGTGAATATTTAACATTTAGATTTCCCATTTGGATTTAGTATTTAACATTTAGATTTAACATTAACATATTTTAACGAGAAAAGTGAATATCACAAATTTCACAAATATTGCCAAAAATCTGGTCAAAAGCAACATGAAAAAAATTCACATGTTTTTTTTTTAAAAGTGATTTGTTGCAAAACTTTGCTGGGTTTTTTTTTTTTAGCATAACACCACAATATAAAAAGCACAGCATTGTTGTGAGACCAAACAATTTTTTTTCAAAATAAAAGTTGGCCGTAATGAAAAAAATCACAGGCCATTTAAAGCTCCCTAGACTTGATTTCAATCCACAACTCATCCAGTCTGATTCACTTATAAAAGCAGCTACAAATATAGTCATAGAAACAGATGAGAAATGATGTGGCCGACTCTGAAATACCTCACGTCTTTGCTTCTGTCACGGGCCAGAGAGAAGCTAAAAGCTGCTGCTGGTGAGGGAGAGGCCAAAGGGTAATATATTGTGTGTAACACTGTGTATTCAATGTCGGTGTCCTGTGGGGCCACCCATGCAGACCATAAATCTGAGTAGGAAATGTTCTGTTATTCTGGGATTCTTGTTGCTTCGTGCTAATGTTCTGTTCGCTCATGAATACAAAAACTAGCGCTCATAGGTTATATGGCTAATGTTTTATTTGCATTGTCAATAATAAAGGTTATCAAGTGTTACACGGCACATACTTTCAGTACCATGATCAAGTTGGATGTTGATCATCAAAGCTTCCCCTTAAAGTATAGTATATGCCTCATAGATTAATAACTCGCTCAAAAAACAGGTGTAAAAGGTTAAAATTGCCACTTAAATGTTTGTGTTCATCTTTATTTTCTTATTGAATTTGTTGGAAAAGTTTTACACATTGCATTGTGGGATATGGAGTCCTGTAAACGAATGGTTTCTTTGACAAATCTTCATTTCAGTTGTAGTTTGTTCCCGGTTTCCCCTGTAATATCAGTCACAGACCCCAAAATAAACATCCGCCATTGTTTGAGCTCAACTTTCAGCTGGTGAAAACACCAGAAATGTGTTGGGGAAGTGACTTTGGCAGAGTTTTTGGTACATAGCAAACACAGGAAAACACTTCATTGTATCCTTCTACGGGACTTCACATCCCACAATGCAATGTGCAAAATACAACATCAATAACAGTTCTTAGAGTGGTCTCACCCTGGGACCCACATTTTGCCATAGTCATTAGATTGCGGTCCACTTTTTTTTTTACAGCTCAACCAAACAAATGTACTTTTTCAAAAATAGCTGTTGAAAACACACGTATATAATCTTTTTTAAAACCTAAATCTATATATTTTCCTGTGCAACATGCATTTCATAGCATGCCTGTAGTTTTTGGGGGTTTTTTGGTCGGTAAGTACAGAAGATTTTAGTTTGGATATTTTACATTTTTACTGTTGTATGGACTCTTTTGATATGTTCTTTTTTTAAAGTTGGTACTTTGCTGTACTTAGTTTCATTAAAAGAAGGATTTGCTATTGGAACGTTTCCCTGCCAAACGAGTCCACAGCACACTCTCTCAACACTAATACACTAGACTTACAGTTTGAGGGTTGCTCTGACACACTTAAAAAAAAAACCACAGTTGGCCATTGCATAAAATCCCCATATAAATCTATAATTTCTATTTCGAGGACTTTGGCACAAATTGTCCATTTGCTTAATAAGACAACCCAGCCATTATCACGTGTCAATGTAGATTTAAAAAAAAATTCACTGTGAAATGCTTGGAGATATTTTTTTATAATGTTCATTGGTGTGAAAAATATGTCTTGCTTCATATCTGATGACATGACTTTTTTTTCCTACCCAGCTGGAAAAAGGATTACATTTCAACATGGATCTGTTTTTACGACTAAAACAAAAGCTGCGCTAAGCTATGTTTTCATCAACTTTTGACAATGAATGGATCAAGTTCTCACAGGCCACGTCACATCATGTTCTGTTCTCCTGACAGTAAAAAGCACACGTGTGAGCATGTGCAATGGGCTCATCCGCTTAGATGTTGCTAAGAGCAGGGATTCTCAACCTTGGGGTCATGACCCCATTTGAAGTCGCCTGAAGATTTGAAGATGCCTGTAGGAAACTAAGATTTTTTTTTTGGAATGATTATAGCAACTATACCAAACTTGCCATATTTCAACCTATTTACATCACTTTTTCTTGCCATATTTTTGCTCCTTTCAATACATTTTGCTACATTACTCCCATTTCTGCCACTTTTCCATCAAATTCCACTGTCTTTCCTGCACATTTTTTTCGCTTTCAAGACATTATCGGCACTTGTAAACCCTTTCCACCACTTTTCCCGCCTAATGTTGCATATGTTGATCCATTATTGTCATTTTTAATCTCTTTTCACTATATTTAATGCTTATTTTTGCCAATTTACCTGCATTCAAGATTTGTCATGCCCACTGTTTGCCAGTTTAAACTAATTGTTTCTACTAAATGTTCTAATATTGACACTTTTAACCCTTTTTACCACTTTTGATGTCCTTTTTCGGACACTCTAAAGGCTCAAACGTACTCGGGTGGACACCCGCAAAGCGGAGTCCGCGCAGACTCCTCCAATTAAATGCAAAGCTCAGATTTTACTACCGCGCAGACTCCTCCGCGTAGTTGGTGTCTTACAAAACACTGCTCGTCATTGGATCGACCCGCATTAAATGTAACACCGACGTGCATTTCAACTTCCTGGTGAAACAGAGGAGGAGAGATGAACACGAGCTTAGAGGAGAGACTGGCAGACGAGCTACGACACCTATCGACACCTTTAATACACGTCCCAGGAGTACAAGGAATACAGAGAAGTACTAAGAATCATGGGACATGTAGGATTTTAATAGAAACTACTACAGGGTTGTGCGCCCAAGTATGTAAGCTCTGAGGAAAGAGTCCATTGTGCTCGGGGTTCACCTGAGTTTGTTTGAGCCTTAATTTGCCACGTTTAACCAATTTCTGTGGTTTTTAAAATCCCACTTTACCTTTTCCACAGTTTCTGGTCACTTTCAACCTATTTTGTTTCTGATTATAAGGATTTACATCTTTAAGATGACTATATACTATGGCACAAATAAAAATAAACTTCCTGGATGACAGTGGATATTAATTAGATCAATAAATAAATGTGGTCTTCACAGATTCATAGAACAATGGACCATCATTTTGCTGA
Organism: Gouania willdenowi; assembly: GCF_900634775.1. Classification (NCBI taxonomy): domain Eukaryota; kingdom Metazoa; phylum Chordata; class Actinopteri; order Blenniiformes; family Gobiesocidae; genus Gouania; species Gouania willdenowi. Next base: position 10,564,131 of record NC_041060.1, on the reverse strand, counting down.
CTTTATGGATGAACCCCAAAAAGCTCTCCCCTTTATTCCTACTTATAGATGACCCGGTCTCCACATGACTGTTCTTCAATATTCATGTCGTGTGCAACCACCTTCAGGTACAGTGGGGGTCCCCGGTCTCTGGCACCTTTATTCTGGGGTCGTGGGATGAAAAGGTTGAGAACCACTGGTTTAGAAAGTGTTTGTGAGGTTAGTTGTAACATTAAAGGGGGAGAAAAACTTTGCTTTAGCTCTGTTTTCTCTCAGTCGGGGGCATCTTAGTGTTCTGAAAGCCAGAAGACAGACATGAGAGCAAATAATTACCTTTCCCAGGTAGCTGTACTGATTGTCTGAGGCAGGTGGATGAGTGAAGGGGACTGTGTTTGTGTGTGTGTGTGTCCGAACATAGCGTGTCCTTTTGACCTTGCACCGTTGCAGATACACACAGAGAGACGGTTTTGTGTCCCCAGACAAGAGGTCTGCTTTCACCTGAGCGGGCTCAGCCAATTACATCTCCCAACCTTCCCCCCAGCTGAGACAAAGGGGAGCCGGGTGGGATGAGTGAGTGGGACCACGCTGGGAGAGCCTCCTTCATTAGTGAGGGGGGAGGGGCAAGGGGGGAGTTTGTGGGTACAGGAAAAATAAGACAACTAAGTCCTGCCAGTGGCCACATTTACATGAGAGCTTTATATATGGAAATAGCGCTCTATAAATAAAGTTTGATTTGATCTGACTTTAATTACCCTTTAATTCAGAATAAAAGTTAAATCTTCTTTAATCTGACCTTGTAAACACTTAATTCCGAATGAAAAAGGTCATTCCGAATTAAACTTAAATCCGAATGAGGTGGCTGGTTTATTCCATTTTTATTTCCGAATTAAAAACTCTATCTTATAAATGCTTAATTCTAATTTAAATTAATTCCAATCGTTCTGCACATGTCCGTTCTGTCGCGATGACATAATCCAAGATGGCCGCCTGGACTCAAGCCGAGACTACTTAGAAGACATGGATATAATGAAAAGAGTGGATGAACGGAAGCATAAACACGGGCACTCACACGGACACAGCGGAATTGAATAAAGGCGTATAAACATGTTTCCATGTAAACCTCAATTTGGAATTACTATTTCCATGTAAACGTTATACTGAATTAAAAAACATCATGTGACTGTGGCCAGTAAGAAGCCAGAGATTTTCATAGATTTACATGTATATGGAATTGAAGCAAGAGCGTAATGACATTCCACTGTACGCTCAGGTGTGAGAGCAGGTTCAGACATGGTCACACACATCTTTTAAACTCAGGCTTTACAAAGGCCTGCCATCGATGCAAGCATCAACTGGCCGTGGGATTTCACTCTTGATTCTGGCAGAGAATCAGGATTCTTCCGTTTTATTGTGTGTGCGTCAGAAGGTGGTGAGATAGTGTGTGAATATTGTAAATGCCAGGAATTTAAAAGGCACTTTGGAATTGTCAAAGCACATACGTCTGATTACTTTTGATCCAATGAAAACACAAGCAGAGAATGAGAGAAAGTCATTGACGATTGGTGATTTGGGTTTGTGAAATTGCCAAAAAAAATACAATAAAGGTGTATTGGAAAGTGTATAAAGGAAAAGTTTGATTTAGAATTCAAGCCAAAGTCTGAATTAACTAACTTCCTTCGATTTGGAGCCAAAAATGTTTTTTTTTAAATGTTGAACAACTGGGAATGTTTGTTGTTAGATTTGCTATTTTCCAAGTTTCTCAGTCTCCTCTTATTGGAAACCATGTAGCATATTAAATTAATCAAACTTGATATTGTATTTATATCCTCATACCTGTGGAGCATGTGGTGTTAACACATGATAAAGCAAGATACAATATATTGTACCCAAAAAAAAGAGATAGCATGGACAGAGCGTAGAGAACCTGGAATGACACAATTCCTAACATTTGTACATTATAAACTAAATGCTTATATATTTTAGTGTGTAGATATACTGTATTAAAGTATGAAAAATAGAAACCGTATACACATTTACATACTCACCTTCTGACAAGAATTTTGTGCAAATTACTTTGGAATAGAACTAGACTTTTATGCAACGGGTTGCCCAAGGGTGGCCAAGCTCAATCATTGGGTCACTGTTACAGTACGGTACTTTGACCATGAGAATGACATTTTGCAAACAGAATTCATTTAAAGTCTTGAAATAAACTTTATAGACCATGACATGTAAGATAATGATACAAAGTTTCACATTATAGCCCTTCAGTATAAAAGCCTAATCACAGTTGGCAACATTTTGTGTTGTTTTAGAACAGTTTTAGATGATTTGGGAAAAACGACAGAGGCATTTCCTGCTTTTTTATGTAAATTGTTGAATATAACTTTACATTTGCATTCCCATTCATCAAATCTGTTTGTTAAAAATATTTGTGGTTTTCACAGTAAAAATACTCAAATTTGGTGTTTTTGTGTCATTTTAAGTCCATTGTGTTTATACAGGATGATACAAAATGATCAATTAACAGTAAATTCATACAGCTGATGTTGTGCTGAAAGTAATGATACTAAACAAGGCAAGCTAAACCCATTTTTATGGTGAGATATAGAGGTAAAATCAAAAGTAATCAAAAACGGCCAGTTACGTATACCCTGGACTCCAGAGGATTAACACTTAAGCCTCATCTCTAGCTTTGGGCCGTTTTCTGATGTCATTTTGTCATGATAAATAAATAAACATAAATGCATAGAATATTTAATCAACAGAAATACAACGACTTATAGAAACGAGGCTTCCACAGAACACATTTACGAAATATTCAGTGCTTTATTTACGGAAAGCACCTCTCACTCACTGAGAAATTGTGCTAGGTATAGTTAGGTATCAGTCAATCTGTTTATTTTGTAAAATGCCAAACTAAATATGGCAGTTAATCCTATAACTACGTATCAATCATCGGTACTCTGCTGTTATATCATAACTCCAGCCTCACCCGGAGTTGCTCTGTGAAGCTTGTTTATCTGGTGATCCATTTCTCTTTTTTTTTGGCAAGGTCTTTATTTTGCTAAGGTAAGGGATCTTCTCCTATATTCTCTAGTGTCTGTGTTGTGTTGTCAGGTTGCATTGTGTTGTACAGTTCATTAGAACCTGCCAAGCCTTTGAAACAGCTGTCACAAAGATAAGACTGCTGTTATTGAAGCCATTATGAGATTAAAGCCTTGAAAATGCCGCAGGGCTTCCTTCAAAGAGAGCACGAGCCCGGGAACCATTGAGCAAGGAATCAGAAACCAGAGCCAAGATGCGTGCAGACTAAAACATGCGAGAGACTCTGCTTAAAAAATCCTTCTAATTTCTTACCAAGTGTTTACTTTTTGTGCCAAAACAGCTTGAGAAGGTCCTTGTTAAAGTCCTTGTGATCTTGACACAAAAGCTACTGTAATATCCTCAGAGGATTATATACTCTATTGCCTTTGTGTTCATCAATGGTGACGTCATATGATGATATGCTTGATTAAAACTGTTATCAGATAAATCCAGGCCTCATAGATCAATAAATCAAAGATCAGGGTAATGAGAGTAATTGATTTAGTTTAATTTATTTGTTTGTATATTTGATGCAGACATTACAATTACATGGGTTACAACCCAGATGTATTGTTTTAGATGTGTTAGCACATGCTAATTTGCAACGCCTGTCCACAGGAGGCAATTCATTTTCGCATTTGTCTACGGGACTCCATATCCCACAATGCAATGCACAAAACCTTTTCAAAAATGTGAGATAGAAACAAACTTTCGAGTGGCAATTTCAATCTTTTACATTTCTTTTTTTCAAGCAAATGACCTTCGGTTGAGAGGCCTGCTCTGTCTTTATCTGATAATTGTTTTAAAAGCAGCTTTAAATGTTAATATAAATACATATAAAAACATATTTATTCACTTCTGGAAATATTTTCAGAATTCCAACCAAACCTGAAGATAACTTTCATATGAAACATAACAATTGCGACGGACAGGCTGAGACACCTTACGTCAAGGCTAGAATAGTTGCATCAACACTACCATTAAGAGTTTTATTAGGAAAGAAATGAGAGATTGAAGCGTTATTTCTCAAACATAATATATCCATCCATTCATCTTCTGCCGCTTATCCGTAATGAGGGTAGCATCCTTAGCAGGAAGGCCCAGGCCACTTTGTCCAGCTCTTCTAGGGGAATCCAGAGGCGTTCCCAGGCCAGCCGAGAGACCTAGGCTGCATCCGAATAGTTCCTCCTATCTCCTTTACTATCCACTGTTCCCTCGCCTTAAGTGTTTAAGTGGTGGCCATGATAAAGGAGCGTTCAAGTTCACTTTAAGCTGAGGAAACGAGGCTCAATGCTTCCTTTATAACCTCATTTAGCCTAGGAAACACTGATGCATCCTTTTCCAAAGGAGACCACATAATGATGACCCACAATTCCTTCCGGCGACAACATTTAAAGGGACACACACACCCAAGCGCTTACAGAAACAGATCATGTAAGTTACCAATGCAATAATATGCCTTTAACAACTTTAAATAAATAATCTAAAACCCATATCTTATTATACGTAAACCATATTATCAGATTATAACTGACAAAAAACAGACACTCTGATCCCTTTTCGTGAACCACAGAGACATTTTTTGCCACATTATGTTTTATTCATAATTCATATTTCTGATTGGAAGGTGAGTGTGAGAAACCTTCTCAATGTGACATTATTTTAGTTTCAATTTTGTTCCTCGTAGCCTCTTTTCCTTTGATTTACATTCAAACCTTGTGATTTTTTTAGATAATTTCAGCGGAAAGTGTTATAAATGTGCTTTTTGTAGTCCATTTTCAGAAGTTTGTAGTTTTTTCATCACGGCAGACGTCACTAACCTTCGCGGCCGTCGGATTATTACGTCACCTAGTGGAAGTGCATCTGGTTGTCAGGGATCGCCTTTTCCTGATTCCTCGCCTAATACCTTTCCTTAACCCCATGACATCATCCAGGGGGTTAAATAAAAATGGATAGGAAAGGAAATAGGAGGGACTACTCGGACGCAGCCATAGTCTCTCCAGCGTGATGTAATGTTTTAGTTTTGATGGTTCATATTAACTCTCTCAAAACTGTTGCTTTAGAAGTATTTCTAAATGCACTATAGCAAACTGATGTCCAAACTAGAACCTCGAGTGGTTTGGATGTTTACAGCACATGCACTTCCATAAAGCAAAGCTCATCATTTAGTGCAAAATCTGATCCGAAACTTTAATAAAAGACCCTTAATATTGATATTCAAATCTAAAAACAGAGATCAAACCACACTGACATGATTCCAAGTTTGCGCGATCCAACAATCTAAAGCCTACAATGGCATTTATTTGTGGTTGTAGAATACGTGTCAAATAAACTCGTAGCCCGGAGGGCCAAAGGAAAAAGTAAAAAAGACAGAAACCATGAATCATTGTATGTAAATAACCAACGATTTAATTGTAGATTCTCAGTTCCTCCAAATTAACAAATTCAATAAAACTCCACAGCATTTGTCAAGGCTCACAGTGTCATTTTTTTTTTTTTTAATCTTAAATTGTTGGAAAAACTCAACATTTTTTTTTTAAATCCTGCAATTTCACTCAAATTCATTCACAAAATGTCCCCAATTAAACAAAATTGTGCTTCAAATGTAAGAAAACAAAAGTGAAGATCCTGCAGGGAGGGAATAATGTTGCTTATTGCTTATATTTTACATACTTTATATGTATGATTGATATGTGAAAGTAGAAAATAAGGCATTTTAATGTTAAAATAGCTAATTTACCCTGCTTCTTAGACCTTAAACTGGTCTGTATTTGTCCCCTGAACTAAAATGAGTTTAACACCGCTGCTGTATTATCAGTTTAGGATTGCTGTGTAAAGAATGGGAATGGCCTCTGTACTGGTGAGCAACGGGCAACTTAGACCTTATTTTAAAGAAGACAGCATCTCAATCATACTTATCACAAAGAGGAAAAACCTGGAGACATTCTTCCACAGTATCTTTCAGTGAAATCCACAAACCTGCTCAACAATCCAGAGATTACCTGTGTGAGCTCATCTGGGAGACTGAGCTCATTCATCTGTCTGTTTGTCTTTCCCAGAAAAAGCGAGCATCTCACTCTTAATTTGTCATTACATGCGGTTAATGGCGTAATTTTTGCCAGAGTACGACACTGACAGGCTAATTCCTCTTTCGCTGTGCAAACTTCTCAGAGAAGCCCAGGTTGTCTTTGAATGTATTGCACAGGGCTTAGCTCACATACATTCATCTTTCGCCTTTTCAAATCCCTCTGACAAGTAGTCTCTCTCCCCCCCCCGTTCCAATTTGTCATCATTGTGCTCATTGGGTTCACTAAATTACACAGGCCTGCACTGCTGTCACATTTAGAGCGCTAATGGGGTCCCACTTGAGATAACTCTTGTTTGACCAGGTCTGTCTTGAACTTTTGTTTCTACAAGCTGAGCATGGATGGCAAACTTGAACAAAGACTAATCTGGACGGCAGATCAAGCCTAAACAATCCTACTTGAGGCTCACAAACACAGGCACATAGGTGCTAATGTGCCACATAGTGAATGGGAATTGTATGTTATGTTATGTTCATGTTTATTTCAATCAACTAAAAATGCAACAAATAAAAGAAAAACTTCTGTCTGTAACTGAAGTTTACACTTATTTAATTCCTGCCTATTATTTATAATTATCTTACATTTTTGTACTTGTGCTCCTGTGTACTATACTGTATTATCATTAATGTTATTACCTTCAACACCATTATACATTTTAATATTATAAATAGCTAGTAGTATAATATCTTTATCATCATCATTGCATTATGGAAATAACAAAAAATAATCACAAAAAATTATAATTTACTCTGTTAACGGTTGGGTGTATAAATATAACAACTTACTTCTTTTTAAACATACTTAAAGCTGATAACCGGAGGATGAAACGAGAGAGACAAAATGAGACAAAGTGAATGTCTCGATGTCTCTCTCTAAACAGCTCCATTTCCTCCCCCTACCTCTGCCAGTCTACCAGAAGCCACACCTCTACTTTTGTGCACCTGCATCGCGGAACATAACAACAAAGTTTAACACACCAACACACGGGTAGTATTGTTTTTCACTAATATAACACTTGTTTATTACCTGTCCGTGACCAATTCCTGGTCCGTTCGGAATCCTGTTAAAAGCTGCAACTCCCTCCACCTTTGAAAAGCAGCTCCGAGATCAATTCTGTTGCGATCACGAAGACGTGTCATCACAAGATTTGTACCCAAACCTTTCTTTAGTTTTGAAGTTTCGGAGCGCTCCTCCATGATGCTATGCTGCTCAGAATGATACCTGTTTACTGTTGTTTCCGTGCATAGTTTACTCACGTGCATTCACTTTGATTGACAGTCTCCGCTACAGGAAGTCAAAGCCTATTGGCTGGGTGATTGTGGTGTGATTTGCTATTTGTATAGGGGTCTATAGGACGAAGACGGGACTTACTTACATTAATGTATATGAATGACCACCGGCAGTAGACCACAGTAAAAGACTAGTTAGGTATTTTTTTGCATTTCAAAAGAATCATACATAAACATAGATTTTCCCAGAAACTCCAGATATCAGCTTTAAGTACAAGTAATATTACTGATTTAGAAATATACCCAAAAAAAGTACCCATAAAAGCAACACAATTACAGTAACGTGAAATCCATTACTTTCACCTCTGATAAATAGTATCACCATTAACTCAAAATAATAGATTTAATAGTACATGGTAGTATTATTTTAATCAGTGAATATCCAGTTATTTTATTTGACTACTCGGATGCTGCAGATACAGTTCAGTTTTTTTATTTGATATGATTTACGTTAGCATTTAGAATAATGAGCAATCTGAACATTGTTACAGGAAAGAACAAAGAGTTTACTTGTTTTTTTAAATGTATTTTGTCGCTTTGTGCATTTTTTTTTCGTTTGTAGTGTGTTGAAGATGTGCATTTTTTAGAGTCATTTTGTGTATTACTGTTGTCTATTTATGTTTTGAAGTCATTATTGTTCTGGTTTCTTTTATTTTCTTGTTGTTTTTTTTGTATGTTTGTAGTTGTTCTAGTCCTTTGTGTTTGTGTACACGTTTGTATTAATGGTAAAAGCAGTATTCATGGTAAAAAAAAAAAAAAGAGTTTGACATGATCTCTTTTGATGAGAAGCTCTGTGTTTTCTTAGAAGTGTTGTGAGGTACGTAATCCGTTATCACCTCGTTCATTAAGCGCTCCTGCAGGGTTGGACAGTTCCTTACGGCTCTTATCAGCGTCTGACCTCTTGCGTTTCCGTTGGAGAGTCTCTTCTGTCCTTTGCAGATTAGTCAATGAAACATTTACAGCAGGTAATAAGTTGATTGTTGGAGTTGCAATGTTTTTTTGTTTTTTTCTCATTTTAATCATAATACATTCATTAACATTGGTGGATTCAATACTTTTTTGCTCCAAAAATCCATGGGAACATACAATTTATTCAACTTTCATATAAAATAATAATAATGATGGTATCTTTGAGTCAGACTCTCAAATCATTAAATAGATGTTTGTATGTGATCGTCAAAGCCCCATGACCACGTACAGGTTAACGTATGGGTGTAAACCACATCTTTTCAACCTTGGGGTCGTGACCCCATATGTGGTCACCTGAAATGTCTAGTAATAGATTAGAGGAAAAAAAAAAATCACTGGTTAAAAATACATATGTTTTTAAATTCTTCTCAAATCTCAAATAACTGTGTTTTATACTTTCACTTTCTCAATTATAAGATAATAATATAAGATGGCACATGTTTTCATTCATTTTGCATGATCTGTATTTGTAACACAGCATAACAAACATGATCAGAAACCAATTTTTGAAAAACAAAATCTATTTGGGGTCGCTAGAAATTTGTAATTTTAAAAATGTCCCAAAAAAGATTGGGAACCACTGGTGTATACTATAGAATGAATACATTAATTACACATTTGTCAGGTTTGTAGAAAATATGTTTATAAAAAAGCAGTGTTTTTATGGCTTATACATGATTTTGTAGTAAAATTGTTGGAGTATTATTAATTTATGCTTTTATTCTGACAGCCTTTCCCACTTTAGTAAATCTGTAAAGATATTTAGAAACACATGCACAAAGTGAAATGTGGATTCCCAGAAAACATAGAAAGGTTGAGTGTCATGTTCAAACAAGCCTGAAAGGATGTCATGCTTGCGTTGTTTCAATAAATGCGCTTGTCACTCTGATGGAAACTGTGGATTGATTGTATAATGCTTTGTCTACTTAGACAAATCTAATCGTTTCAGCTACACAGTGTCTTCCCACAGTGACATGAACAGGTCGTAGTTTTTCCAGTGCACTTTAGCAACCTTTATTCTTTTATAATTTTGCTCAGCATTTAGAATAATGATGAATCTGAACATTACCACAATAAAGAACAACGAGTTTAGTCGTTTTCTGTTTAACTTTTGTCGTTTAGTATAATTTTCTGTCATTGTGTGTGTTGAAGATTTTGTGCTTTTTTTGGTCATTTTGTGTGTCTTTGGAATCATTTTGTGTATTATTGTTGGCGTTTTTGTATATATTTTATTATTTTTTTGTCTTTTTGTTATTTTGTTTGAGAAATTTTGTGGATTTTTGTTTTCATTTTGTGTTTTGGTTTTGTTTATTTCCCCATTTTTTGTGTTTTTTGTGTGTACCGTATAATTGTAGTCGCCAGTTTTTGTAGAACATTTCCTTATTTTTGTAGTCCTTTTGTGCATTTATTTTGTAGTTTTGTATGTTTTTTTTTTTTCTTTTTTTAATAATGTGTATTTTGACAGTTTTTTGAGTAATTTTTTATTCTTACTTTTGGGACCAAACAAAATTAAATGGAGAGCTGCCCGTATGTGGCCCTTGGACTGCTAGTTTCCCAGGTCTGTTCCTCTAAATACATTGATAATGCTACATTTTATAAGGTGTTTCTAGCTAAGGAAAGACTAAAGCTGCGTCCGAATAGTCCCTCCTATCTCCTTTACTATCCACTGTTCCTTCGCCCCTGGAAGTGTTTAAGTGGTGGCCTTGATAAAAAGCGTTCAACTTCTCTTTAAGCTGAGGAAAGGAGGCTCAAAGCTTCATTTATAACCTCCTTTAGCCTAGGAAACACTGATGCATCCTTTACCAAAGGAGACCACATAATGCTGACCCACAATTCCTTTCGGCGACAACATTTAAAGGGACACACACACCCGAGCGCTTACGGAAACTTATGATGACCGACATGTAACAGAGATCATGTAAGTCAATGCAATAATATGCCTTGAACAACTTGAAATAATGAAAACCAATATTTTATAATATGCAGCCATATTATCAGATTATAACTGACATAAAACAGACAGTCTGTCATTCAAGAAAAAGGGATCAGAGATATTTTTAACCACATTGTTTTTTATTCAACATAATTCATATTTCTGAGTGGAAGGTGAGTGTTAGCAACCATTCCCAATGTGACGTTCTTTTATTTTCACTTTTGTTCCTTGTAGCATGGTAGCCTCTTTTCCTTTCATTTACATTCAAACCTTGTGATTTTTGAGATAGCATTAATGGAAAGTGTTATGAATGTGCTTTTAGTAGTTCATTTTCAGAAATGTGTAGTTTTTTTTTCACCACGGCAGACGTCACTAATCTTCACAGCTGTCTGATTATTACACACCTAGTAGAAGTGCATCTGATTGTCAAAACAAACGTGATGGGCGTTTATTAACTCTCCTCCTAACATCTTTCCTTATGGAAAAGTGGATAGGAAAGGAGATAGGAGGGACTATTTGGGTGCAGCCTAGAGAATTGTATGAGGCCCCATGAGCAACTAGGAGTCCCAGAGAACAGTATTTAGCCTCATCTGAGGAGAATAAAATTGTGCTGTCTTTATCTCAAATGTGATAAAAATAAAATATAGAATATCAGAATGAAACGAGTTGTCATCATAAGCTTTTTTTTTTCTTCTTTAGATTAAATCCATTAAATAAAAAGTAGGTAATTCAGTCAAGCAGTGTGTGACGTCAGCTGACAGGTTTTCTGGTTCTGTTATTCATGGTCCATTTTGAATGATTAGGAATCTCTTCATGTCTTCTTATATATATATATATATATATATATATATCAGTTATTGACTATGGAGGTTTTATTATTTAGCGGCATTCTAACTTGACCTTTTCTCTTGATATTTAACCACACAGGTACGGTAACAGCAATATTTAATAAATAACAACACAGGAGATACACATACTATATACCTATATTATGTCTGAGTTTAAAAGGTCTAAAATCTGTGCTAGGATAGTAGGATCAGCTCTTTCTGTGGTAAAAACTAAATGTATACAGTATATATGCCAGAAGCCCTGGGATGAATGGATAAACAATAAATGCATCCTCAGTTTGACCATCAATGCCCTTTGATCTTAAACATGGAAACCACTGGTTTGCAAAGTAGTCGTTTTTCTTTTTTTTCCCACAATTTGTTTTGTGTTATCGTTCCGGTGTGGTCCACAAATGGCGCTAGTAGTTTTGCTGATAGCATCGCACACAGTGACCACGAGAAGAGGAACAAGCGCCAAAGGTCAATTAAATCGTTAGTACTGATGGAGCGCGGTGGATGACAGCATTCACAACCCAGAGTAAAGCAACACGTTTCATACACACAGGCCCTATAACTGTTTGTGTTAATAGGTTTTCAAAGCATTAATCGATTAATTCAAGTCAGGATTGAAGAATATAAAAAATGCATTATACAAGTTACATTTAGAATAATGAAAAGTGAATTTAAAGTATAAAAATGTGAAAAAAAACTAAAACAATTGAAGTTTCTATTTAAATACAATATAGAGCTTCATCTATTTGGATACGCTACATTTCTCTTTTTGAAAGGCACTGTTTTTAGGTCAATAATAGCCGTTGTAGTTGCTCATCTTTGTGGTGCTGAGTGACTTCAATGTCCTGCCACCAAAAGTTGATCCCAAAATGATCTTAAATCTTTGTGGATTTAACAGAAGAATTTCCTTGATCCACTTCACCTGTGGAGAGAAAATCTACTGGAAAAAAAATTAGTTTCACAAAAAATAAGAATGAATTTAAGCAATCTTTTTTAGAATATAAATGTATTATAAAGTATATAAAAGAAAGAAGTTTGGATTCAATCCAAAATGTGACTGAGGGAGATAAAGAGGATGCAGATTTTTCCCAAAATGTTTCCCGTACTGCTTAGGAATACATTTTTTCAGTACAAATAACACAATCTTTTTCCCATTCAGCATCTTTCCCCATTTTACATCAGAAGTAAAAGACTTGGGGAAACAAATATCAACAGCTGTTGGTATTAGTATGACTATCTTCTCACATGTGTTCATCAGCTTCACTGATTATTTAAAATTAAATTCCTAAAATACTGCACGTCTCAAATGTATAATCTGTCTAGACTGAATTTAGAGTCTAATCCTAGCCAACAGGGTGGGAATTTTACAGTCCCTTCACTATTAGAAAATACCATTAACTGCCTTTTTATTCAAACCAACTGGTCAACAGTTGCATGGCAGAAGGGCAATGAACGTAGAGTTGGACCCATTTTCAAAATGAGCAACAGATAACCAACGTGAGATAAATTAGCTGCCTAATAGAGTATTTCAAATATGATTTGTAGGGATTTTTATTTGCGTCCCTTTATTTGGTTCACAGGAAATCAAATAAGAGAAAAAAGTCAAGGCAGGGCATATGTAGAAGTTAGACAATTTAAGTATTCAGGAGATTGTCATCATATCATGTTTAAACAGAGGGACTAGAATGAGACATGAGGTGTAGACTGAGAGCCTGCCCTGGTTCCATCCTGTGTCTTGTCGGTGCATTATTGATTGTAGAATTTTACATTTTCTATCTTGTGAAAATAACCCAAATCGGTCTATTCAGTAGTGTTGTACTCAAGACCACACTACCCTAGACCAAGACTTGCCCGACACCAGAATGCACCATGAAAAAGACAAAGACTTTTTTGAGTTGAGACCAAGTCCAGACCAAGACCAATAAAAAAAATCTATTTTTAAAACCATAACAAGGTTGAACAGTTAAAGCATGTTAATTTATGATTCTTTTAAATACATTTGACAGACAAAACCAAGGTGTCTGCAACTCTTTGAAATCCCACCATGAAAGAATATCTCAGTTCTTGACAAATCCTCGTATGTATTTAAAAGCCACTGACAAGTAAAGAATTATCTTAAATATCTGAAAATAAGATGTAAGTAAAGTAAGGGTTCAGAGGTACAGTGTTTCTGACTAGAAATAAGATGTACTGATTCTGAGTTTTTGACATCTGACACATACTGTAAGGCACTGGAAAAGATTTCCAAGGAGGCAGAACAATCATTGAGCTAACACTATATGTTCTAAGTCAAATGACTGCATTAATTCATCAGAAACAGTTCCAAGTGTGTCTTATCATATTAATGAAGTTGAAGAAAAACAGATCAGTGCTGGTGGTCTGGACTAGTCTTGACAAAAAATCCAGAGTCCTGCAAGTCTGAGACTGAGAGACGACTGAATAAAAATCTTCTTGAGTCCAACACAAGGCCAAGACCTTCAAAATGAGACTGGTCTCCAGTGCTGAAACACTGCTATTCAAGCAGCTAAAATGTATCAATGAAATGTAATGTAAGGTTCATATTGTTTGTTTGATACCTTGGACCTAATATCTTTCCCAATTTGATGCAGCTCCGTTATCTATGTTGGGTTCAAGCGTTTATCTGGTTAAACACCTCCGGGCCGCGCTCTGACACTGGAAACTCATTGGTTGCCTACAGGAATACACTGACTGGAAACCTGATACATGCGCCTTTGATAGACAGGTCATCCTTAACACGCACAAGTCTCCCAGCCTGTAACCAAAGCCTGTTACCTATCCAGACTGTTTATAACAGCGGGTATCAGTAGGTGAGCTTACCTTGGAATGATGCCAAAAGAAAACAATCACGTGTGCGACGTGTGTAGTAACATCACTTTGGAGTTCTTGCGAAAGGATGGGCGCTAACTGTGAATTAGACGTTAAAACTGGAAAACCAGGTCAAGTTGGTTTAAAGGAGAATTTGTGCATGTTGCCTCATGTGTTTGCAAGTGGGAATGACATTTATCATGTTGTTTTCTAGGACTATTGTATTAATGCTAAAAAGGCCATGGGCCATATGCCTTATTTTAACCTGTGTGTCTTTGTGTAGTGGATGGCGTGGGTGTACTTTTAACTTTGTAAAAGCCCTTATGGGCTGCATTTTTTTTTTTTTTTGTATGAAAAGCACTTTTCATAAATAAAGATTGATTTGAGGTGATAAGTCAAATGTATTTGAATTAATTTAATTAATTCAAATACGAGATGTATATAGCAAAAAATATATATATATATATATATATATATATATATATATATATATATATTTTTTCTTTTAAATAGAACAATAAGCAAAGCCAGCAAGGTAGCTGAGAGACTAATGATGGAGAAAAATATAACGTAGGAAAAAAAGTTAAAAAGTAGGTTTCAAGAGAAAAAGTTAGAAAAAAAAACCCCAAAATATTAGGTGGTAAACAGGAAATGTTCTTTAAAATTAAACCAAGTGAAATTTCACCAAATGCAAGTGATCCCCCAAAAATGGGTCTCTACTAAGTTAAGAACCATTAAAGATAAGTTCTGTACAATCTTTTCATGCCAACAAACTACCATAAGTTAATTAAACATGACTTTTTAAAAGCCTTTTACAATTGGTCAGCGAATGACTTTTTACTTTTATGCTGTGTTTTCTTGTCCTTTTCTTTCAACCTTGCCTTCTGTTGTCTTTTTCATTGCTCTTTTTTATTGAGCTGTCGTGACAGTAAATTTCTCTACTGTGGGATGAATAAAGAATACTCTACTCAACAAACAGTGTCACCATTGTGACCTTTCAATATTACAGTAACTAACTGATAGTTATAGCCAGGTTTAGTACTGTTGCATTCAGGGGTATTTTGTTGTTGTATAATGAGTAATTCTGATATTTAAAAACGCACTATAAGCAGATGGTTATCATGTATATCAGAGCTAAAACCAACAGTATCAGTTTGATGCTGTGTGAGATTGGATACCAGTGAATGAGTTTCACCCAAGCTTGACAGACTCCCTTGATCCTTGCCCTCTTGACACCTCATGAGCCCCGAGGACAAGAGCCATTCATCAGAGGACACCTTGTGGAGTCCACCTACACATCTTTTAACACCTTTAACGCCATTCACGCTGTCCTCTATTATGTGCATGCATGTTCCTTTTATCTTGTATCATTTCAAAAGTTGTTTGAGAGGAAGTGCAATCGCTAGATTTACAGGCTTTCCATCCGATCTGTGGTTTCGTCGACTCTTGAGTAAAAGTTACTCAGTGTGAGTAGCATTTTTGGTTGTCATGCTTAAACCTCAAGCACACGCAATGGGTGAGTCACAGAGCGGCAAGGTGAAAGAATGGAGGGTTCATCCAGAGATCACCTGATTTCACCGGGTCATAAACAAATAGGTTGAAGTTACGTTAATCAAACTGATGATTTATCTAGTTTGGGAGTTGTTTCTGTTTGGTGTTTATGATTAACCGATGTAGAAAAATGTTGTGCAATTACTTCATTCAAACTTTTATATGTCAGTATGTCTTCAACTGTTCAACGTGTACCGGTAGTTACCAGAGGTGAGTCTTTGAGCAAAAGGTTCTGACCTTACCTTGTTTTTCTTTCCCCTACACCTCCTCAATGACATGTTATCTTTAATACACGTAACACCCTTTTCTGACACCTTGAGGGTCCCCTCATCTCTCACACTATGACAAGAAAAAAATATAGCTTTTCAATATCAGTTGAACTTTCCATCCTCTTTTCCCTCGACAAACCGCATTCTCCACGACATAACCAAAGCCCTCAGAGCAACCTCTCACTTCTCTAATCCTTCACCTACCTTCCCCTTCTCATATTCAACTTTCCTCTGATCTCTCTCTCTTTCTTTCTCTTCTTTGTCTCCTCTTCCTAGTTTCAGGGATGAGACACAAGATCAAAGATAAATGTCATTGAGATCCAGCCCAATCGGAAGTGGAGGAATCCCAAAACTCCAAAGTGGTCCAGCAACTTGCCTGGAACTCAATGTATGCACATACTCACCCTGTTTCTCATACACCCACGCACCTACCCACACACACAGAAACCCCACAAATGGGTTCCTAACATTTCAGTTACAATGACTCATCTAAACACAGTTTTTTTTTTTTACGCAGCCTTCATTCTGTTCAAACCAGTGTAGGACAATTATATATTTTAATACTTTAATTAGTAGTAGTAGTAGTAGTAGTAGTAGTAGTAGTAGTGTGTATATATATATATATATATATATATATATTTGGGTATTCTTTTTATAAATGGTGTTAATTTAAAATGGGTGGAGCTTAATTGGTGTTTCACAATAGACGACAGTATTTGGTTTCAATTAGTGCCATGGCAATGCTAATGGATGACTCACCAGGCTAACTTGGCTGGATATGGACTATCTATAACTTGATAAACAAACCCAGATTAAAAAAAAACGACAATCAAGCTATTGGTACATGTAGTCATGTTAGCTAGACTGTGCGTTCTGCACATGGGCCAACTTTTGTTCCTTGACCGTACCCCTGACGAAGAAGGAAATTGATGACGAAAAGATGCAGATTCCGCACTTTAAACAGATGAGGAAACCAATGTTATGCTGCCACAGCTAAAGGAGCTAAACATGTTAGAATCATGGACTTCTTCCTCTTCAGGTCACTCAGAACTACGTCAATACACACTGTTTTGAGAAGGATACAGTGCTACCTATGGAGGTGGAGTCAGGAGTTTGTCAGGATTCCAGTTTTCTTTTTCTGCATGTATTCTCAGACAGGACAAGAGGTCCTAAATCTACTTGTGAGCATAGCTTGATAGCTGTGTGCATGTAAATGTGCCAACTGACAACAGTCTGTCAGATTACAGACGAGATCTGCTGTAAATTGCCCATGACGTTGACTACTGGCCATACCAGCCTGTCATTGCGTGATCTCGTTAGATCTCAGAAAAAAAAGCACTATAGAAAATATTAAAGTATGGTCAGAATTATAA
This sequence comes from Gouania willdenowi, assembly GCF_900634775.1. Taxonomy (NCBI): domain Eukaryota; kingdom Metazoa; phylum Chordata; class Actinopteri; order Blenniiformes; family Gobiesocidae; genus Gouania; species Gouania willdenowi. The sequence continues at coordinate 10,546,930 of NC_041060.1, read as the reverse complement.
TGTAGGAAAATAAGTTAAAAGAAGATTTCAAAAAGAGAAACAAACAAATATCATTAGCTGGTAAACACTTGAAAATGTGCTTTAAAAATAAAAATAAACTTTTGGAACCAGTCCTCAAGTTAAGAACCACTGCATTAAAGCTAAGTTGATTCTTCTGTCCAATCCTGTCATGCCAACTAACTATCACGATAAGTTAATTAAACATGATTTTTCAAAACCCTTTTCTGACAGTGTTTATGCTGTGTTTTCAAGTATTTCCTTTTGTTTCCAACCAACAGTGTCACTATTGTGACTTTTCATTATTAAATGACAGTTATAGCCAGGTTTAGTTATATTGCATTTAGATATTTTGTTATTGCTCTTGTAAATTATATTATATAACAAGTAATTCTAATGAAATATGTGTTGTATTTTTCTTCTCATAACATTGAAATGTGGCTTTTATTTGATAGTCACTTGCTACAGTTCAAGCTTATCTCCTGGCATGGAGTTTATATACTTTTCAAGCATGTTGGTGTAAGACATTAGTCCTTACTCACACAACGTTGTTTGGTTACTGGTGCTTAGGGTGTCATAAGACTTGCCAAACAGAGAGAAGTGTTTAACATGCACGATTGTGAGTAGAGACACAATTTAAAGTGGATCACATCTGACTCACTGTAAACGCTGATCATCTGACTGACATCCCGGATGCTCGATAAGCAAACATACAAACAGCTTTAATTGACGTTACTTGTGTGTTCACGTAAACACAACTTAATGTACTGTCAATAGAAAACTATGTCGTCTGATTGCAGGAAATAAACATTCAATGAAACTGACTAAAAGACCCCAACAAGCAAACAAGAGTAAAATGTGTCACAAGCTATGATATGAAGCATTTTGTATCTGAATTGAAAGTGATAACTGTTTTATACAAACTCCGAGGTAAGGTTTCAAAACAGTTATTAATGCTAATTATTACAATGGTTCATGGGTTAAAAAAACACTTTTCATTTGTACCTCATTTGTGGAACAGCAAGCTCCCCTAAACCCCTACATTTGTCTCAAACATTGGTTCCTTAAGGCTTAATCTACAATTTCAAAAGAGTTAATGGAATTTAAAGTGGAATTTATTGAAACTACAACTTTTGTGATTACTAGTAAATACAGTCTCCCGTGTAAAATGTAGCAGATTATTGTGTCCTAAAGTGTGATAAAATGGCGTCTACAGCATAAAATAATCCTGTTTCAATAAGTTACAATAGAAATATAGTATTTTATTGAGCAATACTAATGCTGCGTTCACACCGGATGTGTCACAAAATGTCTGTACCTCCAGATTACATACAAAGTTAATGGATAGATGCGTCCCAGATGCGAAATCTTTACTGTGCGGTGGTGCGGTCCGATCCACACATCAAGTGCGTTGGCTGCGTGAGCGCGCTCCCGATTTTACGCATATTCGCACATTCTTGAAACAGTCGCAAGAGTTTAATTTTTTCAACTCTTGTGACTGTTTCGCATGACGAAAGCCATTCAGAGTCTTTGTTGACGATGATGTCAGGCCGTCAACACCGATACCGGTCTGTTCACCCATTCAACCATGGAGTAGAAGCTGTGTGTGACCACCTGGAGCTGTATGACACGGCCTTTATAACCAGTACCAGACTAGGAAGGATTTGGCGTGGAGGAGAATCAGCGAAGAGGTGGTATTAGCAGGTAAAAGTTCTCTCTGCAGTTTTCATCTTTGAAAGTCGGCACTGAGCTAGGATAGCATTAGCCGCTAATCACACCGGCTTTTTTGGTTTATGTTTATGGGAGGAGAAAAACGAGCGCCGCTCCTTGTTTCAGCAGGCAATGAAACTCACCGAGTTGGATGTGTAGCTGGTGGGCGGTGCTTCACTTCAGATGTGCATATGAAGTGAATGGAACATTTTTTGATCCTGCGACACATGCAGAACGTTTCCTGCGGCAGATGCGTCCGATGCTGCAGACGATGTGAACGCAGCATAATGTTAGTTTATGGTGAATTTGTCAAAAAAAAAAAAAGAATCTAAAAAGAAAAAAGGATATATATATACTGTATATATATGGTTAACTTCACAATATTACTATATTTATAGCACTCATCCTCTTTTTCCACATGATCGCTCATCAGACCACAGTATGTGATCACAGGCACATAAACAATCACACAAAGCATGGTTTGCGGCTCTGATAAGACATCAGAGAGAGTTTTTCCTTAATTGCGTCGCTAAATTCCTGGCAGTAAGGAAGTACACCGAGTGCTTCTGTAAGTGAGGCATCGGATGCGAGAGGTCACATGGCATGAGTGAGAAAAAGGATCAGAAACAATTTGTGTTCACGGCCAAAATCAACAGTGGCTCCACAACCACAAGAAGGCAAACAATACGTCCTATTTCAATTAGCCCCGCTATTGTATCTATGGCTGGTTAATGTGTTTGTTTGTCTCAATCATAATACCATTGTTTTTCCTCTTCGCTACAGGATAGATTTATTTATATATGTATATGTATATATGTACATGTGTGTGTATGTAAAGCAAACCTTGGTCAGCATCAAAATTTACATCAAAATACAAACTTTAAGGATGCAAATGTCAAAAAAATGATTTCAAATGACTTCTGTGTGTCTGTAGTTAGCTAATCTGAAAAACAGAGATTGCACAAATGTACGGGTGTTACAAAATACAGGGAAATGTTTAAAATCAATCTTTATTTTTGGTTTTGTTTTCAAGGAAAATCAAGCTGTGAATGCAGGTTATTCTTTCAGTGATGCACAATGGTCTAAAAAGGCTGATCTATAAGTTGTATAGAATAATACTATGACGGTAAACCACAAATTGGGTGTGTACTTTGTTTATGAGAAAGATTTATTCTGACTCAAAGCGAAAGCGAGTCAGTAATCCGCTCGTGATCCGACACGATACACCCGTGTTTTTATATGTAATTAAAATCACAATGAAACATTCTTGTGTGACAGAAAGCATCTTTTTCTTCCTCCAATTTCGAAAGTATAAAAACACGGAAGGTGTTTTTCCCGCTGTTTTTGTGCCGTCCCGTCCTGGCCTTTCTCAGCAGGGGCTTCAACACCTGTCCACCCCTGTTTCCTTGGGTTCCTCCTACCACAAAATACCATCATTTTCCTATGAGAGGAATGCATCTCGAGTTACCTTTAAGGTGCTTTGAAGATGGCTGCCTTGTAAATACATAAAAAAAAAAAAAAAATGGAAACAATGCTGGTTTAATTAAACCACACTCCCATGTCCTGGAGAGGAACTGAGGATGGGATGCCACCACTTTACCCCATGCAGTGACTCAGCAGGAAGGCAAGGGAGGAAACCTGATGGATCCTGCTCTTCTGCTCCATTACTCCTTTATCTTTTTTATATAATTACAATACACACATGGATGTTAAAGAATACTTATCATGTTTTTCTGGTGGGTCAGGACCCAAAAGTGGGTACAATTCTGCACTAAAATGCAAAAACTCATTGCTAAATTGCTAATACAAATGCTTCAGTCTTAGATAAATAACACACATTGTCACATACATTGTGCCTGGTGGGCTCATAACAGGGCTTACAATATCAGCTCAGCCCTTTTTACTGGGGGTCCCTCCCATTTATGGATAGCCCGTGGCTAAGTTTACCCACAACCCTTTGATGTTAACACAGCACAAATGTTCCTCTGAACAAAGGAGTTAATGGTGATGTAGTACAAGTCATATTGTGAGCCATAGTAGGGTTTACTTTGTTTACCATTTTCCTAACAGCATTACATAAATACATTTTTTTTTTAATTGGATACAGGCATACATAAAATATTGCCTGTGTGTGTATTGGGGTTTATTGGTTTTATTGGTATAGTTTACTATACATTTTAAAGATGCTGGATACTAAATTGTATAAAATGAATCCATAGTTTAAGTCTTATAATGACTTAATCAAAGATAATTCGCTTAAAAGAAAATAAATATGTAAAATGTTGAAATTGCTGCACGACATATTCCAACATTTTCACGATAAACACTCCGTTTATTGACATTTTCTGAAAATTTCCGCACATTGCATTATGGCACGTGTCAAACTCAAGGCCCGGGGGCCAAATCCGGCCCTTTAAAGCATCAGATTTGGCCCGCTCGAGAACATAAAAATTACAGGAAAAAAAACATGAAATATTTTTCTACAACTAATTCAAAAATTCACAATATTTGCAGATGATGGTGGATGTATTATATTTGGGTTTACTCTGAAAGATCAGTTTCCTGCTGAAATGAAATGTCTCACAGAGTGAGGTCTTATCATGGGGAATACCTGGAACAAACTACAACAAAAATGGCGTTAAGCAAATCACTTTGGGAGAAACAAGAAATCACTGAATAAAAGAAAAACACAGGACTCAACATCCCACAATGCAATGTGCGATACTTTTCTGAAAATGCCAATAAGAGTGTCTTCGGTGACCAAAACAAACTTTCAAGCAAACTTTTACAATACAAATAATCTTAGATCCATTCATCTTGAGGCATACACTGTTTCTTTAACTTCTAACTAGTCCAACATTTTACATAGGATATAAATAACTTCAGTTGTCCATAAACGAGACTATCAGACCTGTTTCTCATGGACCTGTGTGTGAACTCATCCATCCCTCACCTGTCAGCCTGTGCTGCTACAGCTACAGCAGAGGCTCCACACTGAGGAATGCCTGTTGCCATTTAAGCTTCATTTACTACCTGCTGCTGCCCTATTCTCCCTGTCCTCTATTGCCTGGGGTTCATATTGGATAAGAGCCGTAAAGCACTGTGTTTCATGGGGATGGGTAGGGTGTAATTGGAAGAAGGCAGTCCCCTCATTCCCGACACCGCGGGAGGCTACAATCTCGGTCTTGCCCTCGCCTTTGGGCTGCCCCCACCGGGCGTTAAAGAGACGCTAAAGTGGGCATAAAAGAGTAGAATATCAAACAGCAATGGAGTGCTGGGATAACAAGGGATGACACAGCAGAAGAGGGTGCTCACACACAGACGGGCCTTTGTCACACAGTCTGCACTTCATATATCATGAATAATGCAGCATGATGGTGGAAAATTATGTAGTGGTAGATGATAAAGTCCTTCAAAGGTTATTGTGGGAGGGAGTTAGTTTAATTTATTCTAGTAATGCTTTTTTAATATACAATTCCACTTTTGAATAATCTTTCTTCATTTCATGTATTTATTCATTTGAGCAGCATATTACAAACATATTTTACATAATAGCAAGACTAAAACATTTGTGCTCAAAAGGAGCAGGAAGAAGTTCAAAGAACTTGTAAAAACCGACCTCTCATCTGTTTCATGCAAACAACACATGCATGAGTCTACGCTTTTACACTTTTAACAATTGTTTATGGTCGTAAAATCAAAGGAAAATGAAAAGCACAATTTCAAGTCATAAAAATAACAAAGCACATATCTTACGTTCCGTCAAGTATTTTTTTGTTCATAGTAATACAAAAATAAATACAATAATAATGAAAAATGATGAGTTTTCTCCAGCATATTTCCTTAAATATTTCATACTTTACTGTTACAGAAGGAAACAGACACTTAACCAAAGAGGTTAAAACCGTAATGTCTATTAAACCGTGGCCAATGTAGCATATAACGCCCAATTTGGGGTGACCTGGTTCTCTTTCTGACAATATGTTTTCTACGTGTTTTAATGTTTGGATCAACACAATAAAGGTAACTGTTAATTCTCAGCAAAATATAATTCTAATTTTTAACAAAACAAATACACAAACGTCCCCTTATTTTTCATGTTTTTATTTGTTAATTCTCCTCTTACACTGTTAACTGCTCCCTGTAGTGCCACCGTGAACCCCTAGGGTTACACGTACCCCTATTTGAGAAACACTGGCGTAGAAGAATGCAAAGACAGTGCAGGAGTGAAAATATGTCTTTAAGAAACACTTATATTTAATTCTTACCATGATTGTTTTATGTTTCACTGCCAGATAAGGAAGACACTCGTTCACTTGACTTCATTTTTGTTATGGTATGTACTGTATATGCCGGTCCCTGTGTTATGCAATGTGGTCACTTCAGTCTAGGTTATATTTGGGTGTTTCCATCAAAAAAACTAAATATCAACATCCAACATTGTTTTGTTTTGGTTTCAAATTTGTCAAAAGACCAGAAATGTCACACTGGCCATGAAGCTCTACCAAACAGATACACTTTTACACACTCACTGCCGTGTGTGTGTGTGGCTGTGACAGAGCAGTGCGATATACCATAAACCCAAACTTGTTCTCCAACTCTTCACCTTTTCACATTTTACCAAAGAAAAGAAACGTTGTTATTTACACACCCAGTAATAACTAAAGAAGCTTTCGATTCAGGATGTGTCAGCCAACTTGTCATTAACAAGAAAAACAACTGAAAATCCACAACAAACGTTGGCTCTCTTCTTTCATATGAAGATCAGTGTGTTTAAAGAAGCGTTAAAGTAACAGTGAGCACAGAACAATGTACAGTAAGTTGAGTCAACATACGAGGGCAGGGTCCTTTCCTTGTATACTTTGCTAGTCTTGTATATCTCTGAGTGTTTGAGGGTATGTGTTTACAGAATCAGGTATAGTGTGTGTGTGTGTGTGTGTGTGTGTGTGATGTCTCAAGATCCTTGAGTTCAAAAGGAGTGTACACAGGCAAAGAAGTGCATGTAAGAGAGTGTGCAGGCAAATTGGTTGGTCGTTGAAAATAGATTTGCATGTGCAAGTTGTTGGTTTTTGCATTTGTTTAAGCCCTCACATCTGTGTGTGTGTGAGCCTATTTACTGAGGCGTGCGTGGATGTTAATCCACCAGAAAGCCTTAGTGTGACAGTACAAACCTGAGCTCAGGTGTCCAGCAGGTCATGTTGAGTTAGAACCAACCGTGAGGATCACTGTGTAAGTTGGTGTTTTGGGTGAAGCAAATACTGATGGGTTCTCATTCACCTACATTTTTTACCTGCTTACCGCTAAACTTGTTTTGAAATAGTCACTGAAAACAGAGAAAGCATAGTTTTAACTCTTTCTCAGTTTTTAATGACTGGTTGACTACTTTATCAATTTATATTAAATACAATATATAAAATACCCTTTGCAGTTTAAAATAGATGTTTTTGTCCAAAAAAGTCTTATGTTTGACACACAGTTTGTTATTGAAAAGGAATTGGGGCCACTTTGGATGGAGAAAATAATTTTGAGCAAATCAAGTATAAAATCTAAATGTTGAGATTAAGTCCCATATCATGCTATTTTTCACCCATCTCCATTTGTTCTAAGAACCCTAAAAACATAGTATTTGAGGTTTATTTTAACCAAACTCACCTGCTTTCCAGAGTTTTAGCCTCTGAAGTCACTTTCTGAGCATTTCTACACAAACAGGCTGATTTGCGGCCGACATGCATATTCATGACTGGGCGTGTTTATAGACGGGACACTGACTTCCTCCTCCCCGCACGATGATGTAGGGCCAGAGGACACGAGACAGAGCGTGCGGGCGGGACGTTCGCCGGTACATACATAGACTGTAGAAAATACATACATAGCACTGCGTGAAGGACGCTGAAATGCTCACCTTCGTGGGCGTGTCTGTTTACATGTCAATCACGGCAGAGAGCTTCTTGGAGGCGTGGCCTCTCCAGAGCTCAGTGCTGCGTCAAATTCGTCATTAAAGTGGGAATGCGTCATCAAATTGGAGCGAGGTGTTTGGGTTCACCCTGTAGTAAGAAAGGAGCAAATCACCCTCTAACTAACGATTGAGGAATCAATGAAAAAAACACTTTGGGCATGTGTATGAAGCCCTAATAGCACTTTTATCATGTTTAAAGCACAGAAAAGTCCATTATCTTAACATGGGTTGTTTAAAGTTGAAATTTTGAGATTAAACTTGGCTGACTAGGCCAATTCACCATATGACATCAAACAGCAGATCATGGTCGTCTACAAAACGCTGTGTATCGATGGATGCGTTAAACTACACTTCAAAGTTTGGTTAAACAGAGAGATTTCTTTTTTAGCTCAAACACAGCGTTGTAATCTCTTTAAGGACTTTTAAGACATATTACCAAACAGTTCATCTGTTTAGAAGGAAAAACCAGTCAAGTTTGGAAGGGGTGGAGCATTCAGTCCAGTCTGTGGCTATTGAGGAGCTACGGAAACAGATTAGGGTCAGTTTAGATGGAGGCTGTTGTCTTGCTGACTTTTATCACAATTTTTTTTTTTTTATATATATATTTTGTTTTCTCCATCAAAATTAGCCTTAATTCTCTTCCGTAATTTGTAAGAAACTACTGTAATCAAGTTATAGACTTAAAAAAAGAAGAAGACATTGTTCAAGAGTCCACTTAAATGCATAAAAGTCACTATTGGGAAATTTGAAGATAAGGAGAGACTCGCGTTGTAACGTAATTTATACATTTTTGATTCCAACCAACAGCAGACAGGGTTTTGAAAAAAAGTTAAGCAGATAAGTGGAAACGTCTAATGAAAAGTTGAGAGAGAAGAAACCTAGAGGTATCATATTGTATAAACTTATGTCAGAGTCTGGTGTTATGACAGGACAAATTTAAACTGCTGACTAATCAGACGGAGAGCCCCAAGCTTCCCGAAAAGCTGCTTTGTTAATTATTCCCATTACTCCCAGCCACTGATGACTAACACCAACTTGGTTGTCTGGTCAGGTTTTTTATTTATTTTTTTATCTGTTTGATTGCATCTTCCAGTTTTGATTACTAAAAAGCATTGGTCAAAGCTCTTAACACAGCCTGTAAAACATAAGCCCATGTGGACTAAACTGTGAATCACTTTTCATTGCTTTCACACAAAATGCTTTGACATTCATGAACTCTTTTCATATTCACTAGTTCACCACCTGCAAAACACTATACTTTTACAGCACATGTTTCAAATGCTAACACAATTTGTTCAAAACGGTTAAAAACACCATCAAAACAGAAGAAACATATTGAAATCTATTGAAAATGATATCAAAATACTGACAACAGAAATTAATAAACGATGATGCAATTCCAAACACAGCTGAGTGTAGTTGTCAGATGAAAAGTGATTCAGGTGATCTGTGTTTTTGATTCTTATTCCTTTGCAAATATGGATCAAAGTAGCGGAGGAAGGACAGGAAGTGATTTAGTATTATATTTTAAATGATTTGAGCCCATTTTTGCTTTTTTTTTTTACCCTTTTTCTGCAACTACACCAGACTTGCCATATTTTAACCTTTTTGCATCACTTTTTCTTGCCTTTTAATGCATTTTTGCTACATTACTCCCATTCCTGCCACTTCTCCATCAAGTTTCAATGACTTTTCTGCACATTTTTTCAACTTTGAAGACATTTCTGGCATTTATAAACCCTTCCCACCACTTTTCCCACGTAATGTTGCATATGTTACCGATTATTGTCACTTTGAACCTACTTTCACCACATTTCATGCTCCTTTTTTTTCTTTTTGCGAATTTAACCACATTCACAATATACCATGCCTAGAGCTGCTCGATTATAGAAAAAAAAAATAATCACAATTATTTTCATCATAATTGAAATCACGATTATTCAAACGATTATTTGTCAACTAAAAAGTTATTTATTTTTTGTACAAAGAAACATAAAATATATTCTTTAAACAAAAATAAAATCTTTCAAACACTAAAATCAAGTATGTTGACTTTTGCACAAAACAAAACACTTCTTGCACGTGATGTGTCTTTGCTTTAAGTCTTCATCATCAAACCCTAAGTGTTCCCTTGCTTGTTTACCAAGCGTTTTTGCTGCGTTTCTCCTGCCATGTTTCACGACCACTAGCAACAACTTTCCTCGTGTTGGCCTGAGGGCTAGCTTTGGCTTTGAGAGGGGCAGGGTGGAGGGGAGGAGCTTGCATGTGCGTGATTAAACAACTAAATAAATAAATAGTGGGTTTGTTTTATCTATATATATATATATATATATATGTATTTTTATTATTATTATTATTATTTATTTTTTTTTCCATTATGTTATTTTTGTAATTGCCCATATTTTCCAGTTTAAACTAATTGTTCCAATATTAACACTTTAAACCCTATTTACCACTTTTTCTGTCAGTTTTTGGCCACTTTAATTTGCAACTTTTAACCAATTTCTGTGGTTTTTAAACCATTTTATTTCTGATTTCAGTTAAACAAGGATTTACATCTTTAAGATGACTATATGCTATGGCCAAAATAACAATACAATTCCTGGATAACAGTTGATATTATTCAGATAAATAAATACATGTGGTTATGACAGATTCAAAGAACAATGGACCATCATTTTGCTGACTTTATGGATGGGACCCAAAAAGCTCCCCCCATTATTCCCCCTTATAGATGGCCTGTGTTCAACCACCTTCAGGTACAGTGGGAGTCCCAGGTCTCTGGGACCTTTATTTGGGGGGTCACACACTGAAAAGAAGAATGAAAACCACTGCTGTGAATTGCTGGATTCCTGATTCAGTGTTGTTGCAATATATTACAACTCATATAATAATAATTTAGAACCATCACAGTGTAAAGATCTTATTTTATAATAAAATACTGATTTACCTGACAGAAATCATTCATACTTGTAAGATGTGAAACACCCTCAGACACAGTTGAATAAACAGGTATACCAATGTGTTTAGCTTCACAGTGAGTGGGACTGTCAGGTTTTTTCCAATATGGTTTTGTAATAGTTTTTAGAGATTTTTTTTCCTTTTAAAATTGTCAAACCTCTTTTACTTTCCTTATTCCTTAAGCCTTAAGAAGAGCATTGTAGCAGATGAGTAATCGCTCTTTCCCCTAAGCTATAATTATTGTGTCATTTGAATCTAAATGGTTCTGGTCAATTAAAGTTCATGCTCCTCTGAACAATACAACTTCCTCAACATGCTTAAAAGTGAAAATGAATGTATGTCAGAAATGGCTGTATTACGAAAGGTCTTCAAACATTTGATTCATAGTCACAGTTAGCCGCTATAAGCCCAGGAATTATCACCACAAAGCAGATGCTTTTTTTTTTTTTATTCATATAAAGACTAACGGATAGGAATCGAACCCACACCCATTTCCACTTAAGCTGTGCCAAATGAGTTTGTTTCTATTATTACGCCCATTACTTGATTGTGTCCTCAAGTGACATTAATGACAGCTTGAATTGAAACAATAATATATATTTTAAATTGAATACAGCCAGAAAAACTCCGACTAAGAGGGTCTACATGAGCAAATACCGAAAATATGATTAAAGCAACTAATATTCTGAATCAAATACCATTCAGATTAAAAGAAAGGTTTGAATATTTCCTTCTTTTTAATGTTAAATGACAAGTTACGATGATTATTAGTCAACTACATGCTTATTATACATTTGGACTAGCTCATCTAAACACTATCTATTCAAACCATACACCACATGAGCTGCAAACCTTCCAAAAAGTGGTACAACTAAAAAGTCATATTAAAAAATAAATCATGTCATTGATACATACGGTATGCCTAATTGTGCAAATGTAACTTTATTTAGAAACATTAAATATACAGTAAAGAGTAAATGTCACCTTTCAAAGAGTGCCAAAACAAGACATTTAGACTGTAATGTATAAATGTTATAGGATTTATCCAAAGCTTATTAATAACTAATTTTATTTGCAACTATTTGACATAGAGAACACAAACTCACCAGTTTAAGAAAATTGTAACTCCAGGAGGCATTTTTTTTTTTTTTTAAAGTGATTTGTTTTGTGAAAAAAAAACATACATTTTATTAAAACTCTCCAGTGCAATGATAGATTCCCCAAATGAATGGATTTTAGAGTGGAACATGGATCAATTTTTATGAGGTGAGTGGTTAAGTATGATTTTTTTTTTTTTCTTAAACAAAAAACAAAAAAAAAAACTGTTCTATAAATCCCAAGACATTCTAAAAAACTCCCTTAAATCCCAGGACATAAGTGGATGGATACGTTTGTCATTTATCAATGAAATTGACCTATATTTATCTTGCCATGCTCTAATACTTTAAGACTTGTTAAAACTTTCCCACACTTTAGTTTCTACTTTACTCCACTAACCGTGGAAGTGGGGCATGGAAGGAAAACCTTGTGGATTCCCCACCTTCTGTGTGGTCTGTGGACCCCAATTGTATTCGTCCTGCAACTTTCAAGCAAGAACAACCAAAAACTTCACAGACAAATGTCTACGCTGTTACAATTTGCGTGTTGACTTCAATCAAAGGGGAAAATCCCTTGGACATAGCCATGCAAGTGTTTTTGATTGATACTCTGTATGAAGGAAGGCGCTCGGAGGCCAGAGCGGCAGGCTAGACCACTAACCAGCCCCTCGTGGCCTCTTACAATCATCTGGGACTAACTGATCAAGACAAGTCAAAGTAGGGGAAGTAGACTCGATCCACATTTGGGATCAGTCTGCTGGGGTCTGTCTCTGAGTTTGTCCTTTAGTGGAGAAAATAAATGCTTCTTCTCTGGAGACTGCAGCACCATTAGCTAGAAGACGGAAACCGACGTGCCTTGTCTTTCGGACTTCCCACGAGTGAGGAAATCAGTAAATCAGTGAGATAGAAGAACAGAGCAAATGAATAAATACAACTCTGTGACTGAAGGGTTTGTGGATTGGAGACATTTACCCAAACAAAGAACTGAGCTTAAACCCTACTGAAATGTCAAAGATATTAAAAGGCCTGACGCTTAAAGTTGAGAAAAGATTTTCTCATATGTATGTGCTCTTGAACACATCCAGGTCTACAATGACTTATACGTTGATAATATGTTGCTCTACGTTCCTGTTTAGAAGAGTTCTCCAGGTGACGTGTTTAAAAGTGTGATTGAGTGATTATTTCTTAAAGCCAAAGTTACCACAAAATACTGAAATTACTTCAATCCAAAGCAAAATAATCAAGACCCACATTCTCAACCCATACAAGCACACGTCTTGGGTTACAACAGATAACAGACCGAACGAGATATTCATTCTATTTGTCAAGTTTATTAATCTATAAGGCCAATTGCTTGGTGTCCAGACCAGCCCTGCACTACATTATCAGCGGACACCATGTAGAAGCCGTTATTAAATAGTGACTCTCAACATGTGGCTCTTTGTGTTAATCTTAAACCTATAAAGGGGGAAACTTTTTAAACCATTTTGACCTTTTTCCTTTGGCCATTTTGCAACTTCTTTTGTCCCATTTTTGCGCCCTTTCAAAAAGTTATGTCATTTTTTTTCAGACTTTAGCTTCCTTTTGCCAATAAATATCCCCTTTTTCCTATTTTTGTCAATTTTTGCAAGTTCTTTTTGACACTTTTGTCCTTTCTTTGATTTTTTTTTAAGCAGCTTTTCATCCAAATAAGGTAACTTTTGCCCAATAAATACCACTTGTTTCCGTTTTTCCCTACTGTTTGCTAATCTGGCAGGAGCCAGATTGATGTGTAGCCCTCCCTATAACTCGAGTTCTCCACAACGATCTGGGTGTGTTTCTGGCTAATCCTTTCGGAACAAGGGAGGGACATGAACAGAATGTTTGAAGCTGATTGGGCGAAGCGCCTGTCCACCATCATTTGTTTTAACCAATGACACGGTAACAAATGATGATGTCGTCATTGGCATGCGCTGCAGTTATGCTGCTACAACAACAATAAGGCCTCTCGCTGTTGCTCTTTCAAAAATGAAATGCTGGATTCTTCTAAAACTGAATTTATAGCAGCTTCCACACGTTCATCCTCCTGCGTCGACATCTTTCTATTTTGATTCGAAGCTATGCTAATAGCGGTAGCCCAGCTAGGTCCTGTCCCCACAACTCTGCATGTGCCAGTTTTGCTTTGGCGCTTCTGCCTTTGTCACACCCAGATATCCCGCCCTAAACCACAACACTAACTCATGATTGGTTCTAACCGTTTCGGTTTGGTTTCGAAAGGCAAAGGTGGGAACAGCACAAGATGGATTGTGGTGTTAGTGAACACCAGGATAATCCATCTTGCAGGCAAGTTTAGCTTTTTGCCTCTATTTGCCTATTTAAGCTTACCTTTTGCCATTACATACCACCTGGTTGCTCATTATTTGCCTATTTTTTGGCCAGTCTTGACTGCTTTTGGCCCATTTCAGTCACTTATCACTCTTTTCTTACCACGTTTTTGCCACTTTTGGACCCTTTTTGGCCACCTGTTTCCATGTCTGCCTCCATACCCCTACTTGGCGTGATGGTCACTTAAGCATCCTTTCTGACCTTTGAGGTGATAGTTTCTGTGAGAGATTTGTTAAAATGGCATGTTTTTACACATATCAATAAAGTTGTTGTAATAACGGTATTTATCCACTTACCTGAACTTGTACAGTGCGTTCTGACTCTTTCTAAACTGTTCATTCAAGAAAAGTGGATTGACAATGCAAGTAAACACCCTTTGACCATGGACCTTTTAAAAGTGCTCTCAGCTTGTAAAAAACCTCCCTGCATATTTTTAAAATGCATTCCAAAAAGCACTGGTGTTATGAAAAGTTTTTAAAGAGAAAACGTCCTCCTTTTTAAATAGACTGATTCATGTGCAAACAAACTTTACTCTGGGCAAATGAAAGACAAGTGTTAATCATGCCTCAGTCTTTATCAGAATTCTGCAGGGTTTCCTGATAACACACATGAGCTATCAGTTGTGTTGGGGCATGACTCAAGAGGCAGGAGAAACACAACCTGCGGTGATTGTTCCATTCTGAATGTTACAACGCACTCCTTTACACATGATGTCAGCTTTTTGATAGAGGGACGAATGACCAAAGACATGTTATAAAAGCCTTTCTCCTACACTGTCATGACCCAGTATATGTTGGATGGGGTTTGAATGCTATCACAATAATGCAAAAAATGAAGGTGCTCTTGGGCTGCAAGCCACGACAGATTAAAGACTTGGTAATGTTTACTGGTGCATACTTGCAAACGAAAGCAGACATAGTACATAGCGTCCTGTTGGCATGAAGACACAGAAGTGCACGGGAACACTTTGCAATTACAGCATAATGAAGGGAATTGATTTAGATGTGTGTCAAGATGCAACCCAGATGTAATGTTCTTTTTCTTCTTCTTCTAATGCTATTTTACTGAAGAGATCAACCCAATACATGGAAATGTTATTTTTGGAAAGCATTTCAGTATCGTAGGCCAAGAAGTCGAGCAGTTGTTTCACCCACAAATACTTTTATTATTTGTTTCTTTGTTTGTGCAGCTCAACCGCGTCAGGTTGAGTGTTAAATTCGACCACTGCTTAGTTAAACAAATAACATGTCTGCACAGATGTAATGGTGTAGTGTGGACTGGTGCATGTGGGCGACACCATTACCAAGACATTTGGTCTACCATAGACCCAATTCATCCTGTTGATATGAATGGAAATACTGTATAACTTGCACATTATTGGCAAAACTCAACTTTTTAATAATGTCTAGACAAAATCACTGGATAGTTTGTTTAAGTTCCCATTTACATTTTGAACAAATGCCAAATCTGATGATTTAAAAAAAAAAAAACTGTAACACTTAACACTAACACTAACACTTAACACTAATACCATTGTCAACCAATGTCAACAATGTCAATTTAACGGCTTATATCAGCCAATAATATGTGTTTCTAGTGTTTGGGGACAAAAAAAACAAAAGCTCCATTGAAACATGAATTCAGGCACGTATTGCTCATTCCGCAGAGAAGCAGACCTCAAGTCGACTCTCTAATGCAAAGAGGAAGTGTTAAGTCTTGCTGGTTGTAGACTTCAAAGATCCATGATGGGACGCTAATTTGCTCAAAGAGATTTTCTATTTAGATGCTGTTACCACAGTGGCACAACAGCAGCACTATCAAACATCTGAGGAAGCCCCACATTTTGGCATGTGTTGTCTAATTCCTTTACTCCTCAACCCATTTGCTGTTTGACCCCATTCTCTCCCGTCTCTTAATTTGTCATAGTTGTTGTTTTTTTGTTTTTTTACACTTTTTGACATCCTTTGCTTGCTTGGGATTGAAATCCACGACGCTTCATGCTTCACATACACAGCTCTCCACATCAAACACAACATAAATATTTGTTTGTGCTTTGATATGTATCTGCACATCACGCTTTGTTGGAGTGGAGAATTTAAAGTGTCCCATTGAATCATAACACATCTACTCAATCTACTGCACGTTCTGTCAACAATGTAAATCAATGGCGTGTGTGTGTGTGCCCGTGTGTGTGCGCCCGTGTGTGTGTGCCAGTGTGTGTGCCCGTGTGTGTGTGTGTGTGTGTCCGGCTCCACACAGTCATTAAGTAAGTTACGGTCTGCTCATAAACATAATCAGCTGATAAGGAAGAGGAGACGTGATGGGTAAGCCTTGTCCTTCACACACACACACACACACACACACACACACACGCTGCTACACAGACCGTGCCCTACTCAAACATAAAAGCAGCAACGTATTCATGCAAAACAGAAAACATGTTGAGATTTTTTTTTTATTGTGTACTTGTGTTATTGAAAAGTTGAGAAATGAACAGTACTGACAAACAATAAGCCAAAGCTTTAATGCCACCACACATCCTCATTTCCTCATTGTCCTTATATATGTCTACTTTTCTATTTATTATTTATTTATGTACTATGTACAACATTTTCCATGTTCTCACATGGTAAATAACAATAAAACGTTGAATCCTTTAAATTATCTGTAAGAACAGGAAACTAAAGTAGGACTTGAATAAAAATGAGGTTCAGAAATAATTGATTTCAACCAAGAATGTAAAACATTTGACTTTTAAATGTTATTTTAAAATGTATTTATTTTCTTAAGAAATAACGATTAGATTAAAGATCCAATCTTTAATGACCTTTTTAACCCCATGCCTTGAGGCTTTGTTAGTTCAGAGCTCTGAAAATATGTTAGTACACGATGTGAAGAAATAGCTGTACATTTTGTTTACTATGTACTATAATAGGTATAGTATACAGTACCAGAGCATTCCTTTTCCTCTCTCCAATTATTCAGATATGTATGTACTGACTTTAGATGATTGATTGTAGTCTCTTTGACATGAATGGTGATCACCTTTACAGCATATGTTTATATTTGAATGCATATCATCAGTCGCATTAATGCAAATCCAAAGTAAAATCAGTCACCACTACCTTATACAAGTTCTAGTTTTGTGTGGCAGAGCAAAACCTATAACAAATATGATAGTATTGAACAAAGATGAATATCAACTATAACACCAACACTTGCTTTGGCCTTATTCTAATTAATATATCATTTTGAATGCCAACAATACTTTAACCATTGTAACTAATAAAATCCCAATTCAGACCAATCCAAAAAAGAGAAAAGCTGAGAGTTATAATCCACTGTTTATTATGACCAAATATTTATTATTTTTCTTCTCCCTTTGCTTGAGCAAAATCTAGATGTTGAATTTGCTTTTGATTGAGAAGAAATTACAGTAAAACAGTTCACGAGTTAAATTCTTCCAACATTTACTCTGAGACTTCCACAGTCAGTTGTAAAAACACCGGTGCCATAAAAATCACCAGCGCACACATTCTGATGCTCAACCTCTTTGATAAGATCAACATTATTACTCGGAATGAATGGGCTGTAAAAGCATATGGCTTTTTTTTTTTTTTTACTTTGTCTGCACATGCTGTCAAAGGTCAACACTACAAGAAGTGCAATTGTGGCCGCCCAAGCAGGGCCACCCCGACAGTGACGGACCAATAAGCAGCAAACCCAAGCACCCCCAGTCAGGCTCCGCCACCCCACACCAATGTCAGCATAGTCCCCCACCACCCCAACGGAGTCCACCTCCGATCACCCACGCTCCGACACGAGACACCCCCCCCCACCACCGACACAGCCCGGAGAACACATGCCTTAATTACAGGAGCTATTTCACAATTAAGATTGTGCAAGAATGTACGTGTTTTAATTTATGATATACACAAGCCTTTGTTGACGTTAGTTTAGGATTTTTTTTTTTTTTTTTTTTTTGTGGCACATGCATAGCAACTGTGCTTATGAACCACTGGTCGAGACTAGGGATGGTCAAATCTATCACAGCGGGGGCCACAAACATGTGATTGTATCTGATCTGAGGGGCCACATGATCAATATTCATGTTAGCATTTAGAATAATGACCAATCAGAACATTGACATGGGGGGAAAAAAGGGATTTGTCTTTTTTTTGTCTTTGTGGTTTTGTCAGTTTTTAGACATTGTGTGTTTTTGTAATTTGTAATTAGTGTATTTTTCTGTCATTTTCTGTATTTTTGTAGTTTTCTGAATTTTCTTGTCATTTTGTGTACTTTGTGTTAACAGTTTGTGTGTATTTGGAGCTATTATGTAATATGTTGTCGTTTTGTGTGTTTTTGTCAACATTTTGTTTGTTGAAATGGTTGTTGTCTGTCCTTGTTGCCATTTGTTGTTTTATAAGTAATTTTTTGAAAGAAAAAAAATGTTTGTGTACTTTGTGTATTATTACGGGCTTTATATTCCTTCCAACTTCTTGAATTACTATTTATTCGGGAATTTGCTTTGGGCTCCACAAAAAATTAGACTGAGGGCCAATATGTGGCCCCCGGGCCGCCAGTTGCTCATGTGAATCTGAAGTAAGTGTGAAATGCAATGTAAGTAAATGAAGTTAACCTTTAGCTTCAAAAGAACCGATTATAGATGTGCAAACAGCAGGGAATAATTGAGATCTCATGATTAATGCTGTGTGCCGCTCAAGTTCAAGCATGCCTTGTGTCATTCAGTTATGCAACCGCACCACTCTTTGACGGTCCTCCTTAACCTTTTATTTTATCCCCCTGTTCATGTGGAACTGGTTTTAATTGAAAAAAACTCTTCAGCTGTTTAGCTCGGCACAAAATGTGAGAAGATCCACTGCAGACTGAGTTGTTTTCTCCAGATTCTCCCACCACAATAAAACTTCCTTAAAGCAAAGCAAGGCAGATGTTTTTGTGTAGGGAATTCAATGTGCTTTACATTATTAAAAAAATAAAATAATGAAAAGTATCCCTCTCAGTTTTTTATTTGGATTTTAAAATTAGATGCTGACTTCAGCAGTTCAACACCGTACTTCAAAAGTACAAATATCAAATGTATTTCACATATTTCCGTCTTGCAAAAATCCACAAAGAACACGTATCTCCAGATAGAAAAAGTAGGAAAACATTTGTAAATGGAAATAACTAAAAAAAAAAAAAACAGACAGACAAAAAAGTAAAGATTTTACTAAAATAAGCAGCAAGTTTAGCAACAAACCACACTTAAAAAACATTTATTTATATTGCCTTTGACCAGATTTACAGCAGTGTTTGTGAAATTTTCTTTTCCCGTAAAAATATGTCAGTATTAAATCAAAATATTGAATCTAAATTTAAATGCTACATTTCAATATAAATGTTAAATCTATATGCTAAATCTGAAAATTAAATCTTAAATCTAAATCTTACATTTAAATCTTTTACATTTCTTATGAAAATATAATGTATGTAGAAATGTTAAATCTACATATTAAATGTAAATATGAAATATTGAAAAAAAAT
The DNA here is from genome assembly GCF_900634775.1 of Gouania willdenowi. Taxonomy (NCBI): domain Eukaryota; kingdom Metazoa; phylum Chordata; class Actinopteri; order Blenniiformes; family Gobiesocidae; genus Gouania; species Gouania willdenowi. The sequence continues at coordinate 10,527,301 of NC_041060.1, read as the reverse complement.
CTAAATGTGCAAAGGTTGACTGAACAAAAAACAAATGATCCTTTCACTGAGGATGCAAAGCTTTTAAGATCATTTCAAAAACATTTTCTGCTACAAGACAATTGATCTCTATCTTTCACAATTATGAAAAAATGTCATTTAACATTCCCGTGTAACTTCCTTTAATCACGTGATTTCCTCTAAATTATTGTGGTTTGACACATTTGAACAGGATAGAGGGAAATGGGGTTTATTTACTAAATAAAAAAATCAATATTCTGGATTATTTTTAGAGAATTTGCTTGTGATGTAATAAATGTGACATTTGTTAATGTACATGTTGATCCAGAACATTACAGACACCCAGGATAAACACAGAAAATATATATTTTTTTAAATAAAAAAAGTATACAAAAATGAAAACAAAAAAGCACAAAATAATTGAAAAATTAACAAAATGACAACAAAAACTCATAAAATGATAGAAAAACATATACAAAATTACAACAATTAACTGAAAAATAAAGGACAAATATACAATGTGACAACAAAAACATATGAAATAATAGAAAAATATACAAATTGACAACAAAGATGCACAAGGCTGACTACTCCCAAAACACACAGAACAAAAATAAAAATACACAACATGAAATAAAGATATGCATAATGACTTCAGTATCTTCAGTTTCCATAGTAAACTGAAATCAATATTAGTTCACCAGTTGAAATGGACACTATTTCAATGATAACACTGTACTGAGCATCTTTATTCCACATTGCTAACTTCCTTAGCATCGAGGATGTAGCTTCCGGTTAAGACATATTTAACTTATTTAAAATCAAACGTTTACAGAGTAATGCCGTTGGTAAACACTACATCAAAAACAGTTTTACTTTAACTCTGACTTTATATAAAAATGTAAGGACAAAGTTAGCCAGGTAACCATGGTAACCATTTTTGTTAATGTCACCCTCACTGAGCAGCAGTGACTTCTGGTTTTGTTCAAGAATGAAGTTTACAGATCAGATTTTATATCCAGTGAACTCTTTTATCTCACTCTAGGTATATATGGAATAAAGAAATGCAAAAACGTGGAATATACCATTTTTATTTTTGTGACTAAATAGTTATTCGTTTAACTATCTTTAATGGAGCTTGATGGAGTGGATAGCAGAGGACGCCATAACTCACTATAGTTGATATTGAGGCGGAAATGTTTTTGTTGGTTTTTTTTTTTTACTCTAAAAAGTTTTTATTATAACATTTGTATTATATTAAGGAAAATGACAGTTTTTAACCACTTAAAACAAAGATAGGCAACTTGTATTACAGCAGGGACCTTGGCCCTATTCTTTTTTTATATACATACAAAAAATATGGCTTTTCTTCTCATTGTTAAACAGACGAGTGCAGACTTTCTCATTTTAATGATTTTTTGTTTGTTGCTTCATCTGAGTCTGAGCTAAATTTTGTGAAACTGACTGTAAACCACGAGAAAATAAGTCAAAATTTAGTGACATAAAAAAAATCACACAAAGCAGCAACTTTTTCTGTTTTACATGAATAAATGTAATGGTACATATAATGGTACGGTCCTCCTTAACCTTTTATTTTATCCCCCTGTTCATGTGGAACTTTTGGAACATTCTGCCTCTGGCATTTGTGTTCTAAAAACATGAAAGTCAATTTGAGTCACAAGTATTCTAAAAGATGAAAGGAACTTTGAGTCATAAATGTTCTAAAATATCAAAGCCTGCTCAGTGTGACTTTGATAATCGGTGAGAATAGAAGTCATTACAAGTTAAACTGCATTGAGTTTATATCCTTTAACAGGAAGGGAGCGATTCTTGTGGAAGAACCCAACAGCACATTGAGTGTGTATCAGATTTTCTGCTTGACTGCACAAAGGACTGGTAGAAGTCTTCTTAAAGAGGACAGTTTGGAGACTGGATCAGAATCATGGATGACATGGTCAAAGATGGAGGTGGAATGCAGGGGGTCTGCAGTAAGAGGGAAAAAGGGAAGAACGGGTCTAGCAGCTCAATGAGCGAAATTCGGTGTGAGTTCAATAGCATCTTAGATGGTACTGTGTCTCGGATGAGAGCATGGGAGAAGAAGATGAACACTGAGCTGGAGAAGAAAGATGAGGAGAACCTCTCTTTAAAGAAAACTCTCCAACAGGCCGACAGTGACCTGGAGCACATTGAGCATAGAGTGCGTAAGCTCAACCAGGACCATCAAGATACTGTGTCTCAGGTGAAAGCAGAATGGGGGAAGAAGACGAGCATTGAGCGAAAGAAGAAAAATGAGGAGATTTTCTCTTTAAGGAAAGCTCTCCAACAGGCCGACAGTGACCTGGAGCACATTGAGCATGGAGTGCGTATTATCAACCTCAACCATCAGGATACTGTGTCCCAGATAGAAGCAAAATGGGAGAAGAAGATGAAGACTGAGCTGGAGAAGAAAGATGAGGAGATCCTCTCTTTAAAGAAAACTCTCCAACAGGCCGACAGTGGAGTGGAGAACATGAAGAGTGAATGGGAGAAGATAAACACTGAACTGGAGAAGAAAGATGAGGAGATCTTCTCTTTAAAGAAAACTCTCCAGCAGGCCAACAGTAGAGTGGAGAACATGGAGCGTGAAGTGTGTAAGCTCAACATCTACCATCAGGATACTGTGTCCCTGATGGAAGCAGAATGGGTGAAGGAGAAGAATATTGAGATGGAGAAGAAAGATCAGGAGATCTTCTCTTTAAAGAAAACTCTCCAACAGGGAAACAGGAGAGTGGAGCACATTAGGAATGCATTAAACTGCATCTTTGATGATAATGTGTCTCTGAATGGAGCAGAAAGGGAGAAGACAACAGACACTGAGCTGGAAAAGAAAGATGAGGAGATCCTCTCTTTAATGGATGTTCAACACCACAATGAGATCGTTCCACTGTCTCCTCCTCCTCTGGAGGAAGACACAGTGGATAGAATGATTGACCTTCAGAAGGAACATGAGGAAAAGCTCACCGACGAACGCCAGGAAACAACAAAACATGTTATAGCCCTGACGAATGAGAACTGTGAGCTCCTGACACAGATTTCCACCTTGGGGAACAAAGACGCTGAGTGGGACACTCAGTATGGAGTTCTTCAGACCCAACATCTCACTCTGATCGAGGAAAAAGAAAAAAAAACACAAGAAATGGAGCTTCTAGTGAAGGAAAACGCTGAACTAAAAGTGCTCGCCACCACAAGTGAAAAGCCAAGAAAGAGAAGGAACAGGACAAAGAAGAAGAAGAAGAAGACGAAGGACGGGGAGATGGAGTGAAAACTGGTTTTACTTGAAAAAAAACTCTTCAGGTGTTTAGCTCGGCACAAAATGTGAGAAGATCCACTGCAGACTGAGTTGTTTTCTCCAGATTCTCCCACCACAATAAAACTTCCTTAAAGCAAAGCAAGGCAGATGTTTTTGTGTAGGGAATTCAATGTGCTTTACATTATTAAAAAAAATAAAATAATGAAAAGTATCCCTCTCAGTTTTTTTATTTGGATTTTAAAATTAGATGCTGACTTCAGCAGTTTAACACCGTACTTCAAAAGTACAAATATCAAATGTATTTCACATATTTCCATCTTGCAAAAATCCACAAAGAACACGTATCTCCAGATAGAAAAAGTAGGAAAACATTTGTAAATGGAAATAACTAAAAAAAAAAAAAACAGACAGACAAAAAAGTAAAGATTTTACTAAAATAAGCAGCAAGTTTAGCAACAAACCATACTTAAAAAACATTTATTTATATTGCCTTTGACCAGATTTCCAGCAGTGTTTGTGAAATTTTCTTTTCCCGTAAAAATATGTCAGTATTAAATCAAAATAATAAATCTAAATTTACTGCTACATTTCAATATAAATGTTTAATCTAAATGCTAAATCTGAATATTAAATCTAAATCTTACTTTTAAATCTTTTACATTTCTTGTGAAAATATAATGTATGTAGAAATGTTAAATCTACATATTAAATGTAAATATGAAATATTGAAAAAAAATCTAAATGTGCAAAGGTTGACTGAACAAAAAACAAATGATCCTTTCACTGAGGATGCAAAGCTTTTATGATCATTTCAAAAACAATTTCTGCTTCAAGACAATTGATCTCTATCTTTCACAATTATGAAAAAATGTCATTAAACATTCCCGTGTAACTTCCTTTAATGACGTTATTTCCTCTAAATTATTGTGGTTTGACACATTTGAACAGGATAGAGGGAAATGGGGTTTATTTACTAAATAAAAAAAATCAATATTCTGGATTATTTTTAGAGAATTTGCTTGTGATGTAATAAATGTGACATTTGTTAATGTACATGTTGATCCAGAACATTACAGACACCCAGGATAAATACAGAAAATATATATATTTTTTCATCCCAATGTTACAGTTTGTCAAATAAGTCGACCTCCATGAGCGTGTGCGTTAAACATGTAAAAGTCTTTCAATTCAGCTGTTATTGTCATTTAGGTTGAGGATCCCTTTCAATATTTACCCTATCTTTCTATAAAAGCAAGGAATCTCTGTGTGTCTGTGTGTGTGTCCCTCAAATATCTCTGTGGATCTGGATCAGACTGACCTGAGAGTTTCAACATGGCTGCTTCTTGGTGCAAGGGTGTGCAACGTCGCATTTGTTTGGACGCCCAACCTCCTGAGTCGACGGACTCAATGATGATGTCATCAGTCCTAGCTCTACAGTGATGATGTCATAAGTCCTACCTCCACAGCGATGATGTCCCATTTTCAAACACAACCTCATTTGGACATCCATGAAAAAGTTCCTTACCCTCCCACTATTCTATAGCAATACATACTTCCTACGGGGCACTGCACTAGTTTCTATTAAAGGACTGGTGATATGACGAAATGTAAAAATTCTGACAGTAACAGTTATCGTAGAAAACAATGCATTATGGGCATTTTCTGATGTTTTGTGATGAGCGCTATGTGTTGACCTATTGTTGTATTTGGCTCTTTATAAATGAAGTTGAATTGACGGCAGAGAGCCATCAAAGAGTCTAAACTCATTCACAGACATTGGGGTCATCTCCATTCTCTTTTTGAGGATCTTCAAAGTTGTTTGAGGATCACTTAAACAACCTGAATGCCTTCTCTCATATGTGACTGTCATCCTCTGGTCTCTGTATCAGCCAGTTTGATCATAACATTTCACCCACATCAATCTTCTGTAAGGTGATCTCCTCACACACACACACACACACACACACACACACACAGACAGACACGTGTAATTTAATGCAGAGCTTTTGTTACAAGCACAACCTGATGGTGCATATATTGAAGAAGGCTGAGCTATTCAGAGGTCTGATCTGTCTGCCTGTGTGTGTGTGTGTGCGTATGTGTGTGTTTGTGTGTGAGTGAGGCACATTGTGAAGGAACAAGTGTGTGATCAAAGCCAACTGGGCTGTCTTCGCTGGAGGTCACAGGAGGTGACAGACGGAGCTGCGTCGACTCACAGATGAAAATGTTCCTCCTACAAAAAGATTTCTGTGAAGAAAGTTCTCTCTCATCTTGTTTTACAGCAACGTGATGAAATAAATGCTAGATTGTGTGTTTTGGAACTATATTCATAAATGCAAATACAGTAAGTGTTGTATATAATCCATCCATATGTGTGTTTGAATGCTCTGTGCCAAGTCTGTGTTGACACATCCTGTAAGAGTCCTCCTTCTCTCTTTGTTTGACTTTGGGTTACAAAGCCATTACATGACTATAACAGTCAGGTTGGTCAAACCTGTCCTCCAACAACTCATGGTTTTACAATTTATAAGAAAGACAAGGGTTTATTTTTGGAAAGAGCAGAATTAATCTCTTTTGTTTTCCATTAGAGTAATAACATTGTATAGAATACCAATGTCAAACTCAAGGCCCGGTGGCCAAATCTGGTCCTTTAGAGCATTCAATTCAGCCTGCAGGAGACAGGAAAAATGAGAAAACAATTATTAGTGTTTAAATGACCAAATAATTCAGTTGTAGATTCACAATTTTTGTGAAACTCCATGGGAGCTTGCAGTTTTCCCATGCTTGTATCACTAGAATGCAGTCATTTTTAATTGCAAATTGTGGAAAGAACTCAATTTTTTTCATTAATCTGGCAATTTCTCACAAACAACACAAAAATGGGTGACAAAAATCAAGAAGTTCTGAAGTGAAGATTCTGCAGGGACTCAAATTGAAAACCAGGGCACAATTTGCTCTTTTTTTACCACCTAAAAACTGCGGCCCACTTGAGATCAAACTGGTCCATATTTGGCCCCTGAACTAAAATGAGTTGGACACCCCTGGCATAGAATATATAGAATACAATGATAGAAAGTGGATTTGGAATTATGTAGCAAATTTCTCTGAAAAATATTCAAACTGCTAACCAAGATGATTTTTATCAGATAAAATTATAGTGTATGCCTCATTGTAATAACTTGGTTTGTTGGCTTTTTCGCACATTGCATTGTGGGATGTGGAGTTCTATGAATGGATGCATAGAAGTGTTTCTACCTTGAATTGACAGCTTGACACCATTTTTGTACTCGTTTCTTCCGGGTATATCAGAATGAAGTAAGAATACTTCTATGCCCCTGTCTCTGAGACTCCACATCCCACAATGCAATGTGTGAAAATGTCAACAAATTGAGTGGCAATTTCAACCTTTTACATCTTTTTTTTTTTTTTTTTTTTTTTTTCTTCCAGCCTGTGATTTTTGAATAATTTATCTATGAGGCATACACACTTTATGTCTTTATCTAATTGAAAAAAATAGTGTCCTGCAGTTTAAAGCATCATCATCACCAAAGATTAGTGGGAAATACACTTTGTATTAAATAGATTTGCAACAGAAGTGGCAAAGATTGCAGGTGTTTCCTAGCAGCTGGAATCCAACATATAAAATCAAAGTAAATCTCTGGTTACTGGCACTTTTACACACCCTGTTTGGTTCAGATTTCAATGATCTTTCTGGTTTCGCTGGTTTTAGGCAACAGAACAAACCAAATAAAATAAATAAGTAATGAAGTAATGACAACCTTTGGCATTCTCCCTCAGATCAAATCAAACAATAATGGTTGTGTGTTATTTTTCACACGTGAACAAATGTCAGGAGGTCTAAATACCAGTGACATGCCGTGACCACTAGGGTTGGGTAGGCACGTTGCAAATCGAGACCACCAATGACAATTTCATATGTTTCTGCTGTCAAGTGTTAATTCAATTCAAATCAATTTTATTTGTATAAAGCAATTTCCAACAAAGTCATCTCAATGTGCTTATCAAAATATAAAATTCATAATAAGAAAGAAAAAACCCAATAAGATCCACATGAACAAGTGTTTAGCCATCTAACAAAATCAATATCATAAACACCATTAAAGAAACATAAACAATTATTTAATATAGCCTCCATACTCTCCCAACAAGATATATCTCATGACACGGCAGCACATCTGTTGTTTGTGTTGGAAACACAGAAACATGGAGAAAATGACAACTTAGAACAGCCTCAGTGAGGAGCATCCACAAAGGCCTTTTGTTCCATTCACTGTAAAAAGTATGAAACATTTTCTGACCTTACCTTAGCTGAAGGTCTGGTAATTCAGGTGTTGGTCTCCATCTTTCAAAAGCTGTTGTTTTTCCTCAAAACAAAGTTTCTCCATCACCTCTAGTGCTGTCATCCACACTGTAGTGTTGTCCCGCCCACTAGCTAGAGAACGTAGCAGCAGCAGTCACGTGTCATCTATTCACTAATGTGCTGTGAACTTACGTATAGCATTTAGCATAGCGCGGTTACGTGAAAAGGCAGCGTAGAGAGCTGCCTTTTCACGTAAATGGATGTCATATTGGGGACCTGACTGCGCATGCGCAAACACGTAAAATCAAGCAATGGGAACAGAGGCAGAGGAGCGACGTGCCTTTGGGAGGGGGCGTGGCCTCCCTCTGCCTTACAGCGGAGCGAAAAAAAAAAAAAAAAAAGACCGTGCAGCTGTTCCAGGAAATAGCGCTGTTTAGTAATTTGGGCTATGAAACGCACAAATGCGGACACTTTCAAACTTATACGTACTGTAGGCTATTGGAAATGGAAAAATAAATAATTTATAATTAAAAAAAAAAAAAAAAAATTATAATTAAATAATCAAAATATCAATTCACCCTTGGGTAGTTGGGTAGGCACTGCGTACCTTGCCTACCCTGATGGCACGTCACTGCTAAATACATATACAGGATGCACAGGATGTAATGTGCTTCAAACTCTGTTCCAGCTCACATTGGAATGTGAAAACCAAAAGGCTGCAGGGAATAGAGACAGATCATTGAATGTAATTAAATTAATGTAACTTAGAGTATATGCCAAATATTACAGCAAGGTTGTTAATGTGGGAACTGGAAATTTATGAAAACATAAAAGGCGGAACCGTTTGGGTGCTAAAGCGTCATTCCTACAATATTACAAACACATGCACATTCCTGACAGATTGTGCTGTTACGCAATGTACCAGATTACTTTACAGGGCTGTAAAATCTTTCTGATGTCAACAACTTCAAAGTATGTTGATATTTTTTGTTGTTGATGTGTTCTTGTTGCCGTAGAAATGCTATCACCTGGATTTCATTTAACTACAATGTCAAAAACAACCAATACTTGCATTTGTTTTAATGCAACTAACAATGAGAATGTATGTCACATAAATTAAATGTTTTTTTGCAGACTTTGAAGACATATATTAGTTCTTCAATATTAAGAAACATCCAAGTCGTGGCCCAGTTCATGTTTTTCCCACTGTCATTTCAACCCTTTGAGACAATTTTTTTACCTAATTCTTTATCAGACATGGTCAACAAATCCTCTGAGTTTCACTTACAGGCATTCAGCAGGACAAAGTGGAATTTGGGGCCCAGTTCTCACGTTAGAACCATCTCTAAAGGCCTCTGTGATGTCCTCAGGTCAGAGGCATATCCAGGCAGAGCGACTCCCTCAGTCGGGCATAACATTACCTGATTAAGCTTGCTTTGCGCATCAATGTCAGTACAGTTTATTACCATGACATTTCATTTCCCCCATCTTAACATGCCTCCAGATGTTTCCTATACCCAGTGTCAGTTCAATGATAAGTCATTCCAATTAAGTTAAGCTGCGTAAATAAGACACCTGTAAAGGTCAAATAATTCACTTAGAAAAAAAAGCTTTCATCAGCAACATGCAAAGCATAGGCAGAGTTTAACATGAGGGGGGGATGGGATTTCTCGAGATTTGTGCCAATCACAATGTGTAAAACATATACAATAATGCAAAAATTATTAGTAACGTGATTGACGATGATGACTCCAAAAATTTGCCTTGACGCGTCACATCCACCGTCCTGAATACGGGTCAAATTGCCTGTTCTCACTCATTCACTCTTAAGGGATTAAATGCTTCTCAAATACAGCAGAATATCACAAGTATCATATACCGTTTGAAAGCTTAGAATCTCACTTTTTTAACCATATCAACCATTCTTAAACACAACCATCACAGCAAACACAGTCAATGATTTTGTCAAACTTGGAAAAAATGGCGACATAAACAAGCCAGCACTCATTCAAAAATCAAATGAATTCCAAAAGTAAAATAGTAAAACTGCTGTAAAAAAATTGTAACGTTCAATTTACAAGATGAAAGCAGCTCCGCCTTGA